>NC_084970.1:19988623-20622252 GCF_963691925.1 Scomber scombrus
ATGGACGTAACATCTGTGACGTCACCCGTTGGTTTGTGGACTGCTGCTCGGAAGCCAATAGTTTTGTATCTGAGCAGCGCCATCTTGAAAATTTCAGGTGCATGCCGGGAAAAATAAAAACACTGATTCTACTTATATGGGCATCAGGAGGAGCAAGAGGACGGAGCAGGGGGGGTTGCGAGGACTGGATCTAACACAGTCTACACCGGCAACCTGGTGATGCTAACCAAGTTAGCTGTTACGACTAACTATAACCACAAAACTCCGGAGAAAACTGTCGGTGTGAAACAAGTTCACGGCTATTTCCTGCAGGCTATCTGTCCGCGCTCCTGAACCTGTGAATCAATCAACCTGTCAATCACGACGTAGCAACGCCCTAATGCATACCCTGCTTTATCGTCAAATAGAAAATCAGGGAGGCCAAAATTTCAAAAAAGTACATCATACCGCATTGAAGAAGGCTTTAAACTAGCAATTGAGACCATAAACACATTTTGAAAATGTTTACTGAGGTTAGAAATCAAGTGAGAAGTTGGTGAATTCTCCATTGACTTGTATAGAGACGGAAGTCCTTTTGACACCAAAACGGTCGCCCCCTGGTGGCCTTTTGATAGAATGTAGTTTTAAGTTACTTCCGCATTGGCCTCATTTCAGAGGACCAGAACTGCTCAATACATACCTTTGGTATACAGTCAGGAGTTCTGAGAGTGCAAGTTGTAAAATCACGTGTAATTGTTAAAAAGAAATTATGGCGGCAAATGAAATAATCCGAGAGGATTTGTCTATGGATCATTAAAACTGCATTAATTTATTTTTTAACCAAGACAAAAATTTGTTGATAATCACTCTGTGGCTCCTTTTTAGCTCTGTTTTGGTCTCCACCAACCCCTGAGAAATATCGACTATATATATATATATATAGTTACTAAATTTCTCCACCGGTCAAAACTAATTCCAAAGATGATCAAATGCTCCATTAATATGACAAGAATTGTGATTACTCTTTGTGGATTTAATTGTGATCAGTGTAGCTTTAAAAATAACTAGCACCAGCCATCACGGTAAAAACTAAACAAAATTATCATTACTTATCTAACAAAAAAAGCTATTGTTAGATATACCATGTTTATGTGTGTATGATACTTTACTTAAATAAATCTTAGCCACGACCTATTAACCGGCCATAACCTTTTCTTGAGGCTCTTTACTCTGTCTCCCTCTAGAGCTTAGTGTTCATGCTGCATTTGTAGGTGACTGAGAAGAAGGTGGTTTTGAAGTCTGGGAGTCAGGTGACTGAGGGGAAAATGAGCAGCCCATACTAAGAACTGGAGCTACTGTAGGCTAATTGATCAATGGCATTGATCAGCCAGTCAATCCTGGAGTCTATATTCTTCTCTGTTTACACTCCCCCATTGCCACTGTGTTAAACCGAGCGTGCTGTAGGCAGCCACCTTAGGGGTGCTCTGAAAGCCAGCTTCACACCCGCCATTGATTAGCATGTTGATTATCTTGGAAACTGTTGACAGCACAGTTGTAAGCCGTCTTAAACATTAATGATGAGGATGATTTGTTGTCTTGAGTTATACTCATTGACTAAAAGAAAGTGACATTCATTGTCAAGTAGAATATCATTTTAAGTGAAGTGAAACGCATAAAAAACTTTAAACGAAAGAAGAAGAATAAATGCTAGTCAGCTGTCCGTGATGCACCAGCACTACCTCTTTATGATACTTGAAGACTGTTTGTGAATTTACCATTTCATGTTGATTTTTCTGTTTGTTTTTTTGTATGACCCATCTAAAGTCTCTTCAGGATTTTAAGTCCCTTCAGGATGTACCTATTTGGAAAGCTGGCAAAAGCATACCGAGTGATTTTCTATCAGTTTTTAGTTAGCATGGGGTTGGAGAATTGTATGACCTTTATCATCTTCCTTCAGATTTAATAAGGATAGCCTTTTTTTCTTCACTCTGCTTATTCATTACATCCCTGCACAAAAGACATGAATGCACACATATGGAGGCACAGCGGAGATCCATGTAATTAGACAATTCTAAATAGATAACAGATGCATTAACTTGCTGAATTTCAGCATTTTTTATAGGTGACAACATGAAGCGTGATACAGATGACAAACAAAATGATTCAGAATCAATTGACATACTTGTTTTTTTGTTTTATGCAGTGTTTGCGTCATTGTCAGCATTATCATTTGGAGGACTTGAAGTGTACATCTCTAGTCATCGCCTTGCTAATTGTAATCAACACCAGATCATGTTATGTGTGTGTGGGTCTGACTGTGTAAAGATAATTGCGCAGCAGACTGTAACACATGCCCCAAGCTCGCAGCATCAACCTCAAACCTGTTTCTTCTTTTATGCGTCATTTACTGCCTGTAAACAGTTTGTGTAAAGCAGTTTATAGATGATTTCTTCAAGTTCCTTGAGCTCCCCTAAATATATGCTTAAGTTATACAAACTCTTCACTTTAATAGACACCTTGTAATGGGCTGACGTGGCTGCAAGCACCAGTGCCTCTGGAAGTTGTTGCATTGCAGTAATGCCAATGATCGACATTTTGCATGATGCTCACTATGCATAGAAAGTTGCAGCTTTAATTTGACAGTAAGTCTTCATTTGGATTTTCTCTTATTTGTAGTCGTCACTCTTTTTTACTTTAAGCTCCTTCTCTTTGCTGTACCTTCCACAGGCCTCTTTTGGTTGGTCAACACATTAAAAATTGCGCTGCCTCCTTTCAAGATTGTCTTTAATCTTTTGCCTCTTCCATGTCACCTCGAAACGTGTGGAGGCTGATATGATAATGATGTGGACCTGTCCACGGTATTAGAGTTAAGCTGGCTGATTAGGCTGCACATCGATTACTCTATCACTCAGCACTGGCCAGGTCTGGGCATCAAGGAGGGAGGTGAATTGAGTGGTAAGGATGGGGGAGGATTGACAGCAATTCTGAGGAAATTACCTCACTTAAGGTGAATCACTAATGTACACACATCGAAACGTTTAGCACTTACAGTAGGTATACAAACACTGTTCCAGTCTCTCCCTATCACCGAGTGTGTCAATTTTAGGTAGATATTTATGTTTGTTTTTTGGAACTTAAAATACATTTTATTTTTACAGAACTTGTCCTACCTCTAACGACTGCAGATGAAACTTTGCTATCCTTTGACATTTTCACTTAAGGCTAGGCAGTATATCGATATTGTATTGATATCATGATACGACTAGATATCGTCTTCGATTTTGGAAGTTGTAATGTTGATTATTTTTATTATAGCATAGGCATCACTGATGATCTTTTACAAATATCTCATTTTGTAAATATCTTGTGAAAGCACCAACATTAATCCCCACAATATCATCATAATATTGATATTGAGATATTTGGTATATAGCAGCAGCTATACTGCTGTGAAGTTAGCAGTATAGCTGTGAACATAGCAGTGTAATGTGTGTACAGTTTAGGTTAATTGTTAGTGAATTAATGCTCCTACTTTGCATTTACAGATGCTACTGGTGGGATGCTGAACCCCGTTTCTTAGCACAAGTGATGAGTGAATTTTATATCCTTAATTACAAACCAGTTTGCTGTATCTTTTCCATGGATCTGGCACCCCATATCACCATTCTCTATATGCCTGCTCACCACAACTTTGCTCTGTGCTCACCAAAACTTTGCTCTGTGCTCCATAAGAGTAGTTAAAATTAAGGATATCATTTGGATTGTGATATTAAAGATAATAATGTTAAACGGAACATGATTCTGTGATATTGTCAGACTGAGCACAGGCACAGACTTTTAAAAGTGAGCCTTACTTGAATAAAGGACACATTGCTATTAAATAGAACATTTTGAATGATTAAATATTTCACATAAAATGTTCCCACTCTTTTGTAAATGTTTATTCACGCAACTTTTAACAGTATTGCTTTAACAAAGCCATATTAAAGCTCCGCGGATGCTGAGCCATGTTTGAGCTCACTTAAGGTGGACTGACCTTTAAGGTGGGCCAGATTACATTCTCACAATCTTTTTGCCCCTGTGCAATGGCCACACACTAGAAGCAGTACCTGCAATACAAATAATGACTAAAAACCTTGATAAATGAGCACAAAAGTCTTTAAGTTCAGGTCTTTAAGTAACAATGTGCATGGTAGGTTGGCAGACCTCTAGCACATACAATACAGTACATGTAACCTACATGTAACACATTAATTGGAAATAAGATGGTGGAAAAATGGAAAGAAATAGGGATGTAATATAGAAAGAACAGCAATAAATATGGTGAGAGGGAGGGGTGCAGCAGGAGAGATAGAGGAACCAAGGAAAGGTTAGGACCCTTGCCTTGCCTGAACACTAAGGCTTTTAATCCCGGAACAAAGTCATTAAGGTTCACAGCTACAGAAGAGGCCAATTAAAAGGGGAGTGTAGGCATACGTCTGGAGAAAGGCATCATTTGCTGCAGGACCCAGGCCTTTTACCGGACCAGTGGGAGCCCTCCCTTATGCACCCAGGGAATCAGAACGCCCGTCAGACATCTCTCTGAGATGTTTTTACTTCAAATAATCCACTTTCACCCAGAAATAGGCCAGTGGTGAATAGCAAGGAGATAGCTTAGATTGGCCTTAACCCTCTGAAAAATATAGAAACATTTTCTTTCACCCTGGCCAATGTTTATGTCAAATACAAGATTTATTGTTTATTGAAAAAGTACACTGAATCAGTTGATTTTTTTTTTAAGTAAACACGGTGGGCCTTTATCATCAAAAACTATTCAGTAAAAATAACACAGTTCAGAAATATCTATGTTTCAAAGGTTATTTTACTTTAAAACAATATCATGTTGCTACTAAACATGATATTAATTTGCATATGACTCTTCCATTATTGGCTGATATACCAATATACCTGTTTTCTCTTGTAAATACACAATGTACTTTTCTTTACAGACACAACTACACAGTGTATAGAAATCTTTGGTTATCCCTTACAAAGCTCCATTTTACTCCAATTAGCTGCTAAATCAATCTCTGTGCAGATTTAATTCAGGGATTGAGTGAGGGGCAAGCTCTTGATCTTGACTTCCTTGTTTACTGAAATAATTGATATTATCAGATTCTTGGTGATTAATGGGCTTACTAAAGTATACTGTGGCTCAGCAGCTTTGTCTGAGTGCAAAGCCCAAGAATCATATTACGTATTTCCCTGGAGTGAGCTAATTACTGTGTTGAGTTAGACTGTAGAGTAAAGACTAGAGAGAGATGTGAAAGTGTAACAAGTTTTAATCTTGTAGTTAAGTAAAATATCACTTATCTGGTTCTTTAACACCCCCATTTCCAGTGGTATATACATTATGGTCAGTAATACAGGTCCTATGTACAGTATATAGAGATACTGAGAAGGAAGTAACAATAGTGACTTGAAGTTGAAAGGATAAAGGGGGAAAAGTTAAAAAATGGTTTGAAATGCAATTGCGATGTATGAATAAACTGTTTAAGTGGAGTGTTGTCCTATTCCTGATCCCTGATACAAGCAACTTACAAGTATGTTACAAAGCTTTAGCCTAATTACAACATTTTTATAATGTTGCATTTATTACTTTTGCTACTGTTGACAATATTTGTGAATATATAGATACATAAAGATAAATAAAGTCATTTAAGATAATTATTTTCTCTGATATTTACTGTTACTCTTTAAGAAAGATTCTGCTCAGATTACCTGATTAACTGTTTGAATAATTGGTTTACTCAATTTTGAAAATTATACTAGTTGAAGCCCTTGAACTATTAAAAAGTGAAATCGGAACTGCAATAAACTAGGGCCCCCGTTATCTCCATGCTTTCCATACTACAATATATACTTTATAATATATACAGTACATACTTTCTCTGGACGAGATGCTTCTGGCTGAAGGGAGATCAGGTTATAGGAGTTGAATGAATAGATAAAAACTGTGTGTAAATTGCACCAGGTTCAGCAGACCACCATGGGAGATGCGGTATGAGTGTGGATAAGATAAGCCAGCCGTCTTTCTCAACTAGCAGTGCCTCTGGAGAACTATTAATAATGAAACAACATGCTGGTTTGTACAGATTCACATATCATGAAAATGGCTTTTTAGTTGCTCTTATAGACCTTTTACCTGCCTGCTCAACTTACACTGGTGTAGGAGTTTGTGAAAGGCACAGTGGGAGTACTCTTTGTCCTTGTTGAGAGCTTTTTAGTTGCTGGGGGAAACTGGTGTTTGGTGTGTGTAGGATACTGTATAGTATATGTGGAGCTGTAGAGATGATGATCTGTTAGAAGTTCTTCCACAGTCAAATGACACTTTGGTGCCCAGTGTGCTGATTTGCAGGATTATGCTGGCTGAATTGGAGTTTTTCCTGTGTGATGGACAGTTGCTTTTAGTTTAGGGTTTGGTGTGGCACCGGTCTTGTCTTTTTGTCAGAATATATGAGATTTTCTCAACTACATTGCAAGTTAGAGAGGAGGAAAGGCTGAAATGGCTAAATTATTTATTTGAGGACTGTAGGGTGGTAGAGGCGAGGATGTTTCATTTTATTTCAGAATACAACAGGTAAGGGAAGGGTGAAACAAGTTCAGAAAACTATAACCCCCTTCATGGTGGGCGGCAGTCCTAAGATAACTGACAACATAACAGTGACCACACCCGAGGATGCACCTGAGGCAATACTTTCTCTGCAGGTGCTGAGGGAGGAACTACAAACATCCAGAGAAACAGTGCTGGTACAAATAAAAGCTGAGATAGCGACATCATTTCAGTAAATTAAGTCGGACATTTCCTACCTACGTGAAGAAACAAAACCAAATTCCTGACAGAGTTTTCCCCTGCAGTGCCGGGTGCTGATAACTTCTACTCCCCTGTGATAATGGATAGAGCTCACCACACATCGGCCCCGAAACCAACTGGAGAGGGGAGACCCTGGGCCATTCGTCCACCTGCATGATTATGCAGACAAACAGAAGATCTTGGATATCGCTATAGCAAAAGGTTGACTCACATACAAGGGAGCCCGGCACACATCTTCCCAGACATGAGCCCAGAGATCAGCAGGATTTGGGCCGCTTTCAACCTGGTGAGAAGAAAACTCAGAGATGCCAACGTTACCTAAAGCCTATTCTATCCAGCCAGACTTGCCATCACCATCGACAGGATTAGAAAACTCTTTTGACTTCCTGCAAATTGCGGAGGATTTCTACAATCAGAAGATCAATAAAGTGGACGGAGTTTCACACAAGTAACATTAATACATACGGTCTGACAAAAACTCTTACTGATATTTTGATAAGTAGCTGGTGATAAGAGTGCACTATAGCAAATCTAAGATTAGGCCAAACTGCAAAGACAACTGAGGTATTATTTTGCCAGTTAATTTGCCAATTTCTGTCAGTAGGATGCAGTCAACCTAAACAACAGCGCTAGTATGACCGAGAGAAACTAATAAGACAAACAACAACGAACAACCTAGAAAATGATGATGCTGTAGGGTGTTGATGCACATTTACTACAGTAACTGCAGCAGTAAACTGATTCACTTATAACTGATGATACATGGTTTACAAATTTGACACGATTTTCATAAGATTAAGGCTATTCATGATAGATCTTCATATTTGTGCCCAGATAAATACAAGGGTGGAAAACAGACATGTTGGACTTAATAAATGAACAGAAGAATGATCTAGTATTTATATTTATTTATATCTTTTGTTTTGCAGTTACTTGCTCCTGTTTAATTCCAGTAATAGACTAATGTTCAAATGTTTCAAACAAGTATATGTCTTGGTGGAGCTTAGGAAGTTAGTTTTTAATTTTATTTCTATAAAGCTGTATCAGAGAGCAATAAACCTTTGGGTACGTTTTCTTTCTTCCCCTGCTACTCGGGTGGGGTGGGGTGGGGTGGGGTGATTTAGGTGCGAAAATCACAGCGTTCAGGGTTCAAACCCTGTTAAAGGATTATGTATGAGTACAGGCCCTTCTGTTTTATTTATTTATTATTATTTATTTTCCTCATTTTTCTTTCTTTTTTTCTTTAGGTGGGAGAGATGGATGGAGAGATATCTCTATACTCACATATGGTCCTATACAAACTAAATGGTAGACAGAAATATGAATGGATCCGTTAAGGTGGGTGAAAAAAGTGCGGTGCAGTTTATTACTTGGAATTACAAAGGTTGGAACAGAGCTATAAAATGAGGTAATATTCTAGCTCAACTAAAGAAGTTGGGGCAGACGTAGGCTTTTTGCAGGAAACACATTTTAAAAACCAAGCTCATGAACACTTACACAAGAACTGGGTTTGACATGTGTTTCATTCCCAGTTCAATTCCAAATCACGAAGAACTGCTATTATAATTAATAGAAATATCACTTTTACTCCATCAGCCATAATATTGGCCCCTAAATGGTAGATATAAGTAGTGAGCAGTAAAATGTATAATCCCCCAGTAACACTGGCAAACAGCTACGCCCCCAATCATGACGATGAGAAGTTTATGAGCTCAGTACTAGCTTCCTTACCCAAGCTTCACACCCACAACATAATTCTAGCAGGGGACTTTAACCTTGTTATGGATCCAGTATTGGACAGATCATCGAACAAACAACAGTCTTTGTGTAAGTCAGCCAATATAATCCATAATTTTATGAACAGAGCCAATATAATAGACCCTTAGAGATACATAAATTCAACTCATTGAAAATATTCCCTTTTCTCTCAACAACACAATTCCTTTTCCAGAATTGATTATTTTTTATAGATGCTACACTACTATCAACAGTGAAATATATTGATTACGAGGCTATTGTTTTGTCTGACCACTCCCCGTTAAAACTACAATTAGCATTTCCTAATACACGTACATCCAGAACCTGGCGAATGGACAACAGTTTACTAAACAATGAAACACATGTTGAATTTATAAGATCCCAAATAGCTTTTTATATGCAAACTAATGATGCACCAGATATCTCTAGAAGTATGTTATGGGAGGTACTGATGGCTTATTTACTGCACATGGGCAAATCATCATCCACAGTACGCAATTGACCAGAACAAGAGAAAAGACAAAAACTAACTGATCAAATTTCAGAACTAGATCAGCAACATGCAGAATCTCCGACTCCTGAAGTACTTGCAAAGAGGATATCTTCACAAACAGAATGTAACCTTCTCTCTACATCAGAGACTACTAAGCTAATAAATAGCTCCAGACAGAAATATTATGAATCTTGGGAGAAAATAGGAAAATATTTGGCTCACTGGATAAGAGTGTCTAAGGCAGCAAGATTCATAACTGATATCCGCATAATAAGAAAAGACTAATTAGAAATTAATGAAGAATTTAAACTTTTATATTTTAAGTTATATACAACAGAATCAACATGGGAAGTCAAACTCTTTCTCTGATAATTGAATCATCCCATCCATTACTGATGAAGATAAAATCTCCTTAGATTAACCTGTTACTTTAGAAGAGACTACTCTAGCAATACGTAGTTTACAAAGCCCAAAAGCACCTGGGCCAGACGGTTATACACCTGAAAGACCTTTACTGCAGAAATTGCCCCTCCTCTTTCTAGACGATTTTAGTGAATCATCAGAAAGAGGCCTTCTCCCTGCGACAATCTCCCTAATACATAAAAGAGGTAAGGACCATACTTGATCCGGTGTCATATAGACCAATAAGTCTGCTCAATGTAGACACTAAAATCTTTGCTAAAATAATGGCTAATTGGCTGATTAGAAAATGTACTCCCGACAATCATCCACAATGACCTGACAGGATTTATTAAAAATAGACAAAGGGTTCATAACATTCGCACATTATTTGATATTATATATTCCCCAACCTCAAACTTCCTCTCTGAAATTCTTACATCCTCAGATGCAGAAAAGGCTTTTGACAGGGTGGAGTGGGATTACCTCTTCTCTGCCCTGTCAAGGTTTGTATTTGGCTCCACATTTATTTCAAATCACAAGGGACTTAAAATAAGAAACAAAAGACATTACTAATAATTTATTTATTTGTTTATTTTTATTTATTGGTTTGTTTGTTTTAAAAGAAAAAATACTTTAAAGTGGAAATATAGAGCAAAACATCCAGGGTATCCATCACTCCATCATCATACTTCGTATGTATTAACAGACAATAAACTGTTATAACATTTTTTTAAAAAGAGTACAAGTACTACTGTGCCCATACCATAAGAGTCTTTGGAGGAAACTGGATCATCCTTCGCCACCTGCCTGCCTGTCTGCCATTATTTGCAATGCTGATTGATAGCTCTCTCTCTAAGCCCCTCCATCCTGCACGGCAACTGTGGTTTGCTGCCTTTTTATTTCTGTCTCCTTTTGTTTCCTTTTCCTCTTTTTCTCAGTCGCTATCGCTTTCTTTGTGTGTCTCTGTAGACTGTGAGCTGATATCATCCTTTGAAAAGGTAATGATCCCAGTGTGTTGAGATTATGTATGTGTGCTGCACAGTGTAATGGCCTGGCTTTTTATTACCTGCCGCATACTAATCCCACAACTGAAGGAATGAGATGACACCTGCAGGGAGCTGTGTGCAAGCTGCAGCCTTACATGAAAGAATGGCCATTAAAAATGATCAAAGAAATTACTGCACTCGGCTGCACAACACTGCTCTCACGCCTGCTTAGGTGTACATCCCTCTGCCCCCAACACACGCACACACAGCATACACACACACATAGCCACATACGTACATGGGCTCGCCCTAATTAGTATCTCCCTCTGATGGATACTGTCCAAGTGATCCTCTGTGGAAATGTCCTGTGCATAGTTGCTGTAGGCTCTCTGCAGATACTGATGCACCCACGCTTGCAGATAGGAAATGGAGGATATGCATGAGTTCAAAATGATAGTCTGTTCTCCATACCCCTACCACAAATTATTCATAGACATATTACCACAAGTGGTTTCCAACTGCATTTCTATCAGACCTTTTCTTCAGGGGTCTTGTGTCATATTAAAAATGATTTTAAAGTTGATTCATTGCATTTCATTTTAGATGTTTGTTGTATTAATGACAAAAGGAGTTTGCTCTTTAGAAATGCTATCATTGGACATTTTTTTAATCTCAGTACCTGCTTGAAAATACATTTCAACAACTAGCACAGTGGCGAACATTATTGTTGCTTTGCCCTGTCAGCTCTTACTCTTACTTTGATGATGCCTACCCACTTACTACAATGCATCTATACTATACTTCATTGTCTTTTCCCACCCCCTCCTTCTCTTCATGCCACTGTGTTGGTTTGCAGATGACATTTTTCTGCAGCCAGTCTACTGCCCCAAATTCACGCTTTGAGCTGGGGAACACTGATAAATGTCATTTATTTTCTATAGAGTTTGGAATAATAACTCTTTCACTTTGTTAAATTTGAAATGGGAACCACTACTTAATGTGCTATTAGAATCAACACCTGCAGAAATAATGGGAGTTTCATTTAATGCAAAGGTAGTGCAGGGTTAAAGAAACAGCCTCTGGAAACATACCAAAAGGACCACATTCTTACTGTAATTGTAAATGATTATTGCAGTATATATATTTTTTTTTTCTGCAGTAAACAGAGGCATGCCAACGCTGAGGGAACGTGGTTATCACAGGGATCCATTTTAGTGAGAGATTCCTTTTCTTAGTACTCCTCCTTCCTCCCCCTTAGCCCCTCCCTTTCTCTGCCTCAGCGGTCCATTTTAGAACCATGCGGCTGCATGGTTTGGTGGGTAATTTCACTGCCTTTTCATGTGTCGGACGGCGAGGAATCCTCCTCCATTAGGTAGTGTCATCTTGTGATGTATGATGTATGCACAGAAAGGCAATCTGATGCGTATTCATGACTTTCAAGGCAATGCCTCAGCTAAGCCCTCTGATTTCCTTTTAAGGAACAAAACTACGTGAGATTGAGACTTCAGTTTAAAGGCACACAGACCATCCTGCAGCCCTCTCCTCTCTCTGTCTCTCTCACGTACACATACACTCTCTCTCTCCTCTCACCCACAGCTCTTTTTAAAAAATCTCTTTTAAACTCTCCCTCGATATTTTTTCTGTCAGATTTAATATATTTGACCCTTAGAAAAAGATCACATGCAGTTATTTCCTTCTGATTTTGCCTGGCTGTCTCCCCATCTTGCCTCTGTACTTAGCTAAGGACTTTGATGAAGAGATGAATTTAGATCGTTTTTATAGTAGGCTGGAACATTAATGAGACACCAGCACTGTGAGACTAAAAGGCCCTATGGTCACACATGACACAGACACACACACACACACAGAGAGAGAGAGAGAGAGAGTATTCATAAACCAGACCAAGTCATATTGACATCTGCCCACTTACGTCCAGCACACTGTCCACATTTTCTTGCTCATTTGTCTGCGTAGAGAATCAGGTGTTAAATGAATTCCACAGTAACCAGTAGTTAAGGATGTCTCGAACTGATGCCCAGGATATTTTATAGGATTGGCATCAGCTAAAATAAAACCAATCTGATGTCAATCCTTATATTACTGTACTATGTTTTGTCCACCTCAGCCTACTGGTGTTGTTTCCTTGTATATTCGAATGAAAATTAGTGTGCGATTGTGAGCTGGTGCAAGTAACTCTGAATTCTGATACCTGGTTAGAAATTTAGCTTGAGCCTGACTATAATTCTTATTCTTATGTTATTTCAATGTGCCAGTTACACATGAAATGTTTTCTGCTGCTATATAAAATATGTATCTGATTGAACTGTTGTGTTAAAGGATTCAGATCGGGGCCAGATAAACTTGATTGGGACATCCCTAGTAAGAGTCATAACTGCAAACTAACAGTGTTTGCAATTTTGACTGCAGATCTAGTGTGTTTAACAAGTAACCATTATTCAAAAAGCTTGTTCCTATTTGTCTTGTAAATGACTTTTTAATGGTAATTGTAATAAAGCCACATCTATCCATCATACTAGCACCAGTCCATGCAGTCCTTTGATGGGACTCCTCTTATGAACAAATGGTATCTATTAATATTCACAATGACCAACCATCCAACAGCACATGCATCATAATGTATGAAAGACCTATTGTTAGAGTATAGTTAAGGTGTACATTCGTGATAGCCAGTCATGCAGTGTAAGTGTGTGTTTATGTTTGCATGTTATTAGGGTGAAATCCTCTCAAAGCTTAAGACTATCGTGGTGCCTGGCAGGTGTAGTATGGTTGGTGCCTGCATGCAGTTAACTAAATTGATACATGGATGCATGGTATCTGACTCAATACACAGAAGGAGGGGATGCAGGATGTAAACCAAGAAAACCATTGTAATTAGACTTGTTTATGTAGTTTTCCATGTATCTTTATTACATGAGCCATGGACAGGTCTCTCCTCCATCATCCCATGTTTGATTTGAATAGCTTAAGTGCAATATGGTCCCACTATATTTTGGGGTTGCATTGGAATATGAGTGAGGCAAATGACTACATTTTGTATTTAACATTTGTAATACTGCACTAATAACCACAGGCTCTTGCCTTGAGTGGTGCATATTCTAACCGTATATGATAAATAATGCAAATGTAGCAACCTCTGCAAATGCCAGAGAAAATGAGGTAGAAGGGAGGGAGAGGGCAAGAGAGTGAAGGAGTAGAGAAGGGCGAATGAGGAAGCTGGAGCTAGCATAACTAACTGATTGTTGTGCTGTCAAATTGATTTGCATGAAAAAGGCCACCCTAATTGCAACACTTAGCTGCAACGTACAGATAATACAGAGCAGGATTACAAAAGGACTTGGAGGAGCTTTTATTGAGAAGGATTTCCTGGGTGTCTTTGAGAGATGCACCACCACCCTCTGTTTCTGTGGGGGCCATTCAAAGCAATGTGTTCCTCACCTTGTCCTGTCTGACATGACATATCCATCATGCAGATTCATATGCTGAGTGCTGTCTCAGCAACCATTACCATATAAATCATTCATACGTTTTTTTTTTTACTGACTTACCATTTGAGCCTCATACGTTTTTGGAAATATATTTATATATGTCACATTTTTAATTTTCCCTCAAAAGAGGCATGTTCCTCAGAGAAACAGCACACAAGGATTTAGGTGGAATGTATCTTCTCAACAGATGTTATCCTTCAGCAATGAGGTGTATGTAATGGAGGAATACAGAGCAGCATCAGTCCAATGTCCAAGTTATTTCAGAGCTTCGATTTTACTGGAGATTTTCATACATACAGCTTTTGGCACAGGATTTATTAAAATAAGATGCAATATTGGCATCCAGCACAGGTTTAGAGAGCAGCACAATTACCCCCAGCCCACAGATAACCGCCACAGCACCCTTCACTCTTTTTATACAGTGTTTGCCTCAAATCTAAAACTTTTTCTTAGGCCAGTAGTGGTAAAAAAGAACAATGATAATAATAATAATAATAATAATAATAATAATGATAATGATAATAATGAGAAGAACAACAAAAAGACATAGCACTGAAAATTGTCAGTTGAGCAAGAAGACATCCATGAGTCTTGAATTAAAATTTAAGGACATGGCATGAGCTGAAAACTTACATACATACATACATATGTTTACTTTGTAAGAAAAACCTATATGTATCATTTTAAATATTTAAAAGAAATATTTGCTGACTGATATTTCTTTCAGGAGAGAAAATAACTAAAGATAGCAGGCCTACCATTATACTGAATATAAATGGTTACCTGGTTTGATAAGGCAAGGTGTGGAAAAGTACAAATTTGTGGGTGGTGGTTTACCAAAGGGCTTCCTGAAGCCACCAAAGGCAGTACTTCCCTTTCTTCCCTTTATTTCCTTTCTTTAATAATAAATGATGGATGTTTCAAATTACGAAACAGTGCTGAGGAAATCCAATTTAGTCCTGAGCTTTGTAGGGAGAGTAAAGAAAAAGAAGAGTTCTGTATCAAAGACCCTTGTTTTGCTTTAATATTTGCAGTAGGGCCACTGTTGATGGATGTAATGTGCCATGTGATAATGAGTCATATGTACTTAGCAAATCATCAAGTTCCTTTTCGTAAATGTATCTGCTTTGCAAAGATTTGTTCGTGGCCGTTCTTTGCTAGATGTTGATTTTGACTCTTTTCATAATCAAGTGTGTATGTGTGTGTTGTGTTGGATTTTTTTGTGTGTGTTTTGCATGTGCAGATAAAGATAGGAGAACCTAGTAAAGTCCTATTACTCTTTTGGGCACCCTTACTTATATTTGTAAATTGAATACAGATGACCTTCAGGTTTTGTAAAATGTTATGTTATTCGGGCAATTGATCATCTTGCTGTTTAAACCTGCGGCTGTTTGGTCAGTGGACAACGTCTTTTCCGACAGGGAGTGATTTCAAATTTGTTGAGAGTTCTGAAAGCGAGATCTTGACACCTGTCAAAATTCAGCATTTTAACAGCAAACAATAGTGGTGTGTGAAATAACTTCTTATTTATTATACAGCACGCTATATTTAGCCTCCGTCAATGGAATGAAAAAAGTAATGTCTATGGCATGTATACTACAATCCTACAATGCACTACGTTGTATTTTATAGATGCAAAAATGACAGTTGGGCAACAATACACCTGTCAGTGCTGATGATGATTCATGGTCCAAAATTTCAATTTACAGCTCACTTAAGAGTAAACTATTGAGTGCCTTTGATGTAGAGAATAGTGAATCAGGATTGCAGACACAGCTTTTGTGACTTCTCATAGCAGGAAAAGGCCAGGCAGGTGACAGCTGTAACTAATAACATTAATGATGGAGCTATTCCATTAAGTTGTGCTAGTCACCCACACCAGTGAACCAGCATTGACACCAGTGCCCTGGAACTGGTACGCCTGAAAAGAATGTAGTTATTGATATGTAATATTTGAGATCTGCGTGTACTCATCTATATGACGTCATCTGTAAGAAAGGCATATTGATATGTAATGGCAACCTCCATTACTATGGTAGTTTTGATTTGCACATGAAACAAAATTATTATTTGGTATAGTTATTGTGGTTACCAAAAAACCTCTTTCAAGTCATCTAATGCCATTAGACTAGAAGGTCTGAAGCTTATTTATCCGGCTATGAAGCATTATTTTTTTTATTTTCATTAGTGCGTCTCTATTTTGTTTGTCTCGAACACAAACACACACACACACACACACACACACACACACACACACCATGCACACAAGGATGTGCATGCATGTGACACAGTCCCGTCAATGGTTTCACATCATTCCACTAATCTACAGGTGGCTGTAATGGGCCACGGTGGTGGCAGATCAGAAAATGTTCTTATGAATTAATTTTGGTTGAGGTCATTTTCTTTTTCATTGTGTATTGAAATGCACAACCTAGCCAATATTAGTTAAATTTTTTTCATTCATTGGTAGCTTAGGATGATTTTGAGGTTTTAAAATGATTTCTTTAAGGTGCTTCACACTGCGAATTCCATTAAGAGTGTTTCTTCAGTTTTAATTTCTGATCACATCAGTGTCACATCTTATTCAGTTTAATATGATATATCGTTTAATTATGTATATGTGGTTGTAAAAGTTATATGTTGTAACTCAGTGCTTGTTCAGAGTAACAACAATTTATTGCCTCCAGGGACATCAATGTGGCCTGTCACTGATGAACAACAGAGAGCTGTTTCTTCTCAACTAGAAGACAACTGGTTTATTTGGATTTGTGTTCAGATGTGTCTGTTTACGCTTCTTATCTCAGCTCCTTGTTTCTGTCCACTGAATATTTGTCTTGATTTCTCTCATTTTATCCTCACCACAACTTCAATTACATTAGAGCTTGTACACCACTCTTGTATGCTACCATTTGTGTTCCTCTTCTCTAGTTTCCCTGACAGACTCTCACACTTAAATCCACCTTTACAACTGTCTCTGCCACATCACACTATACTTGATTCCACTAGGATTTCCACATCACTCCTCTGTATGAAAAGCAACAATGACTTTTAAATGTAATTATATCAAGTACAGTGATACTATAATCACAAGGAATCTGGAGTAGTGTTTTTTTTTTTTTTTAATTTGTTTTGTTTGTTTGTTTGTTTGTTTTTTGTTTGTTTTTTGCATATTCAGCATGCCAAAACCCCCCAACATATTTCTACAGTTGTCCAAAATGGACAAATCAAACGCTAGCAGGGAGGGCCTTTTGCATTTTTCGGGTGTTTTGCAGCAACTGTAGGTCTCCTACATGCTTGGAAGGGGAGGGGGAGGGGAAGTGTATTCATTTGGTTGCAATCTCCAACCTCACCACTAGATGCCACTAAATCTAACACACTAGTCCTTTAAATCTAGTAATTCCACCTGTCATACTCTCATCCCCTAAATATTTTTCATGCAAGTCTTAGGTGGTATTAAAGTTAGTCTTTCCCCCTAAGCACATGACAGATCTTTGCAAAAGGCATATGTCGGATAAATGCTGCTTGGTGAGTTACATGATCTTTGGTGTCAAAGTATCAAAGTGATATGGAGCTCACCAGTGCCAAGTGTATTTAAATCCTGCTGCATTTTTAAAAATCAAAACCCATTTTATGTCTTCCCTGTGGCTTACTCTGTTTAGACGTCCCCTACACCTTTTAGTCTTACTTTCTTCTAACCCCACTTTTACCTTTCCCCGTCATCCCTCTCCAGCTTGTCCCTTGTTTCCTCCTCCTATTATTCCTCCTCCTATTCTCTGCTCTCTCAGATCTCGCACATTTCCTTCATCATGAGTAGTATGATGGCAGGCAGGCAAGAGCATAGCACTTTAACAAAGCCAAGATTACCAAAGAGCTTTGGCTGGGAGGAAGTCTGGCTTTTTCGTTCCTGCAGAGTGGTTAATATTCCTGTCCACCATATAAAGAAATATAAGAAGAAATAGGCATTTCATCTTAATGAACCTTTTCCTCAGAGTGCACACACAAGAAGATGGCAAATCTATAAAAAGTTCTGAGAAGTAAAAGGCATAAAAGGCTGTTAGCTCTAAAAGGCAAATTTCCTCCTTTTGTTCTGGCCATGATCGAGGTAATTCTTCAGATTTGCACTGAAAACATGGCTTAATGTCTTTGGCTCTTGGGAATAAAAATGAGAATGGGTCTCAAGGTCCTTATTACAAGCCTCTCGTGTCAATCATTTTCAAACACGGCCTTCATCTGTTTCTGTTCCCTCCATCCTCCCTTTGGAACTTTATATAAGACTGGACATATGGGAAGAGCAGCTATTGAGGCTGCAGTCTAACTCCTCTGAGCAGCTGTAGTGAATTACATGCACAAAAAAGACTTGAATTTTCTCCATTTAAGGTATAACAGATAAACTTACTTTCAATCCTTACATGAACAAGAATGGCTGCTACTCTGTTTACATTAAAAGTGAAAGACCCAGCATAAGACACTGCACTAGATCTATGCAAACACTCAGACTCCAAATGACGGGTTACAGTTCTTCTGTAAAGATACACAAGCAGTATATTTCATTGCACAATCATAATACAAGATCTTTCGTATGTCTAAACTAGCTTGAACATGACCACAGCTGGGAGGATTATACTTTTCCCACATTTGATGTTTGGCCTCCCAGTATTACATTTTATGTGTAGATTTAAATGGACAGTTTTGAAAGATTTGGAATAGGCAGTGGACAGTTCCAAGCAGAAAATGGTGATCTTGTATCAGTATTGAGTTGACTAATGCCTACAGTGCTTAAACAGCCACAGATGCAGATGGACTTCACAGATCCTTTTGTTTAAGTTGGCTTCTTCTTTCTTAACCTTAGCAGTAGGATTTGCCAAAAAGTCTTGAAGAAATGTCTTTTTCAGTCCAATTAAGTCTGTCATTGCCCTTTAGCAGTAAAGTGTGGAGGCAGCAGATTTTTTTTTTCCACAGCCAGAAGAGGTCATGTTCATGTGTGTTTGCCTTGTTCTATCCTTATGAGTGCTTCTTGCCTTTTTCTCATCACATTCACAGCCTCAGCTTGTTTCGAGTGGGTGGGACAGGGGAGGTTTCAACCAGACAGGTTGTCTCCTGACAGTACTATGAATTGTGAGTAACATGTAATTTCTAGAGATTTCATCGGGTGGGGGACAATGATATAGTATGATGTGGCTTCTTGTTTTTTGTAAGATTCCATGTTACATTCTGTTTGCATATGGGTTGCTGCAATTCAACAGGTATACTATAAATTATGGTGTTTTAAATCTTGTTCCATGTGCCCCTTTTTAACTTTGAGCACCTGCCCCTCCACAGGTTTCTGCATGGCCTTGCATTTGATTATATGAACAAAAATAAATGTACGTAAAAGTATGTAATGTAAGTAGAGATAAGTAGCCATCTAGTGTAAAATAACATGATGTCATGTGTTGGTTTCCTCCTGTTCTGTCCTGCTGCCACTGCTGTAGTGGTACAACTGTAGTGCTGTAGTGGTACAACCTAAAACCCAGAATAGATTTGGTGTTTTTTAATTTATGCAAAAAAAAATTTGACGAAGCAAAATAAACTATACTTCTATATTCTGTCTTTGAATTCTGAAGCTGAGCAGTCTTGGCAATATGTACACGTTGATCAAGAACATGTATTTTCACTATAAAGCCTGTCTATCAAAAGACATAATTCCCTGACTTTGCCAAGGCAAAGACATCATCTGTGGTCCAGGCTTGTGGCGGCTATACAGAGCTCAAATGTAAAGTAGTGTGGAATGCATACTATATCAAAGCAGACACCAAAACTATTACAGTGTGTGTGTAGTGGGTGATGATATAGTCTGCATTACAAAGCTCGGGTGTAAAAGTGGTGGTATTAACTGTCTGCTGCCGTAATGAGAGAGTGAGCTGTCAGAGACACGCATGTAATGGCTCCCTTGCCAACCACCCAGTTCAGGCCCTGTGGGACACAGCACAGACACACCATTTATTTCACACTGTCTCAGCTCTTGCACTCTTTCACTCTCCCTCTCTGTTTTATCTTCCTTTCTCCTTTGTTAAACTCTGACCTGGACAGAGACCATGGCAGGCCTCTCATATCTTTTGTCTCTTTCTATTGGACAGAAGGCAAATCCTACACATGCCAACAATCACATACACACATACGAATCTCACTGAGCATGCAGGACTTAAGAGGGGCATTTAACGACTTTATCCCATAGGAAGGCCTGCTCTATTCAGTACACAGTGGTTTTCTCATGGGCAGTCAAGTCTACCCTCACTGAAACAGGCAATCAGACAGCAGTTTCTCAATAGACCAGAAACAATAGTCACATTCTCATGGTACATCTCAATTTCTCTGACAACAGTAGTACTATATGCTTTAAGAACTGCTCTTTTAGAGGAGCTGGTTTACAGTCAGCTTCCCACTGGACATGTCCTTCATGTGCAAGGTCATTTTACTCTCCTAGTTTTACTGATAACAGAAGGCTTTGCAGCTCTGACATCACATTTTTTGGTATGGACATAAAAATCTACTTAATATTCACTATCTAGTTATATAGTGTTCTTGGCAAAAAGGTTTCGCTACTGTGGTTTCAAGGATTGGACTTCTAAAATTGCACATCCACTCTATGGCTGAGTGTCCTCCTCCTCTTTCTTCTCTGCTCCAAACCAATCTACAAGCATTCATCCCTGGAGCCCTGCCGTTATGACAGTTCTTTCATCAGCCATTACTGCTGGTGTTAATGGCATCCTCATGCTGACTTTAAAGGACTTTAAAGACTGATTATCATATTGTGTAGGTTGATTGACAGTTGACCTTCACACCAGTTTATGAAGAACTGGCTGGATAGAGTGGGTCACCTCGATTTCCTCAGTGACAGGGTATTAATACTAATCTGATAGAATTACCAGGAACCAATTAATCTACAGACCTCAGACAAGACAGTTGTTAAAGAGAGAGTGCTGTTTCTCAGCATGGTCAAGACAAGTCATGCACATAGGTTCGTGGATTTCACAGCATGAGTGGTTCATTTCTATCAATTCTGTCTGTGTGATGAAGCAAAAGGTGAGGCATCATGGTTTTGCAAATGCTTAAGTGAGGTTACATTGACTTAGTGTGGTATACATCTGACTTATTAGTGCAAGAGATAAATGCAGGGCATAAAAATGGTCTGTGTGAATAGCCATGTAGTCTAAATTTACTGTATATCGAGGAGACATCTACAGATTTTTCTGATGGAGAATATTTGTGCATTAAGTCCTTTGATCTTTATCTGCATTAGTCAAATGTTTTTAATGTAGTGGTTTTCATTAAATTTCACTGATTGGCTGGAGGAGAGGGCATTAAGATGTGGTTCCTTTTTAATTTTAAATTCTATTGAGGTCTCTGAAATATCAGAATTTCAGGTTGAATTTGGGGTACAGGGATTCTATACAACCTAAAGATATATTGTGTCTTTGGTTTAAATGTGTCATTTAGCATCTGTTAAGGGTTGGAACAAACACTTACAGAATACATACTTGCATACAAACACACATAAACTGAAAACACTGCTATAGAATATGTGGATTAATTATGCTTTGGGATGCTATGATATTACATTCATAATGTCTGGACCATATCATCCAACTGACATATTTATTGTTGTCAGTTTTGCACCTTGTCAATGGTGGAGCTTGTCACTTGAGATGCTATGTTTCCTTTTCAAATTGACCTCTGAGGATATGATTGATAATTAAACATTTTGATAGGAGGGTGAAGAAATGAGGGCTGTGTTTGTTCTAGGAGAAATAACATTTTCAGACAGTAACCAAAGCATGGCAGAACAGCCTGGCAATATTACCTCACGCTGAGCTGCATAATAAAGAGGGCCCGCATGCATATTAATGGCAGGACTCTGCATAATGTCTACATCTTATGACAGGCTTAGAAATACGCAGACACCTCACTGGTATTGCTTAACCTTGCCAAAGCTTCACCACCCTTATTTGCATCCACATTCACTCATACAGGAAGGGATCTCCCCTAACCCTGGTTTCACCCACGTCATCTCCTCTGGCCTTTGCTGCCAGCCTCTTTCCCACACTCCACCAGTCTTGCACACACCCCTCCTTAGAAACACATGGTGAAGGTGTGTGATGCCAAACGAGTTCCTCGTTAACTCCCACCCACTCGGTTGGTACAGTAGAAGCTTTTGGAAGAACTACAGCGACATCTGCATGTGCCATGGTTACAAAGCGCCAGGCTCATACCCACCCACTTGACTGGGCTTTCCCTGTCAGCCTGCTCTCTGTCTGCACTGCCCCTCCTCCTCGCCCCTGCGGCGCTCATTTCTCAAATTACTAAACATGGCTAATTGTGCGAGGCGTGAAGCTCACTTCATTTGAATATTCTGGCTTGGGGGGGCGATTTGCCTTGCATAGGGGAAGAATTAAGCAAGGATGTCTGGAAAAGGGAGAATCCGCAATTAGATACACAGGTCTCTGCGGTATAACATTTTACCTTGGAATTCTTTTTCATTCTGTTAATGTCGCACCTTTCTGTGAGGTTTATTGTTTTCTAATTGAACTGATTTCATTCATGACTGAATTTTAAATTCATTCTTATTATTCTGTATTTTTATATTGTAATTTAAATCTTCTTTAGGAAGTGATTCTTTTGGATAAAAGGAAAGAAAGAAATATTTTAAGAGGGCTCTTGTAAACCTTTAATTTTTTCATCTTGAAATTAGAGAAATGGCAAAATTATCCATTGGAATTCTCAAAGCGCTTAATAGTTGTTCCATGTGTTTCTCTTCAGTAACTACACCCTTATTAATGTACAAAATGTTTTTCTTGCACATGTGTCTTTGTTAGGGCGGGGAGGTGTGGGTGGGGATATAATTTATCACTTATTAATTAAAATGTAATGGGCTAAAAGTGAATTGGGTTTGGGTTTATGGTATGGGTTATATTTGATGGTATGTAAACAGTATTTTTTTTGTCTTGTGTAGGATGATCATTGGAAAGTTATATAACATAAATCCCTCAGTTATTCCAAGTAAGGAAGATTTAAGCCCTCAGCCTCCCAGCCACTTAGTTTGTATCCAGTCTGGCTCACACCTGCTGTCAACAGTCACCTGCAGTGCTCTGCCCTCATTCGTACAACATAAGCTCTGACAAAATTAACAGCGAATTGTGCATTCAGACAAGTTTTTCGTTTAAATTATTTAGCTGGCCACATGCAAATATTTTATCAAGTCTGAAATTGCAATAATAATCTAATTTCTGTTCAATTCACAAATCCACAAACATCCATTAGTTCTACGTGAACAGACATTCTCTGTATGTGAGATGGCTCCTTGCACAGATTGTAAGGTGCTCAATTAATCCGTGTCGGAAAGGTTCAGCGCACTGACTTTTTTTAATTAATGTTGAATTAAACGAATTGGCAGGTTGCCAGAAACCAGGCACGCAGCTTTGAAGATTGTCATCGCGTAATGAGTCGCTTTTTTTCTCTTTATACTTTATGCTTTTCTATTTCCACTCCCTCGCTCTCTGCTGCCATTTGCCTGTATGCCTTAGCGATTTAATGATATGCAAATGAAATATGCATAAAACCATTCTGCTGTAGGATGATTAAGCACAGAGGACATTAGCCAGTGCCCGCCACAATGTCTGTTGTCTCCTCTGCATTCCGCTTCGGCCAGGCACCAACGACACCGTTCTTATAAAAGATCAATGCTGCTAATGCACTAATCATTTGAATCATAGAAATAATATCCAATTTGAGAGAAATTAGATTCCAGGAGGGTTTCTTCTTGCTTCAGTTTTGTAAGATCCAGAACCAGGAAAGGCAGATGTCTTCATATGTGAGAGTTGCTGCTCTAGAGAGCAAGCAGAAAGAAAAGAGACTAGGTTTTCCAAGTGGGAGCACTTAACATCACTGGCAATGCAGGAGCTTTTCTCTGCTTGTTTGTGAGAACTGTGGCATTATTTGACTACTGGCATATAACGAAGGAAGAAAAATATCCCCGTTCTTGCTTTCCTTCTCTCTCTCTCTCTCTCTCTCTCTCTCTCTCTCTCTCACACACACACTCTCTCTCACACACACACACACCAAACACACACACACACACACACACACACACACACACACACACTCCCCCCATTCCATTCTGCTCTCTCGTGCAAGCCCTCTTTTTTTTGTAATCCATTTGTGTAATGAAGAAGCTGCACAATTAACATCCCCCATGGAATTAAATAAAAGGGTGATTATCCAAAGTTCATTAGCTCCGAAAGATTAGAATATCCATGTGTTTCCCCTGTGAAGAATATGGAAAAATACGGCACCAATTACAAATTAAATTGTTAATCGCATTTGTTGCGATCATGATTATCGCATTTGAGATGCCCAAAAAGATGCCAACTGTCAAGCAGTCCTTCCTCAGTGGTGGCACAACCAGATTCAGACATCTTGGTAGTGCATGCCAAGATAGGGTAGCAAGCACAAAGATGTGATAATCCCTCCCTTTGGATGACTTCCTTAATTATTCATATTTCACAATCATGCCTCTTGTCCAAAGGAATCCATGGGGAAAAAATTAAACAATAATTGTTCGATGCCAGTGGATAGATATCCTTGCGCTGCTAATTACAGTTTTAATTCCGACTGTGCATGTTAACAATGAAAACGAACTTAATGAAAGCCTCCGTTGTGTGTGTCTTTGCAGCGATGCCCATCCTTGGCTCTGTGCCCGATGCCAGCAGACCTCGCGGGAACCACAGAATCATTCCTCCGGACCCAGGGAGTAGTCCGAACAACAACTCAAACCAGTTGGTAAGTCAGCGTTGCATCTGTTTATGATAGTTTAGCGCACGGGGGAAATCCTGAAAGGGTGGAGTTTGTTAATTTCTTTTGGATGGTTGGCAAGAAGAGGGCAAAAAAGTCCTGGAGATGTGGGGTGTGGGTGTGGAGGATATAATGAGTTCCCACGGCCTCACTACCCCCAGTTTGGTTGCAGGCAGGCCAGCACCTCCCCCTCAGTGTCTCTTGAACTCAGGTTGCCTCCTTGTCCTGTGCCTTCTGTACCCATTCGTCTGAGTTCCTGATGTGCCATCCCTCTCGCCTGGCTCATGCTGCTGGATACTATATTGAGCCTATAGGAATTCCAGTACATGATGATTGCTGTGAATATAGATGAATCACACAAAAACCTGCATTCCTCTCTCCTATAGCTTGGCATGCTGCTCAAGTACAAATTCATGATCCTTTTATGACTTTTTTAAATTTTCTTCTCCTAGAAGTTGTTCCTGTCACAGAAGAAAACGATCTGGAATATAACAGGATGTGTGGTTCATTTTGATCAGCTCAAGTTCAAATAGAGGAAAAAAAAGTTAATTCATTATTTTCGTCTTCTGATTATAATTTGTTTTGGCAGCTCATTAGTATGCATCCTCATGTTTGCATTTTTTGTCTCTCTTTTGTGTCTGGGACATTGTAAACAGCTGTTATTGAGCTTCAGACACCGTCCCCCAGGTCCATTCTTCCTCCCTCCTCCTCTTGTAGGCAGGCAAGCAAGATTGGCAGCGTCTGTTGCAGCAGAGCCTATGGTAGATAGGCAATGTGGCTGCCAGCCAGTGCAATAAGAAATGCCAATTTACTCTGGGGAAAATGTGGGATAAAGGGGGAAGGGAGTTGGCACAAAAAGAGGAACTCGCTTCACACCCTCTACTAATAGTTGAACAGTTTGCCGCTTTTGTCTTGCTTCATCTCGTTTTTTGTTGTTGTTTTATCCCCATTATGGATTCTTTTGTTGATAATTCAAGTCGTTCCCTTGATTGAATGTGTCACCCTAATTAACAAAGCAAATTTTGTTCTAATTAGTCATATCAGGTGCTGTAATGTCTCTGTTTGTTCTTTTCTCTTTTGTTTTTGGCAACCGACACGTGAAGAGATCCGATTATGGCGATTTGGCTCAATTGTGGTATATCTTCCTCGTCCTTCGCCAGTTTTTGTGCCAGATGCCATCACATTCCCGCTGGCACACCACTTGAGACCTGCAAGTACCAAATCATTGCTCCTTGGGCATCCTCCAAACCAGTGACTTTTACCCAAGTCCATAAATGCCAACTGTGAGACTGAAATGACATTTGTCATTGCGCGTATCTTCCAAGGGTACGTCCTTTACTGCTAACGAATTGGCATGGTGTCTCCTGCCCAGATGGCTGGCTGGCTGCCTGGCACAGAGCGCTGTGCCTCAGATGGTTAGAGAGAGAGCAAGCAGGAGCGAATGGGAGGAGTTTCCTTTTGTGCCACCGCCACATCCCCCCCCCCCCCCCCCCCCCCCCCCCGTTATTACTAGAACAACAAAACAGCCCCAACTTTCAGTTGTTTTTGTTTTAGAATTTCTATCTCATTAATCCCTTTTGACACCACCTCCATTTCCTCTTTTGGGCATGTGGCACCCACCACTGTAGGTTCACTTCCTGTCTTGCATCTTCTGTGGTACACAGTATTACTGTATTTACAGTGCTGCATATCCACCCTTGTACCTCCATCATGGTGCCATCCAACTAATCCATCTGAATGACTGCTGCCGAAATTAATTAACGTGTAGCTCCCATCTTCATGTCTCCATCAGCAGGTGTTTACTTGTCCATCATGGCGGCACTGAAACGATGAACGTGTGCTCTAAAGAGCTCCAACTTATACTATTTTTAAGACAGCCCAGCCATCCACAAAAAAAGAGAAAACAAAATCTAACTTGTGATGCTACCAAAATGACGGCAAGACCCTTCTGTCTCCCAAGCTACATCTAACCACCTACCCTAAAGAGCGAACAGAAGTCTGCCTTGGTGCTACCACTGAATGGATGGCACTGTGCCAACTTCTCTCTGCCATCAACTGCATTTGCTCCTTGTTTCCCTTATTTGCCCATCCCCTTTCTCTCTCAGTCCCTCTCTTACCCACCCTCCTCCTCTTCCTAGCTTTCCTTCCACATGCCTAGTACACCCACCTTCCATTGCGCTCTTTTGTTCTATGGGCTTGACATTAATTAACATACGGGTTAATTGATTCTAAAAGGTGATGATTTCTTGTAATCCACAAGCTGGCTGGCTAGCTGTTTTGTGCCCTGCCGTGATTCCTTGTGCCTGGCATTAGCTTTGCCTCTGCATTGCCGTACCTCTGCACTGGTCCTGGATGGAGAAAGAGAGACCCTAGACCCATAACCAGTAGCCACATTGTAGTGCTACAGAACGAGAGTGAGCTGTATCTGTATGCACCACGGTTCACACCAGATCTCAGGTGCTTATTCCACTGCAGCTGATTAAAGTGGACATTTTTCTGGCTGATCCTGCATCACCTCCTTCTTTTTTGTCTATACGCTCCCAGCTCTCCACACTCCTCAATTTTTCTCCAAGTCTCTATTTGTAACTGTTTTTAATTGTACCATGATCACTTATTCTGTTCTTTAAAGCTGCATTTTTGACCATCGGCTTTGCCGTTACTTTATGTGGGACATGAATAAGAAGCATAATGAACAGGCTGTAAACAATTGAGTGTATTCTGTCATTTTGAAAAGCTCTGTATATACATGTGATAATTATCTTTCTTCTTGTCATTAGCGGTTTTGTCAGTACTGTATAATTATCTCAGCCACATCTGCTTTTCTCTTGTAGCTTTTTATTCTGGTCGTTTGGTACGGAGATGATTAGGTTAAAAACGGGAGACAAAAAATTGTTCAATTATTTAATAAAACCCCCTCTCTTTGAAGAGGGTATGCCCACTGCTGTTAATTATCAATGCTGCTTGATTTAATAGTCAAGCTAGAAGAGACTGATTAAGAGAGACATTTGCGAACGCTCACAAATACCGTGTCATGTTCTTCACGAGATTGCTATAGAAATATCTGTACAGTACACCTTTTCTGTTCGACGGTTGTTTGGCTGTATTATTGGTGATCATCTGATCACAGAATTTCTGTTCTTGCTCTTCGAAGTGTCTCCCAGTCTGGTGTTTCAGGGAAGTAGTGGCAAAGTGCTTCATGACATTCTATTCTTTCCTGTTTCCCCTTTCGGGTTTTTATGTTTTGTTTATTTATTTATTTATTTATTTTTGCCATTATTAAATAAAAAGCAGCAACTGGGCAATTGAGGCAACAAGAGGAATCCATTATGCAAATTGCCAGTATTTGCATAATGTCTTATGCCAGGAATATGCAAATGAATCGTATAATTTATGAGTGCCTGCGTCTGTCTCATAGTGTTCCCATAACATACAAAGAGGAGTTTTTTCCCTCCTTCTCCCTCCTCCTATCCAAGCTGGCACGACGACATGCACCACACTCACGACCAGACCCATACTAAACAAGCACACCCACAAAAGGGGTTGCTGGCTGGGTACTATGACTGGGTGGGAAAAACTTGTCTGGCAGACTGATGGGGGATAAGGAGGCAGGCAAGGGGAGGGGACGGGTGGTATGGGAGAATTGTGTAGGGGGGCACATAAATCCCTCTACAAAGGCTCAGTAGCAGATGCTAATTCTCTAAAACAACTGCGAAACTAAATAAAATGAGAGACAAAAACAAAGGCGGAAGATTTCAACTGGGTGGAGCGACAACGATTTCTGACTTTTCTTTTTTGTCTTATTGCGAGAACGTGGGTTCTGCACTCTTTCCTTTGATGCCCGCTTTTGAGAATGTATTTTTTCTTGTCATTGGGGCTGGCAGCTTTTTCCTCTTGTGGAGGATTTCCTCATGAGTCAGTTGGAGGATGGCAGCTGAGTACTGGATGGGATGGAGAGGAGAGAGAAATACAGAAGGAGAGAGGCAGTATTTCAAGGCATGCTTGTGTAGGCTCCAGTCAGTCTCCACCAGTACCCTGGAATGCCACCACTCAACCCAGCCAAGCCCAGCACAGAGCATCCAGGCTGTATCCAGGGAGACTAGGACCAGACACATCCTTATGTGTGATATAAATTGCCGCCAGTTGTTTGGTCATCTCATTCACCAGCAGGATTCTGTTTGCTGCAATTATTCTATTACAACTTGTTTGTGATGATTGGCCTGCTTTGCATAGTTGATGTGAGGCTAATGGCTAAAGAGACAATTCCACATTGTTCCGGAGAAAAAAAGCCACAGGGGACTGCGTTGGAAAAAAGCCTTCCAGCCCAGCACTCCAATTTATTTTGGATATGAGTGTTGGAGAAAGAAAAAACTTCCGTCTTCCTGAATTGCTTCTAAGGGCCTGTCCTTACAGAAATTCCATGTCATCATATTTTTGCATCAGCTGCCTCTGTTCTGGAAGTCGGAATGTCCTCCTTCTATGTTTCCTCACTCTTGGACACTGCTCAGCATGAAAGGTGTTTGTACCTTTACCGCCCCATTGCACACAAACAGAGTGAGTGTGCCCGCCTCCCCATGAGCCTGAAGTGGCATCTGTTCCCTCCTTGTTGGACAGTGATTGTACAGCGACAGACGTGTGTACTTTAGTGTGTTAGCGCAGGGGCACGTTTGCATATGAGAAACAGAAGGAAACAACGGAGATAGCATTATGTAAGTCAGCATGATGTGTATTTCCTTGTTTGTTCAGCACATGCACACAGACCCACAGAGGCTACAGTGGGTGGACTGTGTCATATTCTCTGTTGCTGTATCAGATGTTGGATTGGAAAAAGGAAAGAGGACCACCCCATGGAAATACTGACCTTTCTCAAGTGTTCTATAATTTCACCTTTTGGATTCGGTTCTTTCTCCTCCGTGCTCTGTTAATTAGAGTGTCAAGATCATTATCTAATGTTATTTAAATCGTTACTATACTCGCATTTTTCAGTCACGTTTTTCCTTGTGTACACTGAAGCAGTGAAATTGCCAAGATTAGTTCTGTATACATGCCAGCAATTATTTTTTTGGAATTAGCATTCAAGTGGCAGCTCATTATGCCTCACAGAGCTTTTGTTATTTCTAATGAATGGCTCATTTAAATGTGGGATATTTGGACTTGAATGTAGCATCTGAATATGCATCGGACATTTCACATTCAGGTTGTGATGATTGCACAAATTGGTTGTCTTCTGATATACATGTTTGTATGTGAACAAAGATGACATATTACGCTGTATTTCCTGTGCTAGAAAATAGCTGAATCGCCACTACAGGCCACTTCAGCCTGTGGATAAACCAATGATTTGTTTTAAGTGCTTTTATATTTTAAAGTTCTCTTGATAGCATGAATAGTAGTAATAACCACAATAAGACATTAAAAGAAAAGAAAACATAAACAAATACAGAAAAAGATACAGAATGCCAAATAAAAGAAAAAAATCTATGCTGAACGAACATTGTAGTGTTTAGGATTATCCTGGCTTATTTATGGGCCCTGAGTGAGGGGGAAACATGGACTAGTGATATTGACACTGCAGGGAACTAGTAGGAGGTTACGTTACACTACCGAACCTGTTCACAAATCATCAAATAGAATAAGGAGCACTAAATACAGAAGGAGAAATAAAAAAAATAGCTAAAGACCATCATTGACTTGTCAATATACGCCTGCTGTAAATGTCATGTTAACTAAGTATTACATTTAATTTTGACAACCCTTGTCAGTGGTAGAAGGAAAACCACCTCTAGGTTCACCAGAGGTACATTTAAATGTAATTCTTAAAAATGTTTAACTCTAATTTAACTTAAGTTTAAAGTTTAGTTTAAATTATGACACATTAACATCTGCTTGTCTCTTTGAAGGCAACCACAAAAACGTTCTAAAAAGAAATTCAATACTTCTAGAAACACATTAATAGGTCATAGGCCCTTCAAAATTAAATTATATTTTACGTTGGGTTAGGGTTAGGGTTAGGGTTCAGTAGTTTACAGTACCAGTCAAAAGTTTGGACACACTGTCTCAATCAAGAGAATTGGAAGGTGTGTACAAACGTTTGACTGGTACCGTATTTGTACATGTTGTGTTTTTGTTCAGTGATTTCGTGTTGATCTCTGAACTTGATCAAAGTAGTCATTACAAAGATTTGGCAATAAAAGTTGCCTAAAACAGCAAGTTTCCAAAGAAATACCCCAAAGAAATTCAAGTTTCTTTTGAGGTCTGTATTAATATCACATTTTTGCTACCTGGAAAAAATAATTCAGCTATTGATCCTATAAAATGTATTATTGTGATGTGCCTATTTAACAGCATTTAAAATATAATCTCAAGCTAAAACAGTAAACCATAATTTAACTTATTTCAAGTAGGACCACACTACCTTATGACAGGGTGAAAGAAGTGTATTTGCATACTCTCACCTTTTTATGTCTGTTGAACAAACTTTATAGTCATAGAAGTAAGAAATACAGTTTTGAACACAGACATTGCCATTCATAGCAGCACTCTGCTTCCATGTCAAACAGGGAAATTGAAAATAATCAAACCATACTCGTAATGCTGACCTCTGTGACTCCTTTGTACAACACATAGAGAGTAGTTAATGTTATAAACTGCTATGTTATAAAATATAATCTGCCACAGAGATGCCACTTGCACTGAGTTGAGGTACCTTGGATATGTAATTAACTGGAAAAAGATATGGTGTTATACTGTTCAGTTGATGGCATCCATAAAAACAAGTATAAATTAGGCAGTTTGGTGCTTATGACCCAGTTGTACTACTTTAATATAATTAGCATGCTATTTTCTAATATTCCTTTCTGAGTCAACCTGCATAAATATTTGTGGTCTGCTGAACTGAGCCAAAGAGCAAAATAACATGCTGAAAGATAAGTATGGTCATTGTTTTGTTCTGTCATCTGCTACAGTAATATTCATCTCTGATATCCTTTTTGTTTATCTCATAAAAGTGCAAATTACAACTAAAATTCTGTAAGAGAGCTATTAACTGACCTTGTGGTGCATGATCTCTACAGTATGTGGGTCAGTGAACCAAAGTTTGTTCAATACAGTACAGTTTTTTCAGACTTTTGAAATATATATATATAAGACACTTCAAAAAGAGCACTACTTCAATTGCATGTAAAATTAAATTTTTTGCCAATGGGGTGATAAAACGCATGTGGCTGCAGTCACTAATAGTCCACTAACAGTAGTAAGTTATTTAGCTGACAGAATCCTTTTAGATTTAGATAGATTGTAAGAATACTCTCTGCCATTTTGGAAATCCAGACAAACTTATTAGTTAAAACCTGTAGTTGCCTTGTTTAACACACATGACTTCAAGTGGGGTCTACAAAAGCACACAGATCTAGCTGTGAATTTGGTCTGTTTGGTCTTAAAAATCATGATTAGCATGGCAGTATTTAATAAAAGTTTAATCACCAATTTGTTGTTTTTGTTCATCATATGTCATAATGGACCTGAATTATTATGAGCCAAGTGAATATTTGAGCACAGTAGCAGTATAAGTCTAAAATATGAAGGTCTATAGTGATAGGAAAGGTATAAATGAGAAACGGGGCTAGATTGCTAGCCTCACTAATGGCTTCACATTCATTGCAGCCTTTGACCCCTCAACATACATTAGTTGGTGAGGATTTATTTCAGCACAAGATGTTCTCATAAAAGTGGCAATCTTGTTCCACTAGCATGAAGGTTTTAGCATGCTGGGTAACAGCATCTGAAATCACAGAGACACAAATAGGTCTATCCATAAATACAGTCCATCCATGAATAATGGATGCCTCTGTAAAAGGCATGGAGTGTTAAAAAAACAAACAAAACTGTGCTCTCTCAGTGTAATGATATAATTGCAATTCTTCAATAAACTCTATTTTGGTTGTGAGAGGATGTCAGTATCTGATGGGAACTAAAAAAGTATTGTTTTATCGTAGTGTTATGTCAGGGTGAATTTTGTTTGGACAAAGTGTGAGTATGTAGTCTCTATTTTGGTGCTGCTGGATCTTAGTGCAGTCTGTGATACTATAGATCTCAGCATCCTGATTGAAAGACTTAGGCAGTGGGTGGGTGTTTCGGGGAGCGCCCCTGGACTGGTTCTCCTACTATCTTTTGGATAGGAGTTTTTCTGTCGCTTGGTCCCTGCATGTCTGAAACTGCTGCTCTTTCCTGTGGTGTGCTCCAGGGTTCTGTCTTGGGTCCTATACTATTTGCTGTGTATATGTTTGCCTGTAGTCATATTATCAGCAATTTTAAAGGCATCTCTTATCACTGTTGCGCTGATGATATTCAGCTGCAGTGTTAAACATAGACCAATGTGTGGCGCAGCGCCACAGAATCAACACCGAGCACCACGAATTGATTGTTTTTTTTTGTTTTGTTTTTTTTGATAAAACGCGATTCTGAAATATAAATATCGTTCTGTTCATTCATCTCCGCATAGCACTCTTTCTCCCTGTTATTCTCGCACACACACACACACACACACACACACACACACACACACACACACACACACACACACACACACACACACACACACACACAATCTGGAGCGAGCAAGCAAGAGCGCACACTAAAGAGTGACTGCGCGCGCGCGTGTGTGTAACTATCAATGCAGCGCGTGTGATAGCCGGTGTCCTGATAGATCTGTGTTGCTGCTTATTAGACCAATCGCACCAAGGTCTTCTAAAGGAGCAGTTCACACTACATAAAACTAGAAAGTGTGTGCTGCATCCTGCCGAGGGCGGCACGAAGCGCGCGTGCGCACGTATGTACGCGCACAAAAAACGATCAGTTTTCTATCGCTTTTGCGCGTCATATCAATGATATAATGTCACTGTATGGATCATTAACCTTGTTGCAGTGTGCTCCCTGGTTATAGTTAGTGAAGTATCAGCTTCTACCCGCTCAGATCTCACAGTCAGCAGTAGGAGAGGGGGAGAGCATCAGCTAGTAGTTTTGTATGGAAGCCTAATGATGGCAAAAAATAAAACTGGTAACTACAAAAATAAACCATTATTATTATTTATCTTTTATTTATTGTTCCAACAGCTCAGGTCGATTGAACAACAGAAAATACCTCTTTTTGTGTAGCATACATGTATATGTTACTTTGTTAAAGGTATCAGACATTAACATTTAGTTGTTTCGTTTAAATTATTATTTATTATTTAATATTACTTTAACAACTCAGGGACGTCTAAGCAGCAACATGTTGTTTGAGCACTTTTTTGCAATGTCAATTTGAAATAATGTTTTGTTTTTGAATGAAGGGGTGGAAATTTAAAAAATATATCGTTAGTTGCAGCCCTATTATTTTTCAAAATCTTCTTCTGGGGCCGCTGCTACAACGGCAACGCCTGGTCAGAGCCCCTGCCCCTCAAAAGGTCTCCATACGACCCTGCACCACACATTACTACCTGGTCTGTGGGAAACACTGAGCTGTATGTCTTTTTTTAGCCTGATGAGACTGACACATTGTTTTTCACAATTGTCTGACTGCCATAAAGGACTGCATGGCTAACAACTTTTTTACGACTAAATGCAGATAAGACTGAGGTCCTTTTTATTGCCTCAGATAGCATAGCTTCCAAGGTTGCTCAGTGTATTTGGTCAATTGCTTCAGCTCTGCAGTCTAATCTTAGTGTTATATTTGATCAGGTCATGCACTTCAATCAACATATCAAATTGTTTACCCATATATGTTTCTTCCATTATAGAAACATTGCTTAACTCGGGTCTGTTGTATCACAACCTTAGCTAGAGATGATTATTTATGCTTTTATATACTGTAATCCCGGCTAGACTGCTGTATTTCTCCTTTCATCTGTAGATCTCTGACCTGCTCCATCCTTATATCACCAGTAGGTCACTTAGGTCTTCTGACCAGGGCTTACTGGCTGTCCCTCACGCTTGACTAAAAGCAAAAGGTGACCGTGACTTTGAAGTGATGACTCCAACACTGTGGAGATCTGCAATGTCTGTTGATGCCTTTAAAAAGTAGCTGAAGACTCATTTATTCAAACTGACCTTTGTCTCACCTCATACTGTCTAGTGTTTGTTTTTTGTGTGTTTTTTAAGTATCTTGTTATCTTGTTTTATTGTTTGTTCTATCATATCTTATACTATTTTTATGATCTGATTTCTTTTACAATTTGACTCTTGTGAAGCACTTTGTGACCTTGATCTGTGGAAGGTGCTATATTAAATAAACTTCACTTAGTTACTCACTTTCTATGCTTCTGTTAGTTGTTGACTTAATAGTTGTGTATATAAATGTTTTATTGTGTGTTCGCTGATTCAGCCTTTCTCAGCTTTAATAAAGCCCTCACTCCTCACAGATAATGGCACTCATCATGTTTCTTATCATTGATTTTTGAATAGGCAGTTCCAAATCATCACTCTGGTTTCATGGTGGTACAGTTGACGTGATGTGGTCTAATTTCATTTCATTTTCAGATGACACCTCTTTGTACTGTGGTTCTCTGAGAAATCTGTGATGTGCTTATAAAGTCGAGAGGTTGTGATATGTCACATAACACGCTAGCAAAGATCTGTTACAGAGCCCATGTGACCACTCTCATCAGGGATGGAGTATGTCACCAAGTGCAGCAGTGTGGCTCATTGACATGTATTTAATAGTTTTTGGAAAACAACTACGATGAATCTGTCTTGGGATACGCACACAATACTTTTAAGTAGGATTAGTTAATTGTTGGTATAGCTCAGCAGCCAGCCAAATCCTTTTAAGTTGTGTTAGGGTTTTAAAACCAAACTGAATAACAAGAGAGTGTGTATATTAAGGCCAACATGCTGTTAAAATGTAGAAATATTGTTTTAAATGTTGAATTAATTTTAAAATATTGGTAAGTAATAATAATGAATGCAGTGTTTATGAATTTTTTAGATTTTTTTTGGACTGGTGAAGCAATGAAAATATATTTTGCAGTACATCTGTGGTCTGTTGGCTCATCTGGGAACATAGAAAGCTCAGAAATCTCTATTCTTACTTGATTTTGTTATTTTATATTTTTTATTGTATCTACAGTGTTTTCACATTTCATTTCAAGACACTCTTGCTGGGCAGGAATACATCACTATTCTGCCCTAGATAATAGACTCAACTCTTACAAAGGCCATGATTGGTTTTTTTGCTTTCTTGCCTCATGAACAGTGCCCTGGGTACACTGTATAGACTCTGGCGTCGCTTCAGGGTCACCTTTTTCTGTGTACTTTTTACACTTGTGACCTCAGATTCACATGGGTCATACCACTTCTAGAATTCATCTGTGGTAGCGTTGAGGAAGTGCACAAAACTTCTTGAACTACCGAACAGCACTCTCCCAGGTGATAGAGAGTAATGTGGAATGGTTCAAGAAGAAGCTGCAGGACCTATATAGACTGGTCTGACCACACAGACATGCTGTTACGAACCCAGGCCGTAACACATGCTTCAGAAGACCAAGCTAAGTTAAAAAAGTCTGTCTTTGTTTGAAACACGTGGCATATTCTGTCAGCTCTGGCCAGTCTTGTAAGTTGAGTGCTGGTAGAGACACCAAGACATGAATTGCAAGCCATACAAACATCTGAGGGCAGTTGTATACTGTACTCTATTTGCCATTTTCCACACATAAACCGGTATTTATAAAAACAGAATGTGCTGTAAAAATATGAGCACCTTACACATACGTCATCAAATGTGCCTTGATTAACCTTTGTGTGACCAGTTTTGTCATTTCTAATTCACATAGGACCCATTTTATTTTTATTTTAATATTATTTTTATTCTATCCTTAATTGTTATACAGATTTGAACACTACTAACTAATTATTGATTACATTTCTGAAATGTAATAATGATTACTCAGACTCACTGCAGCTGTTGATTTTTAGGCATTTGTAATGAATTAAGTATATGGACACTATAAATAGCCACATTCATGCATAATGATCACATATAATGATAGCTGGTATCTGGTATTCTTGGAAAAGCCTGTCCATGCAATATAATTAGTGAAATTGCTACTTATTTCCTGTGTGTTTCATTGACAGGTTGAATGACTGGTTGAGCAGATAGCAATGACTAAATCAATTTTGGGCTAATTTTGGGAGTGGAAATAATGGCCCTGAATGTGCACCTTGTTCCATCGTGATTCAGATTAATATAACAGAGCCATGCATTCATGTTGCTTTATAAATCTAATGAAAATAATGTGTATGCATATTTCTGGCTTTGTGCATATACACTGTTTTTGTCATCAGTCTACACCAAGTTTTATGCATCTGGCCGCAGGACAGCAATCCATGGACTGCACAATCTTGGAGAAGTAGCAGAGTATATAGGATGAGGACTAAACTGTATTCCATCTCTGATCACACCTCCCATTTCTTTGCTGATGTACTTTAGCTGTAAAACACTCAGCCTCCTGCTCATCACCAGGTCAGAGCTCCATGTCCTCTTTTTTGACAGCAGAATACTCCTGTCTCGTTGCTACCTGCCAGCAAGGAGAATGCTGTGGCAGGACAAATGCACAAATACAAAACTGGACTCAAATGTGTGGCTAGTTACACAGTGTTTGACAGCTGAGTGTAGCCAACTACAACTTTGAATCACAGCTTATTTGCATTTTTGTTTGACTGTGTTTGGCAAGCTGTACACCAAACAGATCTTCATCTGCCTATGCATGAACCAGCAGCTCAGAAAGACTTTGTCTTGTCAACATAAAGGCTAAGCTCTGTGTATCTATCATTGTCTCATGTCCATCATTGCACAACAAATGAATTCTCTGTCCTGGCAGCCTAATTATATTTTCACATTCACAGTGACAGTTATTCTGCAGGTATGTGCATGTGTCTGTGTGCATGTGTCTGTGTACTTGTGTATGTCTTCTGGCTCACTGCACTCCACTCTTACTAGTAGATGCTTCCAAGGCCCCCTGCCCTTTCACGCCTGATGAACCAGAGACAAGTGCCAGAGGGTAAACATGTCCACTGCCACATGTCTCTTTCCTGAATGGCTGCATTTAGCATGCACCACATGCCATACGTAATGGAAGCATACACGTCTGTGTACTCACAGATGCAAACACATCTCTAATGAGTCTAATCTTGAAACACACACCAGTGCAGGGAAGCCAAGGGCTGTGTTAAGCACTTATGTTAACTATTGCATGGAGTGTGCACTAACATGCTTGTAAGCAGAATCCTGCATTATTCAAACTGGGTGGATGGGGTAATTAAGAGTCTTGTAGTCGCTTCATAATTCATCTGCGTTAAAGGCCCAGCAGTTTGTCTGGAATAAACAGAGCTGGCACATGATGTGATGTACGATGAGACAACATGGCACTTGTGCATAGAATAGCTGTCTTTTCATACTTAGCCTGCAGTTGGTTGGGTTGAGCTGAAAAAGGAGTAGTGGACGGTTTAGGTGTTGATTAAATAAAAAGTCATCTTTCTTCATCAGCTCTGCCAAAATAGCCACCCCTTACGATAACGCTGGTTAATGCTCCTGTTAAAAAAAAACAAAAAAACAAAAAACAAAACAGTGCAACCCTGAATCCTGTGCATAGATTTTATGCGAACATCTGCTGCTATATAAAAGTTTATTTTCACCCAGAATACTATATTTTGCATTGTCTGTCTAGACCTGTGCTTCCTAAAGTAGGTGCTGTGAGGATGGGTGAGGGGTGCTGCAAGATCATTGTTTATCTGTTGTGCATTTTTAATAACATTTCACTACATTAAAAAAATTGCAACATTTACATTAACTCTGTCTTAATTTATGTTTTTGAACATATTGAAACAGAATAAATAAACAATAAATATCAAAATCACCACAAAAACTTTCAAATGTAGGTAAATGCAACTGACATCACTGGTGTCAGTTGTCATAGTAACACAACATGCTTTCCGGATCAGGAGTTTTGGAGGAGCTCAGCAGCCAGTAAAAAAGTGAGCGTCAGAGGAGTGATACAAAGATTAGAGGCAAGAAACAGCTCAAAGAAAGGCTGAAACATCTCAGCTCTCAACACAGAGACGACTGAATCTGAGCCAACATATAAAACTTCTTGGCTAACAGCTTAACTGACATGTTTTAGAGCATAAGCACTTGGTGTATGTAATGGCTTTTGTTGTAAAGCACTTTGAGCTGCATTTCTTGTATGAAAGGTGCTATACAAATAAAGTAATCATTATTATTATTATTAGTAGTAGTATTATTAGTATTATTATTATTATTATTATTATTATTATTATCAGTGCACATTTTCTGTGGTAGATTCCCAAATTTATATTTGTGTGATGTTGCTCTGTCATCGCTGGTATACATGAAAACTTGACGAACTGTCAGTGGAGTCAGACCTGCAGGTGGTTTTCTCTTTCTCCACATAAGAAGCAGCTCCTATGTCCAATTAAAATACCCTTTACCTTTTGTGAGGTTTTGTTTGTTTTTCCTTCCATCTTAAATATCTCATCTCAGTAACTAATTTTAATTCAAGAAATACGTCAATCATCATCATCATTGGGAGATTGGTCATTTGCCTATATTATTTAACTTAGCAGTGATATAATAACAGCATAATAAGATACAGTGTTACAGTACATTATTAATGTTGATTAGCTTTTGTTTACATATGGGCTATGCAAGTCATATTGGAGGTTTGGTGGCTTGGGATGCCATGACAAAAATTGTCCTTTGCAGGGGTGGTTCGGCCTAAAAAAGTCTAGGAACCATTGGTGTCTACACTAAAAGCGATATTAGCTGTTGCTTAAGATGAATTTAGTAGTTTTGACAATGAAGTGCAAAGTCTTTATTATTGCTGTACTCTTACTCTAAATAATTGTAAGATAGTGGTCTTAGCACTAGAAGTGGATTTGGGTTTCCATTTTTCTATTTTTGTCTCCTCCAGTTTATCTAGAATATCCTTAAATGTAAACTTTGAGGTTGGGTACATTATAATTTCTTTCTTGAATGTCCAATCTTTCACTGCGGTGGTGAGATATTTAATGATATTTTGGTGGTGATACTATGAATGAGCAAATGGGTGGGGAGCAAGTAATAGAGAATACATTTAATAAATACTTTAAAAGTCCATCTTATTTAAAAAAAAAAAAAAAAAAAAAATCCCATGATGAGTTAATAATGACCCAGAAATGTGTTAAATGTTGTTAATGATTTGGATAAAATTATTAATCAGCATGTGATTGAGTGACTAGTCAAAGAGTTTGAGCAGATAGCAACAGATGATAGCTGAGCATCAGACCGAGTATTGATCATGCATGTTTAATACTCTTCCCACTGCAGCTGAAGGAAAAGCTTACAGGCCCAGAGCTAATTAGTCAATTGTCAATAACTGACAATCCAGGGGAAAGGCAGCTGCAGCTCAAAGCTGCCAAAAGATGAAAAAAAACTAGAGGACAGAGAAGGAATATGTGCTTGCAAAACAACAAACACACTTTATTGTAAACAATGCACAGAACAATTGTGAGGTTTTGGAAAGAGGTTGTGAAAAAGAGCCTTACAGGTTTAGTTTGTAATTTAATAAAAAGCAGCACACAGTCTAGAAATATAAAGATATGTATGACCTTTTCTAGCATAATCTGGCAGTCCTAGCTATAGGATAATAGTGCATGTGTGTGTGCTTTTTAAACTCCTGCTCTGGCATATCTCAGCTCTCTGAAACACAGGAAGTGATCCCAGAGCTCTTTAAAAGGTCAGCACAGCTCTGCTTTTTCCATCTCATGACATTTGATTGGCAAAGTTAGAATGCTGTGTGTGGTTGGGGTGAGCCAAAGCATCCTGTACATGCTTCAAAAAGTTATGTGAATGGAAGAGGTGAAGGATCGCTTCCCCTCAACGTCACCTACTTGAAGTTCTCCTCTTTACTGTGTAATATTTTGCAACAATTAATCTTTAAAAGTTCATGTTATATTTATGCAGATATGTACCATATCAAATAAGGCATTATGACAATTTCTTGATAGTTGATGATAATGCTTTTCAAAGGCTTGTCTGATGAAAGCTGCATTCTGAGTTCACTGAGTAAAGCAGTGGACTTCTGTTCATTCGTCAGCACCATACATCCAGTTTGCCAGGCCCTCCTTCCTCAGGCCTTAGCTCACCTTCTCTGCCTGCAGTGTGTGCAGCGTGCTCTGGTGGCTAAAGGCGCTCGTTAAAGTCCATAACTTATCTCACGTTTGAAGCTAATGGGAAGAATACTGGCTGCAGTGAAAAATAAATTACATTTTTCCCCCCTCTCTCTTCCTGCCCTCCTAACCTGCAGCGTAATATAGCAGCGGTGAGAGTATGCATTACAGATCTTAAGCATTAGAATTTATCTGTGCTGCACGACGCTGACTGATGCATTTGGAAATAATGTAGTGGAGCTGGGCATTACAGGAGCCCTGTAACTAATGGACAGCTCTCGCCTGTGGCCGCCGATGTATATCATTCAGCTGGACTACCTCATCAAGTCCAACAGTTCTTTGCAGGGCTTCGTAGACAGGCCAGTCACTCAGGGTTTGCATTAAAGACTCCTGCAATAAAAGCCCCTCCCTGTTGTACTCTATACCCCACCACCACCACCACCTCTCTCTCTCTCTCTCTCAAGCCATTTATTTTGTCAGTTAAGTCCTTCAGTTAAACAGTTACACATAAATATATAGTCAGTACTTTTATTATTAAGAATATCCAAGAGTAAAACAATGTTGATTGGTAGTCAAATTAGTTAAAACTTCATTAGGCAACATTTTTAATATCACTTAACTTGAAATAAAATGCACATCCAACAGTGCTTTTACCATTTTTCAGCGCATTTTTTTGGTGTTTCAGCCCACACACCATCCCTTTATTAAACTGCAGGATGCCATTTCCATCAAACAAGCTAAGACAAGGTAAATGACATGAACTAAATTAGTGGCTAATGAAGAAATTCAAACTTTATTTTCTCAAGAAGTGGTGGCTGAAACCAGAACTAGAAAGCTAGTAAATGTTGGACCTCAGGAGGCCAGAGCACTACAAGTCTAGTGAGATACAGATGCCATTATTGTTACCTTTTTACTTATTCCAGTAACTTTACATTTTGATTTGCAGTAATTACATTACAGCTACTTGTGAAAACTGAGATATTACCAGACTGATTAACTTTTTAATCATTTGTGTCTTAAAAACAAGCAACTCTAAACATTTGTTGACATTTTTTGAGGACCACGGTAGAAGTCAAAGAGTGGTTTGCTGAACTGTCATGAATCAGCACAAATAATTTTTGCCCATGGTTAGCATTTACAGTATACTTAAATCTACACCTAGAAGCAGATAGTTATTTAAGAAACACAGTGGTCGAATGATTTCATTGCTTTCCATTTTGAATCACAGCCATATTTTACCAATGTGTCTATTGGGGATGATGTTGACTACAATAAGATACATTCATATTCTTTCGCCTTTATTTGATAACGAGAAGTGCAGAGAGACAGGAAACACTGGTAGAGAAAGCAAGCTGCTCTACTAGTGTAGTGGCTGCAATGGGTAATTACAGCTTTGGCTTCTTCACGTGACACACACTGGCCCAAAAAGCATTTTTCCCATACACAAAAGGAGCAGCTGTAAATCGGTGAATACATTTTTCTGAGCCTGACAAACCATCCACAATGATTAATTTTTATTATCAGAATTTGGAAACTAGAACAAGAATTTGGAACAACATTTGGAAAGTCTACAGGAACCATAGGATTAAATGATCTTATCCCATTCATGTGTGTGGGGAGCCAACAGGAAGTCAGCTGGCTAGGCCTGCTTGGATATGCATGAAGGAGTTCATGCTCATTGGGTCCAAAAATGCCGGAGCGTGCAGAAAATCCATGTCATTTTTATGGGAATGAATGGAAGCAATTATGCAAGATGCTTGTTGTTGTCTTTATCATATGGCACATTTTCATAAATTATTATAAAGCTCCTCAATTCTATATGATAAAAATTGGTGTTTTTTCTTAAAATATTTATTGTAAATTTAATCAAACATACAGATTACATAAAGGAACTCAATTTAGTTTCATAGGATGAGCAGCACAATAGAAAGATTCAGTGTTTTTCTCTTTCTCTTTCTGGCTTTTTCCACATGTCTCAATGCTGCGCATTTTTATTTAATGGTGTTTATGTTTTAATAGCTGCACCAGACAGAAGCTGCTTGTCTCTAAAGTAATGTAAAGAACAAGGGATAGGCCAGATGAATTCCATCCACACAGAGGTCAGAGAGACAGAAAATGAATAGCAATGTGGATCCCCCAGCAGGCAGCGGGAGAGACAGACTAATAAGAGCATAACAGAGGAGGAGAAGGGGGCCCTCGGGAACCAGCATAAAGGTTTTCAGTATATTTTTAAAAGAAAGTGGTCTGAAAATATAATGATGTCTGCTTTGAAATGCATCAGTAATCAGGGAAGGAATTTGTTCTAGGATATGAAGAGGGATTGAAATTCCCCAGTTGTGTTGAAGAATGGGGTTTGTAGGTGGAGGGTTGGGTTAGTAAGGGCAAGAGGGGAGAGTATAGAAGGAAAAATGTGAGTGCAAGATGGAGGCCTTTTCTTTCCCTCGTCTGCTGTCTTTGCAGGTACATGATGCAGGGCATAGAGGAGGAAGCTCTCGTTATGCGGGGTTCATTATCTCTTACAGATGTCTACAATTTGTTACAATTTTTTCTCAAGTTAACTTTTACAAAACTCCTCATACGGGGAAAAGTCTGCCCGATCAAATTGTTTATTATATGCACAAGATAAAATCAGACTCCCAAATATGTATGGACATGCCGCATTATGAAATGAGCCAACTAACACAGCAGGTAGCTTCGTCTGTTGAAGAGTTGAGTATTTGGTTAGGCATTACACTCTGACCCAGAAAACTTCTAAAACAGATTTCAGTGGTGCCACAAGCCTTTGTATTTTATGGATCTTAACTTGATATTAAACTATAAAATGTTGGTTTCTAACTTCTTGTTGTATTTCACTTTGTCTTGCAAAACAGCAGGTGGCATCTTGTTTTGTATTATGTGGTAATAAAATGAAAAGAGAGACACTCACCAGTATTTCCCACATGCTTAAGTATAAATAAAGTGCCAGCACAAAAAAATACATTCAGAATACATAAAACTGAAAAGAAAGTAAAAGGTCCAAAACTCTAGTACAGTAACAGTGAAAGTAAGTAAATGTCTATGTAGAATAGGTTTGGACATGCAACTATTTTTTTATTTATCACACTGCTCTCAAATGTATGTTTTTGTATTGATAATGAATGTAATAGTTCCATGTGGTTGGAAGTGAAGTGCAATAGATATGCAGTTTTGTTGGTGCAATAAAAACTGTTCTTTGTCTTTACAGTTACTAAAAAGGTAGTCTGACTAAGCAGAAAAGTAAACACATTTTCTTCCCAAAATGAATAGCAAAATTACACTGTCTCATCTGATCTGCATAAACAAAACATCAACTGCAGCACCCATCCAAATTCACAAGGAAATTGCACACTTAAACAAATGGACTCTCACTGGACAAAAATATGATTTTGACAGTATTTGTGCTAGCACCAACTTTGTGCCAGCATGACATTAGATGCTACAGACTATTGCTGTGATTTGATAGAGGCTTTCAGACTGTTCTGTAACACTTAAGTAGATGACTCTAAACAGTAATGGTTTAGCCTTTGAACTTTAGCATCTTTTATGGTGTCTGGCTGGTCAAACCATTTCACAGGTTAGTCAAATTTACTGAAAAACAGCAACTCAACATTTGGCACCAGATCAACTGAAATAGTGCTCATTGTTTTTCCCCTCCTAGTCTTACAGTTATCAGGGATTTATAGAAAACCCAATTTAATGAAACTTTAATCAAATATGCATTCCTTTATTTTCCATCAGAGCATTTTTGGTGTTGTGCTGAGTTTACAGTATTATGCGGTGAAGTCCGTGTGCAAATGCAAAGGCACTTTTTAAAGTGTAATTTTATTATATTACTCCATAATTGAAAAATGTATTTTTATGTAATGAAATAAAAGAGTGGGAGCCATGTGGTGGCCGAGTGCAGTCTTTAGCAAATTTCATGCCCCTGTGGATGTAAGAAAATCATAAGTCAGCATTCCTGCTGACTAATCTTTTGGTGTACATAGTGTGAGCAATACCTGTGGGATTACACTAAGGATCTGACTAATAATGACTGTCTTAGAAAATATTACCTCTGCCTCAACATCATCATCATCATCATCATCATAAAAAAACCTAATTCATTAAATATATTTTAATTTCCCCCATGAAGCCAAATTACTGGTATCTCTTTTGTCATAATCATTAAATTTGTTTGAGTTTTTAATCAAACCCACATCGTCCAACTGCTTTAACTGCAACTTGAACAACAAATTACTAATGCACTTCTATTTGATAGGTAAACCTAGAATTATTCTTCTGTGTCTGTAGAAGAAGCTCCATAGCTCTCTAGGATGGAAAGTGTTTGAATTATTTTGTCTTACTGGGAAGTTGCTGTGGGTGATCAGAAGTATTTACGGTATTTCTGGCTGTCGAGTGGTATACTGTGTGAACAATATACTGCATTGTCCTGTGCCAGGGCTACAGTGAAGATGGCAAAGCTGGAAAAAGAAGAAGGTCTGAGGGAAGGAGGTCAAGTCTGGGCCACTGACCTCTCCCTCCAGGTGACAGATGATGTGAACTACATCAATCTATGGACAAAGTGATGGGTTTGTCTGGCTCCCTATAACACAGGCCACTCTCAAGTAACTGTGAACCAGCTCAGCCATTCTGTAATGGGTCTGTGTGAAAAGGATTTGTTGGGAACTCAAACGGGAGGCTAACAGACAGATAGCTATTACCTAACAGCCTGCCATTAAAAGGTTGACTGTGCCAGTGCCGGAATAGAAATGCTCCATAGCAAGCCCAATTTCATATAATTGACATTGGCTGATTGTTTACTGAAGTGCACATTTCCAGTGCACGTTTATTATGGCGCCACTAGATGTTTTATTTTATTATTTCCTTTATGTCATTTTACCGTGGGGCTATCATTTATAATTTACCAAACTACATCATCCCATCTGCACTGGCTTGCCTTCAACTGGGCTCATCAGCCCCCCAAAAAGTGCCTTTTCCTTTTTGGAATGGTCACCAATAATACATTTCAATTTCAGAGCAGTGAATTATCCCAATTGTAGATTGAGAATTTCTGTCTTCCTGTATTTATTTTTGCAGCACATGTGTTACAGTCCTAGTTCCCTGATAGATGTCCCCACACCCTCGGCCTCTGCTTTGATGTGAATTATCACTGGGCCTCATCTTTGCCCCCAGTAACCCTATCAGCACCTTTTGATGTTTCCTGTGTGCATCTGTGTCCAGATAGAATTTCTAATAAGGAGTCATTATCATTTTGATTTCTTGCTGAATGAGAAGAGAGACCTCTGGCATTTGGCCTGAAGTAGTTGGTTGGAAGAAGAACTAATTGAGGTAGTGGTGATATATGCAAGGCTGTAGGTTTGCAGACAGTTTTGGCTCACTGGTATTAAGCCAAAAATGCTTACTATACAATATGGGGAAATTAGGTTAGCGTAAGCCTGTATCGAATTCTATTTTTGATGGTGATTTTGAATCAAATGTCTGTCTACTATGCAAGGGCCACTAGTTCCACTGAACCCACTGAGAAGACCCACCCACTAGGTAGTAGGTAGCATTTCATTTTATTATTTTTTTTACTGCTTTGTGCACATTATATCATTTCTCCAAACCACACATAGACAGTATTATTCTTTAATCTTTTAATATATGACATATTAGTCAGTGATTGTAGTTGTTTCAGTTATTTTCAAATATGTTGTAAACAATATTATGGTGCTTTATCATTTCTTGGTAAAATTCTGGGGAGATTCAATGTAATATAATAGCCTTTGACAAAGACTTTCTTGATTGATGAGATATTAGTAAGTATGTGCCACAAGTGCTCATAGGAGATGTAGAGAGACAATTAATGGGATTTTTGCTTTAAATTTAATAAGTTGAGATTAACCCAAAAGCAGTGCAAATAATGTACCAAATATTATACCAATATAGCATAAAACAATATTTACTTTATTTTTTGTCTTCTTTATTGGTAAGCGATAGGAGAGATAGAGATAATGTTATGTAGCAAAAAATGCTGGTTTAATTCATCTCCATGTCTGTAATTGAAGGGCTTATTACTGGGTGCTTGTGATGAATTATGACTTAACAAAACAGGCCTTTCGGCTTGCCTTCCCTATGAGTCTAGGGAGCACCTGCACTGGATCACAATGCCTTTTGCAGGCCTTATTTAAGAGATGTAATTTAGTTCAAAAAGCCTATTTTTCTCTGACATGCAATAGATAGATCTTTTAGGAACTTGGGATGTCAAAGACTCTCTCAGCGTGCTGCTTACTTCATTGTAGGTCTGGAAAATCATCTGTGATTAACATGCCAATGATTGGCACTGAAACCTGCGAAGATCAAGACAATTGAAGTACTTTCTGGGTGCCTGGAGATAACAAATAACCTTTAACAGATTAAAATTTCTGCTTCCATTGAGTAAACTCCTAATTTTCAGAGCAATTTGTGAAAAATACTGGCAGTAATCTTTTCTTTTATGTTTTGAAGTCGCACATCTGCCTCCAGCTCATTGCAGTTAATTATACTGAGGACCCTGTATCCTCATCTTTTCTCTTTTTTTCTTTTCTTTTTTTTTCTTTTGGTGTGTTCCTAGTGGATCTGCATATTTTTGCCCCAGCTCTACTTGATGTTGTTGCCTGCTGCTTGAGTTCTGAGTGGTTCATTTAGGAGGCCTGGTGGTGCTGCTTTGTCACAGTGGTGAGAGATCAAAGAGGCTACTTAAAGCTGAGATTTAGGAAGAGTTAGAACACCCAGTTCAAGCAGTGCGCTTGGCCTGCTGTGGCTAGTATCAGGTCAGAAATAATGAGCATAGTATAATAGCCCCTTTAGAAACACAAAACTCACGTCCAAATTTGGACATTATACAGTGGAAACAGGGCTTTAGCAAGCTCTCATCAGGGAAGCTGGGGATAAAGAGCACAGGTATACATGCAGGCAAGTCACAGTGCTGAACCAGTCAACAATGAACAAATAAAAAGTGTGGGTGGGAGGCCTTGGCAGAGGGCAGACACAGAAAAGGTCTTCATAGGAGAAAACAGTGCTATGTGTGCAAAGAGCCTGTTTGAAGATACTCAGAGGGCTGCCCTGAGCTGAGATATCTGCACTACAGTTCACAGTGAAAGGATCCCAGGAACACATACGTCCACCATTGGCGTGTTAGTCAATGTTTTATTCTAAACATTAATCTTATATCTTTCTTTCAGGCCTCCATTTGTTTAATTTTTTCCATCTACTTTCTTGCATTTCTTTTGTAAAGTAACGCACACACACACACGCACACACACACACACACACACAAACACACACACACACACACACACACACACACACATACACACACACACACACACACACACACACTAGTAGGTTGTGACCCACTGTGCTACAAGTCTAGCCTCAGTAGTTGTTAGAGGAGCCCAACCATTCTCAGAAGATACCCTGCAGCGTGCACACCAACTCATCTCTTTCCATGCACTGCCCCAGGCCACAGGCTCCAGACAACCCCTGCTTCGTTACACTCCCCTTATCCACCTCACTGTTGCACTCTGTCTCTCTCTCTGTATTTCTTTCTATATTACTCTTTTCCTCCTTTCCTGCATTGATTCAAATCATTTCAGTCTGTGTTCCCGGCCCGCTCAGCATATATCCATTTGTCCTGTGTAGAAACGTGGTCTTCCTGAGCTATAAAACAAAACTATATTGCATGGTGCCGGTCTGTTGTACAACATATAATAGATGACAGTCCATGATAGAAAATTATTAATTACTGTACATTTCCCCCCTGTAAAGAGCATTAATATTGTTCAATATCTGTGTCAATTAGTTTGTCAACTACACTTAGTGAAAGAACTTCCTCCCTGCTGTACACAAATTTAAGTTCTCGTCTAATGAAATATACATTTTCAGTGTCATTACATATTTAAAGTTTTCACTGCTACACCACAGTAGGGGAAATATAAAGTCAGTGGAAAGTAATGGAAATGTTCAGGATTTGAACTTTAAGTGTGGGCAACACTGCATACATATTTGTTTTGAAGAAAAAGGATTATGGACTTTTGTTCATTTTCTTTTTTTTTTAATAATACTGAAACAAGTTTAAGGATTTATGTGTACTTATAAGCTATATATTCCTTCAAATACAGAGTTCATATGTGTACCACTTATCTGAGGAAAAACATAACTGCACCTCATTTTCCAAAAGTATCTAAGATGATTGTAGAGTCCAACTTAAGAACCCTCTTAAACTTCTGAGATGTTTTTTGAAATGCATCCTAACTTAAGATGCCATAAATAGACAAATTGTAGTGATATTACATGAGAAGTGCCCCCTACCGTCTTTTAGTTGGGATAGGGTTAGCACTTACACTTTGCAAGAAATGTGTTTCATGAAAGAATGCCAATGGTAACAATGAAAGGACAAAATAGGTCAGTCTTACAGTAACAGAAACAAACAAATAAATAAGTTCCCCTGCAGGCAATGGTATAACTAGTATAAGGGATTGGCATTTCTTGAGTGTCTTTGGATTTCATTGTCATCCTCCTCATTTTGGTCATGTAAGTGGCGCTATTTCGCAGACAGCAATGTTTTAGAGCAGAACCACCACAGCGATGATTGCGTAGCATTTTGATTGAGAGAGGTGTAGGTGGGCAACTATTTGCAATATCATTGTACTATTTTAATATACTACTCAGTTTTTTTTACTTTTAAGTTGTATTGTACCATTGATGTACGGTAGGGTTGTTGTCCACATCTCATATTAATCGTTGGATGGTCGAACAATAATGTAGCCCCAATGCCAGATTCCCAGTATTACAGGTTTTTTTTTCTTTGATAAGAATTTCCTGGTTTTGGCAGTGGTGAAATGATGATCTAATAAATTGACATCCCATGCATCTACAGTTGACAACCACATTAAAGTACCTGGGACACTTATAAGGAAAAAACTGGTTTGAGGCTTCCTCGAACAGCAGCTAATTGTTTACTTTTTTCAGCTTACTTCCAATAACCAACATTTATCATACAAGATAGATTTTAGCTATAACATAAGCTACATTTTCCTCATGTGCTTGGTGTATAAAATATATTGTGTCAGTTGCGTCATTAGAACAGTAGTATATAGGGATTTGTTACTTCGAATACCTTGAAATGTATTCATTGTGATGGTGGTTATTCTAGGATATCCCGTAAGACAGTTGAAGAACCTCTATGGCCCTATTTACACCTTGTATTGTATCTGGATACACTGGGACAGATCTGCACCACTCATACATTTTGGTTGTACCTAAGAATAAATCCTAAATACGAGAAAATTGGTGAATGCGGCAAATCCTCATAAATCACTAGTACACATGATTTAAGAACAAATCTGTTCGTACAAGTGTTTCTTGTATCTGGCCCAATGTCTGGATAATTACGATCGATGGATCTTTGCACTCACACTTGGTAGTCAAATGCATTCTTGTTATCTCTTATATCTTGTGCCCACACTGTGCTCAGATGTCATTATGCAAATTTGTTACACAGAGCTGGCAGACTTGTCAATAGACAAGGCACATCCCAGGTCAAGGGAAGCAATGTCACAAACAGACCATTCATTTTTTGAAAAGACTTACAGCTATAGTTAGTACTTAAACTAACAGGAAGAGATGGCATTAGGCTACCTTTCAACTTACTCAACCAATCTTTTTCTTATTAGTTTGGTCACACTTCATTCACATCTGGCTGGGATCCCAGCCAGATCACAATGTAAGCCAGACCACCTCCAGGTGTGATCTAGCTCAGGGGTTCTCAACTTGCCTCACCCTGGGACCCACATTTTCCCATGATCATTAAGTTGTGAACCATTTTTACAGAATTCTAACCGAGCAAATTTACTTTTCAAAAATAGCCTTTAAAAACACTGTACATCATCTTTTTTTTTTAAACATAAATACACATATTTACATGTGCAAAGTGCATTTCAGAGCACATAATTAAGAAACTGAGGAGGAACATGACAACTGCATGTATAAAAATGAGATATCAAAACTGCACAAAATAAATAATGCCACATAATTAGATATTTCACTTAAATACATATCTATGCCTTCAGAGCACAAACTGAAAAGGAACATGACAACTGCATGTATAAAAGTGAATAAAATAAATATCAAAACAGCACAAAATGAAAAACGGCCCACAAAATGATTTTTAATGATGATTTTACATTTTTGTAATATACGCAGGTCAAAATTGTACATTTGTATTATGCACTTTGTTTCCATTTTTGTATACTGTGGGTCACATTAGGAAATGTCCGGCCAAAGAACTGTTTTAAGGCTGTTTTTACAGCTAAACTAAAACTAAACTATTTTCACTTGTTTTAGGTGTGAGAGACAGAGACAACCCAATTAAATGTGGTTTTGCCAGACTGATTATTCAGTAGTTTGAAGTAGATTGATATTCAGTATTTAAGGGAGTTGTGCTAGAAGAGAGAAGGATATTAGCTGTGTTCTTATGATGTTGCTTTGAGTTTGTCTTTGTGAGTTGAGTTTTCCTTCAGTTAAGCCCAGTTTGTTTCTTTTCATTTTTTTTTAACATGTGATCTGGTGATATGTTGTGAATAAATAACTTCTTTTTAGTCAGTAAACAAGTCTCTAATAGTCTCAAATAGAACTCAATTTTTTTATACGTGTTCCTAATCCTAACCACAACCACACTGAATGTCTCAATAATAATTTTTTAAAAAGCCCAAAAAAGTGCTGAAGAGAGAGATTCCTGGCTAATTCAGCGTCAGAGGTATGGGGTAACGGGTTTCTGAAGCTATTCAACCAACCAACACCACAAAGAACCATATTGGCAGCTTATGCTAACCATTACATTAACTTAAGCACCCCAGTGTTGAATGAATCAGTATGTGGACAAGTGTCTTAGCTTATTTAGTTTGTTTGTTGACTTATACATCACAATTATATAAAATACCTTTGCAGGATTAAATAAAAAAAACATTGAGCCCAAACAGTACTTAATATACAATACAAATCTGTTAACACAACATCACAAAATCTACCAACAACAAAATCACTTTTACATGATCACTATTCCCATCCTTTCATGCACAAGTCGCACCGTTGTGTTATTATCGGCCAGAGATGTAATTGCTCTGTGTCAGTACTGGGGCTTTGTGAAAGGCTGCCTGTTAAATGAGTTTCTAATGATGGCACGTTAGTCTGAATGTGGGAGCTAAGGCCGAGCAGAATAGCAGTCTGTCCCTCTATAACAACCCCCAGCCCTTAGGCCTCACAGAAAACCCACTATCTCTTGACATCTCCACACATCTGGCAGTCAGCCTAAAGACCATGGCATTCAATTAGCTGTAATGAATTGTAATATTGTGCAATTTGAATCAGTTTCTAATTCTGCATAATTACAGGATCATGTCTGCATGAGTTTTATTGCAATTACGTCTGTAACTGAAAGAAGGGCAAGAGTTCAACCAGAGAGGAATGCATGTCTGCAAATAGAGCAGCTTTCTTTGGCTCTTTTTGTTTTAATATGGAAATTGTGCAAAAATGATGAGACAGCTTTTTTATTCTCAGCTTACTCAATTTACAAGGTGAGGCACAATGAACAAGGCTGTAATAGCTGCTGGGATAGTAGATTGCCCAATTAGATGAGGTCCTTCCAGTGATAAGCTGCTCTCTCTGTGTGTACTCAAGCACTGTGACCTTGAAATCATTGTAAAGATTAGTTAGAGCTTTCTTGACTAACAGGGCTGCCATTAGCTACTGCAGGCTTTTCTGGTAGGCCTGTAGTCTGACTAGCATCCTGTCTGTTGGGTAAGAGTTGGGGAACTGCCGAAATGTGTTCTACAGAAACATCCCTGTCATGCCTTTGTTTATTTAGGATTTAATGAAATTGAATGTTAACTGTGAAAGATTCAGTCGTCTCCCATGTAGTCCTATCCCTCCTCCCACATTCTTCAAGGTTTGGTTGTGTTCTTGCCATCCCCTTCTTATTCACTATGGTGGTAATGCATTGGAAAGGAGAACCAAAGTCACACTACATTAGTTTGGTGGTTGTTGCTGTTGCTGCAGAGAGCCATTACTCTTCCCTGACAGTATCAAAGAAAGCCGCAGAGCTGGGCTGCGCCTAGCCTCCCGCTCTCTCTCACCATGCGCTACTCGCAGGAAATTGCCCCATACTTCAGCAGGCAGGAGGTGAAACAGCAGTGACACCGATGCATGTGTCACTTTCTGGGCTCAGGGCTTGGGTGGGAGTAGGCTGTGGTGTCACACACAAATGCTGCCTTGGGAGCTGTAGAGGAGCACTGCCCAGGGGAGGTGAGGCCAGGCAGTGCTACAGCTGCTGAGCTCTGGTCGAATACAGTGATGACGGTTCTTGAACTAGTGAGGCTGTGTAGACTGAGCTGAGCATAGTGCTGCCACGGAGCCCGACTCATTCTCATCTGGGATGTGGTAACTCATTTACACCTAGATGAATGAATAGTTTTTTCCAGTTGTACTGTTAATGTTTGTAGAATTATTGTCAAATATAACATTTTACCCATATGTGACTGTCTTTTTACACAGTCTGAGCAGCTAAACTAGTATAGTGACTATTGGAAGCAGTGGGGATGCTCAGCATTTGGTTTTTTTAAGATATTAGTTGTACCTCGTGGAATTTTTTAAAGGATTGAGATGCAGCCAAGATCAGAAGGTTGTAGATGTAGACTGTTAAAATGTCAATATCTGAATTTAGATTTGGAAATAAAAGGTTTAAAAAAAACTGAAGAAGACTGTAAGTGAGGGATGGAAAGGGGTTGAGATGTTTTGGCCTGCTGCCTGGGAACTTTTGAACGCTACAGTGATATGATACATTAAAGAGGGAGAGATGTGCTCTATATCAATATTAAATCACTTGTCATAGATGGTGTTATTTGACTCCACTTGTGATATACATTAGTTGTTTTATAAGGAATACTGACAAGAAACATATATAATATCTGTTACAAGCTTATATGCATTTGTGCCTGTCTGTGCAAGATAATGGCAATTTGTGATAATCTCACCTGAAAAGCATTTTCAGAGTTGGAGAAGGCAATGTTATAAATATAGAAGCACAGTCAGCATTTCAGGCTCTCTGAAGCATGGGTTAATTAGACCCATAAGGTAATCCTGTTTTTGAGCATCTTATGGGGAATATAAGAAATTATATCAAAACCCTGCAAGCTAAGCAACATGCTTAAGTGTGTGGTAGAGTACTGGACTGTTTAATGTTTGCAGATAAAATGCATGTACCATATTTGTCGAGATAGGAGATGAACCTTTTTTCAGGGTTGGGTCGGGGGTGAAAATGTGTTGATGCCATTTCAGCTCCTCTCGCATCTTGCCACACCGCACCCATCATTCTCTGCAGATGTCTCAAGAGGACCAATGTTTATTGCTATTATAAAGCAGCCTTTGTTGTGATCGCGTGTGCTCTCTGTCCTCTTCTCCTTGTTTCTGCTCTCCTTTCATTTTGTGCTAGGCTGGGGGGATTGGTGCAGCCCGCCGCCTCTGCAGCTCTGTGATTAGAAAAGGAGGGAGGGAGAATGCTTCTCAGCAGGACTCTCTGTTTTATATTCATCAAAAGAGCTGCCTTTGATTTGCTCCCTCTTTGACGTGTGACAGCATGGACTGCAGCACCACACTGCTGCTAAGGAAATCGTGCACTTACCACCCCCCCTTCCACACCTCTCACCTTCTCCCTGCTCTCCTTCCTGCCATCCTGCAGCCATGCCCCCCCTTCCAACTATTACAACCCGCCACCGTCTCCCCACCATCCCCACCTCCTGTAGTCTAACCCTCAGGCCAATGCACCAGCTTATTAATTTCTCCATTATTATTGATATTGCTGCTCTCCTCAAATCATCAGACTTTTGCCAAGGTCATCCTTGCTGAAAGTATGCCCCCGCCTCTTCCTTGCGCCTCCCATCTTGAGAAACAGACAGATAGACAGGCTGAAAAAATGGTGAACTCACTGGCAGACAGAATGGTTGAGACTAACAAAGTAACAAAGAGAATAAAGACAGATGCAATACAAATTTAAAATTCAGTATTGGGCAGATGATGTGTGAAGAAAAAGAAGGATGATGACAATGATGAGACACCCATTAAATCGCTGCCATATTATTTATATTAGTTATTATTGTCCTAGTGCAACAAAACTAAGGTTTGACAAAGCGTTCAGCTACAATATGTCTATATCTATTTAGTGCCTCTGTCTATTTTACAATAGTAAAATCTGTTACTTTCAGCTCCTACAATGTTGGAAAGAATATGTGGTTTCCCCTGAGTTGACACAGGAGCCCACCCTTTAACCACCTTCAACTAGCACACCAGTCAATTCTGCCTAGTCTGTGATAACTCACGCTGCAATCACATACACATTCCTACATACACCTTCACCTCACTGTTCAAACACTGTCCCATTTTCATTGTGCTTTTCATTGTACACACATACATGCGCGTACATGCACAGTTATATTTGAACAGGACTGCTCTGTACCGCAGAGACTCAGCTGGTTATTAACTGCATAGATTATTTAAGAAATGTTCAAGTCTGCAAACACCAGTAGGAAGAGACAAGAACATGCACGATGGAGAGAGCTGGTGTTTGTCTGTGTGTGTCTGTGCGTGCATGTGCATGTGTTTGATCCATGAGGGACAAACTAATGCTATTTGCTGCCTGATTCTTTATCCCTGCACTGCTGCAGCTAACAAGGTTACACATGCCCAAGGTTAGCTCTCTGAGAAGGGAACATGCTTGTGCAATATTTCAACTCACTCAAGTTTATGCCAGACACTATACATAGACATGTACACATGTGGCACCTCTTACAATAAAATGATATAGACAGCAAGTTGTACAGTAGTTTTGTTACAGTGGTGCATAGCGCAGAAGTGAAGTAACTTTTGTGCAGTTCATACAGTAATTTCTAAACACTTCATACCACACTTAATTGTTGGCCCAGGCTTTGGAATGCACATGACTGCAGTAAAACACTGATCATCACATACTGTACATTCACATACTGTTTTTCAACTCCTCTGTCCCCCGGTTAGACAAGATAGGTAACTATCAAGCTGTGTGCCTTAGAAGCGAAGATGTGATGTTTTCATTACCTCATCTCTATAGTATATGTGTCCTCTCTCATTGCTTTGTCTTTACCTAAAATGTCCTTTGACAAGAAGCTTTCAGTTCATCAGTGTTACTGTAGCTTTTTGCTTAGTTGACCAATACAGGAATGCCAACCGAAGTGAGAAGGCATCACAGTAATAGCTAGTCACTGTGCATGAATAATAACAGGGTGTGGAGGTCACAGCACCTTTCAGTGTGTGTGTAGGCATCAGTTTGATTTGGCTGTCAGCTGCGATGGAGTTTGATTGGAGTTTGATGCTGTGCTCTCACCGTGTGATAGCCCTCCTCAGCAGATGACACCAGACTGTTCAAGGTGAACACTCTGTAGTCCTGTCTACATACATGCATGCATCTTATCACCGTCTCCCTAATGGTCCATCACTTAGCTCTGAGGCATCTTCTCTAGCACTCAAGCCAACGTCACCCTCTGTCATTTCAAATGTTCACTTGCCCCAGTAAGCAGACACAGATGTTCGGCTCTTTCTCCCCTGCACCACTTGACAGAAAGGGACTGCAAAGGAGACAAGATTAGATGAGAAGGAAAGAAATGAAGAGAAAGAGGTGTGTTAAAGTCTGCAACACTGCACTTTGTGTCAGAAATGGCACATCTAGCCCCCTGTAATCTCTGAAGCCATGGTGTGGTGTGTCAGTGTTAAGTTGATACCAAGCTTTAGGCCTCTGTCTGTGGACTTGCACATCTGAAGCTCCACTATAGCACCTAAACCCCATAATCCTACTCAAAAGGACAGCTAAGTGTGTATGTGCTAAAGATTCACTGTTCTTTTCTCTGAACAAAGTATTCTTGCTTCTTTCCATTTTTCCTCTCATTCCCTTGAGTTGTCTGCTTTTTGGTCCCCATAGGACCCCCAGAAGTCTATGGGTGATTCCGACATTTATCCTTTTCCTTCAGAGTGACTCTTTCTGGAAAGGAAGTAGGAGGTCATTTTCTTGGCTTGGCAAACTGCCTGATGACATACTGAAAACCTGCTAGTAATGTTGATCAGGAACCTACACTGTTAGTTGACCTTTTTGTACATAGCAGAATATTAATGAATAGCTCCAAACTTGTTTTTAGTGGCGAAGATTTGGTTGGTAAAATATTTCCAGTTTCATCTCATGTCTCGTTGATTTGTAATCTATCTGCAGTTGTGCCAAACTCCAAACACCCCACGCAAACCCCCCACAAGATATGTGTGTTTTTGTAACTGGGTTGACTTTTCTTCACTATCTGACAGATCCACTTATCAGTATAACTACAGCGATGTAAATCATGTTAAGAGGAAGAGGCAGAGGTTGAATTTGTTTGCTTTCTTTTTTAAAGGCATACTGTATACTGTTTTATTTATGGTGTTTCTGTATTATAAAGTCAAGCTTGGTGTGCATCACTATCATGTCATCGGTTTATCTTTAGTGTGCTTCCTCATTGTCTGCTCTCCTTCCTGTCACTGAAGTCAAGAGTATTTGATAGGGCTCTTGACACAGCTGAGCATTCACCTCCTTTGTTCTCTCAGGAAAGGGTGCCAAATTCAATGGAAGGTAGTAAATAGAAAAATGCTTCAAAGTCAGTACTTCTTACCCAATGAAGCAACAGACATGTTTGTGCACTTGGCACACAGAGAAACTCTTGGCTCCAAGATGGGATAGAAAAATAAACATTCAATATTAGCATTAAAGCTGCAGCATTATCAGAAATGCTGCACCATACCAGACCTGATCAGTGACATCTACCGCATAGAATCTCGTAGTTTAGTAGAACTGAAAAAATAAATTAAAATACTCTTGTTATATTCAGACACATTCCCACATTAGAGTGGCCTCAGCAGAGCCAACTGCAAGCAATTATTTGCTAGTGGTCAGCATTTGGCCTATCTGTAAGGATTAGCAGTGGGAGTGCTGACCTGGGAGCTGGTCAGCCGTGATGCCGTCACACCTGAATGAGTGGACTCGGGGCTCGACTGAGGCTGCAGGGGTCCGGGGCATTAGGAAAGAAGGCTAAAGTCAGCTGGAGAAGCATTTGGGCTGATCCATATATGCAACCACAGTTCTTCTCTGTGTCTTCCATACCAATAACCTCCAACAGAGGTGAAGCTTTTGAAATGAACCACTGCATAATGGAGATAAACTCCAGTCATGGGTCATAGCGAGAGATAAGAGCATGTATTTAACTGGGCAGTTTCATACATCATCTCTCTGCCTTGGAGCAGTGGATAGTTTGAAATACGCCAAAGTGTGATTGCATGGGACAGAATGTGTGTGCCCATGTGTGACTGCAAGTTAATGTTTTTTTCTGTGAGTGTGTGCATGATTATGTGTAGATTTGTTTAACAGTGTTTGTGTGTAAAAGAGAGGGAGTGACCAGAGTTTGCTTGAGTGTGAATGTGAGCGGAGAGAATGAGTGCATGGGTGCGGGCCTGTGTGCGTCTGTTCTGACGGTGAATGTGATTGTGTTTTGATTAGCTCTCAGTGGTGCACCAAGTTCAGGCCTTGTTGAGATTCTTGCCGCTCTCACATCCCCATCGCTTTCCCAATTTGACAGCTGATGGGATCTCAGATGGAATGTGCGTGTGTGAATTGCCAGCAATATACATAACAACCTAATTTCTCTTTTCCATCTCTCACCCCTTTTCCTCTCCTTCTCACTTTCATTCTACTCCTCTACATCCACCCCATTCATCTGGAGTCATTGCTTCATTTCTTTCTTTCTGTCTTTCCATAACCTTTCATACATTTCACAGGGTTCAGGACCAGTGCTACCCCTTGCCTTTTGGGCAGTAGTTTTTCATCCTGACGATTCCATGCTGTCTCGATGCCACAAGTCCCTTTATCTAAAGTTATTTACGGATAGTAGGTTAGATACTGCACAATGCCAGTAGCACAACATTCTGTCATTACGCAATTCCTTCTTGATGTAAATGGTAACTGTGTCCAGTGCTTAATACCAACAGAGACAGCTGATACCAAAGTATTGCTGTCTGAAGAACTATTTATATCTATGACATTTTGCTACAAAAGGTACCAATTTGTGGCTTGACTCATTCAGTAGTCTTGTAATGATACATACACATACACATACATACACTTACTTTTAGAGTAATTGCAAATAGTATTTACAGTTAATTTAATTTAGCAGGCAGAGCAGTACCTTAGGGGTTAGCACTGGCTTGCTTCAGTTTCCTTTGACAGTCCAAAAATAGGTTCACAGCTTTTGTTAAGGGTGTTTTTCCTATTTCATAGCATGTCTGCACACTTACACGCCTGTACTTACAGTGTGTCACAGGACAGGATCCATTCAGGCAGCTGAGTAGCCAACACACAAGCACTGTAGTTACATGCGTAAAACGGAGAAAAACACACTGTACAACTGTACAAATATGTTTTGGGAGTATAGCGTCAAACCCTCATTTGTTGTCACTTAAAATGTCAATTACAGTGAATGGCCTAAAAATTCCCTAACTGAATATTGTCAGTATCACAATTTTTTAAAATCATTTAAGGGATCCATCAACAAGAACTTATGAATACGAACTTTCCCAAAAGCTCTGCAAATTACAAATAATCATGTCATGGGGCGTCCCAGTGGCTAAGGATAACAAATTAAGCATCCCCAGTTCAAGTCCAGCATGGACCTTTGTTGCATGTTGTCCCTCCTCTCTCACCTCATTTCCATCTCTCACTAAACACTGTCAAAGAAAAGCAAAAATGAAAGAAATACTTGACTGGATGCATTTCTCCAGCCTGTTCCTCTACTTGTTTAGGTCTTTTAAAATGATTGTTAGTAGCTGTTTTGTCTTTTGCCCTCCCTACCCCCCAAACACCCCACAGTGTTCTCTGTCACTGCCTGATCAGAGTAGCGTATGCACAAGCAGGTCCGCCACCTTGGACAGCTAGATATAGCAACAGTGCTTGGACAAACCACAGACAGAACTGCAGTAAAACTGGTAGTAATAATATTAATTTTGTTAAATTTTGTTATGATTATGATTGCATTTGCTAATGATTATTTCAGATGGCAGTGCGTGATTGCCTGTCATAGCATAGCATTTCGTTTTTCAATTCAGTTTAAAGGAGCTTATTTTATTTTATTTTTTTATTATTAATATTTTTATTTAGCATTAAAAGTACAAAATAGAAAGAAGACATAAGATAGTGCTCACATTTTCAATTTTCCAGTGAAAACCCTTCCTCCCCCCACCCGTCCATCCCGATCCGCCTCTATCCCAGTGTTGTTTTCGTCAACGATGACGATGACGAAATCATTTCGTTGACGCCACTTTTTTTCATGACGATAACGAGATAAACATAGCTCTCTGATGACGAAAACATGATGAGACGTGTGTGAGTTTTCGTTGACGAGACGAGAATGGACGAAAATGTTAGTGGGTGATCTGTCAGACGTTTAAAATGCATGACATTTCTCCTTATTGTGTGTGTCAATTAAAACCTAAAAAGTATCTGCTGCTGCCTACAGTCTATCCTTGTTTGGTCACGCCCACCACCTGGCGTGCAGCGCACAACGTGCCCAACACGTCACACTGTTGTTACTCATCAGACAATGGACCATGATGGCGGCGGCAGTTTCAACACAGGGGCTCGGTGGTCGCAAACGTAGAGACGACATATGGGTGTATTTTAAATATAACCCAGCAGATAATAAAACAGAATGTATTGTGAAGGAAGACGGTGACAAATGTGGCCACAAAGTAGGCGGAAAAAATACGACCAACCTTAAGCGGCACCTTAAGGCTCGCCACAAGGATATTTTTTTATATATTTTTAATACACAATCCTTAGATCCGAAATTTGCCGTTGGGTAGAAACCTTATATGTCTAAAACCATTCCTTTATTATTGTTATTATTTGTAAAAATAGCAGATCTGCAAGCTTACAATGTGTTGAACTTATAGATCTGCTGCTATTTTCACAACTTATGTGTGACACTGCCCAACAGCAATCTCCAATACTTATTGACCTAAATTAATTTGTTAAAAGACTATACTTATTTTTTCTTTTCTTTTTTGACTAAAACTAGACTAAAACCCTTTTGAGTTTTCGTCGACTAAAACTGGACTAAAACTCACATTTAGAAGTGACTAAAATGTGACTAAAACTAATAAGCATTTTAGTCCAAAAGACTAAGACTAAATCTAAGATGCTTGTCAAAAACAACACTGCTCTATCCACCCCTTACCCTCTTACGACTGGGACACAGCAGCACACAAGAAAAAAAAACAGAAATAAATGAACAAACAAGATGGAAACAAAACAAAAGAAAAACAGAAAGATAGCGATATAATACAACTAAGTAAAACAATAAATAAATAACAAAGTACATGAACTGGGAAGGTAATCAAATAAATGGGTAAATACCAGATATACTGTAAAGTAGCAAGTTATAGTAAGTCAGGGAAGCTCAAGTGTCAGATTCCTCTGGTGTAATATCCAATAAATCTATGATAGACAGCAGGGGGTTCCAAATTTTATCAAACTTCTTCAGGGAGCCTTTGAGGGAAAACCTTAGCTTCTCCAACTTCAAATTGTATAAAACTTCCCTGATCCATCGATCATAGGACGGAGGCAGGGCATGCTTCCAGTGCAGTAGAATTAAGCGCCTAGCAAGCAGGGTACAGAAAGCCATTGCATGCCGTGCCTCAGCTGATAGAGAATTGTCGTGTGGGATACCGAAGAGAACAGAGAGAGGATGAGGATCTATCACAACCTTGTAAGCTGATTGCAGAGTGTCAAATATCTTAGACCACAAGTTCACTAAATTTGGACACGACCAGAACATGTGTATAAGATCCGCAGGGGATTGGTCACATCTATTCAGGGTATCCGCGGTGTCTTAAAATGTATTAAAAGGTGATAAATCAATTTTGGGAAAATTAAGACCCTTAAAAAGTATGAAAAAAGTCTTTTCACGACTTTACTAAGTCTTAAATTTTGAAGGTATTTTTTCTGAATTCACTGTCCAAGAGTTCGGGTCCTAAAAACATCGTAAACGTGTAAAAAATGTATTTGTTTCCATAAAAAACAAAGATGAACCGGGTACATAAAAAACTACGCTATTGTGGGTGCGCTCGTAAATTGTCTCCGAGAGTGCCAGAGTGCACTCGGAAATTCACGAAGTACGCTCTGGCGCTCCCAGTGCATATTACGAACGCACCTATTGTTGCGTGACGCTCACAGCGCGAAAAAAAACGGAAGAGAAGGCAACGGTCATGGGGAAGTGCAAGTTTGCGGAGTCCTGGCTTGACATGCCATGACTTTAAAGAATGGCTGCAGCCAGTCGAAGGGAATACCAAGGAGGCATATTGTAAAATGTGCAAGAAGAGGATTAACATCGTGTCCATGGGAATTCAGGCATTAAGGTCCCACATGTGTTGCGCTAGCCACAACGCCGCTGCTAGCCGCCGAGAGCGGCAGCTCTCCATTGCTGCTTTTTGTGCACCACCACAACGTAGTGCCGTCGTCGCACTACCACCGGCAGCCGCACCTGAACCTAGCGTTACGGCTACGACCTCGGCTCACTCTGCCTCCTCGTTTTCTGCCGACATCAGGGTGGCGCTGGGCGGCACGGCAACGCTGCGTGCGGAGGTGTTGTGGTGACTCCACACAGCGGAGAAACACCACTCGCTGAACAGCAACGAAAACTTGGCTGACGTTTTCAGGGCCATGTTTCCCGATTCAGACATTGCCAAGACTTTTGCTTGTGGTAAGGACAAATCTGGTTACATTATACGATTCGGATTAGCACCACACTTCAAGCAGGAGCTCATCAACACAATCAACAAGGCTGGCCAGTTCGTCTTAATTTTTGATGAGTCGCTCAACAAATCAACAAAAAATAAACAGCTTGACGTCCAAATTCGATTCTGGGAAGGTGACCGTGTCCAATCCAGGTAACCCCTGTTTAATACTATATAATGTATACACTATATTTTTAATCAACCTGCACGCACCTGTGTGTGTGCGTGTGTTGGGGAGTGACACATTAATAAATATGTCTGTCTGTCTGTCTGTCGGGCTGTCTCTCACTTGAGGCGAGAGACGAGGGATTCCTCTCCTTTCAGCCACTGAAGGAGCGACTTGATGTCTTCCTGAATGCAGCCCTCAGCAAGTCTCATCCAGAGCTATCAAAGTTTTTTCAGAGCCTTCTACTTCTGTCCCACGGACAAGCAACGGTGGAAAGAGGGTTTTCCATCAACAAGGAAGTTGAAACCTGCAACATCCTTGAAACATCCATGGAAGCTTTGAGGTTGATATGTGACAAGATCAGTGTCTGTGGGGGTCTTTTAAAGGTACCTCTCACAAAGGAGCTCATGGCTTCAGTGGCCTCTGCAAGGTCAAGGTACAGGATTTACCTGGAAGATGAGCGGAAGAAGAAACAGAGTGCCACACAGGACCTCAAAAGAAAAGCACAAGGAGATAGAAGACCTGAAAAAGAAAAGAGTGATTCTGACAGAGGTGTGCAGCTACCTCCAAAAAGATGCTGATGAGTTAGCAGAGCAGGCAGAGGGGAAATCTGGGACATTAATGGCACAACTGATAACAAAGTCCAACACCCTGAGAAGAAGACGTAAAGAAAAACAGGACGAACTGGTCCAAACTGAAAAGCTGCTGGAAACAAAATCAAATGAGCTGAGGCACATGTCATGACTGTCCTGATTGTGCGTTGTCATGGCTGTATTCACACTGATTATAAATGTTTAGTTATTTGTTGTTGTTTTTTTACACATGATCACCTGCAGCTGTAACTTACCTGTTGTTTAACCGGCTCGGAGCTCAGTTATTGATCCATGTTGTCTGTGTATTGACTCGTTAACGGACACAGAGCTAGCTACCTTAGCCACTGGAGCATTGTTTTTGTTTTTAATAAACTTTGCCCTTGAGTTATTATCCCAGCCCATTTTGAATTCTGTTGTATCATAGTGGTCTTAGTGGTCTGTAGTCGTTATCACAAACTAAAACAGTTAAGTTAAAAGTGTCACTGATGTAAATGGTTACATATTGAAGTGGCGGTGAGGTATTAAAAAATATTGGGATGGTCTTGAAAAAGTCTTAAAAAGGTATTAAAATTAGCTTCAGGATTCCTGTATATACCCTGCTATTGCAAGTATCAGCCGCCGTGGGATAAATTTTTGACAATCTGTGGTTGGTATAGTAAGTCCTATGTAAAAGTTTGCACTGAATTAACCCGTGTCGGGCACAGATGGAAGAGTTGTGGACTAGTTCCAGAATACTGTTCCATTTCTCATCTTCAATAGGTCCCAGATCCCGTTCCCACAATTCCCTTGTTTGCTGAGGGAGAACTGAGGCAATGGCGTCCAAAGCATTGTAAATAAGAGAGATAGTTCCTCTCAGATTCGGGTTAACCTCAAAAAGAGTGTCCAATAGTGTCTGTGAAGGGAGATTTTGGAAGTCAGCATAGTTCTTTTGGACAAAATGCCTAATTTGAAAGAAGCGAAAAAGGTGTGAGGGTGGGAGCTTGAATTTACTTGAGAGGTCAGCAAAAGACATGAAAATACCATTACTATAAAGATTTTTAATTGACATTATGCCCCCGCCACACTTAAGTTGAAAAGCGCAATCCATAATAGAAGGTTTAAAGTTATAATTTTGGGATACTGGGGCATATACAGAGGGGTCGCACAGTTTAAAGTGTTTCCTAAACTGTAACCAGATCTTAAATGACTGGGTAACCACTGTGCTAGTACTAATATCAGTGCCTGAAGCAGGTAGCTGAGAGCATAGCCATGAACGCAATGAAACCTGAGCGGAAGAACATTCCATTTGAACCCAGGCTGGTTGGTTGTCAGAGAGATCATCAGTCCAGCACAACATTTTCTGAATGTTAGCTGCCCAGTAGTAATATAAGAAATTGGGGAGGGCGAGGCCCCCTTTCTGTTTAGGAAGCTGTAATATCTTTCTTTGTATTCACACAGGTTTATTGGCCCAGAGGAAGGTCGATACAGACCTGTCTAGTCTGGCAAAAAACTTTTTGGATATAAGGACAGGGATATGTTGAAAGAGGTAGAGGAACTTCGGAAGAATGACCATTTTAATAAGGTTCACCTTACCAGCCAAAGACATGGGCAAAGTAGACCATCTCCTAAAGCTTTCCTCCACTTTCTTAAGCACAGGGACAAAATTGTTGCTGAAGGTGTCTGTTAAGGACCTAGAAATGAAAATGCCCAAATACTTAAAACCTCTGTCCACCCACTTATAAGGGACTATATTTTCAGGTAGTTCCCTTACTAAACTATTGATTGCAAAGAGCTCACTCTTCCCGAAGTTGAGTCTATAGCCAGACAGTAGACCAAATTGTTTTAAAAATGGGGGGGAGCGAGGTAGCAGGGTTAGATACATAAAGAAGTAGGTCATCAGCATATAATGAAAGCTTGTGTGTTGTTCCCTGGCGCACAATACCCTCAACTTTCTCCTCAGATCTTAGCCAAATAGCCAGTGGCTCAATGGCTATGGCAAACAGTAAAGGCGACAGGGGACACCCTTGCCTTGTGCCGCGGTGGAGGTCGAAAGAGGGTGACAGCATATCGTTTGTTTGAACAGAAGCTACAGGGGACGAATATAGCAACTTCACCCATGAGATAAAACCTGAGCCCAAACCAAATCTTTCCATCACCGCAAAAGAGAAATCCCCACTCCACCCTATCGAATGCTTTCTCAGCATCCAGCGACACCACTACCTCGGGTGGGCTGGAGCTGGGCATGCTAAGAATGTTTAGCAGTCTTCTGGTATTGTGGAATGACTGCCTCCCTAACATAAAGCCTGTTTGATCTGATGATATAATCCCTGGGAGAGCCTGCTGGATACGGAGGGCTAAAATCTTAGCAAGAATTTTGTAGTCCACATTCAACAGTGATATGGGTCTGAAGCTACTACAGAGTGAGGGTCTTTGTCTTTTTTTAGGAGAAGGGTAATTGTAGCGTTAGTCAAAGTTGCAGGGAGTCGGCCAAGCAACAAGGCCTCATTATATGCATTGCATAGGACTGGAGAGAGCAGCAGACCAAATTTGGTAAAAAATTTGACTGTAAAGCCATCTGGCCCGGGCGATTTGCCACTCTGTAAAGTGGATATTGCATTCATGACCTCAGTTGCTGATATCGGTTTAGCTAAATTCTCCACTAACTTCTGATCCACTCTGGGAAAGTCAATGGTGTTGAATACCTCATCTATATTCGCTGTAGGGTGGTCGGAGGCATATAAATCTGAGTAAAATTTCATAAATGTTTCGTTTATAAGTTTTGGGTCAGTGAGGGTGGTACCCGATGGAGATTTGATACTTGGGATAAGCCTAGATGCAGCTGCAGCCCTGACTTGTTGGGCAAGGAGTTTGCCAGCCTTGTCCCCCGATTCAAAAAATTGTTGTCTAGACTTAAGCAATTGTGACTCAGCCTCTTTTGTAGTCAGAAGGTTGAATTCAGTTTGGAGTTGTAAACGCTTTTTGTAGAGTGACGGGTCTGGGTTAGTTGAAAGACTACCATCAACCTCCAGAATCTGCTTTGACAGATCTGATTGTCTGGCTTTGGTCGTTTTCCTGAGGGGAGCCGAATAAGAAATGATATGCCCTCTAGAAAATGCCTTGAAGGCCTCCCACAGAGTCCCCCTTGATACATCAGATGTGTCGTTAATTTCAAAAAAATAACTCTATGCTTGATTTTAAAGAGTCTACAAATAGGTCGTTAGCTAGTAAATTTGAATTGAATCTCCATGGTTTAGCAGCGCGTCTGTAATTGGGAAAACGTAAGTCTAATGATGTAGGCGCATGATCCGAAATTACAATGCTGTGATATTCACATGAGTATACGTTAGAAAGCAATCTGTTGTCTAAGAGGAAAAAGTCTATTCGTGAGTATGAGCCGTGAACATGTGAAAAGAAAGAAAATTATTTTTTATCTGGGAATTTACACCTCCATGGATCAGACAGGCTTAATTCTCTCGCAGTGGAAGTCAGTAACTTTGCAGAATTAGAGAGGGATTGTGATGCAGTGGAGGATCTGTCCAGATCAGCATCCAGCACAAAATTAAAATCCCCCCCTATGATAATGTGATATGTTTCAATATTGGGAATAGAAGTGAAGAGTCTGGAGATAAATTGTTCATCATCCCAATTTGGTGCATAGATGCTAGCTAAAACTACTTGACTGTTGCATAGCCTCCCCGACACAATAACAAACCGACCGGATGTATCCGTTATTACTTTTTCTGGTTCAAAAGGAATGTTACTTCGAATCAAAATGGCAGCACCCCTAGCCCTCGCACTGAACTTAGAGTGATACAAGTGACTGAACCTGCCCCTTTTGATACGTAAAGTCTCATCATTGCGTAAATGTGTCTCTTGCAGAAACACAACGTCTCCTCTAAAATCATTCAGATGAGACATAATCTTATTTATTTTAGTGACACGGTTTGCCCCCCTGACATTCCATGAGATAAAATGGATATTATTGTTCACTGTATTTGTGCTTTCCATAAAGTAGTGATGAGTTGTTACAGATCTTTACCCGAGTGTTAAAGTGATGAAAACAAGAGTTAACACAAAGAGCAAGACAGACAAAAAAACAGATGAACAGAAAAAATTAGAAAAACCAAAACAGACGTGCAAAGAAAAAACAAAAACAGAGAAAAAGAAAAAACTTGGCCCGTGTCTGCTCCTCCCTCCATCCACTCCCCCCCACCCTCCACCCCCAACCCCTGCACAACGTGCCATACTTATCATAATTCCTCCGGGGCTGATTCCCTTCTTACATTTCCCGCCCCGCCACACAATCATCAGAACATGAGAAAATAAACTCAACTTTTACCAAGATACCACTGAACAGCGTTTTTTTTCTTCTAAATAGCGTCAGTACATACCGCTGATAAAACGCGCCTGACTCGCATCAACAAGGGAGGAAAGAAACCACTAAGTCCGACTTTGGGACGCTTTACTATTTAACGTGATCAAATGTATGTAATGTGCGCAGTTAACGTAATGTTAGAAAGGGTGACAATCAACCTGCCCCGTTAACATGGCTAAACATGGCAAAATTATCTCTGCTCCAAGCCAGGGGTGTAAAAAAATTACGAAGCACATTAAACGAAATTCAAGGGATAATATCCAGTAGCAAAGTACTGATCACACAGAACAAACAACTTACAGGTGTCAGTCCGGTCGGATCACTGCGAAAAGTCCGCTAAATGTCCTCTCTTCACACATCTGTAGTCAACAGTGACTGCTGGCCATGTCAGGTAAAGCTGGAATAAGTTGAACTGAAACAGCAACAAGCCTTTGACTTGAATCAGTCACCTTCCAGCGAAGTGCTGGGTCTTTGGTATGAGGTCAGAAACTGTTAGGCCTCTTTTACCGACGAGAAGCGCCACCGGGTCCCGTCATCATCCTTGATGAACAGCCGCGCCGGGTACAGGAGCGAGGGCTTGAGCTTGAGGGCGTACAGCCGACGCATGACCTCTCTGTATTCAGCGCGCTGATCCATCACTTCAGGGCAGTAATCTTCGTATATGTACACTGGCTTACCCCCGTATTTGAGCTCATCACGTTTCCTCCGGGCAGTACGAATGACCAAATCCTTGGTTTGAAACTTGTGGAAACGGATAATCACGGCTCGAGGTTTCTCCCCCTTTGCTGGCTTCGGTTTGAGTGCCCTGTGGGCTCTGTCAAGCTCAGGAGGCGAAGGCAGCACCTCGTTCCCCAGCATATCCACCAGGAGCTTAGAGAAGAACAACGTAGGTTGTGTCCCCTCGGCCGCCTCAGGTACCCCGATCAGACGCAAATTGCACCGTCTGCTCCTTCCCTCCAGGTCAGTGATCTTGGCTTTCAGCTTAGCATTGCAGTCGGCTACGGTGCTAACCTCTGCTTCTAGTTGCTCCAGCCGATTCACCGCAGATTCCAGGTCAGTGATACGTTGTTCATGGTTGTTCACTGTGGTCTGTATTCCGTCTAGCTTGGCCTCAATGCCCGCAAGTTTGTTTTCAAATCTGACACCAAGTGAGTCAGGTTTGGTAAGTAAGTCGGCTCTCAGCTCTGTTAGCATGTTAGCTAGCGTAGCACTGTCGATGTCGGGAGCAGCAGTGGCGGCGATTTGTTCTGGTTTTTTCGAGGATTTGCTGGGTCTCGATGTCATGGTGGAAAGCAAGACTTGTTCAGGTACCGCTTGACTTATGTTTGTACGAAGTTGAAGTGATTAATCATCAAAATAGCGATTGTGCGGCAGGAGCTACGGAGAAACGCTGCTACTCCATCCTGCTCGCACACCGGAAGTCTAAAGGAGCTTATTGACATGAAAGTTGCAAGAGCAATTTTCTTCCAGTGTGAATCTTCGCAGACTTTTTGGCTTAGTTATCATTAATCTAAGAACATATTGCTGTACACTTTAAATGTGATGTCGATTAAATCAGGAATACTTGCCCTACCTAGCTTGTTTACTCAACAAAAGAATGGTGTCACTTTCACTTCAACCAAAGTCCCCTTTTGCTAATACCTGGAAAACAAGATGGCGCCAGCGTGTGCGGCCTGCCGTCTGCCGGCTCTGCTGTGTTTGATATTTGCTGTTGTATTACTTTGTGTTCTCTGCCAAGATTCTTTTGCTTTGCTGGTGTATGATCGCCAAGCACTTCTTGACATTAGAGCATCTCAAAAACACTGCCAAACTTTGACTTGGGTGATCAAACCTCAGGTCTTCCTCCTCCACTGGCGTCTGTACCAGCTTACCTGCTGCACTCACCGGCTGTCATCCCACGGAGGAAGCGTTCAAGAAGACGCGGAAAGAGGGCAGGTGTCTTGGTGAAACCTAAGATCCTCAGACTATCCACCTGTTGGACCGATCCTTGCCTTCCTGTCGGAGGATCTCATCTGCGGCCGTTGTGTCTTCGTTGGATCCAGCCTGTTGTCCCTTCCTGCCCAGCCGCTGGTCGGCGGAGGTCTCCCCTCCGCCGACTTCTTGAATAACTTCTTCACTTCATGTGAATTGGATTTTATGTTTCTGACAGAGACATGGATTCAAGTCGGTGAGATTATCCAGTTCTCCGAGTTGCTCCCCCCTAACTGTCTCTTTTTTAACTCCCCCCGAACCACCGGACGAGGTGGAGGGGTAGCATCTGTATTTATATCCAGTTTTCAATGTCGATTGTCACTGTCGATCTCTTTCTCCAGCTTTGAGCTGCAAACATTCATTGTAGACTTTACTACACCCGTCCTGTGCGCTGTAGTCTATCGTCCGCCTCAGTTCAATAAGCATTTAATAAAGGACTTCACAGACTTTGTGGCCGGAGTGTCAGTGAACTATGATCGGTTTTTAATTGTTGGGGACTTTAATATCCATGTCTGCTGCGAAACCCTTCCCTTGGTGAAAGATTTTCTGAATCTCATTGACTCTTTTAACCTTACTCAGTCTGTGTCTGATCCAACACATGAGAATGGACACACACTGGACCTTATATTATCCTTTGGTCTGCAGTTAAATCTGGTGGCTCCTTTTAGGTGTAAACTAAGGTGACCAAATTTCTGAAATGAAAATTGGGGACATTTTCAATGCGGCGGTGAAAAATCATTAAATATTATCATTATGAAATAAAAAATGGGGACAAGTACTTTTTCATGTATTTTAACCAGCTTTTATTACACAAAAGGACCAGGTTAATAAATCAAAATATCAGCACCCACAAATATCATGTAACAGTAGCGCACAGCAGTGTCAAAAACACAAATGTAGAATACTTTAGAAAAAACATCTCTCTTCCAAAGTTAAGTGTCATGTCCAAAGACAACTGCCAGACCAGTAGCTAGTAAATATCATCAAGATGTAATTAATAATAATTACCAAGTCAAAACATATGAGTATATTAATATTATACATGACTCAGGGCATCAGCTAATCAGATGGTCTGCATTTATAACTACTACAGTCATTAGTTACCCACACAGCCCGACACAAAATACAGAAGTTAGCCTAACACACACAACTATCAACCATTGATTTATTATTAATTAATTTATTATTTTTAACAGAGTCTCATGTTCCTATGCCTACAGGAAAATCATGTTACCAAAGCAGTCTTCCACCTCCCCCTCTTCCAAAACAGGGCCACATACAATGTCATCACCTGGTAATCTCATGCTAACGTTAACGTTACAGCGTCACTAATGACAGATATGAAAACATTGTCATAATGTTAACGTCCACTGACTTTGACCGGGGACAGGTCACCCAAAACGGGGACGTCTGGTCACCCTAGTGTAAACGCCCTAAGCCAGTAACAGAGCCATGGCTTAATGACACTTGAGGAAGTGGAAGAAAGATCGTCTACACGTTTCTTTGGACATTTTAAAAAACAGTCTATTGCAGTATCAGAAAGCTGTTAAAACTGCCAAGAGTCAGTTTTTATCCAATCTTGTGTCAGTTAATAGCCATAAACCTCAGTTCCTTTTCAATACCTTAAATACTCTTTTAAACCCCTGTGACCACAATGGTGTTGTTCCTTCACTTAAACTGTGTGAAGATTTTCTAAGGTTTCTTATTGGTAAGATCTCCGATATTAGGTCCTCTCTTTTGCCGTCTGCAGTGGACCCTGCTGTCTCTCCCAGTTGCCCTGCTGTTTTTGACACATTTGAGCAAGTGTCCCTTTCAGCTTTAACTGATATTGTCCAGCACCTCAGGCCTTCTCACTGTCCTCTTGACAGCATCCCACCCCGTCTTTTTAAGGACATTTTCCATATTATTGGGCCCTGTGTTAGGGATCTGATAAATTCATCTTTGATGTCTGGATATGTCCCAGCTGCCTTTAAACATGGTCCAGCCCCTCATCAAAAAACATAATCTTGACCCCACAGTTTTATCCAACTTTAGGCCTATCTTCCTTTTCTTTCTAAGGTCTTGGAGAAGGTGGTTAATGAACAGCTGCAGTCTTTTATTGACCTAAATGGCATTTCCGAGAAGTTCCAGTCTGGTTTTAAGTCACGCCATAGCAGAGAAACGGCGCTTTTAAGAATTTTAAATGACCTTCTTTTAACAGTTGACTCTGGTAACTCTACTGTCCTGGTCCTTCTGGATCTGACAGCTGCTTTTGATACAGTGGATCACAACATCCTCCTGTCTCGCTTAAACACCTGTGTGGGCATTAAGGGTACTGTTCTTAAGTGGTTTCAGTCATATCTCTCAGACAGGAGAGACTGTCCAGCAGGGCCAGTATTGTTCGGCAACTTCCCCCCCTGAGCTGTGGGGTGTTTAAGTGTTTAAATGCTCTGGCACCTTCTTATTTATCAGAGCTTGTACAGCCTCACAGTACTTCTAGAGCACTTAGGTCGACAAACCAGCTGCTCCTGGCAGTACCTCGGTCCAGACTCTCTACTCGTGGGGACAGAGCCTTCTCAGTGGTGGCCCCAAAGCTGTGGAACAGCCTACCTTTCCAGGTTAGAGCTGCGCATTCTGTTGAGCACTTTAAGACACTGCTGCTGAAAACCCATCTTTTCTCCTTGGCGTTCAGTCCCAGCTAGGCGAGAATCCTTGGATTCTTACTTTTAATTTTTTTTTTTTTTTTTTAAATTGTGCTCTTACTATTCCTTTATTGTTTTATTTATTTATTATTTAAATGTATTATTATATTTGTGTATGATTATATTGTATTTTAATAACTGTACAGCACTTTGGTTCAACTGAGGTTGTTTTTAAATGTGCTTTATAAATAAAGCTTGACTTAACTTGACTTGAATACACATGTATGGTACAACCGCTATGAAATAACATCACTTGGACATAGGAATACTTGATTCTGTTTTCAGAGTGCCTGATATCGGTCAAGTGACATGCTATTCATCTCTAAACTGCAAGAGTGCGCTGTATATGTATGGGCATATGATAACATGGGATTGGTAAGGCGCATCAGTTTTTTGGTCTGTGTATGCATGTGGTGATGCGGTGGGGCAAGACCGCTGTGGTAATGAGCCTTGGCAGCAGCTTGCTGTAGTATTAAATGCACATCTCCCTCCCTTTAAAGGCCATAAAGCATGTTGGGATGCAGTGAAATGTTTACAATGATGTGGTTGGCTCCTGCAGTATGCCTGGTTGTGGAGGATATTATTGCAGCTCACAGTTCTAATCATTCATCCTTGGCCATCAATCAAACCTTGTCCCCTCTATACCACCCACACCACAGGACTTCTCAAGTCTGCATTTAATTCAAATAAACCTTTATTTGACAGTCAGTGGAGAAGACAGGAAGCACAGTGAGAGAGAGATACAGGTATGACATGCAACAAGGTTACTTCGGCCGGGAGTCAAACCATGGACATTGCAGTTATGTGGTATCCACTTTAACCTTTCGCCACCAGGGCACCCACAAGGGCAATTTTATTTTATTTTATTTTTTTTTTTTCATCTTTTTATTAGTTTTTCGTACAGCTTCAGTTATGCCATTTCACCAAAATAATTAATTATACATGAATAGGTACTACCCCCTTCCCACCCTGCACATACCCAAGGACAATGCCATCAGGCAGACAAATAAATAAGATACAATTTAAAAGAAGGAAACAAAACAAAACATAAAACAAGAAAGCAAAAAAAGCACAGAATGTACCAAATTACTGATGAGGTATCAATTCAAGGCATGACAGTATTACAATTAATACTATTTATATACAACAAAAATGGGTTCCAGATCTTTTCAAAAGTATTACCAGCACCAGAGAGAGTTAATCTGATTTTTTCTCATTTAAAAAAAGACACGACATCCTTAACCCAGTTTACAGAGTTAGGCAGGTTCTAGGAACATGTCAAAATCAACATAATTAGAGAAAGCTGGAAAATCAGGAAATAAACTCCGAACAAAATTCCATACTTGAAGTCTTTTAGGGAGTGAGAACAAATTGACTAGTTGTTGAAAAGATGCACAAGGGCACTTTTAATGCCTTCCTGGAATGCTTATAATCACCATACCCAGTTAAATTGTTTATTCTTTTGTGTCAGGAATTCTATAAATGTCTAGGTTCTGGTGTGTGGTTTTCTGAAGCCTCAAGGATGGAGAGAAATGTGTAAAGTGAGTGAGTCATGCTCTTGGTATGAAAATACAACAGTAAAGAAAAGTGACAGTATTGAGAACCCACAGGTTGTTTTTTTATTATTTTGTTTGGTTTTCTTTTTTTTCAAAGTTAGGGTTAGATTTACTACTAAAGTTTCATATTTAAATGAGTAATTTCTTGTGTCATCCTGCTTGATATTCAGGCTTTATGAGTCACTGACTGAGTAATAAAGTTAGACCACTGGTCAGCCAGCCCAGTGTTGGAGTTTCTCCACTCATGCCCTTTCAAAATGTATTGATGCAAATACTTTCTATTACATCTTCAGGGGGCGTTTGCAGAGGAGTCTGTACAGAGCTCACTCTCAACACAGTCCTGAAATAAGTTTTAAAAACACACATTAACCAACCAAAGTGTGTTACACAGAGGCTCCAACACTGACAGGGGCACCAATCTGCAGATTCAGAGAGACATGCATTTTACCAGCATACACAGTGGCTAGAAGCTAGTTAGCATGGCTAGCATTGTTGGCATAGCCATGCCATGCAGTGTGTGGCCCATAGACTAGTTTCAGAGTACCATGCGAGGCAGGTGACAGGTGTGTTTATCGTCATATCCATATCCAGGAATTCACATTATAGACACTACCGCTGACTATCCCTGTAACAAATTGACCACAATTTCACACATTGGCCATACACAGTCAAGCCATGTACTAGCATTCAACCTAGTCTTGTTTAATTTTAAGACATAAAAGAAATGTCAGGGGAACATCCAACAAGGGTCTTTGAACACATTTCATAATCTCATAACATGAGCATATTCCTGAGCTAACTGAGCAAGCAGGATATCACTTTTCTACTTTGTATTTTACAGGATGTTTAGTGACTGTTCATTCTGATATGCGGCCACTGTGGATGGCAGCCTCTGCAGATGATGTACAAAGTTTTAATAATAATAATAACAATACATTTTATTTAAAGGCACCTCTCAAAGCACTCAAGGACACCTTACAAGGCACATATAACACAACAACAGTACATCAAACAATATAAATCAGGTAACATTTAGTGCAAAGATAAAGAATAAATATGAATGTGACTACAAAGTGCATTAGTACAATAAATAAACAAGAATGTGATTGCATAGTCAGTGTGAGACAGAGTATGCCACTCTGAATAGGTGCGTTTTTAGGTGGGATTTAAAGGTGGAGACAGAGTCAGAAGTGTGAATGTCTGGTGGGGGGCAGATCGGCCGAAGGCTCTTGACCCCATGGTTGTTAAGTTGGCAGTTGGGGCAGATATTATCGAAAGATAATGTGCTGTCCAGGATGACACCCAGGCTCTTTAACTGAGGGGATGGAGGAACAGTGGAATTGTTGATGGACATGGAGAAAGTGTTGAGTGTTGCTAAGGTTGATCTGGTACCGATGAGGAGGACCTCAGTTTTGTCGCCGTTGAGTTTAAGAAAGTTGAGTGAGAGCCATGATTTAATTTCCAGTAAGCAGTCGGATAGAGCTGTGGGTGGCAGAGTGGAAGTAGGCTTAGTGGAAAGATAGAGTTGGGTATCATCAGTGTAACAGTGGAATTGTATATCAAATTTCCTGAGAATGTGACCAAAAGGCAGAAGATAAATAATGAACAGGAACGGGCCAAGGACAGAGCCCTGGGGAACACCACTAGAGACTGGAGAGGAGCCAGATCTCAGGTTTTGAGTTATATTCAGGTAGGGATAACTGTCATGCACAATCATGCCTTTGGATTAAATACTGCTGAGATTTTTACAACTCAACTTCCTTGCCAAAATCAATATCGTCAGTTAATAGCTGTGGCCACTGCTACATACGTACTTCCTACCCATCCTGTACTTTTCTACTGTGGTGATCTTAATACTGTCTTAAGCTTAACTTTAGTCACACATATCACTACACAAAATACAAACCTCGCTCCAATGAATGCATTTCATTATATTTAATCTGGTTGTTTGGAAAAACTTTCCCATTGGATGGATTGAATTGTCTATGTCAATGAATGTGAATAGAATATATGAAACACAAGGTATATTAAATTGTCTTTGTATTAATCAGCAATAACAATAATTGAGTCAGTCAGTGTGGTAAAGTCAGAATATTAAAATTGTCAAGTGATTCTTATCCATGCAATCTCACAACAGGGACATATTTGTGCATTCACTAACTGAAAAGAGGCAACCTCTAAGTCATGTGTTGGTGTAAACTACCTGTCCTCAAATACTGGGCAGAAAATGTTTTTTTCTTTTCAGGCCCAGTTGTAAAATCTATCACAATTTCCGCTCCCCTACATCATTTCTTTCATCATGCTTTGCAAGACAAGATGGAGGAGATGAAACTAAGCAGAAAGAGTTGTTGTTCCTATCAGCAGCAGCCATATGTTTTATTTCATGATGAAAAGAAGTCTGGCTTTGTTTATTAGTAAGAAAGAAGTTGGTTGCTATGCTGTTGACTGAGCAGCGCTAATTAAAATCCCTGTAGAGCTAGGACTTTTCTATCTGCTGCTAAACTTTGCAGTGCTTTTTGAAATGCATTTCTATTTTTAGATGATCCAATTTGTGTCATCCTTGGCAAACTGTGTTTGTTTGTGACCATGTGTATGCACAAATATGAAATGGTAGATATTATAGATATTATACATTTGTTGCAATGTGTTGTAAAGAATTTTGAAAGAAAAATGTGATTAGTTTCAAAACATTAAGTCAAATTAAGTCTATTTTATTTGTATAGCACATTTCACACACACATAAACTCAATCTGCTTTACAATAAAACATTTGAAAAATCGAAAATTGGAGAGAAAACACATACAATACTCCACATAAATAAAATAAACTTTCAGCCCCCATACAATGCACAGACATGTATAAAATACATTGTTTTTTTGGGGGGGAGAGGGGGTTCACATACACACAAACACACACTCACTCACACAGGCAGTTTGTTCTAGAGAACAGAACCATAATGACAAAATGCACCTTCACCTGATTTAGATTTAATTCGGGGTACATTCAAAGAGACACATGCTTGACGATCTGAGGGATCTGATTGGGCTACAGCCAGTGAGCATGTCAGATATATGGTGATTCTGTAGGATGGTACCAAGAGGGAGCAGATTAAATAGCAGTGGACCATGAACTGACCCTTGTGGAACTCCACAGAAAATGTATACTTCTTCAGATGTGAAGTTGCAAAGGGATACAGAGAAAGTGTACCACTTGAAAAATGGTTTAGAGCAATCTATTGTGTCCATGCAAGATAACTGACTTGAATTTTTGCCATCAGGATAGGTGACGTTTATTGCAATGGTCAGTTAGGCAGGTTTTGGTAGGAAGGAGGGGAACAATCATAGACTGTATATAAGAAATGGACGTAACATCTGTGACGTCACCCATTGGTTTGTGGACTGCTGCTCGGAAGCCAATAGTATCGGATCTGAGCAGCGGCATCTTGAAAATTTCAGGTGCATGCCGGGAAAAATAAAAACACGGATTCTACTTATATGGGCATCAGGAGGAGCAAGAGGCGCCCTCCTGAACCTGTGAACCAATCAACCTGTCAATCACGACGTAGCCATGCCCTAATGCATACACTGCTTTATCGTCAAATATAAAATCAGGGAGGCCAAAATTTCACAAATGAACATCATACTGCATTGAAGAAGGCTTTAAACTAGCGATTGAGACCATAAACACATTTTGAAAACTTTACTTTTACGTTTACTGAGGTTAGAAATCAAGTAAGAAGTTGGTGAATTCTCCATTGACTTGTATAGAGACGGAAGTCCTTTTGACACCAAAACGCCCCCTGGTGGCCTTTTGATAGAATGCAGTTTTAAGTTACTTCCGCGTTGGCATCTTTTCAGAGGACCGGAGCTCCCCGCCTGGGAACAATGCATTTACCTTGTCGGGGTGTTGTGGGCATTTTTTTCAGGTTTTCAAGAGGGCAAATTTCATGTTTGCCGAGAGCATGCACACTTTTGATATTTCTGACTGGCTGTTTTGAAACGCCTTGTTTCATGATCTTTGCTGCAGTGCTGTCTCAGTACAGGCAAAAACCTCATGCACACATATACAACTTACACTACTACTATGGGCAGATGTGGAAGGTAAGAAATAATCAGTGGTACAGCGCAAGACAGGTGTCAGCATGTTCTCTTCACTGCCCATAAAAGTTAATTAAAGAAAAGGATTTTTTTATTGTGCTCCATGGCTCAAGAACAGACACTGGGCTGCTGCTTAATAACAGCCTCTTCTGAAAGCTCTCAGAGCAGCCTTTACTTAAGCTACTGTCACAAAAGGTATACAGCTAAATATTGGCTGACTGCAGATGTGTACATTATGTAGGTTTGTACCTGGGTCAGATTATTATTTTCACGTTTTCTAGATATTCAGCCAAAATATGCTAATGGTCAAGTCTATGGGCTAACAATGTAGACCATCTTGATTATACAAAGAGCAATGGTGAGTAAGAAAAATGCATTTTTGATTAACAATCATTTTAAATGCCAACCTCTGTGACATACAGTATAAATTGTGTTTTCCTATTACTGCTTCAAAATAAATTCTATTCTTCATTTTTCACCAGCTGAGTGCTTTTAATGTGAAGCAGAAGCAGTAGGAAAAATGTTCACTTTCATTAGCAGTAACGTAATGCAACAACAGTAAACAGTGTTATCATTGAGATAACATTATAAAAGTAACACTGGATCACATGTATTTTTTTCCCGTGAATCCTTCATGCATGGGTAGTACAGCTGTTTCAAAATTCAAACTTTCATTTGAATGTGGAGAAAAATTACATATTGAAATAGTTAGGATGTTCTTAAAATTCACTATCACCTTGGCCTATCACATTCTTTGACCTAAGCTAAATGAAGCTAATAAATAAAAATAGAAGATGGACACCAGTGCCAACTGGATAATCACGACACAAAAACATCTGAGAAGCAGCGTGGAGGTATTTTGGGAAATAACAACAAAGTTGTACAAACAAATCTGAGGACTCTGTCTGACTGCGTAGAGTGCAATCTCAAGACACATAACACTGTTGTATGATATCACACAGGAAAATATAAAGACTACACTGAACAGTAAAATGCTCAGACACTGATGGATTGACATACTGTAGCTGACGATAGATATGCTCATGACAGTCACAATAAATTGTATCTCTGACACATTATGATGTATGGGCTGTGTTTGAATTAATTCAAACAAATTACTTAGTATTTTAGATTTGTTTATACCTGACTAATTACAAGATGCTATTTAACTGAATGGCTAAAAATGTCAGCCAAGTATTTTTTGTTAAGACTACTTAACAAAAATCTACAAGTGTTGTATGTTCTATATTCAGAGGTTGTCCAACTTTAACGCAATAGTCAAACTTGGACAGTGTCAGATACACCACACTATGGGGATTGTGTAATATTTTGGACTTCAGTCTCAAACAGTGTGGAACTTAAAGAAAACACTGGGTAGTTATCTGTTAACTGTGCTTATATGCTGTCCTCTAACTACAGGTCTAAATGTAGTTCAACTTTAATTACCAGGAAGAACTTGGTACTAAATGAGGTGGCAGTGGAGGAGATGAGAAGGGAGGGGGGGTGGGGGGTAGTGGTGCGGTGCAGTAAAGGATGCATTAAGCAATTAAAGTTGGTGATCAGCAGAATGAAGTGATGTGATGATTTTTCCTGTAATTGTCATAGCTATCACGGATGATTACAAACAGAAGAGGAGGTAAGAGCAAATGGCAACAGCATGCTGTACATCAGCATGCTGCTTTGACAGTTTTTCACACATAATCACAGTCAACTGAATACACAAATACTGTTGGTGTGTGAATATACACAAATACTGTCTATATATTCACACATCACTCAATGCTGTATTATGACAAGATCATTTTATATGTCCCTTGGTAATTAAGTATAATAAGATCCACCAGAATCAAATTAGCTTCCATGAAGCCAATACTAAAAATGCCTCTGCCTTTGAAATGTATCTACATATTTTCACCATCTGTGCACATATGCTTAAATAATTATGTATGCATCAATATTTGATGAACAACAAAGACGTTAGCGCCCTGCAGTATTTTTGTGCTTGAGCTTGTTAACAGTGTTCACACAACCTCATCTATGATTCATTTATTGCCAGAACCCAAGCCACCACTGTTTTACTCCTCAGAGCTTTGTTGAGCCTGTCTGTGGGAGGTTAGCCAGTGGTGAGACAGAGGCTAGGCTAAAGCATGGAAAGTTAGGTTTTAAAAGGAAGACGGTAAGATGACAGAGAAATGTAACCTTTTGTGGGTGTTGTGTTTGTAACTGCCGTTCTCTCACCCCTATTCTCTGTTTTCGCTCCTTTCAGCCTTTCCCTCCCTTCCCTCCCTCCTTTACTGCAGGTTTTTCCAGCCCTCATTAATGCAAATGTATGCAGCCTGGCTGGCACAAAACCAGCAGGGAGGGGTCCTCTCCCTTGATTACCAGCAGTGAGAGCGGGGGGTGTGGGAGGCTGGGGCGAGGGCGACCTGGACAGACACCTCATTTAATTTAATACATTGGAGCATGCAGCAGCGGGGGAGTTGAGGCGAGGGAGGGGGATAATCAAGAGCCTGGGCCCTTATAAATGTGCTCTGAGATGACATGGAAGAGATTGGATTTGGAAACGAAGAGCAAAGAAGAGCAAAGCCAGGCGGAACACAATTGATTGATTCCATTCAAGTGATCGTACCCACTGATGAGGAATGAGTTATTTAATTTTTTTTCTGAGGGAGGAGGATGTGGTGAGGTTTTTTTTTTGTGTTTTCATTGCCTATCCCTTATTCAGCAAGCTCTCCCTTTTACAATTCCAGTTCCAGAAATGGTCACCATGAATTTCTGTTATGCAACTAAATATTCTGCAAATATTAAATACAGTGAGACATTGAACACCACCAAACAATTTCACCCTAAAGAATTAAACTTATACAGAAAAAAGAATAATGGTAGTACATGGTACATCATCAAGCATGATTTTTATGCAAAATTATTTCTTTTAAATGCATCTGCTACATTAAGACTGTGCTACCTTTTAGTTTCAACTAATTTCATGATGTAGATTATCATATACTAAATGACAATTAAAATAGAAACTCTGGACAGTAAAGTACAATACAACAGGCCTACAATTATACCTTTTTGAAACAACAAGTTAACACTGCATCTTACAGGTGCCATTTATGCATTTAAAAACATAAATACATACTCCCCTGAATATACCATGACCCAATACAACACCATCATAGACTCTGCCCTTGAATCAACACCTCTCTAAAACAACTCTCTTCATGAAACTTTAAAAATTACAGATTTTTAAAGCTTCATGAAGATAGTGTTTGTTGCATGCCTGTTCAGCTGGATTGCATTACTGTACATATGAATGTTAGAGTTTTTAGTTTTTTGGCCAATCCATGTAGGATTTCACTGTCAAAGGAAGATGGGAAACTGACATAATAGAACTTAACATGATACAGATGTTCCCTGATCATTGGTTCTGCCCAAAACGTTAAGAAGATTATTGTTTTAACATCCAGGCCCCAGATTTCAAGGCTAATAACCATGTCTGCCAATGGCCCGGACTCAGTACTGCAACTCTTTAAGGTAAGGTGATACCTGAACCCCTTGCTCTCCCCTCTTCTGAAGATGAGCAATCCCATCCTGCGGCTAGGCACCTCTCAAGACGTCAGCTGAGGGTTGAAACACCACCCGCCCATCCTTCCATCCATACTGTGACGAATGGCAGGAAATCAGATGGTGGCCATGACAGGCAGATTATAAGATCCCTCTGTCTACATGACTTAGCCCTGTCTCTGCTTCTTAATCGTTAAATGTGATTAAAGCAAACAAACGAAGCATTATTAGATTAGTCAGAAGGACATGGAGTCTTTGTTGCTAATTATCTTTTCCTTTTTAATGAAATGCTGCTTGAAATTAACATTGCTTTCACTAATTTGATTTAGCATTGCCCCGAGAAATACCAGACAGCTCTCATTTGCCTGCAGTTTGAGATCCTTGTCAGGGACTTGAGATCAAATGTTGGAGCAAGGCAAACATTTCTGTTCACAGGAACTGATTAAGTTACTGGTGCTGCACTATATATGCATTACAGATTTTTTCAGGTGAGACCAGAGAGACACTAGAAATGAACTAGAGAATGTTAAAGGCACACAAGATATAGAAGAGTATAAACAAGAAACTTAATAAAATATATATATGTCAGTGTCATATAGTGAAATTAATATTGCAGTAGTCATTTCAGTGGACGCTCAACTGTACTAGTGCTGATTGTGTTCTTTGGAAAGCTGGTGTGTGCTTGGATTAAAGAGGGTTAGCGTTTGCATGAATAGCGTGTGTGTGTGTATCTGTAACTGGCAGCGGGTGTTGCATTGTTGTTGAAAATAATCCTGTCTGCATAATCCTCCTTTGTGAGGTTCATTAATTGCATTTAAGATGGGATGCAATCTAACTGATTCAGACCCTGCTTTAGAGCTTTTCTTGGCTTTTGCTGTATAAAGACCCTGTCACTTCAAAGGCTATATGGTCCAGTAAAGGGTGTTCTGAGATTTTAATTTAAATTTACTCTGCTTTTTATCCCCTTGACTCATAGCACTGTGGCCACATTGTGTGTACAGTGGCAAAATTAATTTAACAGCTTGCCATCTTCAGAGTGCAGCTGTTACCAGCCACTGCTGTTTATGTGGTTTAGCTTAGGGCAGTAAGTCTAAATTATTCTCTTTTTTGAACAATACATCATCAATCATAAAGTGTAGTATTTTATATTATATTTCTGACAACATATTCTAACTACACTGATGATGGGTTGTGTATGTCATGATTGTTACATATGTACACTGCATTCCTTGTGCTTCAGGTAGTGCTGGGATATTCATTTAAAGCCTTATTGCTTTGCAGTGGAAGCAGTGACACTCATTCTTTTTTTCCCTTCAAATGTGTAAGTGTAACACCAATAATCATAAACCTAAATTTCCACAGTCATCCTTGCCAATGTGGTGAAACAACGTTTGCATGTGTACCACACAGACAACAGCAGATCAGTGATAATTCATTTGAAATATTTATTGAAATAAGCATTTTCAGTGGAAATGGTGTTCAATGATTATCTGTTGCAGTTAAAGTAAAGATGTAGTGTGACACAATGAGAAAGATGATTTATTAAGTTAGCCATGTGGATACTTGCACACATCCTCTCCTCCTTGTATAGAATAAGTCACTCCAGCTACACTTATTGGACAGTAAAGCTCTAAAATATTTTTGGAAATGTGTTTCCTTATTATATTAACGTTTGCATTTGATTCATGGTCACCAGTCAATTTCGCCATAGAGAAAGAACAGGAATATGGAAGCACTCAAGCAGCCCAGTGTGTGATCGAAACACAGCTTTCTCTCAGCCTTGCGTCTGAATTACTCCCCATTTTTATTTTCCTGAATGAAACTTTAGGAAATCCATTTAGGATGGCCTCTGCTGCTCTGGCTGTCAGAGATACAGCCGCTTAAAACCAGAGGTCACCTCCACACTTGTTTAATAGCTACTCAGAACACCTTAGTGAGTGTGTTTTTGCCCTTGCTGGCAGTAAATACTCATGGACCGAGCTAGGTTTATCTTTTCTCAGTGTTTTAAAGGGATACCTCCTTTTTAACAGACTATAACACTGAAAACACAATCAAACACTCATTCAGTGTAGGCTTGAATAGTGGCTCTGAATAGTTTGTAGCTTGTGTTTGTGGAGGATGACAGCTGTGGTTAGTAATTTGGATTTCCAACATTTACATTGGACTCCAACATAAGGTGACCAGATTTCTGAACTGAAAATCGGGGACATTTTCAATGCAGCGGTGAAAAATCATTAAATATTATCATCATGAAATAAAAAATGGGGACAAGTACTTTTTCACACAAAAGGACCTGGTTAATAAATCAAAATATCATCACCCACAAATATCATGTATCAGTAGCGCGCAGCAGTGTCAAAAACACAAATGCAGAATACTTTAGAAAAAACATCTCACTTCCAAAGTTAAGTGTCATGTGCAAAGACAGCTGCCAGACCAGTAGCTATTAAATATCATCAAGATGTAATTAATAATAATTACCAAGTCAAAACATATGAGTATATTAATTTTATACATGACTCAGGGCATCAGCTAATCAGATGGTCTGCATTTATAACTACTACAGTCATTAGTTACCCACACAGCCCGACACAAAATACAGAAGTTAGCCTAACACACAAAACTATCAACCATTGATTTATTATTAATTAATTTATTATTTTTAACCGAGTCTCATGTTCCTATGCCTACAGGAAAATCATATGTTACCAAAGCAGTCTTCCACCTCCCCCTCTTCCAAAACAGGGCCACATACAATGTCATCACCTGGTAATCTCATGCTAACGTTAACGTTACAGCGTCACTAATGACAGATATGAAAACATTGTCATAATGTTAACGTCCACTGACTTTTATAACGTTACGTTAGGTCTTCAATTCAGATAAACAACTTACTTTAACGTTACATCACTTCTCTCACACACACACACACACACACACACACACACACACACACACACACACACAGCCAAGTCTACTGCCAATTCACACAAAATAAATAAGTTCATACACAACATACCATTAATGACCGCTGGTCTTCTTTTCTTTCCTTTTTGCCGCCTCTAGATTGTTGTTGTTGACGCTGCCGCGTCTGGTCGTACGTCCTGATAATGTCTGTACGTCATACGACGTCTTCTCTGGCGATGTGTTAAATGGCTACCGTAATAACTGGTGTTTGAGCCTGCGCGCATTTTTCACCCATTCAGTGTCAAAATCGGGGACATTTTCGGGGACAGGTCACTCAAAACGGGGACCGTCTGGTCACCCTACTCCAACATCCATACAAGCATCTCAAACCACAGCGTTAAACACTTCTCCATTGTCCACCTATATATATGGAGGTTCTGTTTATGTTAGCCCTTTTAACTTTTGGTTTTGTTAAAAGCAACAAAGTTTACTTACATTGGTCCTGAGACTAGCAAGAAAAAATAGCTCACTGTGATATATGGATGCAGTGTTTTTTTAGCCATATTTTGCAATGTTGTGTATGTTTGGAGCACATTAAGCATACAGAAGTATACAGTGCAAACAGGGATTGTGCTACAGGAGTGGTTTCAGAAGTTGGAATCCATGCTGGGAACAGCTGCCTTCCTCTTCAGACCCACTGCAAGCAAATGTACTGAAAAGAATTTCCCACTCAACCCCTGTCCCAGACTTTGGCAGGCACGGTGCTTGCTCCACGTAGTGTCTACCAAGGACCGCGTCCAACTGCAAACTAAAATAAGACCAAGAGTCTATAGCCCTACTACTACCTCTGTAAAGCTTAGGCACATCAGGTTTAAATGCTAATGTCAGCATGCTCACAGTCACAATGCTACCATGCTGATGTTTTGCAAAATGTTTACCAAGTTCACCATCTTATTTTAGCGTGTTTGCATGCTAACATTTGCAAATTAGCACTAAACATAAGGAAAAACATTTGAATCATCGATCAAGAAGCCCCTCAGTCAAATTTAATTTTGTCAGTTGAATCACTACACTTTTTTAGCCACATCATTGAACAAAGAGCAACACAGAATAAACATATACACATTTACAAACCAAATTTTGTCTAAAAATTACCACGCCTAAGTGTAACTGAAATAGGTATGGATGATGGAAATGAAGGGCAGCACAACTAATTTCTGTTCACTGCTCAGACACTCAGTTCAGTTTCTGAAAGCTAGCATTTGGCTAAACTATTTTTGAACAAACACTGGTCTGACCTCCTGTACTTCATCCAGTGTGGTTGACTCTTTGGCTGACAGTGCTGTCAGCAGTCAGGCAGGAGAGAAGCTCAAGTTGCACTGGGGTTTATTACTGAACTATAACCAGGATGTCTTTGACCCTGTAGTTCAACAAGACTTGACATACAGGCTGCTTAGTATGGGGCGGTGTACTGTAACTGGGTGTAGGCTGCAAATATTATTTTTGTCATAATTGTATGTAAGGTGTATACCGATAATAATGTTGAGTGTTAAAGATAACAAAATGTCTTTAGATGAGAAGAAGTTGGAAGCACAGCTCCAGTGATATTTTATATCACAGAAACAACAGATCTATGTATATAGAGTTCAGACTTTTTCAAAGTCTTAAAGGACAATGTTATGTCTTATTCCACACTGATGCCACAACATTGCAGGGCTCCAAGTTTACATTTTTAGGGGTACAGTGTATATCCCCTAGCCTGGGTATACCCATGCTCTCATTCGAGTGAGATTCTACTTCGCTGAGAAAGTTAGCATGGCCACCAAGACAAAATTTTCGCCTGAGATAGGGAACCAATCACAGAACGGGAAGGTGCTAAATAAATTGGAAGGCAAGTTCACTTTGAAAATAGAACAAAAACTTGCGTTACATGATTTTCCCTTCATAAAAAGGATGTGTTCGTGTTGCTCCCTACAGGCTCTGAATACGTCATCGTCTATCGTTAATATGATTGGCTGTAAATTTGACCAGTAGCGTACAGAAGCATTTGATCGACATTCGTTGATCCCGCCTTAAATACGAGGAAATGAACGGCTCCTCGCCAGACCCTACCTCAATCTCACATGAGATTGAGACACGGTCTGGTGTTAGCTAGGCTATATATCCCCTCACCCCCCCCTCAGAAATTACATTAATGCATCTTTTTTCATCATAAATCTACAGTGTGCACAAGATGTAGACGCAAAATTATTTAATAGCGATTACTAAAGAATGCCATTTTCCAAAAGTAGTATTGACAGAGGTTTTAGTATTGACAAGTATTGAGAGTTTGAAAATAAGATTACAGAACTTAATTCATTACAGAATAAATCTTTGTGCTAAAGATGCTCAGTATATATCGTAAAAGAAATGTTCATGGTAGCAGAAGATAAGAAATGTTGATTAAATGTATATCTGGCACATTGAACCAACAGACTTTTGTCTATGGCTCAACTTATTTTTCACAAGTAGCATTCCCAAAATTTGGGGATCCGGATTCAGAAGTGTTATGCTGACAATTTTAAATTATTGATATGATATCATTTAAAGTTACACTGAGAGAATGTGAAATTGATGTGATGCAATCAGCTTGATTGACTTATAACTCGTTTTGTGTTTAACCACAAAACAGTCCACTAAAGATTGTGCAGTGGTGTTACAGAGGTATCCTACCTCACAATTGATCTTTGGCTAAGTTTAGAAAGCACACAGACCTGATATCAGTCAAGTTTAATTTTGGCCTGTCATCAAGTTAGATATGACCTGCTGCTGCTCGCTGTCAGCTAAAAATTAGAAGTTGTTACCTGAATGTGTTGTACAGTGCTCTTTAAAAGATTTGTTAACAGATTTGTTTGAGTGAAACCTAAGTGAATATGTGTATTTTCACAGTCCAGGTGTCAGAACACAGCGTCACTCACACTGGTGTGACCAAATAATATGTTGAGCCTAATTGTGTATATGTTTTGCACATGCTCATACTTAATCATATACCAATAATTCTATACATTTAGTGCTTGCATGTATTTGATGATGGATGAGGTGTGCTTTCTTTCAGAAGGACAGAAGAGCAGGACAGCCAAAAAAAAAGCCTGTAAATAGATGTTCTTACATGCCATATATGTTGTCAAGAATACCTACAGTTCTTTTTTTTCTTTTCTTTTTTTGTGCTTTACACATAAGTTGTCTCAGGTGTATGTTTTATCATTTGTATTATGGCTTTTTTGGCATATGTCACACACACAATTGTGTGATTAGTGATATGAGCATTTGTGCTGTGTGTCATCTCCTCAGCTCCATTTATTCTGGTCTTTCAAGCATATCTGTCTTCTGATTTTTTTTTTTCTCTCCCCTTTTTTTCTCTGACTGGTGGCAGGAGGGAACTTGCCATGCATTTCACGTTGAACTCAGAGTATGTTGCTATGGTGGTTGCTAGGGATTTAGCCTAGAATGACGTGGAAAGTCCAAATATTGAAAGTGTCCTTCTAATGCAGCAGCAATGGAAGGAATGAGCAATCACCTTGGATATATATATATATATATATATTTTTTTTTTAATTTATTATTAAAAAAAAATATATATATATATTTTTATTTTTTTATTTTTTATGTGCCCTTTCATTATCATGCCTCTCTTTCCAACATTTCAGATTTTCAAAACGCAAAAAAGGACTCCATTTAAAGGCACAATCAACAAAAAAAGGGGAAAACACTGCCTTTCCATATAATGTGCAGAAAATTCTCTGGACAGTTCACAATTCTCTTGCAGTTTAATTTTTGACAAACTCAAAACTCAGCTGTTGAACTGACTTATTTGCTGGTGGAAAAACATGTAAAGTGTTCCTAAGCTAGTATGTATGTTAGCAGCTAGCAGTTTTTATGTTATTGCTGCTGTTTTAGAAATGCAGCTGGGGCAAATACAAGTAAAGATTGTGATTTAACTGTTTTGGAAAATGTACTTGTTCGCACCCAGAGGAACTGCAGATTTTTTAAAAATGGCTTTAAGCTAACTCTGGTACAGTACATCAAATGGTAATATTAATGTGTAATATTATACATGGTCTCGGAATTAGGGGGGAACAATAAGCATTTCAGGAACTCCTATACTGCTATCTATATTTGTTGTTTTCTAGCAAGCTCACAGATTGACATGTGTTTTGTACTTACAAACAACTCTGGTGTTACTAATGTCAACTTAAGCTTTTTAATAACTACTATAGTCTATTTTCAAACCAATTATCCTTGAGTCCCTGATTTCACTAGTTTGCGCTTCCAAAACCACCACTTCTACATCCTGTCTTTTTGGATCTCATGTGATTTCTGTTGTTATTAAGTAACTCACCAAAGCGGCAATTATTACACCACTTATAAATAAATCACATCTTGACCCTACCATTCTCAGTAATTACAGATCAATTTCTAAACTTCCATCCACATGTCATAGCTGCTTTAAAACATTAAAGGCAGTCAACTCCCCACTTATGTGTCCAGTAATAGCTGTTTTCACAGACTCCATTCCACTGAAACTGCTTTAGCCACAGTGATGCTGACCACTCCTCTATACCCTTACTGCTTGATCTCAGTGAAGCATTTGATACTGTTGATAATGGCCTGTTATTGTGCTGTCTTCAGTATCAGGTAGCCATCCATCACTTTGGTATGTGCACTCATATGTACAAAAGTCTCTCATTGTGTAATAACAACCTGTCTGGCTCAGAAAGTTACATATGGTGCACCCCAGGGCTCCATCCTGGGTCCTCCTATGTTATCAGTAGGTGATTAATTACAATTTTGGGGGTCCATTTTCATTGCTATGCTGATAATACAAACTCATTCCAGTTCAACCCAGTTTATCTACAGTCCCTCAAATCCCTGCCTATCTGAAACTTAAAGACTGTGTAAAGTGAATTCAGACATTTTCTTCTAAACACATTAAAAAGGTCATAAATGTATTTCTAAAAAAGGTGTAAAAAGTATTTCAACCATTTAGATTTGAATTGTGGAGCTAGGCTTCACAAACTGTGTTTCAAGATGTCTGTGTCTGGATTTAATGGGCAGGTCTAAAAATCACTGCCACGTTACGTAAACCGGCGGTGTTAAACAATAGCACAATGGAGCATAAACCTGCCCCTGCTGCTGTAGATATAAATACATTCAGCGCACACTACTACCACTACAGTCTACAGTTAGCTGAGTTAGCCGCCGAGTTAGCCACCGAGCTAGGTGCCGAGCTAGCCACCGAGTTAGCAGCAGAAAGCTCTCAGACCTAGCGGTCATGTTTTTGGTAGAGGTGGTGACTTTGATTGACAAGTAGTGTTGTTTTTGGCGGCCTGTTTTAATTTTAGTCTTAGTCTAGTCTTTGTATCAAGCTGTCATTTTAGTTTTTATTAGTTTTAGTCACGTTCATACTTTTTAGTCAAGTCAAGTTTCAGTCGACTAAAAGTCTGAGCATTTTAGTCTTATTTTAGTCAGAATTATCTGTGACTATTTTCTGTCTAGTTTTAGTTGACGAAAACTGATGACATTTTAGTCTAGTTTTAGTCAATGAAAATTGTATTTTAGTCTCTTTTTAGTAATGCAATTCTATTTAACCCAGTCAATATAGTATAATACCTAGTAGTATAGACGAAACCAACATTTTCTGTTAGCCTAACCCATTTCACAATTCAAACAAGGTTGTCTTATTACTATTATTATTATATTATAATAACCACCTTATAGACTCAAGAATACATCCATTCCAGACACGGAAGACGCTCTGATTTGAATTTACAACATATTTATTTTACCAACGAAACATGTTAGAAGTACACACACATAAATTTAAATTAAATAAATAAATAAAAAAAATAGCATCACATGACAGTGCCAGAAAAAACTGAATACATTCAAGTTTAACATAAAGAGAAACAAGGTGCTTAAATGCTCAAGCTACGATAACTTAATAAAATTGCAAATAAAATGTGTGTGTCTGTGACTTGTATTCCTTGTAAACAAAGTCAGATTTTTCATAATTAAAACTATTAAAATATATATCACTACAAATGGTTTGGACCTTAGGGAGACATAATGGGATGGGAAGCACTGACTGCATACAGTGGAATTCGTTGACAGAAAGAACAGACAGTACTGAATTATGCCAACTACTGAACCAAATAACCAGCAGTCTCAACAGCAACTATATAAACCGTAACCTCCTGGATGTGTTATTTTAAGACTGGTTGTCACACATACCAAAAAAACAAAAACAAAACGGTCCTGTAAATATTACTCTATGGCTATATTTTTGACATCAGATTTTGTTTTCACTGGTGCCCAGCACAGATGGAGCATCTCTGTTTGATTGCCATAAAACCCCCATTTGTCAAACTGTTAAAAGTCTACACCTTCAGCTTTCAGCTGTTAACACTGTGTGTTGGCCTGAACTTACTTGAATATATTTGTTCAGGAATAAAAAAAATAAAGTCTTCACAACCAAATCAGAATCAACAATTTAGGATCAGCAGAGTTTTTTGCATGGATATGGGAAGGTTGCTTATCAAAATGCTGTGTGTGTGTGTGTGTATGTACACTACATGCATGCTTCTTGCATGTCTATTCAGGCCAGCCATTAACAACTACTTAGGCTTGTTTACTTTGAGGAAAGCGCTTCTTTCCAAAATGGTCCTAGCCCTGTTCCTGCGGCCACAAGAGAGGTAACCAGTTACACTGAAGACCCTCTCTGTAAATGCCTGAGAGGCTGGAATCGCCAGGAGGTCCAAGGCCAGAGGTTTCAGTGTTGGAAACACAGTGGAACAACACTGAGTTAACCAATACTCAATGCCGGATTCCTCAACCTCAGCACTAGTAGCAGCAGTCTGGTGGGACTCGGACAGCCCCTCTTTATATTTTAAAATCTCCTGCCTAATGTTTGTTGTCTTGGCTGTCATGTGCCTCGATGGATGATTGGCACAGAAGAACTTAAATCTACGCCGTTTTGCGGGGGTTGACTCTGGAGCCTCTGTACCCTCTTTTGCAACTTGCTCATCATCAGTCAACTGCTCTTCTCGTACTTGCACTCTTTGTGGCACAAGATGAGCAATGTAGTCCTCTGCCTTTCTGACAAGTTTCTGTACTTCGTTGTCATCATTTTCCAGAAGGGTTTCAGCTACACAAGGGTCCACAAAGCATGCTGCTGCAGGAAGTGGTGAGAAGTTGTCAGCTGTTATGTCAAGAAACACACTAAAGCGCCTATCCATGCTGGAAAGCATCTTCTGAGCCAGAGTAGCTGCATCTTTGTAGGTTCTCCCATGTGCAATCGAGAACTCCGACAGATGGTTTTTGAGATCCAGGAGTGCTGGCACAACAAGGGAAAGTGATTGAGTGTCACTTTCAAGCGACTTAGTGTGCTCCGCAAATGGCAGAAGAAGGTCTCTCAGCATCCCAATCTTCTGCCACTCACTGGGCTGAAGGCTGTCCCAGCCCATGGACTCAGCCACAGCTGTGAGGTGCTCCTTGACTTCAAGACAGCGCAAAATCATAGCAAAGCAACTTGACCACCTGGTGGGACAGTCTTTTACCAGAACCAGAGCACACTTCTGCAGCAGCCGCTCTGTGGCGACAGATGACTTTCTAAACTTGTTCACCAAGTGCCTCACTTTCTCCAACAGCCTTTGGATTGGGGGTTCCTTCTGGACCATATTCACTACAAGCTGTAGGGTATGAACCACGCATGGGGTCCTCTCTATGACGTAGTCGTATCTACATGGAAATATTAAAAAAAACAAATGTACATATTTAACCATTTTAGCCCTTACATTATTGAACCAAATGAAATAGTTCTAGTAGTTAACTTCCTATGAACTTATTTAGTTTTTATGTATATGAAATTAAATCATGACCTGTTTCATAAATGCTGAATGAATTAATAGCATAATTTGTAATCTTTTAACTTTCTATGGAATTATTTTTTTATTCATAAAATATGACCAGTTACATAAATATTGAATGAATTAATAGCATAGTTTCATACACAGACTGACCTGTCATCCTCCCCTTCCTGATGCTCATCGTCATCATCGTGCTCCGCCTCTGAGTCCTGTTCAGAAGTTGTGGCAACTTCTGCATGTGTGTGGAACGAAGCCACCATATTGCTGCCATTGTCAGTAATTGTTGTGAGGACCTTCTCTCTGGGGATTCCCCATTCTTCCATTGACTCCTCCACAAGTGTATTAATTGACTCTGCGGTGTGAGGGTGAACCATCTCCTTCAGGTTCAGGAGTTTGTGTTCAGCCTTGTTGTCCTCTGGGTTGAAGTAACAGGCGCTGACTCCCAGGAAGGATGCTGTAAGCCCCTTTTTAGTCCAAATATCCAACCCTGTAGTTATTCTGCGTGCTGTGGCCAGGTTTTGTTTGATCTTTTCTTTCTCTTCTTTGTACATTTTGTCAATCAAGTTTAAAATTTTATGTCTTTTTGGCACTTTAAACTTTTTGTCCATTTTTGCTATCATGGCGATGAACTCCTCATCTTCGACAATTCGTGCTGGGAGTCCTGTGCGGCCTATCCACTGCGCTATCCCCCCTCTTTGGTACGTTGCTCTGGGGAGTTGTCGGTGTATCTCCCTATGGCAAAGAAATCCTGAGCACTAGTTGGCTTGTCCATCTTCTTGGGCGGGACTTGCTTCACTGATGCTCCTTCTAGAATCTAGCATAGGACTAGATACAATGTCAGGACAGATGTAGCCTCTGGAAAATCTAACCGTTGTAAATATGAAGTAGTATAAATCCTTGCTATGATTTTTACCTTAGTAAATCAACCTCTGAGTGAGTGACTTGACTGTCCGTAAAAGAAAAAAAAGTCTACACAATCAAAACTATAACAGTAGTCTAAGCAGTAGTTTCGGGAGGCATGTTAATTCATATACAGTACCTTTTGTTTAAATGTATGTATGGGTCTAGAATATGGTATTCAATGTCATGTTGTTGATGCCAAATTCAGTTCAGTGTGATTGCTATGTGAATGACAAAACTAGCGACAGTATTTGGCCACCAAGGGATGCTTAGTAAACTTTTATGGAGTCAGTCAGGTAGGAACTAAGAACCCACTTCACACTCTCTCGCTCTCTAACGAACACACACACGTTTGTCTCAGTCGTTTTAAACTCCAGTGGCTAACGTTAAAATTTGACACATTAACCACAGCCTCATGAGTTGGCATGAGCTTTCTAAAATAGAAAGTAACGTTACGTTAATGTCTTGACTTACCTTACCTTGATTTCATTATGGAATGCCTTGAGGTGTCTCTTAAGATTCGTGGTGTTTTTTCCAGTGATTGTGTGGCCGCATTTCTCCCCATCTTTTTCCACAACACATTCCGTATTATTTTCCACTTCAATGTAATGAACGTGTATCCAAATGTCATTTCTTCTTTTTCTCCCAAAGACGATCCCCGGCTGGCAGGCCATCGGTCCCGTTCTCTCAGGTGTATGTCGTTAGTGCTAATTTACCGCAGCTGCATTTTCTAAATAATGCCGCGAGTGGGGATTGAGGAAGTGACGTTGAAGTGAGACACAGGAAACAGAAATACTGCAAAATAATAGTAACAACGCGACTAAATGAGACGAAATAACGTTATAACATTTCGTCTCGTCTCGTTTTAGTCAACGAAAATGAAGAGACATTTTAGCAGAGTTTTTATTTTGTAAACCACATTTAGTCTCGTTTTTATTCGTCAACAATATTGCATTATATGTTTAATTATAGTTATCGTCACATGACCAGCATTTACGTTGCGTCTCGTCTTATTTTCTTCACGTGATAAAGGTTCGTTGACGACGATATTTAGTCATAATTTTCGTTGACGAAAGCAACACTATTGACAAGTGACACTTGGTAGGGGGCGGGGTTTCAGCGGACTTTGTGCGCACTCCCACAGCGTTTGGGAGCTGAGAAAAAGGTTGATTTTTACACAACTTTGAAGCCTAATTTCATATATTTGGTGATTTTTTTAATCATTCAATTTGGCAGGGTGGTTAACAACACACTTTTCTGTGGTATGTCAAACTCAGAACACATATTTATTCTTACTTTACACAGACTTTAAAAACTGAATGTCTTTTCCATGTACATACTTATTGTTGAACCAAACACAATAGTTAAAAGTTTGGGTATCATATGTCCATATGTCCTGTCCTTTTAACTTGAATCCCACATTAGGTCTACTTTCAAGATAGTGTTTCACTACCTCTGTGATATAACCACAGTCAGCCCATTTCTTTCATTGTCTTACAGTTATTTTGTTTCAGGCATTCATCTATTTGAGGCTAGATACGTGCAATTTCCTTTTTTCCTAGCCTATTCCAGTCATTTATCAATAGTAGGTCTGGGACGATACACTTACTTCACGATTCAATACTATCACAATGCTTGGGCGCTGAATCAATTCAGAAGCGATTCTCGATTCAAAACTGATTTCTCGATTGTGACCAACCAAAACCAGGCCTGGAGTTGTTAATATGTCACATGACTGTCTAGCTTGGGTATTCACCCTATGCTGCCCCACCCACTTCTCTTCCAGATTGAACACAATTGTATTCATTCTTGTGTTTTAGCTCTAGCATAGTTTTCTAGGTAATGACATTGTCAACAATGAAGAACACGGTTGTGTGCAGGCTCATTTTAGACAGAAGGCTTGTGGAGGAGGGTAATATGATGATGTTCAGGATCGGTTGTCAAAACCAGGAACATGTGCAGGTGATAGCTGCTGCAGTTCCTTTGGCACACATAGTTGCTTCATCAGGTTTTTTCAGCAGCTCCACACCGACTGAAGATCATCAGAGATTCAAGTCCACAAAGACATGAACTTCTCTCGTAAGTCCTTGTTTCTAATGTTTTTAGCTTCCAAATTCGACAGCTGTTTATTGATTTAATGTGGCCTGACTAACCTGTAAAACCAGCTGATGAGGGATAATGGTAACATTATTTAGCTAACACTGTTAGCATCCTATTTTGTTAACGTGGTTACCATCTGACACAGTCTGACATTAATTATTAACTTTGGTTATCTAATGCAGGAGGTTAAGGTTTTAGGAGATGTTGCTGTAATGAGTTGTGGTGTCTCTTATACTCTTAATAGCTAATGTAAGCTGAATTTGTTCTATACCTCATAGTTATCCATCATGGACCTTCACAATATTCTCCAGCACAATAGTGTACATGGTGTTGCATTGTTATGTAACGTAAGAGTTACTCTCAAAAAGGACAAATGCATATTTGCAGCTTCAAGCTTTCTGTGTTACCTTGAAATCATCCTCATGAACAGGTAGAGGTGTCAGGAAACAGGTAATAAATACAAGGTTTGCTAGCTGATTTCTCAACAGCATCTGATGGTGTCTGCTTTGGATGCAGGCATGAAGGAGAAGGAATGGAGGAGCTGAACCCATGGAAGCCAGTCATCATTAACCATCTGTACTGGACGTCAGCTTCCAATCCTCAAGGAAATCCAGATGTGGTCGATTGGCATAACAAGGTGAACTGTGTTCAGGACATCCAAGCATGAACCCAACACACCTGCATTTCCCTGTCGTGCCCATCCATTTATGGAGGGAAAAGCATTGATCAACAGAGCAGCCGAAATCAGGTAGAGAATGTTGTGCACAACATGAGGCTGAACATGATCAGAGGTCCACTGTCAGTAGTGCTGGTTCATGCTTTATTTGTACCTGTTTCAATCTGCTCCTGCCAGAAAATAATCTGCTGGAGAATATTATCAATATGCAACTCAGAAAGTGCAATGAGTCCCTTTTGTATTAAACTATATCAAACTCTGCAGATCCACCATGTATGAATAAATTATATTTGCAACTAAAGCATATATATATATAATCAAATGTCATTTTAGAGGGTCTATCAATCAATCAATCAATCAATATTCATTTGTATAGCGCCAAATCACAACAAAGTAATCTCAAGGCATTTTACACATAGAGCAGGTCTAAACAGTACTCTTCAGTGTTTCTACAGGAGCCATAAACTGAAGAGCATAGCTACCAGAATAGAATTGGTGAAGGATGTTCAACTGCTGTCCCTACAGCTTCTGAGCTTCTCACTGGAGATGTTTGACCCCCTCATTCTCCACTCCTTTGGATGTACAGCAGGTGACTATTGTGTGATATTTTAAGAATTAGTGCCACTTAAACTTATCCAGTCTAACAACCCTACCCTCATTGATATACATGGGGTGGACGAGATATTAGAAACACTTCTCAGTATGAGGCATTACTATTCAGCAGCACCACAAACTACAGCCTCCAAAATGACCATTGAGCTGAATAAACCAGTTTCAATAAAAACTCAACATTGGAAACCTAATGAATATGTCAGTTTTTGCAGGGCTGATGAGATTACATTAGCTTTGGCTAGGTAAAACTAGATTGGCAACTTTTCACCAGTAGGTCACAGAGAGTGCTGGTCAAGAACACTCTCTCCCACCTCCTACATAGGGTTGTGTCCTCTCACCCCTGCTCTTGATCATCTACAATGAGGACAGCAGACCCACACAGCCTAACTGTCACATTGTCATGTTCACCGATGATACAGTCCCCCCTCTGTTTTCAGGCCTCTTACAGCACAACAGCTCATCTCTTGATGAGTTTGTTAAGTTGTGTTACATCTTCCTGGAACTTAATGTGAACAAGACCAAGGAGATGGTAGTGACTTTCTCCAAAAGTGGAGGGAACTGGCTGCAGCAGTCACCACCACTCTCCACAGTAAACCTGTAGGGATTGTTGAGGAATATAAGTACCTGGGCACAATCCTAAGGAAGCTCAACTCCTTTGGGGTCAGCAAGGACATTCTCACAACATTTTACTACTCCTTTATTGAGAGTGTCATAACATTCTCCTTCACCTGCTGGTTCCACTCCATCAGCCTCCAGAAGAGAAACTGCCTGCAGAGCACAGTCAAAGTCAAAATGATTGGACTCTCTGTCAGAGCCCTCTCCCCCTATTGGCGCTTTTCCACTATACAGTTCTAGCACTACTCTGCTCGACTCGGTTTGGTCCCAGGAACGACCTTTTCCATTACTATAGTACCTACTTAACATGGGCGGGGTCATCATAGCACAGCTGCGCGAAACTGCTGTGACTTCATTTTATACGCCACACAAACACATAAACAAAGGAGGACATGGAGGCGATGGTGTACTTGCTGCTGTATGTGCCTTTTTGTCACACACAAAGCAAGAAAATTGAGCCAAATGGCTGTAAAGCTGTTGCCAGTATTTAAAAATGCTGGGTTTGATTCTTGTGTGGGACGGCTCATGACTCTTCCAGTGAAGACTCTCTGACCAATCAGTGGCCGGCAGTCTGTTGAGGTACTTAAAAAGTACCAGGTACCAGGTAGTATCCCTAATGGAAACGCAAAAAAACCAGAGTCGGGTTGAGCCGAGTCGAGTAGTGCTAGAACTGTATAGTGGAAAAGCGCCATATGTGAGTAGCAGATCCTAAGGTCAGCTGGCAGGATCCTACAGGACCTTTCACATGTCCTGGATCCTGCATTTGAGTGGCGCCCTTTAGGATGCCTGCTTTGTTCCCAAGGCTGCTGAGCTCCTTAACTCCTAATCATCCCTGTCTCTCTGCTCACCCTGCTTTCCCCCACTCCCACACACCCACATCCCCACAGCGACTTGCTCATGGCTTGACTGATGCTGCAAGTTAGCATGCACCCATCATAGAGCTACCCATCAATACATATACTGTGTCTACTGCATTATACTTTTATTGCACTGATATTATCATTCTCACATCATTATCATTATTATGATAATGTGTAGAGCTATTTTTGCATTTTGCGTATTATTCTATCATAATATCATAATATGTCCAGCCTATTTTTTGCTTTTTATATATTTTTGAATTAACCTTTATTGTGTTGCTTATTGACTGCGCTACTCGACATGCCTCTGCAAACATTTTCAAATAGCTGATTAGGCATTGTGTAGCTTTGGCGATATCTATTCTCTGCTTTCCGGTTGTTTTAAAAGGGTAAATTGGTATTTTTTTCATTTGACCATATATGTTTGTGTACATCCAGATATATCATTTAAAAAATTACACTCACACACTGTACAGTATATCTGCATACATGTATTCTAGTAAAATATATACAGGGTGTTTTATAGGTTAGTGGTTGCCTACTATTATTCTATGTGTTAAAACACACAGGGGGTATTCCGATATTTTACTTTAAACATCAGCACGCCTCCTGAGTTCTTGTAGTTCTGCTTACTATCCATAGAATACTATTCCTAGAATTCACAAAACAGCGCATTGTGGTCCCTACCTGTGGAACAGTCTTCCTACTCACATTAGAACAGCTCTTCTCTGTAAACTTCTAAGATCAAACTTAAAACTCATCTGTTCTCTCTACCAAACAATGTATATTTTACTGTAACCATCTGGTCAACACCTGTGTATGTTTTAATCCTCTCTTTGCACATCTTGTTCAATGTTTATCACTAGTTTTCCCTTCTTTTTTCCTAATTAATTGTGCTACTTAATAATCCAACAATTTTATTGTTTGGGCGTTCTTATGTTCTTGCTTTTTTGTGATTACGCATTTTAAATGAATGCTTGTTAAGATCACTATAAGGGCAGAGCTTCTGAGATGTTGTGTGCAGGAATTGGTTTAGCTGTTGGTCAGGAAACAATACCAGTGACCATATATGTCTGTAAGTGTCACACAAAAGGGGCCAAATTTATAACGTGTATTAACAGTTTGAATGTAAATATATAGAGGGAAAGCTTTTTATGCCCTTCACTACTTAAATTGCAGACATTTGAATTTGTTGAATTTGCAAACATTGCTCTGTGACATTAATCTTTCCCACTACAATGTAAATTGGAAATGAAAAACTTGGTGACAGTAGCTGTTTGCTGTCCATATGATCTTTGATTGGATGTTTGCATTCTCCTAAATGATTTTCTTTATGTGTGTGATAACCTGGTATGAAAGCTTATTAAGTGTGTTGCAATCAATGGCAGCCTAAATGATAATATCCAGTGCCCTACTCGAGAGCTGAAGGCCTGGGGTGTGAAACACCTGCCCTGCCGGTCCTCCCACTTCCTCTTGTACTGCCTTTCCCTGTCTTGCAGTCCACAGCTGTAGCAGCCATCACACAACCTCAGGCAGGCTAGTTAGCCCTGAGAAAAGAGCCTGAACCCCCAATCAATAACTTTAGTCTTGTCTGCCTAATTGCTCATTGGTCGACATTGGCGCCAGACTATATGTAAGTGCATGCTCCCCCGAGTGATCGACTTCGGCTCCATTTCCACCACTTCCCACCTAGTGTTGGGCTTACGGTCTGCCCCTCTCTCTTTTCTCCTGTCCTCGCCTCTGTTCATCCATGTTCGCAATGGAGAAAACCTGACCTGATCGGCTTCTGCTCAGTTATCTCAGTGGGATGAGACTCCGAAGAGATGTGCTGCTCTCTCACCAGGGCCGTGTCTCCCAGGCTGCTCAGGTAAATATCCGGGTTTAATGACGAACAGGAAGATTAGCCAGTTACCCCCGTTCGCAATTTCATTGAGCGCCAGGAAATTAGCCGGTCTCGTTTGGGGCTTTCTGAACGGCTTATTATATGATCTAATGCAGACACACTTTATGAGTGTGGAGCAGGGTATGGAGAGGGCAGTATTGATTGTGCTCATTGTGAATTATGTGAATAGATAAAAGTGTGAGTGTGCATATATATTAGCCAATTATGCGCTCAGGTGCTAATGTTAAAATTCTGCTGAATAAATATGAAATATGCCTTTATCAGCATCCAACCTGTGTCCCCTCGACACTAGTCATTTGAGATGATAATTGGGATAGCATGTTTGCCTTTTTCTGATGAGACGATATATTGTGATAGCTCTCCTCAGCCTGGATTTAAATGTGTATTGATCAGTGTGAGGCTCAGGACAGCAGTGCAGCCCCCGCGCACTTGCATATACTTGTGCCTTTGTTTTTCATATTATATCTTTAAGAAATTTTACAATCCACAGACATAAAACACCCGTTACTATATCACTTAACATAAAAAGCTAATTTGTATTTGTTCTCGCCCTCTTTTTCCAGTAGTAGTGTGCTAATGTCATGATTTAAATGAAGTATTGATCAGTTTAGGAGGGGAGAATAGAGAGAGAGGGAGTGATTGTGAGGGAAAGAAAGCAAGACCAGGGTTATCGGTGGATCGCACACAGAAAGAGAGTGCTAACGGATGAGACAGGTTTTAAGCGATTCTGTGAAATGGATTTCTGCATAATCTGTATTCTTAATTCAGGAATAACCGCCATGCTCTTTTGTTTTTGACGTATTCCGAGAAGCAAAAATGGACACAGAGACGACAAAAATGCTTTCAAGTGGACAGAAATGGAAAGAAAGGTCTTTTTTTATTCTTGATTCTTGTTGATTTCATGGAATATTTTCCAGCCAGTGTGCAGATGCTTAAATAATGGTTTGTCTTGGTTCCTGTCTGGGTCTCCATCTTGTCTCGCTACCATTCCCTCTGCAACGACGACACTGCAGCAGCCTCAGGCACACTGGGCTAAAGCCTCTGTCCAAATGAACCAGAAGCTAGGGCTGTTTGTCTTCCTCTTGCTGTCCTCCCTTCCTTTCTCCCAAGCTCCCTCCTCTTCCTCTCTCTCTCCCCATCTTTGACTCTCTCTCTCTCTCCCTCCATCCCGTCCTCTCATGTGATTTAGCACAACAAGGTTGTATTAATTAGTGGCCTGTTTATTATTGTTGATGCACTTTCTGGACAGGCAGCTGTTTGCTGTTTATCTCGCCATTTGCTGGACATTATAGTATCAAAGCTGGGTTAGGGTTAGGGTTTCTCTGTGTTTTACTGTAATGTAGTAAAATTTTATCATCCTTGCATTAGTTATCACATAAATTTACACATTTGTGTCGTACTTTAATTTATAGATAACCTGCGTCATGTGAAGTTATTTATTTGTAATTTTTTTTATTCACATCAACTATGAAATCTTAACTGAACCTGATCAAGTTGTTGATTTTTGAAAAGAAGACATTTTAATTCATCACTTGTTGGATGGTGTAGTCAATATTGAATCACTGATCAGCTGGTGTTTTTTATAATAAAGGCTGGATCCTACTTATCAATTAGTATATTGTTATTTCACTGTGCAAATGCTAAGCGTGTTTAGAATACGTATTGATTCAGTTTTGGGTGAATTCAGCTTTATCTTGTGTTGTCCTCCTAACATAGAATTAGCAGCTTCAGGCAGATATCAGGCAAATATTTGAAGGGACAAGACTATGGCAGGCTTTATGTCTGAGTACATGCATAGTAGAATAGAGAACCATGGTGGATCTTAGCCTCAGCTACAGAGTGAGCAGGTTGCCTGCGCAAAGAGGATAGGCTCTGTGTACTGGATTGATTTTTCTCCTCCTCTCGCCGCCCTGCCTCCTTTTGTGGTTCAATAGCTGGACATCCAGGAGCAAGGATCTCTCAGTCGCAGTCTGAACTACACGAGAGCCGACTGGATCTCCGGAGGAACATAGTCGCATGCAGCAATACCAAAAGCAGCTTCAGAGACAGAACAGCAGGCCCAGGAGCTCCAGAGTCAGGTATCGTGTCCACTGCTAGGCCCAGGTTTTTCCAGCAGGCCTCAGACTCAGACCCATCATGATTCATGTGCCCATCATTATCAGCGCATTTTGAGAAAAAAGGCATTGTGAAGAGCACCTTTTAAATATTTCCATCCCACTGTTGTTTTGTTTTGCTTGTAAGTGGTTTTGCAAGGAGCAGCTTACATAGTTGAATGCAGGTTAGGGATAATATAAAATTGTATATACAGTATGTGGTATGTATGAAGGACAGATAGACAGATGAAAAACTGTGGCACTTCAGTATGTGAAGCATTTAAATACACTAGAGCAGCACATACAGAAATAAGTGCACACCACAGAGACAGGCAGGGAAGAATGCCCACTGCACTACAGTAAGGTAGACAGGCAAACATGTTCTGCATGACAAACAGGCACTTTGTCACATTGACAAGTAAAAGAAACCCACATTTCTAGTGATTAATGACTAGGGTTTCCAATGTGTATTTAGAGAAAAAAAAACTCTGTTTGCCACCTTCCCTAGAGAAAATACTGACCAATCTGAACCTCTGACTGTGTTGATTGCTGGTGTCTGTCACCTGTTGCTAAGCCTCTGGGCAGAATCTGATTATGGTTTTCAATCAGAGCCTGAGGTGTCATTTTAGTCGCACTCTCTGTATCTTTGAGTGAAACATTCACAGTGCTGCCTTAGCCAATCTAACTCACTCTGTGAATCTCTGCTTATTTCCTCTGTCTCCCTACCACTCTTCTAGTCCTCATTAACCTAAATGATCCGTTACCCCTATTCATTTTCACTCACTTTTCAGCATTTCTGTCACTTATTCACAGGTTAAAAAATGTTTCAGGACAGTTACACTCCATTTTAAATTAAATTTACTTTGTGGAGTTTTTTTCCCTCTAGTTAAACTATAGAGCAATGTTACAAGTCATAATGTAAGAAGCCATTCAACTTCTTTTATAACATGTAACCTTCCAATATGCTTATTCAGAAGGGATGCACATGCGCCAAACAAGCATGAAAATGACGTGATGCACATTCTGCTGCCTGTGATTGCTCATTAACCAAGTATCAAACAGCAATCACACTAAAAGGGTCCTTTGATGCAACTTAGTTCATCCACTTATGTACTATCTGTCGTGGTCCACTAAGTCATATTACTTCCAATCTTTAACCTTCAGAGAATACTTTGTAAGTCTACAGCTGTCAAGAGGCTGGGTGGTATGGCCAAAAAATGTAATCCAAATTTTTTTCAAGTTTGGGGTCAGCTCACAATTTGCCTGCAAAATGCATAAATGAAACATACTTTTTAGACATTTAAGCAAGAGTATAAATGACCTACACCACCTGTAAGGCTGTCATCAATATGCATAAAATACAGGTTGTCCCATACAGCTATTGACATGGGTATCCCATATTATCAGAGCATAAAAGTCCAATCTCCAAATGATCTGCACTGTGTGTGTTTTTTGACAAGACATTAGCCACCAGGTATCTGTAGACTCTGCTAGTTAGTGCTAGCCACCTGGTAGGTAGTGACAGACAGTACACAGTAGGATCTAGAAACTGTAACCGGAAGTTATACTTCGTCAACAAACACAAACCAATAGCATAGATCAGTGTGCAGGGTCATTTTCAGTCTGTCCCTCTTTTAAATGCGACTATTAAATTGACTATGAGATAGCCAGAGCCAGCTAACCACCTGGACTGAAGAAAGTTCCAGTAAACTGTGGTAGGATAACATGTTGTGCACAGGGAAGTACATTGTATTGTATTTTAAATGTATACCTCATTCAAGGATTTCGATTCATTCCTATCAAAGTTGTTTATTGGCGCATGAAAGTGAAGTCTGCCATGTTTCTGCCATGCATGTGGGCCCATACAGAATGTACACTAGTCCTTCTCTAGCTGAGCCAGTTCAGAGCATACATCCCAGACCCATTGAAAGAAAGATTGTGATACTCTCTTTTGTGAGAATGCGGAAGTAGCACATGTCTAGGGGCGACCAATAGTTCCAAACACTGTATAGTTCCAGTTTTGCACCCCATTCATTTTCAGTGTTTTCCAAGCACACTTACTGGTAAATTGATGAAATGACAGCATTTTTTGGGACATTTTAACACATTAATGGACCTCTCATGAATTTATTCATTAGCAGTATTATGTTGTCAGCTTTAGTTAGTTTTTGAGATAATAGCTTATTAGATTATAATGCAGATAGCTTATGTAAGCAACACTTTGCTAGCTACCACAGCCAGATGTTACTTGGCCTACATGACCGCAAATTACTTGTAGTTATTGGTGTGCATTAGTATACAAAGTTTATCTTCTGTCATTGGATTTATTAAAGTTAGCAATACTTAGTTTCAACCATATTAGTATTTCTGATTACATTGATTTGTAGCTAGCTCAAGTAGATAACATAGCTAGATATCTTGTATCTAGCAAGGTTGTTACTTGGTTAATTAAATCATTACACACAGTTTTTTAGGTAGTGCAAGTGATAAGATAAGCAGCATGCATGTGAATGATCACAGTAAAAAGAAAATATAACTGAAGGTAGCAAATAACCTATTTTTTTTCTGTTGAAGAGCTGACGTGAAAGCATCGGAGACTAACTTTGATGACGTAGCAAGCCAACTATCTATAAAGGATCCAAAAAGCAACAAGGTATGTCAATGTCATTCATTTCTCTTTAAGAGCTGACATGTGAAAGCATCAGAGACTAACTTGTATGTAAATGTCACTTAAAGCTGTAGCATTCAAAACAGAATGCCAATTTCACTTAATCAGTTGAAGATGTTTGAAGATACAGTTAGACACTGACGCAACTTCTCCTTATATCATCTCTGTAAGATATGTGATATAGTACTGTAACGGACTGTGTTATGTGATATTTTAGTGTTAGTTTTTGAGTTAGTGAAGAAACGCTATTCAGTGCAGACAGGATACTGTTAAGTGGGGCCTGTGTTACCATGCCTAATAAAAGTTGCAACAAAACCAGCTGATGTCTCCACGCTTGCTTGGCAAGGGACGTTACATTGGTGTCAGAAGTAAAATCGTTGCCTGCAAGGTTTCTGGCGCACCCACCATCTTGACCTCTACAAGTCTATGGAGGACTGCACTCTCAGGGGACCTGGTCACTTAAGAGACTATTTTAGAGACTCCATATCTGTTGATGCTGAAACCACGCTAGTGGGTGGTGGAACATTTGTAGAAGAAAATGTCAAACAAAGCACCTTAAAGGCCACAATCAAGGTATTTTGTCAGGGTCTGCTTGTTGTAGGTCTAGATGTTGTTTGTCTTTGCTGGTTCTTCTTGTCCTTTTCATCTGCTTGATGTATCTGTTGTTCGGAACAGCCCCTTGATTTGCTGGACTAGAACTACAAAGTGCACCTGACTTGAATACCTTCAACTTCAGTAATATACTGTGCTCTCCTTCAGGACTCTCATCATTGTGCTTAATTGCATTTAGGCTTTCATCACAAATGTTTGAATATCTGATTACCTTATTCACAGTGATAATGTAAGATAGTAGAGAGCACAGGTCTCAGTTTTTTGTGAGGTCAGGTGTAAGGCAAGGCAAGGCAAGGCTGCTTTATTTATATAGCGCATTTCATACACAGTGGCAACTTTACATAAAAGAAACATTTAACAGAAAAAATTGAAAAAACATGGAATTTGAGAAATAAAAATAAAACCCAATCATCCAACACATACATACCCCCCCCACCCCCCCCCCCCCCACACACACACACACACACACTAATAATAAAAACAAAGTACAGAAACATAGAAAGAGAGAATAAAATACTATAATATTGAGTATTAAAAATAAGATTGCAGCATAAAATAATGATTTGCTTTAAAATCATTAAAAGGACATAGAGTGCAAATGAAAGATTAAAATTTAAAGTGCTTTGAAAGAGCTCAATCATAAGCACAGGAGAAAAGAAGTGTTTTTAACCTGGATTTAAAAATATTCACAGTTGGGGCTGATTTCAGTTCTGCCGGTAGTTTGTTCCAGTTGTGTGCAGCATAACAGCTAAAAGCTGCTTCACCATGTTTAGTCTGAACTCTGGGCTCCACTATCTGACCTGAGTCAGTAGATCTCAGAGCTCTACTGGGTTTATATTCTACTAACATGTCATTCATGTATTCTGGACCTAAACCATTCAGTGATTTGTAGACCAGTAGCATAACTTTAAAATCTATTCTATAGCTGACTGGGAGCCAGTGTAAAGACTTTAGAACTGGAGTAATGTGCTCTGATCTCTTTGTTCTGGTTAAAACTCGAGCTGCAGCGTTCTGAATGGGCTGCAGTTGTTTAATGCTTTTTTGTGGGAGTCCAGTCAGAAGACCGTTACAGTAGTCGAGTCTACTGGAGATGAAAGCATGAATCAACTTCTCCTGGTCTGTTTGAGACATAAAACCCTTCACTCTGGATATGTTCTTAAGCTGATAGAAGGCTGTTTTGGTGATTGATTTGATATGAGTGCTGAAGGTCAGATCTGAGTCTATCAGCACGCCAAGGTTTCGGACTTGGTCGCTAGTTTTTAGAGAGAGTGACTCGAGCGTGACTCTTGGACTGTAGTCATCCGGGGACAGTGCTAGGTATATCTGCGTGTCATCTGCATAACTGTGATAGTCTACATTAGAGTTCTGCAGAATTTGACCCAAAGGCAGCATATATAGACTGAACAGAAGGTGTAGGGTCGTCAGCTCTTCCACTCTGAAGCCAGGACTGGGAAATGTCTTCTTTGTGTCAAGGAAGTCCACCAAAAAGCTGTTGTCATCTTCCTGATAGCTTCCTGATTTCACTGTCAAAAGAAACTATCCAACTGATCTTAGTTCCTGGTGAAACTCCACTGGAGTTGGGACTGGATTCTCTATTGACAGTCTTATGCAGCTGAATAGGATTTTGAGACAGTCTTGTTGGTCCACACAAACAAATGTCCCAGGGCCTTCATGTATAGATGTTTCCATCACAATCCCTGTGTGCACAGACTTCCAACTCAGTTGTCCAATCTTCAGGCCATGTAACAGTTGGATCATGTGCTGGTGAAATTTGATGGGGTTTCGGTACTCCTCCATTTTGTGCCTGCTCAGTGCAATAACTGGGCGGCAAGAGGACATGATGTCAAATGCATGGTCTGTTGTCCAGTAAGAGGGAGGTTGTTGTTCTTGCTCTACCATGCATTTCAGGCCAGCACTTGTTGCTTTGCTTAAGACATTCAACCCTGGGCCCACCTTCAACTTGTCAAAATGACTGGGCTGGAGGGTGAAATTTGGAGCAATTTTCAATGCCATACCCTCTTAAAAATCCACAAAATCTTTCAGTGGACCAATTGAACAGTGGAGAGGATCTCCCTCTCTACCGTATCTAGTGGAATTGTATACATCTGTCCACAGGGCACTTTCAAGCTCTTTACCAAATGTGGGACCTCTGGCATGAACTCCTGTCTGGTCTTGCTGGATGTGGGACAGGCATTTTGTTGTGGTACACTCCAAAAGCCTTTCATATTGCCCGATTAGGGATGCCCATGTCGGTGGCAACGTTAATCACATGTAGCCCTTTGGAAACTGTTCTGTCAGTAATGTCCAGAATGATTTGTTTGTTATTTGCTACAATTAGTGGAATTGCCATTGTAGTGTTAAACCACTACTTGTTTCTTTCGTGTCGTGCTCCCTTCCAACATAAAAACACACACATGTGTTGCCTCTCCTGTGAGGCCAGGTAATGTCATATCCCAATAAAGCTACCCTGTTCCCAGATGCAGCTCCTCGCTTGGTGTGATTGCCTTCTCAGCCAGAGCCAGCACACACTCCCTCTCCATATCTGTCAGGCCATCTATCTCCAGCTCCGGCATGTCAAACACCTCCACTCTTGGTTTCATCTTTATATGCCGCAGTCTCTTTTCCAGTGTTCTGATGTCAGGGAGAGGAAACTCCATGCCCTGAAGTGGCCTGATGCGCTTGTGGCAAAACAGTTTTATGGCCTTTTTAAGGATGTCATTTTCCCATCTCATGCCCCGTTATTATTCATACTGATCACTTTTATGTTTGTTACTAAAATTACAGCACATTTCTTTTCCATGACCTTTTTTTTTTTGTTTGATTGGGTTTTTGTTTTGTTTTTTGTTTGTTTTTTTCCGTATTTGTTGATTTCCTGATTGTATTTCATGATTCCTGGCTCATTGGCTCCTGGTATGCCCCCTCAATCTCCTCACAGTCTTCACCTTCGTTTTCATCTTTTCCCTTCAAATTATGACTTCACATTATTCATAGCAAAGTTCATTTTTGGACAGTAAGTGTGGCCACTGCCTTAACAGGTACTGGAGGTTTTGTACATTTATGGTTAGAACAGCATTAGCCTACAATTGCAGTTGTTTTTGTTGTTGTTTTTTTTTGGTTAAGTGAATTGCTCTCCTTCAAAATGTTTCTGAAGATTGACTTATGAGTTTAATTTCCACACCCATTCCAGACATCACAATTTCATTGTAGTCATGAACATATTACATTAAAACATATTGAACCTTGAACCACAAGTAAAAATGTCCAAATGTGAAGTATAAACATAAATTACAACAAAGAGTTTTCTTTTATTGTAATTTCTTGTGATGGTCAGGTTGCTTCTGCTGACTTGGGTCAATCATTTTCTTCTTTTGTCAGTATCTTTTGGGAAACTATACTGTACATCTACATCCCTTTCTTAGGCCAATCGGTTCATCCAAATGCTGCACCACCAACCTTAGTTAGATATGGATATATAATAGTTTGATGCTATGATTACGACTTCAATTTAAAGAAAATGGATGCCAGTTAACCCCTCCCTACCTTCCACCTCTTTCTTTCCAACTGCATTGGCTTTCGATGTGCACTTAATCAGTATTTTAACTGCAACATGGTTTCTTCTTTTTTCTTTTTTTTCTTTTTTTTTTTTTTTTACAGCTCCCAGTTCTCTCCAGGAGTGACTTAACTCAAGACCCAGTCTCTTTTGGGGCCTATGACATAACCTGCGTCTGGCAGTGCAATGCCCTCACCAAAAATTTCAAGTGAGTGTAGCATTAACTGTGGCATGGAGTTTGAATCTTTTCATTATTGTTGTATGGATAAGCATTTGACTGTTATTCTTGTGTCTGGAGAGGTTTTGTGCAGTGATCATCCAGTGAAGCTTTTTGAGGACTCGTAGCCAGGCATCCAGATCTCCTTTTCTCCATACAGTGGCAGTGAATAGTTTTGGGTTCACCTTACTCCATCTTAAGCATGTACTTACACACCCTTTGTTGTGCTATTCACAAACCAGTCTGACAAATCCAAATCTAACTGTTTTACATTGCAAACAGTTGACTTCTGTATGTATAGTCATGTTGTATAAAACTCATGCTATTGTGTGGTATAGCTTATCAAAATGTTGATAAATACCTACTTGCTACATTTTCCAAACTTTGTGTTTTTGGAAAAGAAACTTGGCAGAATTTTTCCCACAGAAATATCGGAAACTCTGGCAGGTGAACTCTAAACCCTCTAAAATATTAAAATCTATCAAGTTTTATTGTCACCTACACAGTCCTAAACAGTATAATTTATAGTGAAATTCTGTGTTGCCTAGCTCCAGAACTAAGCTAACCATTTGATAAATACAGTATAAAACTAGCAATAGAATAAAAATGAATCTCGAAATTAGTTAAAACAAAATAGAATAATTCTCCAGTCCAATTTCGAATCCTTGAATCCTGTTGGAGCAAGATGCCTGCATGCTGTGGAATGGAAATATTATAGATGGAGAACAGATAAAAGATGTGTTCAGTTGTAGAGAGCATGATCAACTCCAGAACTCTCTATCTCCCTCTCTTTTCTGGGAGCTGAATATTTTGAATATTTTTTTCAGACATTATAATGACATGTATGGCAAGGTTTGTGAACATCAGTCATGACGGCAAGTTCTGGATCTAGCACTACAAACAACAGCAGTGGCAGACCATGAGTGAGGTAAAAGATTGGACCTTTATCCTTACATAATAAAATGTTTTGCTGAATTGGTTGCCTTATGTATTTTGTACTATTGACCAAACTTCTTTTTTGGCTTAAATTGAGCAGTTGCTGGCATGATTGAGCAATTTTGACCATAAAGGCAGGAGAAACATATTATTGCACACATACTGTAAATTAATAGAGTATGCATGCATTAATATTTTTCGTATCTGTTCCCTAAGCCATGGGAAAAGTCCCCATTCCCTCCAAAATTAAACACAGAAAAACTGATTAATGCTGTCAGTCCACAACTACCCAGAAATGTTATCATATATATTGAATATAATTGTTGTCAATGTAGTAATTGTAATGTGGACTTATAAATAAAATAATAGCAGACTGCTGACTGCTGACCTTGAAGAGGCACCTGCAGTCAAGGTAGCAATCTACTCAAGAGGTATGATGAAAGTCAGAACTTATCTTCAGAGGTTTCTTTGTAGGTGAAGTGCTAATGACATTATTTATAGCCTTTGGTTCCTTTGGATGGAACATTTGGACGGATTGTGCTGTGTTCCTGAATACTTAAAAATGTCAGGGAGAACATTTGTGGAATAAGATTTTATTAATAATTTTTATGTTTGTTTCTTGTATCACGGGTTCAGTTCAAAATGTGACATTAGCCCTTTGTGCACACATTAAAACAAATATTTTGGTAAAACATCAGTTTAAACCACTTGTATGTTTCAGATTTTACACACTATGTCTAAAACTCCTTGCTGTCAGGTGGAAAAGGCAATTGCAATTTGCAATGGTAGAGTATGTGGAAAATATACTAAATGTGTATTTTGGGCACACCCTCTTCTAATTAGTGAGTTCAGCTGCCTCAGGCTTTGCTAATACTTTAGGTGCAGAAAATCAAGCATATAGCCTTGAGATCTCTGTTCACAAACAGTAGAAGGCAGTAGAAAGGGCCACTATGGGTTACTATAGGGTTCAGTGCTTTTCTTAAGCTTTTAAGACTTTCAGCTTGGTAGTTTCTAATAAGTTATGGGTCAGTTTGTCAAATTTCTGTCCTACTAGATTTGTTTTAGTCAATTGTACATGTTGTAAAGGAAAGGATCTGGGCAACTCAATGTTAACGCCCATGGTTTTGGAAGATGATGCTTAACAGTCACATACAGTATGGGTATAGAGTTAGTTCCAAATACTTTGGTAATTTAGTATATATATATAGCATGCATGTGTGTGCATCTGGCTGTGTGTATGTTCCTATATGTGCACTAAAGTGTTTTCTAGTTGTCTATTCCCCTTTGTGGCCCCATGTGTCTGTTTCATGGGCGGTATTTATATGTAAGCATGTATGCTTGTCTGTGTCTGTCCTTCATGGAAAAAATACTCTCTTTGCAGAGTGCAGAACATGGCAGAATGGCTGCCGAAATCACCCAGGTGGGGCACAGATGTAAAGACCTGGAGGCTCAGCTGGTGCAGACATGTACCTGGGTTGTGCAATGACAGGATAGGACACAGGACTCCAGGAGGAGGGTGAGATAACCACTGCTTGGCCTGATACCATGCTGGCTCACCAACAATGAGACACAGACACAGGGAATAATTTTGTTCCTAGTTAATATTAAAGAAATGCTGCAATGTGAGAATTTATAATTTACGCGAATTTAAGTCAAAAACTCAAATAAGACATCTAAGATATTGTTGCTGTATTTTGCTAAATCAGAAATGGAAGGTAATTGACTCTAGTCTCACTTTTATTTTGGCTGTGTTGCATATCTGGGCATGAACCTCTTATTGAAATTAAATATAATACGTAGATAACACCAATAATACCAGGAAATGGTACAGTTGTTATTACTTTAGCAGCCTATTTACTAGCCAATTTGTAAAATGTCAGTAATACTGTTATCATGATTCATAATTAAGAACTTCTCCACATTCATTCCTAAATTAGAACAATTTATATATTTATATATACAGAATTGGTTGAAACACCAAAAAGTAAGTTATTACTAGCACTGAATGTCTATATAATGTATATAGTATACTATATTGTATTGCATTAGTTTAATACAGAGCCTCTTTTTCAGACATCCATTACAGCAACACTACATTATTATTATTCATTGGGGTTTTAAGAAATTCTGTGTGAGATAAAAGATGTGTGTGTGTGTGTGTGTGTGTGTGTGTGTGTGTGTGTGTGTGTGTGTGTGTGTGTGTGTGTGTGTGTGTGCGCGTGTTGGTGCATTTTGCAAGCATAGAAGTTTTGTTCTTATTTTATGCATGCATGCATGTGCATGTATGCATGTGGGCACATGTGGGTTTCTTGTATTTGTCTCCCCTCTCTCTCTCTCTTTCTCTCTCTCTCTCTCTCTCTCTCTCTCTCTCTCTCTCTCTCTCTCTCTCTCTCTCTCTCTCTCTCTCTCTCTCTCTCTCTCTCTCGGTCACCTTTGTTGACTTTGTCTCTCTCCTTCTGCAGCGCTGTGCTCTCCGCTTTAATGACGCATATATCCTTTCTCCAGTCGCTGCCTAATCCCAGCAGCGCTGGCTCAGGAACAGATTACTGCTTCCAGACACCAGAGGAGAGAGAAGAAAAGCAGGGTGGGGGTTTTGAGGGTAGAAAGAGATGCTTCAATGATACAATATACAGGGAGATTGAGGAGGCCAGTGCATGCATGTGAACTTGCACATTCTGTATATGCATGCATGTCAACATTGTCTCTGCAGAAAGATCCTCCATGATGTTTTCCCATACTAATATTCTTGTTTTATTGTACCAAATAGTACAATGCCATTTCACCCATTTTACACAGACTTTTCACATTCAGAATTAGTTTGTCACATTAACAGTCCATACTAATGTAAGAAGATAAGATATGATATATACAGAAACGTAATAAAAGCAACTAAACATATCCTCTCTTCTCTTTAGAAGAGGATCCTACAGCTACATGAGTTGAGTTGTCCAACATAACTGCCTCAATCAGCAGGCACAGTGTTCCTAACTGCTCAGACCTGCCAGCAGAATCAAAACAGTGATTTTATGAGGTAGGGAATTAATCATACGAGATCAATATAGTATCATGTCATTATCGCATTTTGTTTACATTATTATTCCCTATTTTTTTTATGTATTGGCTATTTATCAGCAAGTTTCAGACGCCCTGTGGCCTGCCAGGCTTTTTTCAAAGTAGAAAATGTGTAGTCAGCTACTATTTAGTGTTCAATTGTGTCCTTATGTCTTTTACACAAAATATTAAGGGTTTTTCAAGATACAGTACATATAAAAGTTTGAACATGATGGTAGCCTAAGGTGTAGGGAAGCATGCCCACTTCTAGACGCATTATCTTGTGGTTAATTAGACCTTCTTGCTGACCTGTAGCTCCAGGTGTAAATAATTGGAGTGGTATGTGCTGAAGTAGTGTTGCCTGTCCAGTGGCTGCTGTCATCATGCCGGCTGCCTCCGAAGAACATGACTTTTTGGACCAAATGATTGCTAATAAAATATTTGATTGAGAGGAGAAGAGAGTGAGAACCATAAACAGGCTGGATTCTGCCCTTTAATTTCACCATCTCCAGAGAATTGGTTTTGCTGTGCTGCAGACTAGGTCCCACACACAAGCAGTTTAGTTGTCTGCCCAAGGACTGAAATTTAATTTAGCCAGTGTGTTGTGAGTGTGTTGCGCATGCAACAGTCAGTCTGACTGTCTTTGTGTCTGTGTGTCCGTCTGCATGAGTCAGTTTAGAGTACCTCTGTGTGCAAAACTGGCTTTGCATGAACTGCATATGTAAGAGTTTTTGCTGTGGTGTTTGGATGTAGCTATATTTTGTGCTTCCTTACTCTCTAGTGACTTAACTGTTTTACACTGCCAGGTTGTTACAATACATTTTTATACTATGTGGTTGTGCTGCAGCATTTATTTGCTCTGTACTGTCCTCTGTTGTTTGGATATGAATGTTTTCTTTTGAAACTTTGCAATTTATGTATTACCGGTGTGTTACCTGTAAACCAAAAAAATGCCCCCAGTTACTGCTGGCATCATCAGTTTGTTGTAGAACTTTTTGGCAATAATTTTATGTTGACTTTATGCTGATTGTATGTTAGAAAGCACCTCAGCTGAATTGTTTAACAGTGGTTGCTTTGGGTTTTCAGTGTGGCTAGTTTGTAACGGTTCTTTGTGTGGATGTGCATGTGTGTTTATGGTGCAGGTTCCTGATGAAAGCCTAGAGCAGAGGCATATATCAGAGCTCCAGCACTAATAAAAGGCCAGCAAGCTGTGCTCCTCTCCTTCTGGGAACAGCACCGCTTTTTACTGCTTCTCTGACAGCAAGATAAAGTGCCCTTCCAATTAGAAAAATATTTGACCACATACCTACCAACAGCAATTGTGGGTTTTTATTTTTCATGCCATTTGATCAGGAATCCTTGCTATTTTTACCGCGTGCCTTCATATCGTCATGTCCTACGTATGCACATGTTAATGTGCTCCCCACCACTGCACCGCCATGCTGTATAATGAAATAACGACGGTATTATTTTGGTGTCTTTCTTCTTTTTTTGGTCTATCTTTTATAATGGCAAGGCTGCACACAGTTATGTTTTGGTTTGGGTTTGAGAATAAGACAGTACACATTTTAGCATTTTGCATGATGGGATTCATCCTGCTGTGTGTGTTTAGGTTGATGTCATTCTTGTTGCCCCTGTCATCCATCTATGCCTCATACAGAGATGTGTGCATATATACTTAACCGCTGATGCTAGTTCCCATCTCTGTTTAAGAATACTGTAGATGTTTTTTTCCCTTTTTTCCAGTGAGTGCATTAAAATTAAATTCTCTCTTGTTGTTGTGAAAAGGCACACGTAAAAAATAATTGGCTGTAGGAGAGAACAAAGGGCTGGCTCCTCTCTCCTCCCTGCACACCCCAGCCAGGCATTAATACCAAGCCTGCTGCATTGTTCTGCTGTCTGCAGCCATCCCCCTAGCCAGACACTCAGCTCTGGAGAAGTCACTTTTAATGTCTGATAATCAAGGTGAATTTTCAAAAAGCTGCCATTTTCAAATGATGGTGTATATATTATGTGTAGATGGGAGTTCAGGAGTGGAGGAGCTTCAATCAGTGAGAGAGTGAGCTACAGCCATGTAAAGTGAAAGAGAGACACCTAACGGCCACAGAGGAGACTGCAGGCTTGTTTTTATCTCAGATCAGAATTCAGTGGACAGAAACCAGCTGGACTATCACTGTCATTGCTGAAATGTGCCTGATAATGTGCTGTCTGTGATAATCCATCTGTAATAAACAGATGTTTCTGTGGTACACTGTAACTAGCACCTCACTGTTTACTGTAAAGTACATAGTACAATACTGCAGCATATGAATGTGTCTCCTGTAGCTGTGGAGTATCAGGGGATTGTATTGCTAGAGTACAGATACTGCCTGCTGTTTCCCCTTGCTGAACGGAGCTATTGTGCAACGTTATTGGGGAATCAGGCAGCCAGCAGCAGAGCAGTGGAGCTCCATTTCCCTGCTACAGGGCACAGACTCATCTTCCTCTTGCTCCTCCCATCTCCCCTCTTCCCCCACCACTAGGTATGATTATTTCTCCTCCGCTCCACCGCACCATTATATTCCAGTCTGCAGTTACCCCTCCCTGCTGTCATTTTTCATGGCATGTTTTTGCCCGTGTGCAGCACTGCACACTTGCTCTGTGCCTGTGCAATATGTTAAGGAGGTGAATATATATGCAGTGTGCAGAATGTAATAAGTATATATTTATTTTATTTTCTGGTGATTTACTGTTTTTCCGGTGCTTGAGAAAAAAGGCAGACTCTAGCCATGTATCTTAACAAACATGACTGCTGCGTATGCACTCGCCTCCAAGGCTTTTTACTCATCGGGGAAACCAAATTATACATCTGAGACAGAATGGTTGTTTTTCGTGCTATGACTGTTAAAATTCTTCTTGGGGTATAAGCTTTGCTTACACCAGTTGGGTAAAGTTTTGGTTGGGGATAAGATATTTGCTGCATTACAAATAGACTATTTTAGATACAGTATTTGCAGTAACGGTTGTGTTAACATCTGATCAGGTGATCTTACAGGGTGTCTCATTGGGCCATTGTTTGTACCTCAAACATCCGTGTTATAAAAGACAGAAAGCCATCAGCAGCACAGGTTGTTCACCGGTCTCCTCTGTGTCCCTCTCTACACTGCCCCCCAGTACTCCAAACTCAAAATGCAAACATACAACACACACACAGCTGAAATTGACATTATACTCAGAGGGGAAGTAGATCTAACCCTGTTAAACAGTTGGATTTAAATGGATTCTGTGCTGGGAGCAGCACGGTGCACAAGTCTCCCTCTGTTAGGCTGTCACAGTGGGAGACTTGCAGATTTGCAGAACAGACGATTAAAAAAAACTTGATTCTTAAAGAAATTCTTAAAGGTACACTACCTGATTTTGTTTTGTGCTCACTACTGCTGCTCATAAATCCCAGAATATCCTCCTAGCTCACTGTTGGCGAGTTTAAAAACAGTGAGCAGGAAAAGGACATTTAGAGGTGATATTGGCAACTAAAACAAAAACTAAATTAGTGACTGAGAGCGTGTCAGATTATCTGAGTTTAAAACTGTGTTACTAAAATCACCTTAATGCACAATTTCAGTACTTTAAAATGAAAATATACTTACTAATTTACACTTTTTTGTGTAGTTTTACATTCTTTTGGAGAATGTTCTTTATTATATTTTTGTTGTTTGTGAAAAATATACTGTATCTTGGATATCAGTGTACAAATATGTTTTTATTTAGACTACTTAATCATATTGAAACTCTAATTTAAAAATATTTACTGTGTTTTTTCTTTTCATTCAGTAAGATAGTGCAGGTTTTTATAGAGAGTACCTATCCTCTAGCTGTTGGCTGTAATGCAAATCATTTCATACAATACCTTCTACCAAATTTAGAACAACTTTACAACAAACAAAATTACAGGTATATTATATAGGATATTGTGTTGCTATATTGGTCTTTGTAAAAACTGACAAGGAGGCTCAAATTCTGTATTTCCGTGTTGATTCATAAAAATTTACAAAATTGAATATATCTCACGGCACACAGAGCTTGTTCATATTCAAGTATTTGCACCTGATACCTGGTACAGTGCCTTGATGTTACGTTGTTTATAGATAACTTGATTCTGCCTTCAGTGTGATTGCATAATAGCCTAGCATTCAAATGTGTGAGTGCTTTATTTGTTCCCGGTAGTAGTAGTGGTAGCATTATTTTTCTCTGGCTGGTTGGAGGGCATACTCTCAAAGTGTTGATCTCAGCTGTGGTGCAGAATAAAGACGGAGAGAGGAGGAGGATAGGGCCGCAGGCATTCTGATGTAAGGATGTGTGGGGAATCTGGAGTGTGGAGAGAGAGGGAGTGTTTTGCCAGTCCAGTGTGGCAGAGCAGGTCTGGCTCAGTGCCAGCCTGGGCACTCTGCCCACGAGGAGGCAGTGTGTGGCTGGCAGTAACTGTAGCACTGACGAAGAGAGACGCACAGACAGCAACAGACTGGGAAACGCAAGTGTGTCTGTGGGGGGTGTCTGAGGCTGACTGGCAGAAGAGATTTAGTCGGCATTTGCATGTGAAGTGGTCAGGTTATGATACAGCAGGAGTGTGAGGCAGCAGGGAAGCATGAATGGAGATTTCCTGGCTGGTGTTATGTCACCAACTCTATTACTGATCGCAGGCCTAGTGTATACAAGCAGTGTTGGTTAAACTTGCAGTTAAACTTGTATCCTGTTCTTACTGACGAGGAGTCAATGGAACAATTGGCACAGTTCATTTAATCAGACATTTGTTGTTTCATTTAATCATGCACTTGATTGTTGCCGTTAATTGCTTTGTCTATTGTTTCTTTATGCGCTGCCTGAGTAAATATTTTCTCCATGGGACGCAAATCTTATCTTTCTGCTTTGTGTGCATTTACATATTGTTTGCCTTTTCTACATACTGTATTATCTCTCTCCCCCTCCCTCCCTCTCTTTCTCTCTCTCTCTGTTCTCCTCTTTGTATCCTTAAAATATTCTGCACACCCCTCAGCAGTTCCGCATGGCAGACAGCCCTAATATAATCTGTGCGTCTGAATTCTAATTTATACCGTCAGGATAAAATAAATAGTCTGCAGTTAATTATGGGGAGCCAGCTCCTGGCTTTGCCCCGGTGATTTATGAAGTGCACGTAGGCATTCTGCGACGCATTTTTCTTAATTTATTTTTAATCTGTCTTTCAATTAATTTTACTGCAAACGTCTTAATGATGGCAGAGGGCTGTGTTAATGAGGCCGGTGAGGTGAAATGAACAGGCAGTCACCCCTGGTGGGTGAAAGTGAGAGGCTCTGTGGATGGGGTCATGCAGGGGGTCTTATCCAGCTATAGTGGTCCAGTCTCGGCCATGTCTTCAACTTATACCCAGATCTTTTAGAGATCTTCACATGTGTCAAAGAAAAATGTTCCTCTGAAGTAAATTTGAGTTTTCCAGTTCTGTTGGAGCTTTTTTGACTTCCTCAAACAAAAAACAGTACAATACATTGTCAGTTGTTCTCAGTGATTGGCATCTTCACACCCACCAATCACTTCTATTTAAACTGTTTCATTCAGCTCTTGTATAGGAAGTGTCAATCTTTTCTTAAACTACAACAGTGTTTCGAGGGATTTTGACACTGTTTGTTTGTCTAATTAACACATCTTGTAGAATACTCACAAATTCAGAGCATTTAGAAAATCAAATTCACAATGGAATTTAATTAACCATGTTATTTTTTGTGAATAATTACTTTACAGTTAAGTTCAAATGTAATGCAGCTTTATAGTCTGGCTATTGCTGCTTGACCAACTTGAATGGATTTCAGGTGTTGTTTCAAGTTTCTGTGGATCCACAATCCACTTACAGTCTTTGTTCCTGTGCGACTTGTGGCTCTCCAGAGGAGGGAGAGAAAGCCACAGTCTCTGCCTCACAGACAAGAAAATGCCTCCTATGATTAGAAGCATTTTATCCATCGTTTCACCCCATATCAAATTAGACCAATGTCTCTTCTGTACTTGTTATGCACCATCGTTTTCTGCCAATTAGCATGGAGCGTGGTTGTCTCAGTGCTGGGAGGGCCTGGTGTGGGTTAGGCAGAGACTCAGTGTAACCGTGGTGGTCAGCTACCAGACAGCTCACATCAGCCTACCCCATTAGGGACATCCGCACACAGCTCTCTGCATCAGGATGCTCTCATTTACCGCCTCCACATCCAGCCATGTATCTCTCTTTCCTCCCCTCTCACTCTCACTCTCTTTTTAATTTTCCTCTCAAAAACAGATCCCACATTAAGCAGCCAAGCATGGCTGCTGCAATGCTTCTCCTGAAAGAGCAAAGGAATGATTTAATTTCTCCTCCTCTCTGTCTCTGTGGCCTCCTCTCCCTGCTCATACACAGATCATTACACACAGAGGCCTCATTTTCATCTCCCTGTGAGGGCACATGCAGGGCTTTAACTAGTCAGCCACACCATGGCCATTGCTGACGATCAATACCTGTGGTCAGGACGGCGCACGCAGCGCTTCCTAAATAGGCCCTGCAGGTCCAACCATAAAACACCTTAGAGGCCATACATGCCACCCCATAAATCGCCTCTTCTTTTTTTTCTTCTTTTTTTTTGGCATTTACTTCTATGGAGTGGTGAGCTTGTTCTGGATAGGTTATTCATTGAGCCAGGAAAAGAATGACTAAGAGGTCATGACACTATCATGAAAAAAATACTGCTAATTAAAGGTTCAGGTCATGCTGTATTTAGTTAGTTTAGTTCTCTAAAAATGTGTCTGGTTGGCATAAGCTCTGGAGATGTTATTTTGGGTTGACATTAGAAGTTGTGTGCACTGCTTTGCTGCAGGGTTTTATTTACTGTATACTCATACTCTTTTTTTGTCAGGTAAACAGAGTAAAGTTAAGATAGAAGACATACACAATTACGTGACAAACATGAGTGTATGCAACCCTCAGCACTCAAAGTACATGGTATGTAATCTGCTAAAACATCAAGGCCTGCAGAGATGGTTTAATTTAAACAGTAAACTACTCACAGCTGAGAGCTGCTAATGAGATTTTACTCAGTTGCAACATAAATGGAACCGAGATAACCTCAGAGGAATAGTCAGTTCAACTTTTCCTATATGGATAGTTTCCTGTTTAGTTAGTGGATTGCAGGACTGGAATAGGTGATATATGGACCAGATGAGAGTTTGCCTGGGGGCTGGTAGACAGAGACAGAAAAATGGATGTGTTTCTCATCTTGCTTCGCCTCCAAGGCTCTCAGCTGGCCTGATCCCTACATTAACCAAACAGATAGCCAGCAACTTTAATTACCTTTGCATCCAGTCGCTCTCCCCATCCACCACTCCCCACTTCACTTGTGCAAATGAAAAGAAAAAGAGGGATAGAAGGAAGAGAAGCATAATTACTTATTTTACTGGAGTGCGGCTGAATGCCTTTTGCCAAATGACTCTAATTCCAAATGGTTAACAAGATTTTTCTTTTTAATAGAGCCGAATCCATGTGACAGCAAATTGCTTTCCTATTTGGGGCCTTAATGGCTTTTCATACTTTGCACTTCCAATAAACTCGGAAATTAATATTGCACACTGTGTTATGATGCAAATGGGAGTGAGATAGGAGAGCTGTACCTTCATGCAGAAACCTCTGATTAGATCCGTAATTGCTCTGGTGGGATGATTTTTCCCATTTGTTTGAGCTTATTTATTTATTTGTATAATTTTCATCCACACGCTTCACTCCAGCATCATTATCACTGGCACATCTGAGTTGCTGTATGTTGCATTTCACTTTTGAATGACTTTTAATGAGTTGTAATAAAAGATAAACTTATTCACCAATTCTAAATATGACCAAAGATAGGATTTTTGGGGTCCTACCATGCTGCCTGAGGTTCACTCTTTTGCTTTGCATTAAGTGATTTACGTACATCCTCAAGTAGACTTTGTCCTTTGATTGAGACAAATGCAGAGACTGAGAGACCACATTTTGTTCCTCGCCAGTTCAGAGTAGTTGTATTAGTTTGCTGTTGATTGTCTCAGTTAAAATGGTTTGAAGCCGCCCTGCTGTTTTACCAGCAGGCACAATCTAAAAAGATATATTTGTGCAAGATGTGTTTCTTAATTAACTTTTGATCCAAGTCATTTCATTTCCAATTCCATTTTACACATTCTCAAATATTAATCCTTGTCTGTGCAGAAGGTATTGTATTCTTAATAAGGGGGATCACAGAGTGGGACACAGTTCACACAGCATACAGTATAGGCACAGAGGTGCTCTGTTAACAGCACACAAATCAGAACATACATATATAATTTCACCACTGCCACTGACAAAGTAAACTCCTGACAACATGCTTAGGCAAGAAATCCTTTCTAATTTCATTTTACTCCATCATATTTGGCAGCCCTTCTGCCTCTTTACAGTTCATCTATTACATACACATCTTTTTTGTGTGTCTCCGTGTCAGTTATATGTGTATTTTTGCTGCATCTGACTCTGTATCGTACTGCTTTGCATCCACTCCTCCTCAATCTTGTAACACTGTCAGAAGTCTTCTTAAAATGCAGATGTTGTAACTTGTAAATATTCCACTACGGCCCTCTTTAGCACTGGGCTCAGTTCTCAAAGGCTGTCATTAGGCAGATAGGAGTTGAGAATATCCTAGGTCTGACTGTAGCTGCAGCAGCAGACACACAGCCAACCTGACCTGCAGACAGAAATAGCAAATAAATTCAGCTGGATGGGTCTGCGTTTGCTGCCAGCGATTGAGGTTAAGTGTCCTTTGGTGTACAGGGCCTGAGCGTAGCAGTAGTTCAGCCAGATATTGGTCACATGACTACACACATACAGTCTTGATTCTTTGGCTATATCACCATGGCAACCTTTCGTTTCTTCACAGCATGTTCCCATTTCACCTGTCATTCTGGTAATTGGCTCTGAATTTTTCTGCATATCTGGAGAAAAAAGTCATGATGATCATAATAAGACAATATTTATGAACCGAACAGTGACAGGCAAGTGTAGGGAAATGGGAGGTAAAGCTGCTCTCATTAGACTAGAATATTAATGTAGCAACAGGGCTTTTTAGGGACTAATGAAGCTTGTTCTCCTTGTTTTCACAAGTTCCTGCTCATTGTGTGCATGAGCCACATTGTAGAGTGAGTCTTGAGATTCGATTTGGTTTTAATTGGGTCACCCTCTCCTCTCATGCAGCCTTTCTGTTGAACTCAGCTTAATTAGACCTACAAGATTGTGACACTACCAGAAACATATTATATATGCTCTGCCTCTATTTTATTTCCATTGATGTTCTGTTTTTAGAAGTATTGATAAGACAAGCTATGTAATGACATTTGCTATACTGCTGTAGTCATTAATGGCCCTTGGCCAGTGTAAGACTGTATAGCATCACAGAGAGTAATAGATAAAAGGTTTTATGGAAATAAAAAGATGGTTTCTGAAGGTGGAGATAGCCAGACCTAATGACTGTTGCACCAGCTGCTCCTCATTACCAAGGTCACTGGAATTGGGACCAGCTGAGATCTGCTAAGTGGTCTATAGCCTTAAAAATGGTCGTGAGGCTTGGCCATCAGCACTGCACTCACTGACACTACAAACTGTGAGAAATGCATAGCAAACTGATACTTTCTATCATTATCCTTGTTTAAACTAGTTTTCCACTTGGACACTGTGTTAAAAGAGGTCTGCAGTAATGCTGTGTTTACATGATGGCTGCATGTTTATATTACAGTAGGCCATATAATGCATTTTCCTGTATGGTCATGGTTGCCTGAGTGGTAATTATAGTGAGACATGAAACCTCTATTATTCTACTGTTTTCATGCCTAGTTTTTATGTTCCTAGTTTGTACTCTACTTGTGGCCTTTGGGGCACCGTGACAGACGCCGGTCACCACTCGGACAGCCGCTACAACAGGGACAACGATGGAAATAAGTCCTGGACTTTTTCGTTTTATCCCTGACAAGTGCTGACATATGTATTTGCTTTTTTTAAATTCTATTCTATTCTATTCTATTCTATTCTATTCTATTCTATTCTATGCATTAGCAGCAGGGTATGTGCAGCTTTATTTTCTAATTTACCAAAGCTCATTAAATTATAAAATATCTACATCTAACTAAACTTTACTCAGTTCTGTAACAATAACAAATCTTACCTGCACTGTAGAGTTTTTGTTTAGAATAAGGACATAAAAACTTAACTATTCATGCCTGCTTTGGAGAGCAAAAACGAGAAACCCAAGCACAATATTGTATTTATATGTCCTGTGAGGGAAATGTCAGTGGAATTAATTGATTTGCACATATATATCAGAAGAGAGCAAGCTCCTAATCCCAGTTTGCATTATTAAAGATAATACCACAGTGGTTTCTGCAAGACCACCACACTGAATCAAAGTCTGACATGGACTGATGATGTATGGATATATTATTCAGAGCATTGCATGGGCCTCAGAACAGGGCTGCTCCTTTATCTGCCGTCCCAGCTTACTACCTCCTCATACATACACACACATGCACACAACCACCACTCATCAACCCCTGGAGGGCACCTGTGTTTTCAAAGTAAAGACCACTTAGAGAATAGCCCCAGGCATCTGAATACTGAAGCGCCCTGTGTTACACATTAGAAACCTCTGTACAAGCCAGGAACATAAACACTCTCAATAGCCCTTGTCTCCTCCCAAGAATACCCCAAATACCTGGAAACATGGGGAAAAGCGCTTACACCGGCCTGAATATAGAACAGATGAAAACTAATAATAAAACTAATTATGAAAGTAAATATCTTTCAACATTCAAGTACACTGCCTATATCTGGTGTGTGTCACACAGGCTTTAGGTAGGTTTCTGATGGTTGAATACATTGATAGACAACATAGAAAAACAGCAGCTTAAACAGAGATGCACCAAAAGATAAAATGTGTAGGAGGCAAACAGCCACCCCTCCTCCAGAGGCAGACACGGTGTTAATGATCAGACATTTCATTCAATCCCCCCGTTGAATAAATGAGGTTTGATCAGATGCCAGGCACAGGAGCAAGCAGCTCTCAGAACTGGCTTCACAATCTGTCATAATGAACACTTTAATATTAAAAGAAAAACAACCCCATTAACAAACAGAGAAAGACAAGAGTTTTCAGGGAAGCAAGGAAGCTGTAATCTAAATTTTTAATGACCGTTCCTGCATGATGACTTTGTCTATGTATTTTGTCTGTTTGGAAAGGGAAACGAGTCAGTGCTGTCACACTTAATTCAGGCTACCCTTTTGTGCTAGAACAGTGGGTACTGTAAATAGCTGGGGGAGACATTTGAATGTCTTAATAGACGTTGTAACTGCTCCATCTCTAAATGTGTTGAAATGGAGGCGTGAGGAATGGCATCATTAAGGTAATGTGTTCAGGAAGCCAATGAGTTGGGCTCTAACCTCTGCTGCTCAGCCTGAGATTCAGTAAGTGCACAATCTAAGGTCACCTTAATCAAAGAGAGGCGGCACTTACAAACACACACACACACAAACCCTCAATTACGTTGTGAAATTGCTCTCAAATGAGTTTTACAACATGTCTAGCTGCTCTGTTTATGTATTCTTCTGAAGATTGTGTGTTTATCATGTGAGTTCAATGGTACAGTACGTTTTTTGTGAGATCTATTTGTGTTGTTGCTGCTGTAATGCTACAAACTGCAGTTTTTGTATGCGGTTTTGAATGCAAAGAGAAGCCAATTATATATCACTACCGGACAACAGCAGGTAGTACTGTGTGTTCAGGCAGACCAAATGTAGAGCTGAGTAGTTCTTTGGTACGCTTTAGCTGAGACTTCTCCATGAGGTACCACAACCTGCACACTTTTTCTCAGCCACAGACAGTGTTTTCAAGCACAGTGAAAGCAAAGATTTCTCTCCTTTTTTCTCGTCATCCCTGCAGCAAGAGTCAACAACCATCCTTTTCCACACACATTTGTCCCATAATATGTCATCTCTGAGGCAGTCAGTAATGACCAGAGGTCTTGTGTCGTTTGGTGCTCTAGTGTGTGTTTTGTTTGGGCTGAAGAGTTTTTAGTGATGAATTTCACCCATCACATTCTCCACTGCGGTTGACCAATGAGTTTTGTGAAAGCATGGCCTGTGGTGTTTTTCTTTAATAAGTCCAGAGGTGAGGCAAAGCAAGCATGTGATCAGTCAACCTGTCAGGATCTTAGCCTCTGATTAGCTCAGTATATTGGTGGAGATATTTAACTTGCCCCAGTTGCCTTCGTCCCGGACCACTCTTATCCGACATGTAATGGCTTTATTTAGTCAGCAAGAATGTCTTTTTTTTTGGGGGGGGGGGGGGACCTATATCTTTTAGACCAGTCTGCTCTCCCCCCTGCCCTCTGTCCCTCCTCTTCTCCCTCAGGAGATAAGGAAACTTGTGTGGTCCAAGGCAGTCTTTACAGGGCCAACCTGAACAGTGGCACTCTCGCCTTTGGGCCTCAGTTACACACCTCAGAATGGATCTTTATTTACAACACAGAACTCGGAAACAGCTGGTCAATCCATTTAGCCTAAGGCCACTGATTTGTTCGTATTTACTACAACAGCCAAAGAAAAGCTGGGGTATTTTTTCCTCTCTCCTTCCTATTGATCCAGCACTTAGAAAATCTACCCTGCTGTCTAAACACTATTGATCCCTCCCTCTCAACGACAGGCTCTCGCACCAGTGTATAAAGGGACTGGATGAATTGAAATTTCATTTCCGACAACTTGTTCCTGTTATTTTTACCCCTTTTTTTCAATAGTGAAGAACATGTGCTGGCGGTCCACCACTCGCAGAGAGTCGATCGGCATTTGGCGTAGAGGGGAGAGGAGGGATAGAGGTGAGACTGTTCAGATCTCAGGTTTTAACACCACTATGCCAGAGACTGGTCCTGCTCTGTTACTGGTATCCCAATGGTCATGGTTTGTAAGGCATATAGCCAGAATTTGGGAATGAGGTGAGGCCTTGAAGCTAGTGGTTGTATTAAACATACAAGTAAAGTCATATATACTTCATGTTACTGCTGGCTAACTTGCTTTAGTCCATTTAAGTGAACATTTCATTTTAGTTTTCTTTGGTAAGCTGTGCATTATTATTGTGTGAAAGCTGCAGATTGGAGTGGTTAAATTATATATAATAATTATTAAAAGGACAATTAAAATTTGAACAAGTTGCCTTAGTAAGGTTGCTGCTCAGCAACTAATTGTAATGTATCCGATGTGTATCTCGGCAAGTTCTTGAACACACCAAGAAAGGTTTTGAGAGGACCCATTACTTTTGTATACAGTACAATGATGTTCACTGTAACAGAAGTTTCCAGTGTGAACCAATGGGTGCCTAGAGTCTACAGCAGAAACTCAACATGAAAATGTATTGTATGCTCTGCAAAAAGGTATGTAGTGGGGTTTTATTTGTTTTGTTGAGTTATTGAAGGCTTGAGGATGCTGTTGAGGTCTTGCACATACTGTTAGCTAAACCTGCTGTCTTCCCCACTCTGTCACCAGTTAACTTTATATAAACGTTATGTTAATGTGGTCACCTTTCATCATTCTCCTCATGGTCAGAGAGAGAAACTAAGCTAAAAGGGCTGCTGTGGGAGAGAAAGATGTTGAGCTCCTCTCGTTTTTAATTATTCTTTCCTGATTGAAGACGTCACAAGGTCAAGGAAAAGTCTAAAGGAGAATTCATAATGAAGTAAAGGAAGAACAAGAAAGAACAACCATGGTGTTGAGAGAATCTAGCTGAACTTGCATTGGGTGAGGGACACATGGGCTAGGAATGTTTTTTTCATTTATTTATTTATTAAAAACATGAAGGAAAAAGTAAGTAGCATAACGTACTAAGCCATTATTACCAAAGCATTCTTTTTTGCCATAGCCCCCAAAAGTATTTTTTTCTATTTCTGTTTTAAGTTAATTGCTGCCAGTGCTATTTAGTAATTAAATCCTTCGAAGTTTGAAATCTTACTGTAATCTTACTGCACTGAACAAATAGATGCGGAAATTGTATGTGTTGTACCTTCTTTAACAGTGGTTGCTTGACTTGCTTCTGCATTTCCCAGTATGAAAGATATGATAAAGGAAGCATTAAACTCACTGCCCTGGCTTTATCTTATCACAGCTGCCATTTACGTTATAAACACCTGGATAAAAAAAAATGAGTTTGTCCACACTCATCAAAGCTTGGATTGAAACAGCCACCTTATAAGGCCGTTAGCACATCCAAGAGAAGTTCCACAGTGCCCCCCTGTAGGGTAAAACAACCAGTAATGACTTCTGCTCCATCAGGCTCACCACCGTGTCCAACTCTTTCCATTACAACAAGATAGAGCATTACATAAAAAGGGAGGTTCTGTTTTAATTAACATCAATATTCATGTAATGGTCATGAAGCCAGCCCACATTCCATTTCAAGCTCTTAATGTTAATGCATATTTTAATACATTATCATTGCCACCATCATAATTCTTATTATGATAACTGTAATTATTAGATTTATGACAGAATTATGGTTTTGTTCCCTGAAGGAACATATTTTGCAGTGAATCCAATTTTCCCTCGTGTATAATGCTCCCAGTCTTTCCCCTCCAAAATACTGAGCAGACACTGATAAAGATAAACATACAAACACCCTAGTGTGTCTGCTGCTGTGCCTGTAAAACACTCAATCTGAATTGCATATCCGCCTTGCCACCAAGCTTGTCATAAGCTATATTAAGAAAAATGGTCACACGGTTTGACATAAATTGGAAAATGACATTTGGAAAATGGGCGCTGCTGTGGAAATTAGAGATATTAAAATTATAAATCAGTGTCTGCAAGTGCAGGGGGGTGTGGAGGCTTTCCTTTTCTCTTTCTCTGTCTGCCTTTCTCTCAATGTTCATCTCTCGCTCTAGTTATTTCTTTTTTCTTTTCTTTATACACTTTGTCTTAGGAGGCAGTGTAGGATCCGAGTCCAGAAGTCAGTCCAATAAAAGTGCATTTTAAATGTAGCCACATGTGATTTTGCCCCACAGGGACAATCCCACCCTCTTATCTGGCAGTTTGTCTTTGTGTGTCTTCTGTAGCTGTATCTTGTCAGCTTATTGCTCGGCTGTCTTGCTGTAACCTGCTAATGGATCATCTCCAAGGTGTGATATGTATTATGCAAAAGTTAGGTGTGCTGACACCTTTAAAAACGGACAGCTTCAATCCTCTGTACGCCTCACCTGTGCTCCCTCTTTCCCATTGGTGTGTCGAGTAGAAAGAGGCAAAATGGCAGAATTAGGAACAGAGCTACAGGTGAAGATATACTGGCCCAGGACACTGCTGGAGGATGAGAGGCAAGAATTGCAAAAGAAGGCAAGTAGCCTTTCTATTGACCGAAGGTGCACACACACAATGGTTATTTTATTTATATACTACCTTTCATTACACAGTACACTGAATGGCCTAAATAGAAATATAGGCATAAGCATGAGAACATAGGTAAGCAATACAAGAATATAAGCATGATTAAAATGCAAAAACTGAATAAATAAAGCATACATACATTAAACATACTACACAACAATTAAAACCCCAAAAACATCAACACAATCAAATACAAAACCCCTCCTCTGTCACATAGCCGCACTCATGGTATCACACATACATGAAATATGAATGCAAACATATATCCATATAACACTTTTCCTTAGTAAAGCCTGAAGAGTTAGCCACTACATATAAGTGCTTGTGTGTACCTTTGACTTTGGTTGATCCTTTATTTTGATTGAGCTCAAAGAAGATATCTAGAAAAGGCTGGGAGTTCTGTGGGCCTTGGTGCCTTAACCTGTTGACCTCCTCCTTTTGAGAGGAAAAAAGACTCTGCCTTAAGAGATGCTGCAGCTATGCCACATATGCTACCTTTAATGCCGTGGGTCAGAAGCTCTTTTCAACGGCTGCGCAGGAAGAAAACATTCATTCTTAGTGTCCTTGAAGGGTGAATGTTACTTTCACATATACCATCTTGTTGTTTAGACAGAGGTCCAAAGTAATCTTTCTAGCATGTGAAAGACAGGAGGTCATTCATTTAAGAGCAGTCACTTCCTCAGATCTGCTTCACCCGGTACAAGTGCACACAATCTCTAGCTTGAAATTTAATTTCTGTTGCATTAGCAATGATTTTCACTGTTAAGGCTAATTCATGCCAGCATTCAACTCACCTTAATTGCTTTAACATAGTGGACCCTTAAATGTCAGGGACAACCTGATGTAGCTAATGTTCATTAAGCTCATAGCTTGGTTGGAAAAATCTACTGTATCTACACAGCCTCACTCCCTATACTGTCTGCCAAATCACTACCCAACAAACCACACCTTTGCACTTCAGTATTTCAGTGCTTTATTTGCTTGTACTTTAAATTTCAGTTGCACTCTCTGTCCTAATATTGAAATATTAAAGGAGGCATTCTTGAAGAGGTCAAGTAACGAGAAGAGGCACTCTGTTTAGTTAAAGTTTCAGATGCCTTTCACTGTAGTCAAGTACAGGGAGTACGTAGGAGGGGTCAGTGTCCCTGGTCGTGCCACTCATGAAAACAAGAAAGGACCTTGACAGGTTCATTGGTATTGAAATGGCAACAGCAAAAATTTGCTGTAAAGTCATGAAATGCCACATTCTCCTAAACTCTGTGATAATAAAAAAAAAAAAAATACATATATATATATATATATATATACACATTCATGGAGAGTTTGACACTGCGTCTTTGTGTGTTTGTTCCAGCCTTGTGACACATTACAAAGGAATGAGGAGTGCCAGCTGAAGGACAAGGTTTGGCCCTCGGGTTTGTCAACAAGCATAACCTACACAAAGTGACACATTCAGAGACACACACACAGGTCTTGAACTATACACCAGCACACACTGACTACCTCTTGTCACCGTGATGTTCACAGAGGAAGCACTTAAAAAGAAATGTGTTTGACAAGGCCTCACCCTTCTGCAGTGGGATAGGCGATAAGACCAGAGTGACCTTTTCATAATAAAGCCTCCTGTAAAGAACCATTTTAACTTTAACTCAGTAACTGATTCTTAAACATCCAGGAATCCTAACTTTTGATGTTGAACTGATTTACTGCTTTTTTAATTATTTTAATTATTTGCATGGATGGATGGAGGTACAAAAGAGCATGATCTTGATTGTCAATTAATGAAACTTAGGTCATTCTGTTATTATGACCCAGCATCAGAGAGAAGCTGAGAAGGTGGACTGCCTGTTTACACAGACAAAGCCAAGCAAAGGATTTAAACACTTGATTTACATGTGATAGCCAAGCTTTGACCAGTAGTGGTTAAGGTGGTCTTCAGGCTTGCACTAGATCACCGTGTGTGAGGAGTGTAACCCGAGGCAAGTGTTGAGCACTGAGATGATGTGTTTTTACAGCGCAGTCTTGCTGTGCTTTGGGATGGCAATAAACCACGGCCTTCAAAGCACAGCCAAGCGCCACTTACTGCTGAGTGCTTCTCTGGTGGTTGGACGAGATTACTCTCAAAACAAAGTGCAGACAGGTTGATTAATAGAAGGGTCTGCAGAGGTGCGTGCCGCAGTATATTTTCACACCCAGCAAACACTCGTTCATTTCATTCGCATGGACTTTTATGGGCTGATCCTGTCACTGTGTGAGTCTGTCACTTCATAAAAATGGTCCCCCTCTTTGAGTGTCTTTTAGAGGAAACTTATCAGAGCTGTTACAGATGTGTTGTTTTAACGTAGAGGGAGCGCACTGTGACTCGGGAGAGTGATGTAGTTCATGCACCATATAGTTCATAGCAGATTTTGGAATGAAGAGACCTGTGTGTGTGCTTCTTAAATTATTAATGTATACTTCAAACATCTTTGCACTGATATAAACATGACTCATAAATGCTATTTTAAATAATCGCCTATCTCACCAGGGGGAGTATTGACTGATGTTCCTCTCACTGACTATCATTGATGGCGACTGGCATAACTGCCATAACGACCCTGGTCTTTTGTGTGCTGTCAGGTTTTGTAGTCGAGCTCCACAGCCAGGCAGAGAAGGATGAACATGACCTGAAGCTGGACCTGGGATGACTTCCACACTGCCTCTGAGACAATGAGGCTTACATAGGCTAAGGTACAGAAGCTGCATGGCCTTCTTACATCTGCAGGAGGAACGAAGCCTCAGCCTGGTGGTCCAGAACTGCAGCAGGACGTAATGAGAGACGTACATGAAGACTATGAGTGGAAAAGGCAACAAGGAGATAGCAGCAGGGTGGGACCTTAAATCTGGATGCAACTTTTCTTTTAAAGCAGTGGGGTTGAGTGACCTAGTCTATAGCAGTAATGACAAGCAGGCTCAGGGTGATTGCAGCCGTGGGGGGGGGGGGGGGGGGGGGGGGGGGGGGCGGGTGGCAGCGCGCCGTGCGGTCACCCCCTCATCACATCAGATCACAGGGTTGTAATTAACTTCAGCACCGCATCAGACTGCAATCAGCAGAACCACAGAGGAAATTAATTTTTTTTTCCATGGCGTTCAAAAACGTGGCGTTAAAATGCATATTAGCCTTGTGTTTTTAATTAACATTTTGTGCTTAGGAAGCATGTTAACAGTATCCCTTAATGAGCTTTGTGGAAAACGTGCCATGCAGAGGACAAAGGGCAACTTTCTCCTGTGTTTGCTGATGTGCTGTTCTTTATTCTAATACAATGAGATTAGTAATCATTGTTGAACTCCTCATTCAATATAGCCTCCACATAATCCCCACCCCTACCACCATTGCTATAGAATAGAACATAAGTTGTGATGGAGGGAGGCGTTCATTTATTATGTTGACTACTGGAGATCTGTGTATATCTTGACCTAATTTACTGTGTACATTTGTTGTTTGACTTCTCACCTATTCACTTAGACAATATTATCCTCACACTACTGTTCTTATGGATTTGAATCCATTTGTTGAAGCCATTCATTGTCACAAAAGAGTAACTGCCTTTTGCAGCTTATTTTTCAACATGATTTTCTTATTTAATCAAGGGAAAATGGAAACTTTACACAGATATGAAGTTGTAAACATGCATTTATAAATGTTATTGGTGGTGGATTAGGGTTTGTCTACCCTGTGTAGCATTAGAGGATTTGTTTCACTCCCCAATTAGTCCTGTATTGCCACAGAACAAATTCATTTTGAGGAGAACCGTCATTAGCAAACAAAAAAACTTTTTTCACCAAAGAAAGAACCATTAATGCTGTAAATGGCCTTACATAAGAAATGGTGTAACTGATGTGTCTCTTGGAGTAATCGCCAACTGAACTTTGAGCCTCTATAAAATATGATATAAACTTTAGGCTGTCCCAGAGAAAATGACAATTTTCTTGTAGTGTCCCACTGTCCCAAAGCTGTGCAGTATGAGAATTCAACTTGTCATCATGTCTCCTTTACTGCAGAACTTAGAAAATGCTGTTTCTTTCCTAGCACTTGGAAGTTTTTTTCTTTCTAACGACTTGGTGAAATTCTGGAAATCCTGTCAATGGCTGGCAGCTCCTTGCTGGTTTATTTATTCCCTCTTGCATCTGACTGGTCAGTTATTTGTTTTCCACAGTGTCCTTGTGTGTTATAAATGGGACAGGCCTGTCACTTCAATGCTGAGAGGATGTTTTGAGTTCCTTGAGAGATTTTTATTTATTTAATTTTGGTTGGAGCAGAGCGGTGAATAATGCATCTCAGCGTGCAACATGTACTGTTTTTATCATTAGCATGCAGCCTGAGTTATCTGCAGAATACTTATGAGTACCGGCGAAATGTTTGTGATGTTATTTATTTATGTTGCTCCTTTCAATTATTCATTTGTTTATTTATTCATGGAAGAACTAACTGAAATTGGAAAATTCATTTTTGCTGAAGGGCACTTGGCCCCACTCTATCCCCCCCCATACACAAAGGGAAATGGGGGGGCACATCAGGCTTGTTAGTAATTGCTTTATGTGGTGTTTCCTTAGACTCACCAGAGGACGTCATTTTCATCCAAGCAGACGGGTCAGCAAAGATAGAAAGACTGACAGGAAGAGTGACAAGTGAGTGGAAGCATGTAGGTGGAAAGAGTAGAGGAGAGACAGAAGGATGATACTAATTCTGTGCTTTTCTTTCAAAACTTACAATTTAGCTTGTTCAGAGGGCTGAGCTTAGGTAACATGCAGTGATATACGAAGAAATCAGATTTTCTGAACAGCCTGACAGGACTCCACAGGTTGGACTGGAGGCAGAAGTTCAGATAGAGAACGAACATAATAGGCTGCGCTTGCCTTCGGTTGCATCCGTTCCTTCACGCTCTCCTGGCCTCTCCATGTTATTGTGTGCTCACTGTGTTTTCTTTAATTATATGGAGTGGGATTTTGTTCAATTTCACACTTGCACAAACATGCAGCAATTATTCCTGATAAGTGATAACGATTCACTGAACATTAAATGAGTGTGTTTGTGTGTATGGGCAAGCATTTATGCGTGTTTGTGTCAACTTTAGCCTTGTGTCACAAACTGCTCATAGACATAGAATTCTAATTAGCATTAAATGTAAAACAGAAAAACAGATTTGTATGTCTGTGGTGCAACCATAATCATATTCACTGATCGCTCATTCATTGTGGCACTGTTATGTCCTTGAACTTTCTGTTTGTATGTGTTGCTGGCAGTGCTGACAGGGCAGGAGTTTGCCCTGAAGCAGGAGATGCTGATCCTGGGGATTGGGGTAAAGGTCCAGACTGGTCAGAAAGTGGAGAGGCTGAAAACCGCAGGCAAAGGTACAGTTTTATCTCACAGATCTTACATGCATATGTAGACACATATTTGGACACTTTTAGCACACATGATCTGGGTCACAACACCAAATGCCAAACAGCTTTCTTCCTCAGTAGCTGAGTTCTTCCTGAATTGTGATCATATGACAGGCAATATAATAGATGAATTTTGATTATGTTGAAGTTTGTTATTTTTGGGGTGGTGGAGGTGATGTAAAATATTTCCATCCCGACCCCTTGTGGGTAGCTGGCTTTGCCATCTGGTAGTGAATTTAACAGCCACATCTACAATAGGCTTAAAATCGTGCCATTGGCAAGATAGGGTGACAAGAGATCACCAAGGTCTGGAATGTTCTACAGTTCAATTTCCTCCGTTTTTGAAAATGTTGAAAATGGAATGATTTGTATTGATGTGATGAAAGTGTTAAGTGGTTTTAATCAATTGACATACAAATTGTAGCTGTATAGAAACATCCGTACATTCATATGATCAATATCAGTATCTACATTATGTTTTTAGTGTATGAGGAGTTAGATTTCAAATTGCACATCAAGCCATTTCTAACTCAAGTATGCAGTTGCCTGGATAAAAACATTTGGGCAGCCTGCAAGTTGGAAGTTGTTAGAAAAAAGTAAATCATTTACAATTTTACAAAATAACTTCAAATGTTCTGTGATTAAAACTACTGACTTTCAAGGACCAAACCGTGAACAAGTCTGCCCTCTGGCCAGAACATAACATACCATTTACCTGCAGTCTAATGAATTCTGTTGTGGATTCTGTAGGAGTGGGTCTCATGAGGTTGGTCAGGCGTGTCACACACTCTTCTTCAAGGTGTCAACAAACAGAGCACAGCCACAGAATGACCATTTGTATCATTTAATTAGAGCATGCTTCTCTTGGAACAGTTCATTTATTTTAATCTTGTTTATGCACCTTGATTGTTTCACAATATAGTTTTTTTTTATAATTAGCCCAGATTGATTAAATTGCATTGATTCTGTCTCCTTATTAAAATAAAACCCCCACAGCTCTCCTTCCTTATTTTTCATAATTAATGGTACAGTGTGGCACTTTGGGGGAGGCACCAGTGTTGCACGTTTTGTAATCAAAGCAGTTGCTCGAATTATTTATCGTGGTAGCTGTCAGAGCAGCACAGTTACAGGCATTTTATGAGTTTGTGGAGGTGTTGTGCCATGTTTGGTGATAGATGCAGATATTTGATAGTGCTGCTGCTGACTTAAAATGCTAGAAGATGAAAGATTAAGCTGAGCTCACATGTTTTGTTTTAGCCTAGAGTTCAGATCAAGCCCATGGACGCCACCCAACTCCATCCCACCCATCCACCCAGCACTGACCTTGGCCGCTCCGCCCGTTGCATGTGTGTATGCGTATGCAGGCTTGCACGCAAGTGTGCATACGTGTGCCTGCTAGTACAGAATCTCATTCCAAACCTAGCACTCTTTTTAATTTTGATTGATGACTCCGTTTATCTTTGGAATAACAATCCTTTGATACCCATCACCACCATGTCTACAGCCTCCCTCTCTCCACTTCGTAGCCCCCGATTCTTCTCCCCATCACACCCCTGGTATGAAAATGATATTAGAAACAAAATGAGATTTGAAATTTTGTGTTTGACAAGCAGCTTGATGAAACAGTTTCATAGCTGGGCTTGATCCATGGAAATTTTATGCTAATAATACTGCTGGCCAAGCAATCTAGTTGGAAATTAATCAGGGGGCTGGATGGAGGAGAGAAGAGAGGAGAGAAGAGGAAGAGGAAGGTATGTTGCTCCATAAACACCCTTCCCCCCCTCCTTACCCACATTCCCTCTCTCCAGTTCTGAATCTCATCAGAAATAGCCATGGGGTGTTGTCTGTGTGATGGGGTAGAGAGAGAAATAGGGAGTTAGAAAATTACACTGCAGCTTAGCACTGATTGATGCAGTAATGTATACTTTAATATATGCAGCCATGCAGCAAGCTGCCGTATTATGGATTAGACCTCTTCCGTTCTCAAGCAGTCCCCTTCTGCATTAGAGAGGACACACACACACACACACACGCACACCTTTTTAGCCATGTCTGTTCTCCTGTTATTATTCAATCTATCCCGTTGAGCTTTTGTCAGCGTCTTTTCGGCATATATCATTTTCTTCCATTTTTGCGTGCAGTTATGTGTGTATCTAAATGGTGATTCAACATGCAGCCTTAGTATGTTTCCTTTGTCTTGTCACACGCTCACACACAAGTACACTCTCTATATTTATTCCCCCTTGCTCTATAAACCCTGGGAGTCATCATTACACTGAGTCACTAATGAAGTCATTATCAGATTTCACTCGTTTAAAACAACACAATTAGTACAGAACCCTTAATGATGTTTGCAAGTTAAATGCAAACTAATCGCTTTTTTCCCCCTTTTCTCTCTCTCATTTCCTCTCTCCCGGCTTTGTGCTCAGTTGGGATAAAGAGAGTAAATGAATCACTGAAGTGTTTCATGGATGTGGGTGTGTTTGTGGGCGCATATTTCTCAACCATGTTACAAGTCTGTATGATTTATTATTTTTACCCCAAGAGACATCTGTTACACCATTCCTTAGTTTTGTAGTGCATCATCAGCCAGAGGAAAAACAATATTATCCAGTCTGGGATATTGTACTCTGGAGTCTAATAATCTAATGTACACTAGAGCTGGTGTCATTAAAGTGCCAGTTGAGCTGTAGGGAGATGGTAGGTACACATCTGTCTGTCTTTGAATCCCCACTGGCACTCGCACTCCATTCCACCACCTTCCCCAACACAAATACACACATACCAGAGCACAACCACCACGCCCATACAAACACAAACTCACACTCTGTCCTATAGCTAGTCCTCTTGCTCCTCCTCTGTTGCTGTAGTCCAGCCAGCAGGAGGCAGTGTATATAGTAGGCACTGAAGGCTGAAAGGACAAAGTGACCAGACACTGAGCCACAGGCTCTCTAGGACATTTTGCAACCAATCCATGGGCAAAATGTGTATATATTTTGTTTGGATATACCTGTGTCTCCTTGATATATCAGCTGATTAAAATAGACCTCTGTGTGCTTTTCTCTCTCGCTTAGAGGGGAAAGACATATGCATGCATGGCTTTGAGGCTGATCTGCAGACAGGGGGCAAAGAGGCTAAACTGCAACCTCTTTCCCTCTCCTTGGCCCTCTACAATGATGCCAAATCATAGGTGACTTCAGAAAGTTCATGTATTGTTTTGATTAATAAGAAGAGTGCAAGGAGTTAAGAGATCCACCGGCATGCCCAGTTGAGCAATACTTGCAACACAAGAAGCTTCCATCTTTAGAAATGTATTAAACCACACCAACCATGACCATTATTTTTAATGCTCAGTCCTTTTTTTAATTTCTTGCACACATAGTATTATCCATTTGTTGTTCAAATCATTCAAATATACAACTATATGTTGTAAACGTATTAATTGTATCTGGCATGATCGATCAATAGTCCGTTTCCATGCAGAGCAACAGTGGGAAAGAGAACTGAGATGAAGCAACACATTCAAACAGTGTTGTATTCTTCCTGTAAATATGTACATGGATTTATTTTATTGGTGAGCCTGTTAAAGAAAGTTTGGCCTTTCAGCCCCCGGGAGCTGTGCTACTGTGAGGACAGTTGGTTGTGAGACTTTGTGAAGTTGAGTTTGGTTTGAATAGATGACCTTTCACTGCTACAACGTAAGACGGATCAGCTGGATGGTGGAGAGGGAGCATCAGTGTCTGTGAAATACAAACAGAGCTAAACAGCAGCTGTCTGTAAAGTCAGAAGTGATCTGTGTATGATAAATAGTAGGTGTTGAAGCCTAGTGGAGACCAGTAGTAGAGGAGTGGAGGTGGTTAAAGGTCTGGGCTTACCTCCATCCATGGTTGAAGTGTGGAGGTGATGCTCTCTACACACTTACTTTCACACTAATGTTCTACTCAGCTACAAGCCCAGTAAACAGACAACAAATCCCCAATCTTCCAGCTCTAAATCTACTTGTATGATTCCAAAATGTGGGAGTCACTGGATGTTGCTCTATTATGGCAGACCTTGACTAACAATACAGAATGTCTTAATCATACATATCCATGAGCAGATAATCAGTCATGTCTCGTGTGAGTTACAACCTATGACCTGTCTGTGTTTGTAATACTGTTTGTATTCCCCTATATTAATTCACTGTTTGTGATCATCATATGGGGTGCACAAGGTCCAGTGTTTCTCCTCTTGATATCTGAACTTAAATCTACTCTGTGTGCGTAAATACCCATGTGTTGAGAGAGGTTTAGAGAGTGAGTATGTTTATGTATAATAAGCAAGTTTGTATTATAACTTTTTTATTTTTTTTTTATTTTTATTAGCAAGAAGAAGAAGCTGCTAGAAGTTTTGACAGACATCTTCAAACAGGATCAACATGTCAAATAGCTGGCCATTGAACAAAGGTTGAACACCAACAGTCAAGATTATGTGTTCCTAATGTGAATTAGTGATATTTAAGATTTAACTGCTTACACCAGATACACAAGCAACAGCAAAGTACAGTGATGTTCTAGGCTGATTAGCTGTGTCTAGTCTCTCTCAGTTATGCCATTTCTGACTGTGAATCCAAGCTACAATACAACAATGTGCATACGACCTGTTACCAATTTTTATTACATAGCTATTATTGATATTGTATGAACTATATAAACAGTGAGGCTGAAACAAAAAGTATATTTCCTGTTGAATTAAGATTCTGTGAATCTATGACATCATCATCCACAGTTTATTTAGTCAGGGGTTTGTAATCAGAGACTTTTGAGTCAAAAAAGTAAACTTTCTGGCAGCTGTGAAAAGTAGCATGAGTTTCTAGCTGAAAAGGATGATAACAATTTAAGGTCCAGCCAGGTTCATGAGAACAAGCACCCACCCTGCTGAACAGTTCTGGGGTAAAACACTGGATCTCTGCTGGGTCCATTGAGCCCTGATATCACTGAAGGGGGACGAACAAAAAGTTATTGTTACAACAACTATAGATAGTGACAGAGGTGGGACATGGTGGGATATGTCATCTAGAACTGTGGTCTATGTAATTATTATATTAGTCACTTTTTCCATTAGACAGCATTGTTTCATGGTACATCTATTATGTGGTTCAAGTTATTATGAGTCATTTATATACGCTTTTTACTTTGTCGGACAGTTGTGACTGATGAGTTAGATGTCAGTGATGTTAGATGATGGTGATCCCAGCAAAAAAAGCTTGTGTATTTATTTGCAGACTTATTCATTCATTATGTGATTATTATAAAGGATATCGCTGTTACAACAGTATGTCACAAAACAATCAGATACTTAATGTTCCTCAGTGCCCAAGAAGAGAAAGGAGTGCCCATCACCAGACAGGCCCTCGGCATGTAAAGTCCATACCCACAGCAGTGACTAATTGTTTGTTATGTCAGTGCTTGTCGTGCCCGTTTGCCTTTAATGGAGTGTAGTGTGGTGATCCATCAGGCTGTCGAGCAAGCCCCATGTCAGTTGAAGTGGCTGTGTGTCAGTGGGGCGAGCGTGCCGTGCAGATGTGATTTACTGCCCTGCTCGTTGCGCCGTGTTGTGCCTCACCTCTTAGCCACGCAATGCAGCCCACTCCTCTCCTCTACTCTTCTCTGCTTTCCTCTCCTCTCACCCCAGATTGATTACCAGCACAACTGGCTCATGACACTCGTCATCTTCTGGCAACCTTTTAGTGCCATTTTATAGATGGTTAGCGCACCTCATTTGGCTATTTATACATCTGTAAGTGGCCATGAAATATAGATTTGTCTTGATGGGTGTCAGCATTGGAGCTTTGGAAGCGGAGCTCAGTGACACCTCGTTATTTTAATGGTGTAAGATGAAGAGGCCACATGGAAGGAGTAATTTTCAAACATGCCTAAATGATAGTGTTTTTATTTTCATTTAATGTTTGCACTCATATTTTACTGAAAGCAATAAGGCTGTTTTCTTTTTTCGCAATGTTTGGTTGGTGCTGAAAGATGGAAACAGGGAGAGAAGAACATCTCTCTCACACACACATGCACACACTTTAAACCACATATTTGATGTGTATGTCAAGGTGGTTCAGAGTGAGAAGAACCCTTAACAGTAACATGATGTGTGACCTGTCATCCACACACGCACACACACACACACACGCACGCACGCACGCACGCACACACACACACGCACACACGCACACACACACATTTCACTCCATTCACAGGCAAGGTCTCATAGGTAATTAGGTGCTGGCACCCTCTCAGTGCGATGTGCTGGTTAATTGAATAGTTAACACATCAGAGGCAGGCCTGTGCAGATTGGAGGTGACACCTGTCAGGAAGCTGTTCTCCCCCAACCCAGGACATTTCCTGCTCTGCTTGATACATATGTCATCTTTGTGCAAAAACCAAATTAGGGACAGGCAGCCGAGAGAGTGCTGTGCAGCAGGTGTGGAGATAGCTTGAGGGTGGAGGAAGGCAGGCACTCCTCCACTCTGTCCTTCAAGAGGATTTGTAAAGCTCCGGGCACCCATCTTTACTTCACCTCAGGCCATTTCCATGGGTATGTGACAGGGAAGTGACAGTTCTGTGAGTTTGTGTGTGTGTGTGTGTGTGTGTGTGTGTGTGTGTGTGTGTGTGTGTGTGTGTGTGTGTGTGTGTGTGTGTGTGTGTGTGTGTGTGCGCGCGTGCGTGCGTGCGTGCGTGCGTGCACACATGATGTCAGGCTCTCCAGGCCCCAGAGCAGTGTGCCCAAGGCATTCAGGAGTTGAGTATGCATCGTAGAGAGGTGTGTCAGCTGAGTAGAGGTGTCCAGACTCAAGCAGCTCAAAGACAGTTGTCTGACAGGTAGACTTGCATTAGCAATAAAAGATGCAAGTTTATCAAACAACACCTTTTTGTCCCCACATACCATAAAATTTCATGTGGATACATACTTCATGTTTGTTGACTCAGGCATTGCATTCTTGTATGCATCTTCAGGCGGCAGCAAGAGAAGCTTGGGGCAGAGGTCTCGTTGGGGGTCAGCAGTAGATAGCAGCTCCAGAGGAGAGGGTTGCCACACTGGAGCAAGACCTGGAGGCTGCTCACAGTCAAACCACTAATAAGATATATAGACAAGACAGATAACTAAAGAGAGAGCAAGTTATCAGCTGAGCCATGTTCTCATGTTACAGAAGCTGTTCCATACATATGAACTGAGCAATTAAAGTCACACATATATACTCTCACACAGTGGACTCATTATGTCCTCTCATATCCTCCACAGCAGGGTTGGACTTATGTGTCAAGGCAAAGCACAGGAAGCTCTGCAGAGAGGGACTGTGGAGGCACAGCGGCAAGCAGCTGGAGCCGCACAGCCTGATGGCAGAATCACCATTGCTAAATCACAGACTGACCCAGCATGGCCCCCTCTTAGCCCAGCAGCTGCAGCAAGCACAGGTGCTCAAGGAAGACCAAGACCTCTGCAAAAACTCAGGTATGACAGCTTTTGGGAAACACAGCATTTAGTCCTCTCTACCTGATTGAGAAAGTGTTTTTGTTCAGTCTTGCTTATTTAGCTCTATCTCTTAGTTCTACCCCTATTGTCATCCTTTAAGGTCAGATGGGCCAGAAGTGTCCTGAATCTCCTCAAATAAAATAATGTTTTTCTTCTCTGTCACCTACTTTTCTATTTCTGTTCTTCTCATATCATTTAGAAGAGACTTTAAAAATTATAAAATCGAGAAATGAAGAAGACATTGATAAACAGAGAGAGAATGATTTAAATAGTATAAGTTGGGAAGCAAGGGATGAAGGAGGGCAGTGTAAGGTTTTTGTGTCAGGTCATCTAGCCTCCAGCTTTAATATGCTGTGTGAGACAGTCCCCTGTGTGTGTGATGTGGCAGCTGCCTCAGCCACTCACCTGCGAGGATCTTGCCCATCAGTTTACAGCCCAAGGCCTTTTGTGCATTACACACATCTTATCTACACAACATATCCATTCGCAACACTATGCTACCATTTCATTATGCATATGAAAAGAATCTTAACATATGGATGCACATGGAGAAAGGGAGTGCAAAAAAAGATTAAAAAAACAAAGTGTAGAATAGAAAATTGACAGGTCAAACAAAATATCTCACTTAGAATGATTTCAAAAAGTGAGGGTACTTGGCAGGGGACTCCATTTAAAACAGTTGCCTGAATACTTTATAAACACTTTCAGGCGAACGCTCTTTTAAATGTCACCCCATCATTGTGGATTTACAGCAAAGCAACACTGCAGGGACAAATGTGTTTCTAGAACGTGTATTTGTGTGAGAGTGAATATGTATTTGTTTTCGTATGTTTCATTTGAGATGCGTCTGTTTATGTTTATGCTTGACAGAAAAACAGCACTTTGCTGTCGGCGCGTGGGCATCAGCAGTCTCAGAAGCAGCTGGTGAGAGGTGGTGAAGACCAGAGGAATCTACTGTATGCACGACTGAGATTTAACTGCAGAGCTACAGGTATACTTTATTCCCTACACTCTTTAGATGTTGAACCTAAAATATTCACATCTCTCAGAGCTGGTAGGATATGAATTATCATGGGACTGAATTTAATTTAAATCTCACATGATCCCTAGTCAATATGAAAAACACCAGGAAGGAAATCCTGCAGTGCCTCACACAGACACAACTAGTGGCCAACAGATGCTTTAGCAGTGATTCTTGTGATGTCCTGTATCCTCTCTCCCCTCGGCTTCCCACCCATCCCACCCATCCCATTGCTCACCATCCATCCTGCTGTGTGTGGGCCAGGCACTCAATAGGCAGATCATTTCAGGTCGGGGCCCTCGTGTGAAATCAGTTGTTTAACTTGCTAGCTGAAGTGGGACAGGAGCATCTTAACCAGCACCTTGGTAAAGGTCTCATGTTCACTCAGCCACTGGGGCTGCTGTAAGTACGCCCGCCACCTGCCAATAGGCATTAGGGAGGATTTAGTAATTAAGTGATAGGTTGAGGACTAAATTGGGTGATTGTGGGCTGGCAAGTCACCCCAAGGTCCCTACAGCCATGCAGATAGGGGATTCTAATTGCCTGGAATATTGATCAGCCTGGCGAGCGGGGTGCACAGGGAATTCACTAGCCATCGATTAGCTGTTACTGCACCTCACTTGTCAATGGAAGAGGGAGGTGAGCATTGGAAAGGCTCCGGGCTTTTCCCACAGTATCCCTCACCACCATCTCACCACCTCACCACCTCTTGACACACACATTCAGAGTCAGTGACACAGCATGTTGGGATGAAAGCATTCTCTAAACTTCCCATACATCTTCTCAACATGTGTAGGCCAACAGAACTCTTTTATTGGCAGTCCAAGGATGTTGTATTGTTTGAAACAAGGAATAGAAAGCAAGGCTTTACAGACGGCCCATTGGCAGTATTTTATGTACTAATAAAGTGCCACCTTCCACCCAGCCCCGTCTTTCTCCTTCCTCACTGCTTTTTTTTTTTTCCTTCCAACTCGCCTCCCCGAGTTTGTAAGGGCTCTGACCCGTGACTGTGGTCCTAGTTAATGTCGGAGGGAAAGAGGGGACTGAGACTGCCTGCCCTCTGATATTTAATTAGTTGCTCCACCTGGCAGTAAATAGTCCCTGGTCAGCACTCACATACACATACACATACACACACACACACACACACACACACACACACACACACACACACACACACACACACACACACACACTTCTGCGATCCTAGTTTTATCACTTATGCTCCAGTGACACGTCTCGGTCACAAAACAACATGCCATAAAAAAGAAAACTGTGCAGGCAGAATTACTAAACATCCTCTCATTAAATGTTAAAGCTTGCCTGGTCAGATTGAGTCTGTCGCACATGCACACATTGCCTCTATTGATTTAGTTTCATGCATGACATACTTACAGCACTTTAATTTCCTATGACTGGGCTGAATAGAGACACAATCAATTAGGGGATGTGTTAAAGGATATGAATTTTAAGATTTAATTTGGATTTAGATTGTGAGTTTGAGATTACTCTGCAGTTTCAGGAAAAGTAGCTTTGTACAAAGTCCAATGGTAAGGTTGTCATTTAAAGGATGATAATATAAATCGCTTTTCAGATTTGTGAGTGTATGATTCAGAACTCAGGTTAGGAGTTTGTAAGGAAAGAGGTTGAGAAGAGCTGAGCCTGCTCAGTCTAGCTGCTCTACAGGTGGTCCACAGCCACAAACAACAAATGCTACAGCTGGAGGTAATACTGAGGGAAAGGAGGAGGGAGGTTTATTAACTTCAGATCAGTCAACAAAAAATAAGCTTTGATCTCAGCCTGGTGTAAAGGGATGTACAGCACCATCCATGTGACTGAGTATCAAGTTCTTACATGATTTATTTCCTATTGGACATCATGACAGCAAGTATCCACCCTGCTGAACACTGAATCTCTGTTGGGTCCAGGGGGGCAAACACTCAAGGGGAGCAAACCAAAAAGGAACTGTGAATAGTTACAGAAGTGGGACTCAGTTGTGATATGTCATCTACAACTATGTTTGACGTAATTATTATATTAGTTACATTTTCCATCAGACAGAAAATAATAAGAGAGCAGGAAGGTTGTTTGGCATCTTGTTCAAGGACAATTCGAGAAGATATGGCTTTTTGGAAAAATAAATCCTGTCTCTGACAATGCCTTTGGCATGTACAGAATGTCATTTGGATTCAAAAACTTTTTCTAGCTCCTCGTGATTTTTCCGGGCCATCTTGGCTTGTGATTTCTATTTGTGCTGAAATGAACTGCAGAAACAGAAGCAGTAAGAAGGTTTACTGTGCAGCAGTCTCTAACCTGAATCATTTAGAGCCTATTACAAAACATCAATATATTGATTGAAGTAAGTCTCTCGGTGTACTGCTCTGTAAACACACAGTCAGTTCAGTTGTGCATGTTTTATCTGCTTGAATCTTATCTGGATTTAAATCTTTTCATCTTCAATTCACTCAGTCGTGGCACAATTGGCTTTTGAGACAAAGATTTGACCTTTGATTTGTTGTTTAATTCTTAGTTCAAAAGAATGTTAGGAATAAAGTACCAGTCAGATGTTTGGACACATCTTTGCACTGTTTTGAATGAGAAAGTGTGTCCAAAGATTTGACCGGTACTGTATACTTTTGATTTTCATTGACTTAAATGCATTGAATTGTCTGCAAACGATAGGTGTTTGATTCCGACTGGAGCCCACCCATTTTTAGAATAGAATTGCTCATGGGGACTGTAAGTCACTTTGATTGAAAAATGTCCCCAAATGAAGAAGCCTGTGGCCTGCGCACAGGCTTCAAACTGAAGCATGCCTCATGTACAAAAAAGTAGGCTTAGCAGCAGGCTCAGGATGATCATTAAAATAAACAAAGAAAAATGCTCAAGATTATTTTCATCAGAATCACAAACATGCATGCTATGTGTGTTTTAAAGTCTAACTTCATTGTGAAGATTTTTTCATATTTATTTTTTGATACATAGAGCGTATGAGAAACATTTTCTGTTTTGTTTTTAACATTGCACAGTATAACTCATGAAACTACTACAGACCAATTTACATTTCCTCTGAAACTAACTATACACATACCCCTACATATACTGAAAAATAACATAACATTTCAGTTACAGACATTTAGGGCCTGATTTACTAAAGGTCTGTGTGTGTAAAAACGTGTGCAAATTTGACATCACCCGCAAAAAATGTGCAAGCTGATCTACTAACGCAGCGCACTGAGGTTTGCGTCTTACAACTGTGCAAGATAGTACGCGCTATCCATTTATTACGTTTGCCATAATGAATATGTAATATGAGATGTTTCAACCCCAGTGTGCAAAATACAGGGAGGAGAAAATGCAAATATGTTATTTAGCACGCGCATTGGGATTTACCAAACTTGAAGATAATTTTTCTGACGCTAACTGCGTCTATAAATAATACTTTTGAAGGGCAGGTATTAACCGGCTGCGCACTGCTGCACTGACTCACACTCAGATGACTTTTGTCACTGTGGAGAGGAGGAGACGGAGGCACAATGACAGAATACGCACAGGATGGAGTTTTTCCGCCTGTGTTAATAATTTTGGAGTGAAATATTTTTGGTTTTACTAACAGCATTGACTTTGTCACAAATACTCTCCCATATGTAGGTTTTTCTGGTAATATTTGTTTTTGTTATAACTCAATATATTTGTTAACCTCTTCCACTAGAACCTGATCACATTTCATTTTGGCCTTGCAGCTTTCTGCTCGTCCAAACTCTCCATAAAGACACGCAAAACCTCATTTAAATACTGCTGTCTCCTCCCCGTTGCACCTGTTTTTCCACCCGCAAAACGCACGCAAATGAAACGCGCAATCTATTGCACTGTTCACGCAATTTAGTACCCACTATTTGGGATCTTAGTAAATCAGGCCCTTAGCCTTTAGTAAAGCCAATCAAGTCAGCATGTAAGACACTGGTGTATACACCCAGACACATACCATGTACGCAAACATGTTATTTATTTCACTAAAGAGACATTACACTTTCTTATGGTTTTACAGCTTTATGATGAGAAAGCATTGTTGTCTGTGTCCATCTGTTGATATTCATGGCTTCCAGCAGCACCAGACTGTAAGCTGAGCATCACGATTTGATTCCCTGCTCCCATCTGAGTCCCTGATCTGTGTGATTTCCAAGGTCATTTTGTCATCTGTGAAGGGGAATTGTTTCTCATGCTTGTCCTCTGATTGAAGCCTAGTTACAACCGTTCATACGCCACTCCAAGTCACCCTCCAGCCATACTCACAAATTGAATTAGTTTCAGTCTGAATTTGTGTTTCAAAACTAGTAATTATTTTTTAACCCCAGAGGAAGCCAAGAGAAATGAGTCAGATCTTCAAAAGTCATGAAATTTGACGATATGTGATTTTACACCAACCAAAGGGACACAAGCCTGAAGCACAGCAATTTACAAACCATTCATCTGTTAGCAAATTAAATCACACCACATTTGACATCTTTTAGAAAGTTAGATAAATCTGATGAAAAAGTTTTTCTCTCAATTACCATCTGAAATTAATCTCCTTAATCCCAATTTGATCTCTTTCATGCATATAAGGGGTATCTTTCATCTGCCCACCTATGTGCTTTAAATCTCCACCACAGAGTTAAGATGGAACGTGAATGTCAAACTTAGTGCTACGTGAAACTCCAACACCGATGCAGCTCCATGAGATGGGAGAGCTGATTAGCTGATATGGGGACAGAGGGGCGTAACTGACAGCCTCCTATTATCTCTCCCTGTCTCCAGGACTGTGTGACGATGCTGCAGAGCGCCAGAGGCAGGTGTGGTCCGGCTGCAATACATAGTCAAATAGCCAAAAATACAGCTGCCAGGTCAAAGAGAAACCCACATTCACTTCACAAATGTCTGTTGTAGACATACAGTATAGTCAGACATAATTCCATTACAAATATTTAATGACATGGATTCATTTAATTTTTAATATTTTATTTTATGATCTTATAACAATACAATACGAAAAGGTGAAGTCATCCTTTATATTAATATTCTCCATTCTGTGTTACGAATGCCTGTGTTGATTGACAAGCAGCTACTGATTCATTTCATTTCATTTCACAAACCAAAAAGGGTCAGAGCCACTTTCACATTTTATACGTTTTAGGTGAAAGATGAACAGATTTTTGGTTTTTTGTGCACATTACTCTGCCTGCCATGTGCACTTTAATTGATGCTCTGTGCATGTTTTGTATGCTGTGTAGGTATGTAACCTTTTCGATATTATGTCCCTGATGAGAGAGGCCTTAAAAAAAGAGGTGCACCAAAAGATATAAAGATATAAAGAGATGATCAGGCTACAAGCCAGTAGCAGACACTCTTATGGTGAGCTGCAGATTCAGCAGCCAGGTCCACATGATGATACTGATCAGGCCTACTAACACACGAGCTCTCTCCTCTTTTAAGAGCACTTTGACCAGCCAGTGCCCTACAACCCCCGAGCATGGCTATGATGTGAGTGCTCCATAATAGGAAGGAAAAGGAGTCTCATCTCCTTTCTCAACAGTGAGTATTAGTTTAAGATAGCCAGAGCTGGGAAGGGGCACAATGCTAGCCCCTTCACAGAGTATTATGGTCATTAGCGTGGACTACACAGCCTCTCTCAAGTAGAGTCGTGACCTCAAGAGGTCACACTGTTCACTAATTGTACTCTACAGGCAAGATCAGATTCTGTTAGCTTTGCCCTTTCTATGTATTCCTAAAGTTGATTAGATAATGAGGTCTATTTCCAGACTCAGGGCTTGAGTGTATAGTTGTATTTAATGCTTTCTGATATTACCAGCTGAGTTCAGGTTTTGTTTTGTCTTTTTGTTCTTTTCTTTCTTTTTTTAATTTTAGCCACTCATACACCTCAACACTGCAGACTTCCTTTATTACTGTATGTTAGTTATATATTTGTTTTGGTCTGGAGCTCCTGGTGTACTCATTACTTGCTCTCTGCCCTCAGTGCCATTCCTTTTATTGATGTGTGTGTCTGCATGCATGATTGCATACACGTGTATTATCCTGTATGCTTGTGTGCTGACTCCTGAGCCAAGAGCACATCTCTGGCTCATCTCTGAGGCTTGGCGTCAGCCTCCTTAAGTGCTGTCAATGTCACATGGTAACGGCAGCACTGCAGCCTCTTAATTGGTTTAGGAAAAGCATCCTTGTCATTTTGCGGTCAGTAAACTCTGCTAGAGAAAATGAAGTCCAAGCTGCTGCCACCTCCTCAACCCCCACACAGCCAGCCTAACAAAAAAATAATGATTATGTGCTGTGTATATTTGTGCGTTCGCTGTCTGTTTTCACTTTTTGCTTTTAGAAATAATTGCTGTTGGTTGTGTGGCTGCATCAGAGGAAGGGCATTAATGATTCTCGCTGGCCGCGAAGAAACACTGTGCTGCAGAGGGTGGGAGGAGAGCAACTCATTTTCTAGAACTAAACATGTGTGAGCGAGTGTGTGTGTGCGCATCTGTGCCTGAGTGTCTTTGGTCATTTATTTTTAGTAGATTTCTTCACTTTGTTGTACAGTATATATTGTATACAGCCTATAATAATTACTCTGGCAGTGTGTATGTGTGTGTATCTCCTTGACTAACTTTAATGCGCATGCATGTGCATTTGTGTGTGTGCAGCGTGTGTGTGCATGGTTGTCCTTTTGCAAGGATTAGCTGTTGAATGCTGCGAGAGGATGATCAGACTGGGAGCACACCAGGGTTGCTCTGCGATCACACAGGGATTATGGGGGATATGGAGCTGTAGTGCATTCCAGGGCTGCCTCCAGTTAGGCTCATCTCCACCACGCTCCCCTCACACACACCACTTTAATTGCCTTTGCTTCTTTCATTACTTTTATTGCCTCTCCTCTGCATTGCATGCTTCCTGGGCTTGTGGAAAGGTCATTGTGATGGTGTTGGTGCACACACAGCCTCTCAGTCTTCCTGACTAGCAAGAAATGGCTGTGGGGCTGAAGCTGGTGGAACAAGTGACACAACAGGGTAGCCACTGACAGGCTCTGTACAGATTTTAATCACAAAGTCTATAATTCATTATTTTATAGCAAGGCAGTAAGGAAACTGTACATCAGGATCATTTTTTGAATGCAACCTACACACAGAAATGAGGTAGATTTCATTAGGTTGCAGCTTCAGAGGTGAACATATAGATCATTGATCCTCACTCTGACTGGCTCTATGCACTCTATGTTAATGTGTAGTATGGTAAATCAAGCAAATGCATAATCATTATTAAAATGGCTTCATCGCCTGACAAAGGGAGGAGCTGTGCGTCAGTGTTAATGACATTGACAATATGTTTTCTCAGAGGCAGTGAAAGGGTGACAGCCCTTGGATGAGGGACATATTTACGCCTTATTGCATCCCCCGTGAATATATATATAACAACATGAGAACTGCACACGCTCATTTAAATTTTTTGCTTGTTGAATGGTTCTGAATAGTGTGGTGTTAAACATGTTTTTTTTTTTTTTTATGTGTTTTTAAAGTTTTTGCAAGGAGCCATTGCTAGTATGGTATAGTCCTGTATCGGGTTTTCTGTATTTTTCCCCTCTAGGCTTGTATGGGTGAGTTCAGGCTAGCATAGCTGAGTGTCCAACTTGCAGAGAAGCCAAGAGTAACTTGTTTCATTATATTAAGGATAGCGATTGTATCACCCAGGGCCAGCTATAGCCCTGAGTATTCTATGACTCTAAGGTGATACAGGTCAAACCCTTTCAATCTATAAACTGTAACTGATCATAAATGTTTCCTTGCTTCATAGGGTCTCTGTCCTCTGAGGCTTTACACTCCAAGCTCCAGTCTGTAAAAGCAAAAAGTACAGTACAGTAGCTAGGGTATAGACACAAACAATTTTTGTAACGTAAATGAGCTATGGGAGTTTTATATTTTATTTCACTCCCAATGCCTGCCATTCGAGTCTGAGGTGGAGGTTCTGTGTCCACAAGATGCTCTGCACTGTCAACCAGCTGTTCCCAGAATCTAAGTACGGCTCTAATATAACCTAATATATAGCACTACTGGTGAGGTCTCTCTGCAGTCGCACAATGATTGGTTTCTATCCCTGTGAGATTATGGAACAGTCTGAATCTAAAGCTCAAGGAATGTCCAAACAAAATACAGTTTAAAAAGAGGTATAAAGAAATTATTTTTATGATGTACAGGGATGGAGGGGTTTAACTGACTTGGGTGCATGTTGTTTGTATGTGTGGGTATGTAAGTATATCTATCTACGTATGGATGTGTACATATATGGATGTGGATGTATATATGGGGATGTGTATATATGAATATATGTATGTATGTATGTATATATGTATATGTGTATGTATGTATATGTATATAGCTATTTTTTTGGAAAAATGTAGCAATGATTTATATATTGATAAGAGTAAATATAGATGTATATATTGATATTACATGTAATATATATTAGTAAGATATTGTATGATGTTATGAATTAGTAATTAAATTAGGAGCTAGCAAGCATTGATTTAGGAAGTAGGGGTTGGATTCAATAAGTTTTGACTTCCTCCCACTCCCTTTCGGATTTGGTTGAAAGTGCATTGCATCATGTTTTCCGTTTTCTGTTAGGTGTAAGTTCACTGTTTTCAGTGAGACCATTGTGCTTTCTTTTTTTATATATGTTGTTTTGTTTTTGTTTTGTTTCTTTCTTGTTTTACACATTCGAAATAAAAATAATCTAATCTAATCTAATCAACAATAGTTAATGTACATTTTATCATATCCCTACATTGCTGCAGGCAAGCAAATGAAATACTGGCACTGAAAGTAAAAGAGCAAAGCATTAAGATCATTCATCTCCGCCATGAAAGAGAAAGTGGACAGAGGAGAGTTTATTTATGTACTTTACTCTTAAATGCAACAGTATGAAATACTGTTGGTTTGTGCGTGTGTGTGTGTGTGTGTGTGTGTGTGTGTGTGTGTGTGTGTGTGTGTCTGCGTGAGTCTGAGTGTGTGTGTGTGTGTGTGTGTGTGTGTGTGTGTGTGTGTGTGTGTGTGTGTGTGTGTGTGTGTGCCAGAACCCACCTGCAGGAAGGTGTGGAGGCTCGTCAAATTGAGGTCAGGAGACTTGAAGCTGAGCGAAAATAAACTCAGCGGCAAAAACTTATTGTGGTGAAATGTCAAATTTCACATACATTTTCAATGTTATTCTTGTATATTAAACTGTAACACAAATACAGTACAGCCTTCATGAAAGCTTTAAACAAATAATTCAATCAGTCACATTATAAAAATATTTTAGCATTTACACAGACCTGACTGCTGAACCTTATCACTGTCATTCATCAAATATTTCAGAAAATGCCTATAATGGCTACAATATACATACACTATAATGATGGTAAGTTGAGCATGGCATTTTTATCAGCATCAACAATTTAAAAAAAAAAAGAAGTATTTATTTAATTTTCTTTAGACAAGTTGCTGGAACTATTTCTTCAGCTAAGCACATAATATTGTGTCCTGATCTTTGTTTGGCCTCTGGAGCCAGTTTGAACCCTTCATGCAGCATTCTTGCCAAGGAGTCCATCTTGATCAAAAGAATATTACCATAGACACAATAAAACCATCCTTATTAGTTGTGTTGTTCCCTTCCTCTGCATCATCTGACCAAACTTACAAGCAAGATGTTGCAGACTGTGACCAGAGATAGTCCGCGATTTTGTGGCTTTGGGTCTGATCGTTTTCCTCTGTTAAATGTTGATAGTCCTGAAAAAGGACCCCAGTTCTCTTCAAAAAGAGGCTTTAAATCTATACAAGCTCTTTTCTGTGAGTACATGGTTTCTGCTTTTCTGGCTGACTCCAGAGACAGTGTCAGTGACAAAGCAGTGAGCTTTCAGACAGTGCAAGTGTTTCTGGAGTGGCTCATCTAAAACACGGGTCAATACAAACACTCACCAGCACATCACAGACAGTATCACTGAAAAGCAAAGCTGCTGCATAACTCCCAGGATTTTATTGGCTGTCATGTTGATTTTTCTTGTTCGGGGATTAGCATAGGCCTCAGTGTGTTTGTGTGACTAATGGTCTGTGTTTTCCGGCTGTGAAATCAACAGCCTGAGAGACCCCGAACAGTCTGCACATCAGTGTTTGAAGTCTGCTGCCCCCCTGGGTTGTGCCTCTGGGTCCTGCTGCTAATGCAGCCCCAGCACATCTCTCTCTCCCTTCTTCTTGCAGAGCGGAAACTCTCCTTTACATACAACCATGTTTGGCACTCCTCTGCTTGTGCACCCAGGATGACCCCCACTGTAATCTGCTTGACTCTGGCCAAGTTGTCATTCCCACCTGTGTGGCCCAGCCTTAACTGATGGCTAAAACGTGTTAACACTGAAGACACATTTGTGCAGTTCGCTGGGAAATGTGGAGGGTGGCAGATGGAGTCAGTGATCACAGGACATGGCACAGCAGAGGAAAAGGTCTCACCTCGTTGGCACACTTTGAACCTTTAGAGTTGGCAAACTTTTCACCTAACTGACCCATGGATGATCTCTTTTCTGGCCTGATAGCAAGATAAGTGTTAATCGCTGTTTGTGATCAGAGACCACACAGGACACTCTAAGTAAACATGTCACTCAAGCATCACCATGGAAACTTTTAACATTTTCTAAATAAAATATGAATGTAACGTGTTGCTTGAGAAAGGGTTATTTGTTGTGTCTCACATTTGAAGCCATCTCATTTTCCCTGCCAATACCACCTTGCCTCAAAGTAAGAAAGATTTGTGTTACCTGGCATTTGCCTGCAATACATTCCTATCTGATATCCTCTCAAATTGAAAGAAGGGAAATTGGGGCTGATAAGGGATAAGTTTCTGGTGGTTGAAGGACAGAGGCAGAGCGAGTGTGAAGGGAAGAGATGTGAACCCAATCTGCCTCGTGTTGACTGTACTGATTAGGGGCTTGTGCTAAGAAGAGCCTCTCTATCCCCTCATTCCTTCTGTTTACTTTGAGCCTCACCACCCTACACAGGCATCACTGCAAGCAGAGCCCCCTCCCCACCCTTCTCTTCTCAGCTTCTGCCATATCACCTGCATCATAGAAGGCACAAGTGCTCCTTTGTATGCCCAACTAGTCCAATTAAAAATATGAAAGCTTACTTAGGACTAGAAGGGGTTTGGTGGAGTTTGTTAATCCATTAGAAGTGGAGTAAGCAGTGTAATGGGTAATAAGAGGAGATCAGAGACATGTCTGAATATTTGCTCGGCTGTACAGTTGTCTGACAGCTCTTAATGTGTGTATATTTGTGGATGCCTGAGACCAGTGGAAACCGGATGCAAACTCAGCCCATTAAGGGCCGCAGGGTGAGTGGAGCAGAGTCCAACTAATGTTTTGGGACATTCAAAAAGCCCGCAGGGAGCCCAGAGTACAGAGGTGGGCTGAAAGCAAAACGGAGATCCAGGGAATAATAATAAATAGATAAATAAGCAGATGGAGTGGCATGAGGGAAGCTAGGGAAATAGCACATCCATTCTCACGCAGCACGCTTGTTTATTTATGGCGTCTGAAGGCCTGGTGTGGATGCAGGGTGGGGACAAGGGAGTACATACACAGGCTTTCCCTTCTCAGAGCCAGGCTCCCCAGCTTTCATTAAGTGTCATTACCAGTACTTTCAGAAAGCTGGGCAGGCTGAGACCTCACATCCCCTCTACAGATAGTTGGCCATGCATATGGATGGATTTCTGATCCCTCTTATCCACCACTGAGGAGGGAGAATTAGGCCAGCGAGAAGGAGAGTAGGGGGCTTAAAGGGTGCGTCCATATCTGACTTTAATGGCAAAGATGGAGCTATTACTTCAATCGAGGGACAGCGTTCATGCTTGGTTTGTTTTTGTATATAAGTCAAACAGGTTACCAACATTGTGAGTGTTTCACTTAAGATTTCCCTTTTTATGACCATATGGGTCATGTACACCCATGTCTGCATGGTCAAATAGATTTTCCGGTCCTGTGAAGAATTGTATTTCCATTTCAGCCAGTTGTATAATATACCATTTTAAAATGTGCATTTCTAGCAGCATGGTATTCATTAGCAATTTGCTCTTCCAGTTCACTCAGTGTCATTCAGTCTGAGAATGTCCCCTGATTGATGGAGGTGCTTGTTCTGTTTATTTGTATATCAGGGAATGAAATATTCATATTCGTACGCTTTTCCGAGCAGAAGTTATCTAGATTCAGTGTAAATGGTACTTGGGATTAGATTTTCACAGCAGATTGCTGTTATTAAGGGGAAAAAGCCAACTCCTTTGAGCAGTCATCTTCCTGGGAGGCAATCTATTTCTCTTTCACGCAGCCAGAGTGCTGGACCAGGCTCTTAATGCACTGAAGCAAAAGTGCTTCGGTCCGCAACCTTTCACGCCTTCAGCTCTCCTTTATGTGATTGAATAGTTAATAACTATGAGTCGCCTTTGAAAGCTCTGTGCCGTTGGTCCTTCTGAGGCACTTCTCTTCTTTTTGTCTGTTTGGCTGCTGTACCTGCCCATTGCTCTGTCTGGCTGCATGTCTACTTGCCCCAGATGCCAAGTCGACTGATAGCCCACCTCTTCTCCACCAGCCCCTCTTACTTTTATCTCTGTCTCTCGCCTGACTAGCTGCTTGTGTGTCTGGCTGTCATAGTCCATACATCAGAATTTTGAGGACTAGGGATCAGCTTTTTCATCTCTTACTTCCTCTTTCTCTTCCTATACACATTGACACAAACAGACACGCACACACACACACTCACTCGCTCACACAGCTCATTAGCCCATCCCACGCTCACAGCTCTGGCAGAATGTGACCCTGCCTAATTGTGTACCATGCTCATTTGTTCTCCCTGCATGATGTGACGATTGCTTATTTATTCTCCTCAGGGCTCCCATCTCACATTAAAATGATTGACTCATTTCATTCACTGCACATTTTCAAGCTTTATTTGATAAGCTCATTTCCCTTGGCATTCAAATCCCTCCTTTTCCCATGCTTAAAAGTTATAATGTTACTGAGGCACATTATTGTTCATACTTGGGATTGTTTCTTTGGCTAATTATCTGTGTTAGAAAATAATTTTGTATGTGTGATTCTGTTTATTCCAGTGGAATTGAGCAGCACAAAAGGGCAGACATTAATGATGCAGTTGGAATATTTGAGGAGCCAATTGTGTACACAGAACTGGCAGATGCGGTCAACAAGGAGCTTAAGAGGGATTGGGACACTGTGGAAGCTCGACAAGAATAAGCAGGCCAAATTTGCATTCTGCTAGAATTTACATCTGGTTAGAGACCTGTTTTACAAATAAAAAAGCCATTAACCTTTTTGTCCAATCGTGCAATAAGGGAGTGTTTTGACACAGAAAAGAGAATAACAAACGATTGCTGATTGGGGATTTGGGCAGCATTGTTGAAGTAGGATTTTGCCAGCTGACAGTTGTTCTTTTCTCCCTTCAGCCCAAGTGACACAGCAGCTGCTGGAAACCTGCTTGTGTACCCGTAAGTCAGTTCAGATTGAGATGTGTTATAATGATAGTGAAGCAAAGAAATGTGGTTGACACAAGTCAATAACCTAATACATATGAGGTATTTTGGTACTGGCTGAAATGTCTTTATTTACTTTATTCACTGATTCTTAACTCATTCTTAATCAAAATGTTACCAATTTGGACTATTTTATGTAGACAAAGTCCTTTTATGGCTGCCTGTGATTAGAATAAGACCAAAACCAGCTGTGAATTTATACTACTAACAAGTTTAGCCTTATTAAAAACACATTGATGACGGAGTGTCCTGGTAGCCAACTGGTGTCATCTCCTTGTTTCCTGTCTGCTTCTCTGCTATCAGCTCTCCATTAAAGGCAAATAAACACATCTTCCAAAAAAAAAAAATGAAATGAGACATGCCAAAGTCATGGTTGTCATGAAACTATATTATATAGCAGTTTTTAAAGATTTACATCTTCAACAGCAATGAAAAGGCATGGGGGCTAGAGGGCTAAGGGCCACAGACAGTCTGTCTCTGTCTGACTTCCAACCTTAACACAGTGGTGGATAGTTTTATGGAATCAGTTGATATATTTTTATATATTTTTGATGACAATTTAGTCAGCAATTCACAGGGAATAGATGTGTGACAGTAGAATACTTACAGCATTGACATTTGGTATCTGACTTCCCCACAAGAAAACACCCAGCTCAGCACAGCAGGAAGTGAGGAGCTACAATATTGTTTCCTCCTAGGGGAAGGTAGACTCAGAACCTACAGATGGATGCAGTTGTAGAGGAGGGACTTTTGAAATGCTTTATGAACACCAGGGGCAGCAGGAGCAGCAAGTGATAGCATAGCTGTCAGGTGAGTGGCGTGGCAGCAGGCATGCAGCAGAAATGTGAAGTACACCATCATGATTAAAAGTCTGCATTGTTGTTGTGTAGCTGCATTTGGCCTTGCTTCATTATGGAATATCATCCTGTCCTTTAACGTTTTAAACGTTTGGCTTTGTTGAGTGAAATGAATGAATTACTGAACAAATGTATGTTGACTGAAAAGTTTTTTGCTGAAAAAATATTTTATACCTCCCAAATCAAAGTATCAAAAAAGTATTTTTAAATTTCATCCTTTAATTTTATTTAAAGGGAAAACCATTGGACTGCCCTAATAACCAAATGGTTACTCTGCGTACCACATATCTGCAACATCCATGGTTTGAGTCTGGCAAGGAAACTTTGTTAGATGTCATACTCATTTCTCTCTCCCTTTGTTTCCTCTCGGCCTCTTCGCCAGTACCTGCCCAATAAAGGCAAAAAGTACCCTAAAGGAAAATCTCAAATAACAATGTTACAATGCCAAGTGCATTGTAACATTGCTTGTTTTTAGCAACCTTAATGCTCTTTGATCATCCATTTATTGCATGTATTGTCTAAATGATGTCTCTTGTGCTTTCGCTGTGCTCTGACTGCAGAAGGAGCTCTGATTAGTCGAGCAGAGAGGCTACAGAAGAGTCTTGGCTGCCAACCTCCCCAAGCCTGTGTATTCCCCAGCAGCCATGAGCGCTGCAGAGTTGGGAGACTTTCTGCAGAAATAGGAGTGAGGGACCATCCAAGTTGATTTTAATGTATAGATCATAACTTTCCTATTCCTGGGACACACATTATTCTACTAATGACTTAAGGAGGACTTTTAAAACCCCACCCAATTTTCATGAATGATTTTAGAGTGTTGACTACAACAATGTATTTTGCATTTCTTTAGTCTGGACATGAATGTGGTTTTACTTTCAGAATTATTCAGTCTAAAAAATATATATACATTGAATAAATAAAGAAAATACCAATGTAAGTGAAAACTGCTGTGTGAATAATTATTTTTGTTTAAATGTCATTCATTGTGTTCATTTTTTCATTTCATTTGTTCTTTCAAACATGTATGATGAGCTGAAATGAACCTTAATCTATTTTTTATGATTAAGTTACTGTATGTTGATGTCTACAAAAGAAAAGTAGCTCTTGAAACCTTGAGTCACATAACTACTCCTAGAGCCATAGACCTCCACAATGTAGCCAAAAACTTAATGAACATGGGCAGATAGACAAGAAATTGCAGCCAAATAAAATAATAATAAAGGCATCTAAACCCTAACAAGTCGGCCTTTGTTCTTCCACTCCACCCACTAGAAGTTGGCTGTGTGAAAGCAGGCATTGTTGCAGCTTTGAGGGCAGCTCTGAGAGTTCCATGCCCATCGGCCTTCAATCACATGGGATGTCTGAGTTTGACAGTATAAAGTCTTTCTTCTAGAACAAAATAAGACCCCTAAGCAATAGTGGATGAGCTGTTAGTAACCATTCGGTCCACAGGGAGGTAGACCAAGCATGGTAGTTCAGTATACACAAAGTGTTGGTTAGGGATAAGACAATGGACCAGTAAAGGCATTACTGGATGCTGCAATACTATACTTAAATTTATTACATTTACTATCAGAACTAAATGGTATGTTATTTTGTGTGGCAAAATGCCATTTTACCCAATAAAAAACAATAATAAAGTTTGTGAGAATTAGTTTGTTAAAACTGGAATAGATTTCAAAAAGCTTACTTTCATAACTGAGATATAAAATGTACCCAAACATTAATTCTCCTCTTGCAGAAGTTATATTCCGCTCCCATAGCCTACAAGTTGCACCTATTTTTCCTCTTTCGTGCAGCATCCTGTAAATACCATGCATATGGTTGTGCCCACCTCTTGTTTTATTTGACTTTTCAGAAAGCATCAGCAAACATCTGCTGAGCTCATACAGAAGCAGTTAAGGTGGCTCTCTGGTCTCTGGGATGTGGGGTAAGTTATTCACTCACCGGCAGCATGTAAGGATTAATTCCAGGCTTACAGGAAGAGGACACCATCGGTTTCTGCCTTGGCCAAATCAATAGGCAACATTCTTTCCAGCATGGCAGTCAATACACAACACTTAAGGTGTCTGAGGAAACTAAAGAACACCAATAATTGTTATTAATGCCTTGGATATACCCAAGTATTACATTTAGAGGCAGTTCCCATCTAAAACACAGTCACCTGTCACCTGTTCTGTCTGTGAATACAGAAATGTACATAACATAACGTGGCCATTTTCAAAAACAATATTTATTTGAGTATGCTTGATTTGCATGTAATATTAATGTCAAGTTAGAGTTTTGAACATTCAAATTATATGTGTGTTTTAAGGGAATAGTTTTTATTCCGAGAAATAAATGGTAAATGGACTGTTCTTAGTGCTTTGCTAGTCTTTTGACCACTCAAAGTGCTTTTACACTAAATGTCACATTCGCCCATCCACACACTGATGGCAATGGCTGCCACACAGGGTGCCAACCTGGTTTGGTTGTACTAAAAGACCCTCTAAGAAGTCAGATGTTCAGTTTTTACAGTAAGTATATTTTGTTTTAATGCTCTTAAGCCTGTTTTTTGCAAGCAAACATTTGCCTTAGCCCATCACAGTTAACTACTGACTATGACTGTACTGTACTAACCAAGCTAACAAACCGTTAGTTTTAGGGTCAGCTCCACCTTCTCATCCAAATATGGTCAATTATCACTTCTGGTTTCAAAAATCCAAGATGGCAACAGTCAAAATTCCAAATTTGCAGCTTGAGTCTACAAACCAGTGGGTGACATCACGGTTGCTTCATCCATTATTTTTATACAGTCTATGACTGGACCGAGCAAGACTGTTTTTTGTTGTTGTTGCTGCTATTTTTTAATGAACTTCTTATATATACACCCAAACATAGCAACACTTTGTATACAAAGTTTACAAGAAATAAAGCATTAAGAAAAAGTAATTCAAATAATGTATCTTCAGTCCGTATGAAACTTATCAAATTAAAATCAGTTTTAATTGCCCTCTTATTAAGGCCTCTTATCATGGCGCCATGTTAATGCAGTTCTAAATATGAAGATTTGGTTTAGAGTTGGATATACTTGGTGCAAAATTTTAAAGGAAACCTCTTTAACTTTATAACTAAGACAACATTTTGGAAAGTCTAGCAGAGCTGCACAATTGAATGGTTTTATCCCCACTCAAGTTAGCCAGAGGGCTAAATCAGAAGTAGCTGGCTCAGTCAGTGGAATTCACTTTTGTGCTTGCTCTATGGGTCCCACAGATGCGGACACAACAGCGTATGAGTCTTTGACAAAATGCAAAACTGTACTCATTCATTGCTTGAATGTGTATACTGAGCTCTGTTTTCCATATTTGACATTCATTTGATCCAATACTTGTTTTATATTGTTTATTTTGGTTTGGTATTGTTTAAACTGTTTGTTTGTACCTATCCTACATTTGCACAACTATATAGAATAGCCAATAAACTCAAACATGCTCAAAATGTCACCTCTACCCCACCCCACAATATATTGTGTATAAAGTATTTTTTAAAATGCAAACACAAAATGAACCAAATGTTTTTATGTAATAATTCATATGTTGTGAAAAACGCGTAGTCCTCTTTTGAAACCTCAAATTTGCATTTTGACCATTGCCATCTTGAATTTTTGAAGCCATAAGTGACAAGAGGTTAAGCTGACCCTAATGCGGGTGCTAATCTTGTTAGTGTGGTGTATTTAAAAGCCTGTGTTTAATTGAAAAAAAGGTCATGTTCAATTTCGGTAGTGAAAAACAGGCTTAAAGGCTTGTGTTGGCTACGGCTATACTCCATGGTTACATTACCTAACCAACAGTCAGTGTGTAAGCCAGTGAAAACACCCACTTGTCACTCGAAGCAGCCACACCCTTAATTGTGTTTAACTTTAAGGCTTAATAAAATTTAAAGTCATATGAAAGCTATAGAAATAGAAACTGTTTTTATACCAGCCTGTAAACATGTTTATTTCTGTTGTAAAGTTGGGCATTTTAATATGGGAGTCTGTGGGGATTGAGTCACTTTTGGAGTCAGACCCTAGACCCTAACTGCAGTTTTTGGCATTTGCGCTGGCTTCATTTTTCAGCCCTGGAAATCCTGTAGTGACGTGATATTATAAGAGCTGTATAGGTTACTGCCGCTCAGCCTTACAGCTGATTTCCAGTGGCCACAGTGGGTCTTACAGCGAAAAATCCCTTTGTGGCCAAAAAAGGATTTCCCCCATAAACCACCATTGTAAAATTGATGTTTGTAAAACTGTTGACAGGACACCTCAAACTGCAAATAAGGTCAATTATGACTCTTTCTATTATGAATGTTTGATTCATGGGGGTATTGTATTTGTAAAACTTCCAGCCAAGAAAAGCAATTTTTAAAATCTGTGACGTCATCACAATGTAAATTCTATGACTGAACTTAAAGGCAGGGCCAGCTCGGAAAACACTATTGCGTATAATCAGCGAGCTGTACAACACAGAAGCAAACCTGGAAGCTATACTGTTTTTTGGCGTATGCACCAGCTGAGCAATTCTGATTGGACTTAATGGGCACCAATTTAAAACGGGGGAGCTGCATTTTTTTCTGTAAAAAAAGCATTATAATGTTAACTGATTTCAGTGAGTTGTTTTTATATTCAAAGGTTTAAGAATTACATGGAGTACAAGAAAAGTTTTGTTTCGATTGTTATTTGATTGCTAAAATCACTGCTAGATGCTCAAATGAGGCGTGTGTATCAATGTAAGGCTTACGGCACATGAACTGAATTACTTGCATGGTAGAAAATAATTGTCATAAGAATTTGTAAAATATTCAAATTTGTCAAGCATGGATTTGACTTAATTTCCTTGCTTAATATTTGTGGAGACATCCTTATGTAACTTAATTTGTATAAATGTCTGTGTTGCTCATGGCCAGAAAGCCCCAGAAAAAAGGGTTTTACACTAAATGTTTTTTCGTGTGTGTATATATATATATATATATATATTATATTTGTGTATATATATTTTTATTATTTATTTATTTATTTATTTATTTTTTTGTGACAGACAAAAAATAAATAATTAAAAACATTATAAAATGAAACTACAGTTCACTTCCCTCACAAAAGTATGCATTTTGTTGCACTCAGAGGTAGTGAATACTCTTTGAAGTGGTTACACTAGTCCTTTCTTCACCAACTCATGCCACCCATTAAATATTGTATTGTATACAAAACCACTCTATCAGTAAAAGCAGTTATCAAATGAAGGACAGCTAACATCAAGCATACATCGCCTCCTGTTTCCATCATAAACCACATGTGGGTTCAGAGCTGGCGAAGGTAAAGGACTGCAGAAGACGTGTGTGTGTGTCTGCGTGTGTGTGTGTGTGTGTGTGTGTGTGTGTGTGTGTGTGTGTGTGTGTGTGTGTGTGTGTGTGTGTGTGTGTGTGTGTGTGTGTGTGTGTGTGTGTCTGTGTGGGGGGGGTGTAACATTCAAAATTCAATCAAGTGAAGGCCATCTCCAGCAGGGTAACGGGGAGTGGAGGGGGGAGATAAGGAGAAACTCAGCTGAAGTTTCCACTGGGCCTGCTGTGCTCCTAATGCAGCCTTGGATGTAATTGGGTCCCAGAAGACCATTATTGAGGGTGAGCAAGGCAAAAGGGGTGGAAAGAGAAAAGAAAATGTCTCATTTTTTGCTCAGTGCCTCTGTCCCAGCACCATTATGGGACAGGAGTTAATTAAAAGAGCAGTTGATGCCTATGTTTTTCTCATCAATCTCACTTCTGCTCTTATTAAGTTTGTAATGACAGCAGTGCTTGTCCCTGTCTGCTGCCAGACACACAACAAGCGGGAAGAATGAGGAAGGGGCAGTTAATGTGTGAGGGACAGCTCGTCTCAACAAATCTCACTGTGGTCAACAACTAATATTCACCATAATCCCTCCATCAAATCCCATGCAACGATATCTAGTCAGTGGAGAAGGGCAGCTTCTTTATTTAGGGTGTGGCACAAGAGCCAATTTAAGAGGCGTGGCTTTACATCCTAATCCTGCAGCACCTATCTCCACCACCCTTGAGGCCATTTTAATTCCCTGCATCATTACAGGGACCTTCCCTGGAAAGCTTTCATAAAGGTGACTGCTGACACTGTCATTCACAAGGACTATTTCCAAATGTCAGCCCATAGCTGAGATTTGTCTCATTAAAGTTGGTGGAGTCCATTATATCCATCCCCTCCTCCGCCTGCCATACTCAATCAAGAGGACTTGGAGAATTGAGGGGGTCGAGGGAGCACTCATAATCATTCTTATTTGCATGTGGGTTACAGTGAGACAGACTATCACTGACCAACAAGAAAGGAGTGTAGCAGAGGGATTCAGCAAAGAGAAAAACACTTGCTAGTTGTTGCGCACCACATTTGAAGAAATCACAGGCAGGCCAGCTTCTTTTTGTCTTCTCCTTCCAAATTGATGCCAGCAAGTAAGAAAGGTTTCAGCTATAAGAGACATCAAGAAATGTCAGCGTAACCATGATGAAGACACTGGAACACCATCCAGGCTTTTTGTTCAACAGTCTTGTGACCTGAAGATTTACATACAGCTTCAATAAAGCCAGACACATGATCCACCCACATACAGCTTGGCTCTTCATCTAAAGCATATCAATATCTTTACAGCTGAGGGGTTTCAAAGCCCTGGGATCACTCATGTAGATGTGTGACATCTGTGGGTGCGAGTGCCTGAGTGAGGGAGGGATGGACCCAGGCTTTTTGTTTCTGTCTGATCAGTTTCACTCGCCTCAGCTCACAATTGTGAAGCCAACAATGAAAACAACCATTGTGTTTGTTTGTTTCATTATGCCCATTTCAGTAATGAAAGTTACAGGATGTTGCTGTGTTTGGGTTGTGCTGTATTTATATTTACACATAAATCTCACTGACCTAGAGTAAACTTTAAGTAGTTCATCATCTGCATGTCGTTTGACTGTTTAGGGCAATTTAGGGCAACATGAAGTCCTTCCATACCCAAATAATCATTGTCTTTTATTTTCATCTGTTTTGTACAGCTGAAGAGATTAGGCTATTAATCACCTACCATACCTTACTATTTTCAATCAGTTATTTCAAGTAAAAGTCATTTTTCAAGCAAAAGTGCCAAATATTATCTTGTTGCAGTTTCTTTAAGGATAATATATTATATTAAATTTGATATATTTTAGATATTTTTGGGTTTCGGATCGTCATACAAAAAGAGCAACCTAAAGTGGAGCTGAGACAATTAGTTGATTAATTTATGCGTGGATTGTCAAAAAATCCGTTTTGATAATAAATTAAACATTTAAGTAATTTATCAAGCAAAAGTGTAAAAAATGATGTGGTTTCTTAATTATGAAGATTTGCTGCATTGTTTTCTTGCATCTTTTGACTTTTTTTTTTTTTTTTAATTTTGAACAATTGGCCAAAGAATGTTTAAGACATTACCTTTGGGCTTTTAGAAAATTGTGATGGGCATTTTCACTATTTTCCAACATTTTATAGACCAAACAATGAATCAATGAATTTAGAAAATGATCAACATGAAAGTAATTCTTAGTTGCAGCCCTAATTTGAATACATTCCCTTTGGATCTAAGAAATTATGATGGGCATTTTATTCATTGCTGAGATTTTATAGAAAAAAATTAAGTTATTAGTTATTTATTAATCCAAAATTAATGATTTAATCTCCGGCTGTAGAAAATGATTGAATTGTGGATATACTGACCACCTTAAAACATGTTTGTTGATTCTGTGTCCCTGAAACTCATCCTCATTGCTGCCCTATATCATCAGTTGTCATGAACTGATTTTAAAATTTGGGGAAGCTTATAATAATTTTCCACAAGGTGGGCAATAGAGTCCCTAACTATTTTCTACCGTTTTGTTTTAATAGGACCAAAGTCAAATGATACAATCATGTTGGGCACTTGCAGTGCAGAAGAAGACACATTAACAACTACAATGTCAAATGAAACCACCTTGGATTAAAAATAAAATAGCTAACATTTATTTTCCCATTTTACAAAAGATGTTGAGAGAAAAAAAACATCCATTAGCAGTCCTCCTGCTGTCTCAGCTCCATGTAAAAAAAAGAAAAAAGACAAAACACTTTCACCATCCAAATATGGCCTTCACTAAACTGTTTTGTTACAGACCAGTCTGTCTGAAGCTGTGTGATACTCTGATCAGCTGAGAGGGCAGAAGAGGGCGAACATCAACAAAAGCACATTATCTTCCCATTTAAAAGACATATTTGCAAACATTTGTTTATAGAAGATTCACAAAGGAAACAGTTTGCTATTTTCAACACAAAGACAATGAAAATCAGCGTTGATATGTTTAATCCAGCGTGGCGATAATCAGTATGAAGCTAAAGCTGCAGTACATTACATTGTTGAAACAAGGTTAAAAGAGAGCAGAAAAGGGTCAATTGCCTAAGACTGCATGAGTGTGTGTGTGTGTGTGTGTTTGTTTGTTACAGTTTAACTCTAGAGTCTGAAGACACTCATGCCACAAGTAGAGCTACAGTTTGAATAGTGCTTCACTGTGTAGAGGAGCACTTCATAGTGGCCACATGCTGCTCAAGCCACGACAGCACAAGTAGTAGTAAATGCAAGGACACAAAGACAAGTAATATTGAAATAAGATGACTATTTACTGTATATGATCTCCTCTGGTGACTATAAAGGAGGGAGAAAATGCATAGAAAATGCTTCTAACTCAGGTTAAATCACCATATGTTCATCTGTAAAAACATGTTTGCAGTTACCATATTCAGTAACAAATAAATATTGAATTTACACCAACAACACAGCCATCCTTTATTCTTCCTTAAAATGTATCATGGAAACAGCCACCAGCTGATAAAATTGGAGGGAGGTGTTATGATGGACTGGGCTGTCTTTGAGTCTTGTGCCTTATACAAGTTCTCTCTCTAGTGGTTTGTACATGAACTGCAGCTGATTCTGGGAGGGACTATCAGCTTGTGCTGGTGTGGTCGAGGTCTGGATGACGATGAGTTCAGAGGACCCAACGTGGTTGCTCTGACCTTCCTGGAAGCTCTGACATTCCTGGAAGTGTTTGTTTTACAGTCCAAAGCGGGCCGGGGTGTGTCTGGGTGTCATCGGAGCCTCCTCTTTTCTTCCTGGTGTGCAGATTTTCAGTGCCCTAAAACACAAGAAGAGAAGCAAGATAGGTTTACTACATACAATTCAGCTTCTTTATTACTCTGTTTGAAAGCAACTCTTCATCTCTTACATAAACGGTTAAAGGCAAAAGGGAAGAGAGGCCTGAGCGGCTCAACATGAAAGCAGCTGGAGAGTGAAAAGGCAAGCTGGTGTCTCTGAAGAGTGTTGGGATATAGAGCCTGACGCTTCTGACAGCACAATCTATCATCTTTAATTACAGCAGCCACACACACACACACACACACACACACACACACACACACACACACACACACACACACACACACACACACACACACACACACACACACACACACACACACACACACACACACACACACACACACACACACACACACACACACACACACACACACACACACACACACACACACACACACACACACACACACGGCCATAACCCCCTTCTGTCACTGTGTCCCTCTCTCTGGGTCCCTGTTCACATCAGGTAAAATTGTTGCACTCAGCTTGTTCCTCCACTACTTTTGTAACAGTGACGTACATAAATGTAGATAAACAGTATATGTACATACTAATATCTTTTAATTTGTTCTTTGTGTTTGTTCTCTCAGCGTTTTTATTCCTTTTCTGTATGTTGTTACTTGTCTTATTATCTGCTTGTCAATCAACTGTAAAGCACTTTGAACTACACTAGCCTGTATGAAAGATGCTATATTAATGAATTTTGATTGATTGATAATAACGCTTGAATAAGGATTTGTTCTGTCATTGTATCTTGTGTGCAATGACAATAAAGCTTCTTTATCTTTATCTTTAAAAGGAATCAAAGCAGTAGTCTTGCATGTTTTAGGCTGCACACACATTACACATATACATATACATACATACATACATATTTGGAAACATTTTCCAAATCATGCTGCTCTGTTTTAGAAATGTGAATATATTCTCCACTGTTGTCCATTCCTTTATGTACATCATCAAAAAAAATCACCCTTAAAACTAGCTGGAATTGTGCAACTGATCAAATTTGCATCTTTTTTTTTTCTTCCAATCATAGTTAGATTATTGTTTTACTATAATGCAAACTTTCCAAAGGAATCTGCACTTAAAACTGCATTACCACACCACGATAATGTGATTTTGACAAAAAATGATGCACACTGTGATGGATAAAACAACTCACACAAGTTTCAGTCTGCTATTTGATTTTTTTCAACCCATATAGAAATAAATCGATACAACTGTCTGGAATTGAAGGAAAATACATCCATAAATCGAAAACTGTGTAGCATGTATTGACAAATGTAGTATAGAATGACATAAAGGGTATTGTATGCAACTATTTTTTCCCCATTTGAAAAAAAAATCCGAATAAGTAAAAAAAAAAATCCGGAATCCCAACAAGTATTACATACAGAGAACTAAGTACATCATTTTAAAGCGCTCCATCTCTGTATAAAGAGCTACACTGGCTCCATAGCCAACTCTTACCACTGATGTAATTCCAAAAACACTCAATTTCTCTATTTCACATTTATACACAAAACAAATGACCAGGCCATTTACTAATTCACACCACTGATCTGCGCTGGTGAGCTGGGACGCAGGTAATAAGCAGGCGGCACATGAAGGCGTACCCGACAAAGTATTTCAATCCTGGTCACACTGAACTCAGAGAAGAGACGCTTGTGAGGCCTGCCGGAGGACAAAAGCAGCCAAGACCCCAGGAGAGCGGACGACGTTCATTATCACACATCCAGCTTCCTCTGCTTAAATCTAATTCTTAATCCCATACCTCGAGTGTGATTATTTTCAACTGATCTGTCACAGACGTGGTCACACAAACCCAGATAGATAAACCAGCTGATTAATTAACAATAAAAGTTCTTTTTAAAACCTGTCTTTATAACCTTATTTCTCTCTGTAAAGCTTGTGGATGGGTGTGAAATTAATTTTTTTGGTCTAATTTGAAAATGAACGTTCCTCTCCTTTCTCTGCTCTGCTATGGCACAATTTAAATTGCTGCAGTAATGGGGGTCAGCCAGGAGTCAATATTATTTCTTTTTGTCTCGTCTGGAGGGACCAGAGGTGAGAAAAGCTCATCATGAAGAGTGAGAAAGGTGGAGTAGAGTGAGTGGGAGAGGAGGAGGAGGGAGGGGTGAAGATATGGATTGGAAGCGAGGTAGGTAAATTAAACGTTTCTATCTTGACTGTGTATGGAAAATGAGGGCCACAGGGAACTATTGTTGGATGAGGCCCGTCTGTGATGAGGAGTCGAAAGGAGGAGAGATGGTCGCTGACTTACTTAACACTGCCAGTGTTGTTCTTCCTGTCCTGCTGCTCTCGCCGAGATTGCAGCTGCTCCTCAGCCAGTGTCATCTCCTCCTCCATGTTGCTGATCTCCTCCTTGGCCCGCCGACGGTTCTCCTGGAGGAGGAAGGGGTGACAGAAAAATTAAGGAAACATTAAGAGATGTATTAATGTCGACACAGCAGATGAGTGTTTAAGTGCACAAGGTAAAACTAGTCAGTCTGTGTATGACAACCAGTGACTCCATTCACATACAACTAGTCGTGATCAACTGTTAACATAATAGTGATTATAGCTTTTCTATAAGCTAAGCTCAATTATGCAAAACATGACCAAAAGTACAAATGTGGGCACTCCCATCCACATACTTTTGGCCATATAATGCGCTAAACACTTGTCTTACCTGTCTGCTTTTACCAGCATGTTTGATGCTGTAAAACATTGGTCCAAGTTCTGCCAGCCACTCTCCATCCACTGCAGTCACACACTGCATGTACTCCTACAAGACAGAGCACAGGTTAAACTTCAAAGATTTCATACATTATTTGTATGCTGGTCAAGTTCTGCTGCCAACAGATTATTATTATTTATTTATTTTTTTTACCTTGGTGGTCATGACAAGCTCGTGGTAGATGATGTAGTCCGGAGTGTAGCCCATACCAAACAGGGAGCTGGTGGGATGGAGGTGACATGGCATGCCTGTCCTCACGTTCACATATTCACCAATTCCCTGCAAGCAAAACATGCATTAATCAGAAATTAAATTGGTCAGAGCTTCTGGGTAAGTAAAATAGGACCTTCTGTGCTGCTTGCCCAAGTCTGGGTGAGTATGTGCAGGTCTTAATATGTGTATGTTGAATTTGTGTGTGCACTTTAAGGTCAGAGCAAAACAGGTCATCTGGGCTAATTTTCTCCTCCACCTTACATAAATAGCAAGAAAATAAATGTAAAGTATATCCAATACCACTACGATTGCTCAGGTTAGCCAGCTACCCATAAGTCAAATGGAAAACCTTGATTATATAGTCATGATTTCAGATTCCCTTTCAGATTTTAGCGGCGTATTAATGTGAGGCCAGAAGGGATATTTCACGACTCTGTAATTATGCTGCTATAAATCTGCCACAACCAGTTGCCACCAGGCTTAACATATTAACTGAGGGAAACCCAGAGAGCAGAATACCTTGAGCTTGGCAGCCTGGTGGAAGTAAGCGGCACAGATGCACTTCCTGATGATGTCCCAGTCTGAGCCACAGGAAATAAGGTTCATCCTCTGCTGCACCATGATATCCTTTAACTGGGAGCGCACCTCACGCACCTGCACAAAAATAAAATGTACTGTAAGTACAAAATATAAGACCACTGTCAGGTTAAAACATTTGTCTCTCTGTGAATATTAGAAAGTTTGAGAGGAACTTATCAGAAGTTGTGCTATTTGCAAATTGACAACAGTTCCTGCAGCTTTGAAAAGGCCTCTTGGGACTCAAACGCAGAGAAAAACATGTTCAAAACACCAAAATGGAGGCGCAGCTCCACCTGCAGTGGTCTTTTGTTTTTTTTTGTCAATGTGTATTAATGTATGTATGTATGTATGTATTCAATTTTTGCTATGTGGTGATACCAAAGATAATTTTTCACAATGTGGACAATAATGTTTCTAACTAGCAAACTAAAAGCAAGACAATAATCCAGAATTCAAGTTCTGAGTACTAGTTGCGCTACAAGGGTTATTCAATACACATTCCTGTCAGGTACAGTTTTGAGCAATTCAATGTGATATTCTGCTGATTGACAGCAACATGCAAATTAGGGCTGGGCAAAACCATTTCTTTTTTAAACTGTTCATTTTTCGATTACCTAAACAATTATTTTTTCGATTATCGATTATTTTCCCATTATTTGATTACTATAGCAATTTATACAATATAAAAACACATTGATTTCCTATAACATTTCAATATTTATTTAACATTTCTTTAATACATCCCTGCAGAGTATTGCTCCCAAAATCTCTCCAGATAGATGAGACAAACTGATTTTGAACTGCCTGTGGAAGCATTTCCTTCATTTTATGTGCTTAGCTACAGTCATTGTGTTTTGTTTTGGCTGACGCGTCAATGCACATTTTTCGCGTCGACGTATATACGCATCGCCCCAGCCCTAATGCAAATAAATGTAACAGTGTGACTGCAAAAAAATCTGCTTTGTGAACATTTAAAGAGAAGGTAATGCATTTGACACGTTTGTTAAACCTCAAGAATAAACACAATGCATTTTGGTAAGAAACAATGAATGTAAATGTAACCATTGTTTGTTTCGCTGTTTGTTTACAAGAATGTTTATGTTTCCATATAATCATGGTGCTAAGCTTGAATTTATCAAGTGAAAACTCAATGACAGAAGTGGGTGTCGACAGAAAGAAGAGGTGAGGCAGTGGGAGTCTGACCTTGCGCATGGCCTTCGTGTGGATGAAGTGCTCGTTGCACCAGATGCCGGAGTAATTATTGTTCTTCCACTGCATGTAGACGTTGAGGTAGGTCAGGTGGTCACTCTCTGGCACTGAGAATTTCTCCCTCACCTGGTCACTCTCCTCCTCACGACCCTGCAGAGATACACAAATGGAGTTTTCCATGTAACACGAGGATTTAAAAATATATATTGTAGAACATTTTCCTACACAAACAAATGATTTTCCACCTTTGAAGTATGATGAATGAAATCAATTATTTAACACATAAAAATATGCTATTAAAAATTATTCTTAAAAAATGGGAAAAGATGTTCAGCAGCCTTTTACCTATTTCACACTAACATATTACACAGTCCATGCTTCAATTAATGTATGTACAAGTGACCAACATAAACTACATCAAATGAGAGTACCTTAGGTCTGTAAAAGATGGCCGGCACAGACAACATGGAGACAATGATGAGGATATCAGCACTGCAGCCCATGTCGCAGGACACAATCAGCATTTTGGACAAAGCAGGGTCAAGGGGAAACTCCACCATCATTCGCCCCGTTGGTGTCAAAGCACCTGAGAGCACAAAAGAGGACATGATTACAAGGTCAAACACGAAGATTATAAAAGTGCATGAGAGGTGAAGAAAGCTTCTTTTGCATCAAAAGCCTTCTGGTGTGAGGGAGAATACAACATAATGTGCCACTTATTTGTCTATCACTGTGAGAGAGGAGGATGAACTGCTGACAGTTGAGAATACTTACAGTGAAAAAAAAAAGTGTGAGATCAAAAACTTTGCCAGTTCTGATTTAAATGATTAGACGACAGAGTCTCAGATAAGAAGCTTATGAGGAGGAAAAGCAGAGAGGCAGAGCAGCCAGTTTGGTGCAGGTAAGCCTTAATCAGAGATAATCTGCTGTTAACACACCATACGGGAATCATCAAAAGTCCCCCCTTATCCCCAAATCCCTAAATCCCTTGGTATCTGGCTAAGGATGAGACAGAAATGAGACCCGACCAGTCAAATCAAACACGGGATCAGTTACTAGGCAATTACTCCACTGGCTAAACCTCACAACTACCTCCTGTGGACCTGTTTGCAGTGTCTGCATCATCATCACTGCAGCATCTTTTGCAGAAGCTAGACTGCCTGTGTTTGTCATGTCAGCATCACCATGTAGCAACTCAAAGCAGCACTGAGGAGGAAATACAACCCTCAAACACACAATACTGTGTCCCAGCTTCATCTTCATCTCAAAGAGGTGATGATTAATGTCGTCTGGCACTTCACAAGACTCGTGAAGGGTGGCTAAGGCCTGATACTGCAGGCATGGAAAAGAAAATTGATACTGAATATGACTAGAATATTTTGCATGACAATATTGATACATGATAAGCAAGTATTCATTTTTTATTAGTTTAATCATGTTTTTCTACTTATTCATTATTATGTATTATGTTTAAATTAAAACTGTGACAATTAGTTCCCAAATTCATTGGTTGATCAATAGAACATTTAATAAATAATCATTCACTAAAATCTTTAAGCAACTTTCTTATTCTTACAGACAGGACAAATTAAAGGAAAAACCAGTACAGATCTGGTGGCTCTGTTATGCTGTAAGGGGCTGTTTGCTTGCATGGTTTGGGTCCACTTGTCCCCTTAAAAAGGGAAAGGTCACTGCAAATCAATACAATGTTGTTCTGAGTGATCACCTTTATATGATGAAACATTTCTATCCCGATTGGAGTGGTCTCTTCCAGGATGCAAGATGACAATGCCCCCATCCAAAGAACACAAGGGGTCACTGAATAGTTTGAAGATGAAAATGATGTGAATTATATTCTATGGCCTTCACAGTCACCAGATCTCAATCTAACTCTGAACACCTCTGGGAGATTTTGGACTGACGTGTTAGATGGCGCTTTCCACCACCATCATCAAAACACTGAAAGAGGGAATATCTTTTGGAAGAATGGTGTTCATCACTCCAGTAGAGTTCTAGTTGTACTGCACAGAAGATGTTATTTCTGCTTGACATGATTGCCTGCCGCACTTCCGCCAGTGCCCACCGGGTCAGCTGTCATGTTTCGCCCTCTAACCAATACATCTCCTGGTGGGGGGGGCAATGGCCAGTTGGGGACATCTCCCCGCCACTGACCCCCTGGCGTGTTTGCACCCCACGCTCCATCCGTCCTATGTACGCACAACCAGTAGCTCAACTTCTCAGCTGCCTCTGCCAGCTCTTTGATGGACCTCTGCAGCCTAACCCCAGTCGTACAGAGTGCACGAAGGAGTTGGAGAGCTGATTTCCCAACAAATCCTCTAGCTCCAACTTCCACTGGGTGGATGGTTGTGGTCCAGCCAGCTTCCCTGCATCCTGCTGCCACTTGAACTCACTTGAATGAGGACCTTCTAAGCTGCTGGGGACCACATCACAACATCTGGTCTGAGTGTTGTTTGTGTGATCTCAGGTGGAAAGATCAGCTGTCTGCCAGGTCAACCCGCATTTCCCACACGTTACTAGACTAAGCAGAGATGTCTTTCCTGCTGTTGACTTCTAGCAGCTCTTTCCTGGCCTGACAAAGGACATGAGCTGACGATGTTGACCTGAGAAGTTGTTTGCTCCCTGCAGTTCTCAAGCAGCTCTGACAGCTTCCGTGACACCTGGTTGTGGCACCACCTGAAGCGCCCCTGGGCCAGGGCAAATCTTGCACAGAGACTTTTAGAATCAATGCCAAAGAGCACTGAAGCTGTTCTGGCAACATAGGGTGGCCCAACAACTTATGAAGACAATTTATGTTGGTTTTTCCCTTTAATTTATCACCCATCTTTATGTAATGAAGGTCTCAAAGATGGTAGGCTATGTTTTGTTTAACTTGTTAATGGGTATTCCAGGAGATGAGGATTACTGTCAGGAAAGTCAGCTGTATCTAATATTGAGTGTGACTATTAAATGTAAAAGATATCTCTGTTAGCGGTTACATATCTTATCAGCAGTAACATGTAATTAATCAATAGACCACTGGAAGAGCGATTACAGTGAATTAGTTTACGCACAAACACTTGACATGTCTGGATTCTAGCGGCATGTGGTCGTCCAACACCATACTAAGACACTTGATGTTGATTTTTCTTTTAATTTTTAACCCGTCTGTATGCTACAGTACACTGAATATCTTTAGGTCTTGCACTTTTATCCAGACAAACCAAAGATGTTACCTTGAGGTCTGGGAATGTGTTCCTTTTTAAGAATTTGCTGGTATTTTATAGAATAAACAATTAATTCATGGAGAAAAATCAGGGCTGAAGTTGTAAGTCATCCTTTCTGTGATACAGATAAAGCTGTGACAGAGAGTCACTGTCAGTTTGCATTCAATGAAATATAATGATATAACCAGTCCAGACTGTACATCACATAAATTAGGCATCTTATTCAGACGATATTATGGTACCTCTGGTAATTCCCACTTCTTCACTACCCACCTGTGTTGTCCAGGGCTCCCAAGATCCAGAGCTGGTACATGGAATTGAGCATGTTGTCTTCAGGTGGTGGATCCATGAAATGGAAGAGGAGCAAATCCTGAACGCCCAGGGACTTCAAGAGCAGTACCACATTGGCCAGGTTGGTTCTCTGAATTTCTGGTATGGTGGTGGTAAGCATCTCATTCTTATATGCACTCTGAGTGTAGAGCCTGAATGGAGAAGGAGGGCAAAGACACAGACGTGGACACAGTGAGTGGGAAAGTTGAGCAACCATGAATAGTTACTTAAATAGAATAAGTGTAAAGATGTTTTATATTTAAACTGAAACACTGTACAGCCATGGGCAAAGCAATGAGGAAATGCTGCTGTACGCCTTGAGCGCTAATGTGAATTATTATTTCTTCTTTAACGTGCCGACATGTAAGAAGGCTACATATAACTTTGATGCAGAGACTCAAACAATATATTCAGGGAAAACATCCAAAGCCCAAGTTCAAATGAAGACGCTGAATTCACAAAGCTTTCTCAATAATTACAGTTATCTGATTAAAGTGCTTGAAATCACAGAACAATTTGAATGTGTATGGATATTTGAGGTTTGTGTGTAAGTACAAGCAGTCACAGCTAAAAGGGTCTTTGAGTGGGGAATTCTCCATATGAGTGGAGCAAACCAGCATAACTCACTCTCTCAGCTCTCCAACATTTGGATGCATCCACCCAAACACCTTAACTGTATTCTGTGTAAAGCTGCTCCACAAACCACTCTTCATATGTGTGTGAACATGGGTGTATGAGCGGGTGAGTAGGATTAATCCTGAAATATGTGGGCTTTCATAGGCATTTTAACTCATTAGCAAAAAAAATGTATAACTGTGTGTCTGTGAGTCAATCTTTTAAAGTAAATGTTGCAAAAGACGGAGAGGTCAACTAAAACATCTGACAGAGTCCTTTGTGGTACATTTCCCTGCTGTAAACAGAGCTAACCCGCATGAAATCCTCAGGAGATTAAGGCTGGGTCTCTCTCCCTTTTACTGCCTCTGACACACATCCAGAGCCCTGAACAAACTATCTGTGAGCTGCACTGATCTCACATGACTGAAGGAAGAAAACACATTTGAACAGTTATGCTAAAATATTGGTGCATTTTCTAGGAAGCAGAAACCAAAAGTGGTGGTTTATTTTTGAAAGTGGACTCAGAGGGACACCAGGGGGAGAGGGAACATTATGTTCCTGCTCTCAGGAGCATGTAAAAAAACAAGAATATCCTCATTGTTTACACTAAGGAGACTTGGTATTGGCAGCTAAAAGCCAAGATTAGGAGCTGTGCAGGAACTTGAATGTGGCAAAACTATAAACCTTGCACCAAAGCAAACGCGAGCCTTTACCTATAGCACTGCCCTGGTCCTGTACGCCCTGCTCTGCCCGACCGCTGGTTTGCATTAGCTTGACTGATGGGATAAACCTGTAGAGCGTCCATTCCAATGCGAGGATTGAATACCTGTAAACAGAATAAAGTTGATAAAACAAAAAAGTTTGGATAAATCTTGCACATGGGGAGAAGACTTTTTTTTAGACCTTTTAAGAATTGTTGAGTGATAAAAAAACTATCTAAGATTTTTTTTTTAAAAAGGTGACTGAGGCTTTGAAGTACCTTAAGTTTACAGTATCCCGAATCCACAACAAACATGATTCCATCCACAGTGAGGGAAGTCTCAGCAATGTTTGTAGCAACAATGCATTTCCTTACACCGTCGGGAGCCTAGTGGGGTGTTAAACAAAGGAGGTCATCAGGAGGTCAGGTATGTTTTCTCATTTGTGTTCATAAAAAATACTCAATAGTTGCAAAATGTAGAAACGTAGTCAGAAAATGCTTTGCAAATATCAAAAAATATCATATTATTGTGCAGTGATTAATAGAAACCTTCTGGAAGATCTTGGCCTGGAGATCAGAGGGCAGCTGGGAATAAATGGGCAGCACAGCCAGAGGTGGGGCGTTCTCCAAGTCCTCCAATCGCTCCACAATCTGATCTGATGTCACCTAAAGCGACAAGGATATATATACACACATCTTAATTCTCATGAGAACAAGATAGACAATAACATATTTTCAACACACGAAATATATTTAAATATAACAAACTGAATATAAAATATACATTTATAGTATGAACAGGAAGTGGCCAGCAGCTATTGACAGATTAAAACAGCAAACAAACACTTTTTTCGCCTATATTAATATGCGAGACCCCTTTGAGTGGTACAAGCAGCCATGTCTCTCACCTCAATATCCTCCTGTCCTGGCATAAAGATGAGGATGTCTCCTGTCATCCCACTGAGGTGGATCTGAAGGGCCTGCTTAACTGCTGCCTCCACATAGTCCTCCTGAGGAGTCTACACAGCACAAAACAGAAAAAATATTTAAAATCACCCTATAGCAGCCAAAACACACTCCTCTGAATTTTCACACAACATTAAAGATATTTTTACTGGTATATGACAAACATTGGTTCATAAGTGAATTTATACAGTATACTGTGGAGTACTGCAGCTGCAAGTAACAATTTGTCATACATGTTTCAAATTCTACAGATATATATTGCAGAGACTTATTCTTTTTAATCCATCACCCACATTAGTCATGGAGGATTGAATTCACGGCAAATGTCAGTGATGGCAGGTCTACTTCTGTTGATAATGACAGATAATGTAATAATGATAACGTAGTGCAAATTCTTTGGCAAATTATGGTTATAAGAAAGAACAGAGAACAGACAACAGAAACATACCTTGCTAAATAAGACGTCTACTGGAAATGTTCTTCCGGGAATGTGGAATATGGGTACATTGCCAAAAAATGCTGCAAATTTATCAGAGTCCATAGTTGCAGAAGTAACTATGAGCTTCAAATCAGTGCGTCGCGATACAACCTGGTAGGAAACAAAAGACAGAAGTGACAAATTAGAAAATTATAATCATCCATGATTTACTTAATATTGTAACACACAGCAGGCACACAGTTGTCCATTTGTCTTAGGAATAACAAAAAGAAATCTATCTATCAGTGGATGTTAGGCAGTGAGAACTGACCTCACGTAGCAGGCCGAACAGCACATCAGTATTCAAGGAGCGTTCATGAGCCTCGTCCATGATAACAGCACTGTAGTGATCCAGGTCTGACTCCCTCAGTGACTCTCTGAGCAGGATACCATCTGTCATGTACTTTATCAATGTTTTCTCAGATGTGCAGTCCTCAAAACGAATTGCATAGCCCACCTGCAGGAAAAATGCATAGGCAAAATTCAATTGTCAAAATCAATTTGACACACTCAAAAATTTGTATCATTTCCAGTATTTTGACTTTTCTGTTTCTTCTCATTTAATTCTCTGCTAAACCCAAAGACACAAACACATGTTATGTTTTCTTTTGTCCGCTAGATGGCAGTATGACACAGCATGTGACCAACCACTCTGCTTGTGTAAGAGCTACTGTGCCTCAGACTGGACATTACACAGTATCACATTTACTATACAAGCCAGTCTAATACACTTCATTGCAGGGGATAATTATCTCAAATCAGAGGTCATGGAGCAAACACAAGCAATCAGACAGCAATTTAAGAAGTGGAGCTATTAACCAAAGTTGTTGTTAATTTGCACAAGCTTCACCCTGCAGTCTCACCTCCTCTCCCAGGTTGGTGCCAATCTCCTCGCTGACTCTCTTCGCCACACTCATGGCAGCCACTCTTCGGGGTTGAGTACATCCCACCAGGCCGTAGCTGGTGTAGCCATCTTCATGCAGGTACTGAGTCAGCTGAGTGGTTTTCCCACTTCCCGTCTCCCCTACAACGATCACGATGCTGTTGTCCCTGCAGATGGCAGAATCACAATGAAATGCTTTAAAGTTAATTTGGTCATAGAGTAATTATCATAGTTTGTATGTGATATAAAACTCTTTGTGGGTGATAATTAGGAGAGCTATGAGCTCCATTGGGGTGTCAGTACCTTATGATGTTAAGAAGTTGCTGTCTCACGGCAAAGATCGGCAGGTACTGTCTCTGCTCCAGTAAGGTCTTCTTCTTAGCAAACTCACTGCTGGCCTCAGTCTTCTCTTTCATGTGGTCTGCAAATTTCTGCTCTGCTCTGTAAGTCAGAGAAAAGTCACTAATATTTAATATGGCAGGTCAGACACTGACACCACAGTTCAATCAGTAAAACCTCTGGATTATTAAAAAGAAAATGTCATCTAGATCCTAAATTCAAACAGTCTGGTCACCTGTAGTCCACTTTGCCGTCCTCGCCTACCGGTTTGCCTCCAGAGGAGTCTTCTTCCTCAGTCTTCTTGATCCCCATGATATCTCCCAACTTGGTCCCTGCCAATTCCCAGTGTTTGTGCTGTGCCTGAAAAAATTATTATTCAAATCAATTCATATGATTGTTTAGATTAAAGCTTCAGTTTGAAACTTCATGCAGATTGCAATTTTATGCATGTTCAACACACAGCAAAAATGACGGACCATTTGTCAAGTTGTTGCACCTCATTGATAGTGGTCTGCTGTGAAAATGTCATCAACCAACCAGAAGAGGTGATCATGAATAAATTATTTACAGGAGTGACGAGGTAAGACAGATCTGGCATTATCAACCAGACAGGTATGAACCAACAAACCCTATTAACATTTCTCAACCGCAGATGATGAAGATGATCTGTTGCGACAACATACACATGAACCTAACAATAAAATAATAATTTAAAACCCTGCCTGGGTTTGCTTTTAATATGTATATCAGCAACAATGACATCAGCTCTTATACGGGTGAACATTCTATCAGTTTTTTAAAAACTTTTTTTTTTTAAGCCCAGGCATAATGCAAAATAAAAAACAAAACAAATATTTTTAAATCTGGGTTTTATTAGATGAACTACAATTTGGATTGTCACGAATACTAAAGAAGACTATGAGGGTAAATTAATTCTATAAATTAGCTTCACATACGTTAACTCCCACAGCACATTTTCAGAACCATTACACATACATACTATTTACAGTTATATACTATATTAAGTTTTATTAAGCTGTTTTAGTTAGAATTAATGTGTTTAACTGTGTAATGCATAGTGTAATGCCCAATTAATGTATCTATGTTTTTTTTTTTTAATAGAATGAAATCTGCACTGTTTCGCAATGCTGAGGGGGCAACGTGTGCAGGACAATCCAGAAGGCAATTTATGTGTCTTGACTTCTCTATGAGCAAGAAAATTGTTGGAGAACATTCTTTTGAGTCACGCTTGTCCATATCTTAACCACATCTGTTACATAATGAAACTTGCTAGAAATAGTTGTGTAATTAACAAAGTTCAAATGCTGCCACCATGTTGGAGAACTGTATGGGGAGGAGGTTTCTGAAGGTGTTTGACGATCCAACAATTAATCAGATTTCTGTTTAGTTATTCATCGAGCATACCTTCTTGCGTTCTTTTTGCTCACGATGTTTACGGACAAGCTGGCTGCCCTTTCGGGAGATGATGGCCATGTCAGAAGTGGCATCTTTCACAGGGATGACAGGCTCTGGCTGCAGCAGTGAGACAGACACACATAAACAGACATCATGACTATGATTCTGACATAAAACCATCTAAAACATCTAATCCACTGAATAATTGCTAAATATTTGTTGCCGTAATTACCACAGATTAGAGGCATTTTATTACAACCTGTTTAGGTCTTGGTTACCTGTTTAGTGAAGACTATTCTCCCATCAAGAAAGGGGGGGACCAGGTTGTGAACCAGGAGGTGAACTTTAGTAGCATTGTCTTCTTCAAAGTCTTCATCCACTTCCAGCCGCTGCACCACACCACTGGTCAGCATACGGTTAGTCTCCCAACGCTCATTATCCTGACAGGAGAAACACAGCCAGTTAAAAAGGTATACCAAAACAGACAGATGCACTAACAAGACAAAGTACACACAATTACACACTTGTAGTTCTGATTAGGCTGACAGTTCATACTGTTGTAGTACCTCGTTGATCTGTCGTTTCCGAGCAGATATTCGTTTCTGAGTCTGCTTCTGAATGATCTGCTCTCTCTTCTTTACATATTCATCAGATGTGGAAGTAAACGGGTTGTTGAACTCATCATAGCCTTCATCCATCATGTACCAATCTCTGTCAGCTTGCTGCAAAACAGTGACACAATTAGCAATGTCTAAAATTAGAACCTGTCACCAGCTTTATGAGAGTTCATAGTTACTATGAGGGCTGAGCTGGGCTGTGCCACTTACCTTCTGGTCATCCTCCCACTGTTCTTTCTCGTCCTCATTGTCAAACATAATTCCTCCTTCACCATCTTTTTTACCTAAAGATAAAATAAGGAATGTCATCAGACATGGATTTTAAATCGTTCATGTGAGCACACAGCAGATTATTTTCTTAAATGTTACCTTTTCCTTGGGATAAACGAGGTGTAGAGCCTGAATGCTTCCTGTCATTGGCCCATTCATTGTACTTGTAGGATGGGGTGGGCAGAGGTGTGTCGTCAGGGTAACGGCCTCTGACTGACCTAAGATCAAAGCAGGTAATACAAAAATGTGACAATTTGCATTATGGAAGTACAAGCTGTGGTGGTATCAAATACCAATAGCAATGTTATAAAAAGCAAACAGTTTTCATCTATTGCTTTGGAAACTGGGGTTTACAGGCAAATAAGGTGTTTGGAACATGTGAGTCCTAAGTTCAAATACATGCTCTTAAATTTTTCATAAATATTCAGGCCTCAGCATTTTTTAACTCATCTTCAGCAATCTACTTGTAAAACAAAGTGATTTATTAATGTATTTATCAGAAACATAATTTCTGTTTTAAATACTACTTAGCATAATTTATGCCTGTTGATGAATATAACAAATTTAATGAATTTTGTGTAAGTCAGAAGTTTTAAAAATATGAATTAAATATATATGAAAGACAGTTGTTTACCTGTCTCTCCTCTCACTCTCTCGGCCAGAGCGATGGCTTCGCTCTGAGCGTTCAGACTCTTTGTGAGAAGGGGCTGGGGATGGAGACTCCCACTGGGAAAGCCGCGAACTGCCATAACCACTGTCGTCCTCCTCCCAATTGGAGCGGGAGGGAGTGAAAGAATCTATATAACAATAACATAGCAGATTAGTCAACCAATGGAAATAAAAAATAATTTGTACATAAAAACAATTACACATAAAAATATAAAACATGAGAAAACACAAAGCTACCTCTGGGGCGATTCTGTGGTGTAAGGGGTTCATTACGCTTATTTCCCCGGCTGATGCGTTCAGACCAGCCATCTCTCTGTGAGCGCTCACTCCTCTCACTGCGCTCCGATCGGCTGCTGCTGCTGCCACGGTTGTAGCTGCTCTCTCGCTCATCTGATAAAGACAAAGACAGTTAGTTTCAATAATCATTGTTTTTGTATACATTTTTTCATATCGTTTTCATTTTACAGTCAGTAAACTGTCACGCCCATCACAAGTCACACAGTGACTATAAAAGTGGAGCAGCATTAAAATACCACTGTTACTACATGAATAAGTCAGCTCAGTGATCTTTAGAATCACCTCTTTCACTCCGTCGATCTCTCCCTTTATCTCTACTCCTTTCTTTCTCTCTTTCTCTGTTCTTGTCCTCTTTGGAGGAGGCGTAGACTCCATGCTCACGTCTATCCTTCTCTCTCTGCTGGTGTCTGCGACGAAACTCTTCACTGACTCCTCCAGGGTTGGAAGGCGTCTCAGAACCAGTCACACGATACTTCCTGCTAGTAAAACGAAAATAAAACATTGCATATAAGTCATAGTGGAGTGAGTACTGAGTTTATTACCTATTACTGAGGGAAACACATTACCAGTAGAGTTTAAGTGATAATTAATACACAGATAAAATAATCAATAGGGTAAAAGTTCAATGAAGAAAGTTATATGATTATGAACATAAAAAACAGTACAAGAAAGAATCCCCAAGATCATGTATGTTTTGCATTCACTAGAGATGCACCAATCGCTTGACCACTGATTGAAACCAGTCGACTTTCAGCTGATCAGCCATGACCAGTGACCAGCCGATCATTCATATATCCAATTTTTGGTTGGTGAAAAATGTCTTTTAATTATTTAATTCTCTTAAAGAAGTAAAATCAGAATTTAAAAAAAAAGAATTGGATAAGCCAAGAAAACCGCAATCGGTGTGTCAAGTATGCTCTATAAAATGATTCACATGTTTTTTTTAATGTTGTTTTACTAATAACCCCATAGTCTCATTTAGCCAATTTTAATCTCAGAGTCCTGGCAAAGTGGCAACCTTTTATTTATCCATATTGTTTCTTTTAACAATTTATTTTTCAATTTCACATAAAACACCTGGGGTCATCACAGATATGAGTGGTATATGATTTGGACCCTTGTTTCATGTATCTATGATCCACAATTTTTAATAAAAAATTATCCAGTGTGTATAACACACTGACACTTACCTCTCCTTCTTAGCGTGCCTGTCCTTATCGTCGTCTTCATCATCTGACCCAGAATCACTTTTACCTTCCTCCCAATCCTTGAAGGAGGAAACCTTCGATTTCTTAGTACTTCTGTCATCACTGCAACCATCTGCCTGTTCCTTACTCTCACGCTCCTTCCTTTTCTGGGCTGCCAGCAGATCCAAGCCCAGCAGAGAGGTGCGTGGGGTGGGAGCCCGAAAAACATGCTGCTCTGAGGCGGCGCTCTTCTTCTTGACTATCAGTCCACCAACTTGAGCATCTGGATCAGTCCCCTCCAGCCTGTGCATGGAGTCATCGTCATCCATTTTCTGTGGGGGAACAGCATGTGCAAAAGGTAAAAATGGGTAATCCTATTGAATGTAAGTGTTATGGCTCAGGTGTTGTTTCTAATTGAAGGTTTAATCTATTAGCACAAACAGGGCATCATTGAAGTGGCACCTAAATCCCGAAAATAGCGAGTGCCCGAGTTGGTGTCTTCAAATTGATTGTCTTGACTTGCCAACAGTCCATGAATTAAGGTTAGAGATATTCAATTTACCATCCTTTCATGGCAGACAAAGAAAACCACCAAATACTCACATATTGGGAGCTAGAACTGGTGAATATGGGACAGTTTTACATGCAGCTCAAAGGGGCAAAGTCTTTGAATATTTTTGAACTTGCTATTAACTTAAACAAATCAGAAAGACACATATTTTAAACCGACTGTGATACTGTTTTAACTTCATGTTTTGTTAGCATAAACTGTCCGCTGTGGTTGTACTAATATGTTTTATAACAGGAAATGTGCCCTTTTAGCTAATTATGGTAAGTAAACTGTGTGACTTCTGAATATGTAGTTAGAGTATTACTCTGTTTACTAACAGCGAGATGAAATGAAACTAACACTTACCTCAGAGGCAGCGAGCTAGCTTCAGCTAATTATCAGTCCTGACAAAAACAGCCGTGCGTTTCTTCAGCTCTCAAATCTACAATCTCTCACATTAAGTAAAGAGAGTTAACGTCAATTTCTGAAGCGTCAAGCAATTCCGAAACAATCTGAAACACTTAAAGTACAATTGTCGTAAACACAACGCATATGTTTACCGAAGCCGCCATTGCTTTCCCACAATCCCACCTGTTGGCGCAAAAAAGCATTTAAACCTTTATTTAAAAGCTTGTGATGACAGACAGAGGAGAGACAAGCATATTGCTGACTGTTTACATGGGATCCTTGTACAAACTCACACACGGTATAAATAACAGCACACAAGCTGTAAATATAAACAATAAAGTTAAAATATGATATATTATAATACTGAAATATATATGTGAAATATACTGTTACTATCATGTGCAATAAGCTATGCCTGTAATGTGAAATTCACTCTTTACCATATGTGCAATATAGTGCTGCTGAACTTGTGCAATAACAATCTGTGCTACTGAGCCTGGCATCATTGCCATATTGTGAATTTTTGTTTGATTATTCAGCAGTTTAGCATTATTCTTTATTTATACTGTATATATTATATCTTCTCTATCTATCTTATTTATTTATTTATTTATTTGTATTGAATTTGAAATGCACCTCTGGGGTTGTCGAAAAAGTAATTTCATTGTGCTATACAATGACAATAAAGTGCTTAAACTTGAACTATAATAATTATAACATAAAATAAATTAACACTATAATACCCACAGTAACTTTAAATTATACATATTTATTTACTTTAAAATACAAAATGTGCTATACATTCACTAATTGTTGTATATTTGAACAGGCTGTATATATTGAACATAACCATCTAAAATATATAATAAGTAACGTGCCTTTTTTATTACCATCTAATATTATTTCATCACTCCTTGCACTCTTTACTTCGTAACACTAGCCTATTTGTTCCCTGATTACAGTTCACAGAAACTGCTTTACTTATATAGTCATTCCTTCTATATATTTCTGAAGATTGATATATTGTTATTTTGTGTAGACACATTGAGAGTCACTAAACCAGAGTCAAATTCCTTGTGTAAACATTTGTCCATTAAATATGATTCCCAGTCTGATATTTACTTGATTCAAAAAAGAAAATGCACAGATTGATTTAAAAGTTACACAGTACCATGGCAAAACGTGTCAAATATTGAGTATAGAATCACAAAATGTATGTTTACAAACTGTAAAATTAACCAGAACAATGATATCCATTATTGTCAATATTATTGTATTGCAGGGACAACATTCAAAGATACCAGGTAAACATTATGATCCCTGCAGGGTACACCAGTGTGCTTGTAAACTTGAAAGTTTGAGGAGTGCATTATGTGGGAAAATCATCAGTAAAAAGGCTTAAACTAAGGATGAACCTAAAGGTATGTACTGAGCAGGAGCTATTGAGTGAAGTTTCTACTGAACTCAAAAAGTAACTGTTTCACTTAAAACACACCATTGTGTGCTAATGAGAAACATGAAAGAGGATCTCCATATGTTACCTTTTAAGTTTTAGGTTGTAAAACTATAACCATCATGTTAACATTATCAGTGTCAATAACTGAATGAAGAAGCACTGGTGAATCATTTTGAAGTGTTACATTAAAGAAAGTGTAACTTGATCTCAGTTTTAGTGTTATATATCTAGGAACAGATTAAAATTTTCCCTGAGACATGATATGGAAAAGAGCAACAGATATTGGAAGAAATTGAGATGGTACTTGGATCTGAGATGACAGTATTACAATATGTTTGCTTCAATTGAATAATTTTATTTATTCATTTTCCATGCTGGGACTTTTAAAGTGGATTTTATGAATGTATGGGGGAACACTCCCTTTGATTGAGGGTATCCAGCATTTTACATTGTAGCAGATGACCCAGTCTTGTGTGTATTCTGTGTATGTATTTGTGTTTTTATAAAATGTATTGTGAAGAAATTTGTATTGATAGCTATGTAATTGCAATTCAGTAAAAGTATTACCATAATGCCCTCTGCAAAACATCTTGGTGAATAGAGTTAAAGTATCTAAATTACAAACACTGCTCAGTATGTCATTTGCAGCATTTAGAGATACCATTCATTTTTTCCAGTTAATCAGTTAATCCTCTTAAAATGTTTCTTTTTTTCCTTTGGTTTATAATGAATATGGCAAACAGTGATATTTAAATAAATGGTTTGTATGGATTTATCCATAAATGTTGCAATGAGTTGTCAGTTTCTCAGTGAAACAGTAGTTCAGATAAGAGGTTATATCAGGGCAAACTACATTCAGACTTTAGTATGTTGTACAAAGGTATTCAGGCACTTTGTTAAGACGAGGCAGGGTAAAGGGCACAGTTGGAAACTGATACAGCCAACAAATCAAGTCTCACAAAAGACCTTGCGAAATACATATTGGAATGTGTTTTAGACTGCAGAGCATTAAATCCAGACTTTACATGCTAACAGTGAACCATTTGCGTACTTATCTGCCACTGTCATGTTGTAGTTGCTACACTGACTTATCAGTAGCATCCATATGCTTCGAAAGGCCCCCTATCAGCACAGAAATGACATCAGCACCACTATATCCCTCAAGTTATTCCCATATGTAAAAGCATAAAATCACTTACAGTATTTATGTTCAATATACATTCATATTTGATGTTATAAAATAGTCTAATTTGATTTCCAAGAACTGAAAACGTGATCATGACTATAGATAACACTATAAGACCCACTGCTCCTGTTTACAGCTGACAGAAACAGTTTCACTTGTATATTCATTCCTTGTGTATATTTCTGAAGATTGTTGTATTGTTATAAGGTATAAGTACGCTTACAGCCATTATACAGTAGTCAAATTCCTCACCTAAACATCATTGGCCAAGAAAGGTAATTCTGATAACTTACACCCAAGGGTGCTAAGGGTCCAGGTATCATCAAATATGATCTTTGTTTTGTATTAGAGTTGTACTTTACAATAATATTTTGTTATTGTTGTTATTATATATATTGTAATTAATTGGTGTTTTTCTCACTTTTATGCGGTCATATTATTTTCTGTATTGTGAAATTTTAACTTCTTTTTTTTTAAGTAGAGGCTTTAAATTAGTCCATTTGGGTTTTCTGCCTCTTCCTGCACTGTGTATTATCTGACATTTTTGTGTAATTTTTAACTTGTGCAAAATAAAATAAACTCAACTAAACTACATGTTCACAAATTAATCTCAGCAATTTAATTTCAATGCTTTACAATAGTCTCATACATACAAAGCAAATGTGACGTAGGCTCACATAAGAGGTTATAAAAGAGAATATGCGCAATGACAGCGCACAGGTGAGACCTTGGCAATTTTCCGTCTCGTGATCATCAAGTGGTCGATTCTGATTGGTTGCCACCTGGAAAGTCTCGGTTTGATTGGTCAGATGTCATGTTTGCGTTGGACGGTAAAGTAACACGCATGTCATTGGTCTGTTTCTCACGTCTGCTGATGTGCCGGGTTGGGGTGTTATCTGGCAACCCGAAATTGTTTAGCATTTTGTGGTAATATTCGTGTTTATGTTATCTTCTTTCTACGAGCTCTACTAGTGTTGTTCAAGCAGGGTGCAAACTGATCTAGACGTAGCTAGCTAGCGCTATATTCGTATCTGGCTAACTGGAGCTAACGTTGGCTAGCTGGTCAATCGATATTTTTTATTCGCATTAGCGTTACAATGGGTGAAGAAATTAACGACAACCTCAAGAACACAGACAGTATACCCGCTAATAACACCAATGTTGAGGAAAACGGCGAGACAGTGGAGGGGAGTGTAAAATACTACACATTAGAAGAAATAAGAGTACATAATATGAACAGTGACTCATGGCTCATCATCCACGACAAAGTTTACGACATCACAGGTTTCCTTGAAGAGGTAAGAAACATTTTTGTCAGGTGATAGTGGCAACTTTTGCGTTAATATTGTCATATTTTTCAAGTTTTGCTTTAAATATCGTGTACCCCGTTTTGCCTAAGTCTACTTCCTGGAGTTACAAAAAGGTTGTTAACGTCATGTGTTGACGTGTAACGTGTACTGACTGGCCATTAACCAGCAGAGAGGCTCTCCGGTGGTTCGGATGAATCAGTGACTGCGTTAACTGGCAACTTAAAGACCAGTTTGTATTTGATTGCTCGTAGTGACGGCAACCGTTGAAACCACAAGGAGACACCTTAGGCGTTGAATTCTCTTAAATTGAATGCTCAACACAGTATATATTCGTCTCGTCCTTTTTTGCATGCAAGGTAAATGGTGTCGCCAACAAGAAGCATTCACAATTTTTATTTCACTGGAATTAATGCTTTTAAATGTTTAAACTTGATATATCGTTGATCACAAACTATATCGAGCCACAAACTATATGTGTGTATACAGTGTAAATCCCAAGATATGGCAGCTGTTATAGCTGCATTACCACCTTATACACTACATTGCATTATAAGAAATATTGCAAGAGGCGAATGCTTCTCGCTGAACACAATTTAACTTAAGGAAATGCTTAACGTAGATAATATCCACTGATGAATATTGACTGTAGTATTAACGAGGCTTTTAGGAAGACACCTAGGCTGCCGTCACTACGACAACCACTGACGCATTCGGCTGAAACTCGCCAGTTAACACGGTCTCTCGTTAAACCGGAACACCGGCATTTAAGTCTGCCGGTATTTCAAGTTCCCCACGGGCCCGACTGTAGACGGTATAGGTCAAACAAAAGGTTACGTCAAGCGACACTTAGCTAAGGTTTCTCAGGGCAGACTGCAGTAGCTTACATTGGAAAACTTATAGCAACTAATAGACAATTACAGCAGTTACCTAGTCAGCCGTCAGTTTGTTACAGGTTAGCAGAATTGATGCTCACCAGCATTATACATGCACCAATATATCAGTATAATATCAGCTTATGGTGTCTATATGAACACTGAACACTGCAATCTTTCTCCATCATTATTCATTGCCTATTAAAAGATCCCCCTCAAATGCACTTCAATTGTAGGTGAGGGGAGCCCAAAACCACACTGTCTCCACACAGTCATTTTATGCAAAAATGCTTTTAAAAGTTTATGTGAAGTTAATATGAGGCTTCAGCAGTCTGTGCTAGCCATATCAAGTGGATATCTGCTACATTTACAGTCTTTTTTAGTAAATTCTTTGTGTTTCATTAGTGTTCCCTGTTGAGCTACAGTGGAAGTAAGTTATAGTGACAAAAAGAGGGACTTTGGCACTAAAAATATTAATTAAAGATATTTGCTTAATTTATCTCATTTGAATGACCAAGGCTTTATATTAACTTCAGATAAACTTTTAAATACATTTTTGTACAGAAAGAGGCTTGTGGATTTCAGCCTCCATCACTTACATTGTAAGTTTATGAAATACATTATGAAATACTGACGGACTGTCAAGTACCTCAAAATTGTGCATTACTTGAGTAAATTTACTTCTTTGTGTCTTTTGTAACACTCTGTTAACCCATTCTACAATTTCAGCATCCAGGGGGTGAGGAGGTTTTACTGGAGCAAGGAGGTACAGACGCAACAGAGAGCTTTGAGGATGTGGGTCATTCCACAGATGCCAGAGAGATGCTCGAGCAGTACTACATTGGGGAGCTTCACATGGTAAGATTTCTTTTAGCTCTGAAAGGCCTGGTTTCCTGCCTGTTGCATATTGAGATAATGTGCATTTCCCTTTGTCAAATACATAAGTTTAATGTCTAACAAATCATTATCATTGCTGAAATACCACACCAAAAACTATAACTATAATAATAACGATGTGAGCATCCACAATTATGAATGAAAACATTTGTAAACAGTGGTGCCAAGCACATGCTGTGTGCTCCAGCTGTGTTGGCAGCTTAAGAAAATGGATATTGATGATTTGTTACTGCTGTACAGTGCACAGAAAATAAAATCAGAAGGATTTACGGGCAGGTGGTGATTCAGTGTGTTACTCAGAAGAATTTTGGGAAACTAGTGGCTGTAAAGTTGCAGTATTTACAGACCAAACTGCATCAACTGATGTTAGCAGACACTGAGGCATGATGCGTAAAAGTGAGCAAATTTTATTGTGCTGTGGGAGGGACACATGGTATGAGCATGAATCTGAAGCCTGAAAAGGTTGATAGCTTTAGTTTTTTACATTATAACGGAGAACAAAGTCTCAGCATCATTGTATTATAAAGAGAGACAAACCCATCTAAAGAAATCGCTTCTGAGTGTCATTCTGCTCCAATTTATAGTGTGTCAGTCCGTGGAGAGAGAGGAGCAATTTAAATAAATAAATAAATATAAATAAATGAAGTGAGTCATCCAGAATTAAGGTGATTTCGTTCAGATCAGGTTTTTGTTGTGCTGTATGGTTTAGGGGATATGTTTTGATTGGCAGTCCGTGTTTCTGTCGTTCATGAAATCACTCTGAAAGTGGTCCCAACTACATTGTTCACCACTGGCATTGTTGTTACAGTTGTGGTGTGGACCATCCTTTTGAGTTAGAGCAATTTAAAACAATGTATTAATTATTATCATTATAGTTATTGTTCTTGGTGTGGTCAGCCCCTAAATCTAACATAACCAAGTAGCATCATTTATTGGTGTCACCAGATTGCTTTGAGAATGAAGTAGCTATTTGGTGCACAAAACGGTGCCTTGAGTCACAAGATGGTGCAATGTCTAGTCACTAGCATGTCTAGTGAGAAAGCATCAAATTATGACATGTAATGTAGCCAAAGCATAAAACTATAAAGTTGTCTTTATATGTCTCCCATATTATTTTCAGCCTAGCTTAAACTTTTTATCATTTCTAGTTTTTCCTCCATGCATCATTGAGAAATAATTGGAAGTATCATCCATCTAAACTGGTCAAAAGACCAGAGCACTACAGATCTAGTCAGTATGGAAGAGTGACTTGAAAAGACCATGTCCCTAAGGGACAATTTAGCATGACTGTATGCCAGACGTCTCAAAACAGGCATGAGGCAATAAATAAATTCTGATGATCTTTGATCTTTTCCACCCAACATTATAATGTTATGGAAGCTGATGCTCAGCTGAGCTCATCAGCCTGTTAACAGAGCGCCCTTAGATTTATCATAGTAAAAAAATAAAGAAGGTTAAAGTATAGTTAGAATTTTTCACTGTCAGTGTAGCGCTAAGTGACAGTAAATACAGGGGCAACCCATCAACAGCACTCACAAAACAGTGACTGAAAATGAGACAACAGAGAAAGTTACACAAAAAAATCCAACTATATCTCAAGTGTTTTATAAAGGAAAAAAAAATGTAAAAGGGGTTTTTTGTGTCTCTAAAGTTTAATTTTGCTGTATCACTTGTCTTGCTGTTCTTTTTTCAAACACAAAGCATTGCATTAAATAGTATAGTAAGATGAATTAAAATATTAACTACAAAATAATTAATCAAAAACATTTTTTTCTAAAGAAATTTCTTACATTTTGATATCTGACAAATTGAAACATCCCACTTGACATGACAGTGATAGTATTGTGGCTATAAACAAGATTGCTGGCTTATTTGCAAGCTCCAGTTTCCTGTCACAGGTGGTCATGTGAGGTGATATTATCTCGATTAAGATGGTAATTAGGGGTGTGACGATACACTCAGCTCACGAGACGAGATATTGGGTTCACGAGATCGAGACAAGATTTTAACTATATTTTTATGAAAACTTCAATGAGGAAATACATGACTATTCTTTTATTTAAAATTCACAAAATGGAAATTGAATTGAAATGTTTGAACTAATCAGCTTGTAATGAATCACTTTAGTTCTACTTTCTAAATATATAATTATCATATGCAGTATGCAGCAATGTAAAAGGTTTTCACCATATAGATATTTTAATGATGGATAATTTTGGTATTTATGGAAATAACAACCATAAATACAAAAGTTAGATACAATCACAGATACTAAAAAGTAAATTGTAAAGAGTAGAAACAATTCTAATATATAAATATAAATTAAATAAAGAATCCAATTATCACAAATTATAACATATTGCTAATAAAAAAACACAAATAAAAGTAAATTGCACAAATCCTGTATCACATAAATACACAAGTAGAACAGCATATAAATTGTGTTATAATTTGGTAGTGTGACTCATTTTACTTTTTGCATCATAAGACTTTCATAGCTGCGCTAGATTCCCTGCTCCTCCTACCTCAGGCTTTCAGTGTAGAGACCTGAGGTTAACCTGCTCCTCTCCTCATCTCCTACTGCTGACTAAGATCTTCTCAGGTAGAAGGTAGAAGCTGCAACAAGGTTAATGATCCACACGTGACATTATAAAAAGAAGACATGACGTGCGAATGAGCGATAGAAAACCGATCGTCTTTTTTTTTTTTTTTTGGTGTGCCCCTTAATTATAGCTTCGCGAGACAAAATTCAAGTCGACGAGAAATATCGTTGCGTTTCGTCTCGCGAGATCTCGTCACACCCCTAATGGTAATTCATATCATTACATCTGGAGTTTTGAGTTTGTGTGTCAATATTAATTTGTCAACCATAACATCGAAGCAGTAATACTTATGTTTTTATTTTCTTTGTAGGATGACAGAAAAAAGGAACCAACAAAGGTAAGCTCCACTGTCTGTTCATCTAACCAAAACTGCAATAGAAAAGATGCTGAAGCAGAATTTGCAAAGTTTTGGGTTACTGTATTTCTTTTTAATATATGTTCTTTTCCTTCATTTTCTGCTACAGGATGTAATTGTCACAAATTCAGGAGAGTCCAGGTCAGTCATCATGATGTGCAGTACACCACATGTCATTCTCACAGTGATTTTTTTTGAAAATCAAACAGAACAGGTCATACATCAGTCTTCACCCATTTTTTTGCTAAGTGTCTTGCTGCAAGAGAAGACTTCTTGATTTATCACTGTAAATAAGGTACTCTTGCTGCATGGACAGCTCAGAAAATACTAACGGTAATAGAAAATGACTTGCTGTTTATGTGTTAGTCCCTTTAAGTAGAGCCCGACTGATATATAAGTTGATATTATTGACTGATATGATGATCACATATATTTCGGTATCAGCGAATATATTGTCCGATCTTAATAAAAATAATAATTTTGTTTTATAGATAATGGCAGCATTTTATGTATATTTGATTATTTTTCTTAATTCAGGTTTAACATATTTACACTTTTTTTCTGTGTTTTTTATTTATAGTTATAATTATGAAATTCCCAGTGAAGTTTAATGTTTTAGTGCACTGATGTCGTTTTATACAGTGAAGTTCATTGTTAAGCTGTAAAATATATATATATACCATTTCATATCTTTTTCATGTGTTTGATGACTACATTCAAGGGATCATTGCAAAAAATGTGCATTTATGTATATATTTTGTACATATACAACTATTGGCTTGTATATTGATATCAACATTTTTTTTAAAATCGTTAATATCTATATTGGCATCGGCTCCAAAAAAGTGTTTTTGCAACAAAAAGGTATTTTTACAGTATTTTACAGTTATATTTTTACAGATTTTGGCATTTTTTGGATTTTCACAAGCCACTACCTTACAGTATGTTGCTCATATAAATCATTATTGTTGTCTATCTTTAAAAAAAAGTTTTTCAGTTGCTCTTGCTCAAAAAGTTTTTTCTGTTTTCCAGCAGCTCCTGGACCACGTGGTTCATACCCGCTATTGCTGCAACTGTCGCTGGAATCGTGTATCGCTACTATACGTTTGAACACAAATCCTCTTGAGTGCTGTTTTCATGTTATTTTTTCATCTGGAGGCCTTGAAATGTTTGACCAAAACCTCCTTACACTGAACGCACACAATTACTGTGTTTGCATCCTTTGCAACAAGAAAAGGAGGGGAGCAGTTTGATAAAGTACTTTTGTCCTTTGTCCATCAATATGCATAGAGTGCACCAAATAGGCAGTTGGGTAGAGACTTTATTAAATTGTCTGCCTTCAGTTTCTTTGTACGTCATTGTCACTATGCCTGTTGTCATAATTGTAAAATGTTATCTTTAACTTTAATATTCATGCATTTGACTCAGTTTGGTCTTTGTATGTTAATTACCCATATGCCCATTCTAAAAAAAACATTTTTACACAGAAAATGGACTGTTGAAGTGGATGTTAGTATGATATGAGTTTTTTTGTTTTTTTGTTTGTTTTTTTCAAAACGCTGCAAGTGTTTTTCCCTACAATTTCTTAGTTTTAATTGTCTGTGAAATGTTACTGCCACGTAATATACAACTTATGAGTTTATTCAATTGACTCCCTCTACACAGTTCTGGGTAAAAGACTGCTTAATTGCATTTATCACTTGGTTTTAAACACATAATGTTTCTAATCATGTAAATGACTGTTCCTTTTGAAATTAGTGGTAAATTAGATTGTATCATTAATTAATTAAGGTATAGAATGTGTTATGATTTGTCCCTTTTTTCTACAGTTCTATTACCAGGAATTTCTGTAAATGTTAAAAATATCTGATCAATAGATGTGTATAAATTAATGTAGTATGTAATAAAACAATATTTTACTACCCAGATATGATGGCTGAAAAGAAACAACTAAAGTGAATACCCTTGACAGAAGAGAACTATTTGTTATTTGATTGTTTTTTTTTAAATTAATGATGTTTATTATTTAACTGATGCTTTTTCACAACTTTGTTTCATTGTAGTGCAGCTTAATTTTTTTGTTTTGGGTGATTGATACTGGCAGCTGTCAGTGGAGGACGTGAGTTGTTTAGAATGAAGTCAAGTGTGCGTTTCTTGATTGACTGCTGTTGGCAAACTGGTGGGCTTGGCTGTTGTCATTAGAGCCATAGATGGGAGTCTTTGAATCTACAAATTGTCATTGGGCATATTTAATGTAATGTGTTTCAGTTGTCTTTGATTTCTTAGGGTTGCTTTTCAGATCTTCGCACTGATAAATGTGTTTAGGTTTCAGTTCAGTTCAGGCTTTTCTGAACCAGACATTGCCATTATTTTATTTCATACTACTATTGGAAAAAGCATTTTCCAACTACAAAGTAACAATTTGAAATCCATTTACAGCCTGTTAATATACCAGAGTTCATAATTTAGGAACTTGCTGCTATTTTTACATATGATTATTACTTGCATATTTGCAGAAAACTTGCTAGGTCGACTTTAATTGCCATTTGTTTGCATTCAACTGCCATTTCATGTCATTAAAAGCCTCTTTGAATAAAATTAATCTTTAAAAGAAGTATCTAGTCCTGATGTGCTTTATAAATAACTTAAAACATTTATACAATATGGTATTTATAGTATGGGGTGAAGATTATCACTAGTTTTAGTCTGCTACCGTTTAGACAGAATACAAAAATAAAAACAGTCAAAAGAAAAGTGCTCTGTAAATGACCTGTAAGTGTGAAGAGTCACTGCTGAATAGGACTGTATGTTGGTAGGCTTTTATGTGTTTCATACGAGCCTGACGGAAGTGTTGCAGCTGTGAATTGACATACAGTTGAGCATATAGACAGCTCAGACAATTGCAATTAGTATAGTCAAGACCCCAAAACGTCCCTAACATGAGTGTATGAATGAAACCATTATTTTAAAAATGAATCAAAAGATGAATCCACTGACAAATATCTCCTCTAATGTTTGGTCAATGAAGACTGAGACATTAATTATCCTGAATGTTGTTTGTGTGTTATTGGTACATGGCTTTTGAAGTGGATGTAGTGAAAATGGGTGACCTCTTCAAGCTGTTGTCTCTTTCTAGGAGTGAGCACATGCTTGCTGATGCAGAGTTTAAAACTAGTTCATTTTCTGATTAGTAGACCTGTTAGATGTAGCAAAAGCTACGTGATCTCAAAGACAGGACATCAGTGTGTTGCCTAATGATGACAAACTCTGTCTCTGGAGCTAGAGACAAAAGAGACACTCTGAAAATCAGCTTCTGAACTGATCAGTAGGCTCTGTGAAGCCAAAATGATGAGCTTGATTGTTATTGAGGGACACCAATTGCTATGTATGAAATGACAGGGTGGCGCACAGGTGGTCGAGTGGTTAGAGCGCATGCCATGTACGCAGTGGACGCTGGTTCAAATCCCGGCCAGTGGAACTTTCTGCATGTCACACCCCCCTCTCTCTCCTGTAATTTCCTGTCTCTCTACATTCAAATAAAGGCATCTATGCCAGAAAAAAAATCTTAAAAAAGAAATGACAGGGCAATGCTGGGAACAGAGAATAATATCAAACAGAAGTACAGAGTAGTGTGGGACACAAATGCAGGTTGAGCAGGCTGTGTCTCAGATTCATATATCAGCTGTGATGGAAGCAGATCCACTCACACACTCATCACTTTGTTATCAGTTGAGGTGGCACTAGTGAATTAATCTGCCTCTATAGATGTCAGGCTTGCGTCCTTTTTGGTCACTATTTTTAGTTTAGCACATCATTCTTTTAACATGTGCCTCGAGCTGCTGTATAAATACTTACTCAGATGGTTACAACCAGAAGGGCAAATTCTTTCTTTCTCCTTTTCCTTTAAATATTTATGAACTCAATAATTGACAGTATGTTGTGACACTACTGTGCTAATTTGAAGAGAATACATGAAAAATTGAACAGCTGGGTTCAGTTTCACCCTGTGGTCCTCTTGGTTACAGTAGCTTAGATGGGTGCTCATTCATACTTTCTTGACTGGAGGACATGAGCTCCTTTTAGAAAAGATGGCTTTAAAATTCTGACACATTATATCATTAATGCAATGACTGGCAACAAATGAATAGTGAGAGTCCTCTTGATGCTTTACAGGTGAGTGGCATCCTTTAAGACTGGGTTCCTTTTGTTAAAAATATAGTTAATCATTTTCCCACTTTAAATGATATAGCATAATATAGCTGATGATATGGTTTTGCACTCATACGCTGATTTGTTTTTCTTAGATAACTATTCCATAGTGCAATACCAGCATAAAGTGAAAAGTACTTGAGTCCTGAATATTCTTGCTTCCCCCAAGCTACTTTCCTGTGGAGAGAAGCAGGAACCAGTGATTGAAATTAAAGCGTTTTCCATCTACAGCATCCACAAGAGTCCTCACAGCGCAGAGTGCCCATGACCTGCAAACCACAAAAAGCAATTCATCCTTTTTAATCAGATGAGGCATATCAAGAACTGGATGGCCCTTCAATGGTCCTGTGGTTAGATAATTGATGGTAACTGGTAAAAAAAAAAAAAGAACAAAGCAAATGCTGCTGCACAATACACCGCATATTTTGGTTTTTTGGTTTCATAAATGCTCATTAAGACCAACCAACAAATGATATGAGGACACTCTGAATGATGAAAAATATATGCTAAGTGCAAAATATCAGTCTCAATCATTTGATTAATACACCAAAAAATGTTTAAACCACCTTGTTCTACTTTGCAGCACATCAACCAAACACAAAGTATTTTAAAGGTGTTTCAAAGCTTGGTTATGCTCAGTATAAACACAAGGTGGCATTACTGCCTCAAGATGCTAATATGTCAATTGTTTCATTTAGACCTCTACCACAAACAGTGAAAAAAAATATATGAAAATGGCTAATCTGACTTGTGCACCCACACTAATACATTCATCACAGAGTTTAGCAGTGGTTATCTCCAGGTTCCCATGTGCATGGAACAGCAGTGAACACGATAAAAACAATGCAGTCACACATGGTGGGAGAGACATTATGCAATGATGGGAAAAAACAACCTGCAACACTGTTTCTGCAATAGTGTGATACTGATAAAGATTGTGTGCAATAATATGGTTTGCTGTAATATCCAGAGACAATATACAGACTAAACTGATATGGGGCTTCTGTTTTCCCATTCTCTGAAATTAGTTGAGAAGTATTTACATTTGGAGCATTTTAACTGTGGTGTTTCCTAGTTTCTGTACAGTAAGCCAAAGACAGAATTATTTTAGAAATGTGTTAGATCTCATCTGTAGATATTTTCTCAGCTTTTGGTCCAAGTGGTATTTAAAAACACTGACCATTTTAGATCCATCTCAGCAACTATGACCTGAGTAGACGGTATGACCAGTGCATATGAGACAGCATATTGTATTTGCGGTTGTATAGGAACATCACTTTCCGTGATTGAATGGCCATCAGCAGTCATCCTCAAGGAGAGCTGAGGCTGCTAATGCACAACACTCTAGTGTCCTGAGAGACTGGCTTTGCAAAATTCTCAAACGGCTGGAAGAACACTCATGGATGCTGCAGGAATAAGCACGATCTCTGAAAGTAGTTTGAGTTAGTTGAAAAGGTCAAATATTCATAGGATACTACATATTATGATATGTTTTATATGGGACAATAGTTCATCAAATTCCACATTTGTGCTCATGTGCACAGGAACACTTTGGTAGAAGAGATGCATCTACAGACAGAGAAGCAGTGTCAAATGTGTCTGCAGAGGAAATCCCAAGAGGATTTCACGGCTTTGACAACTTCCTAAAAGGTTCAATAAAACACTCAACGCTCACAATACGAACATTCCCAACTTCCCTCCTCCTCTGAAGGACTTAGACATTAAAGGATTAAAATTCAGCTGTTTTCATTCAACAAGTATTTTTTTTCTCTCCCTGCTGAGTCAGTTTTTGAGTCACTTAACCTGGTTCCTTGCATCACACAACATCAAAGAGTTGAGAAAATAGAAATATATTATCATAAATCGTAAGTGCCACATCGAAACAGCTGTCGAAGTGTAGCTGTCAAATCAAGTTCTACCTGAGCAAATTAACATTGCTGAATACATAATAGCCGCCCCATACAGTATCAACATTTCATAACTAATTTGCAAACAATTTGATACTTTTTACATGGACTAACAAATGTGTTATATTTGCTTTCGTTCTAACCTCATTCTTTGAGAAGTAGTTTTGTAAAACTACTTGCAGTTCTTTCATAACCAAATTGCTGGTCTAATTTTACTTATATATATAAATATATATATATATATATATATATAAATATAAACCTGTTGTTGTGTTGCTGTTCTCTCGTCAGGAACAACACCAGGCACACAATCAATCAAATCTTTCCCTGTTGAGTATGCAGAAGCCAGAGCATTGTGTTCTCTTCTGATTGTATTCAGTAATATTTTAAACCCCATGCCCCTGGCTCAACCTGTTATGCAACATGGCACTGGTAGGTAGTAATTAGCATAATCCAGTTCTAATGATTATTCATCAGGCATTTTATTAGATGTAAAATTGAAGAAAGTGTCAGTGAAATCCAAAGAAATGTCAAATATTTGTGTATAGACTGTAATTACACTTGCAGCAGTCTATTATTTAAGTACATGTTATTGCTGATATGTAACTGCTAAACTTTTATATTTAATAATCACACTCCATATTATACACAGCTAATTGTTGACAATGATCCTTAAGTTCCTGGAATACTCATTAACAAGTTAAACATAACATAGCATTTGAGACTTTAATTACATGCAGACGGTTGACAAATTAAAAGAAAAGCCAACATTAAGTCTTGGTCAGGTGTTGGGTCACCACATGTCCCTGAACTTTACTGGAGGGATGAACACCATTCTTCCAAAAGACATTCCCTGTTTTGATGATGGTGGTGGAGAACGCCATCTATCATGTTGGTCCAAAATCTACCATAGCTGTTCAATTGGGTTGAGATCTGGTGACTGTGGAGGCCATAGCATATGATTCACATCATTTTCATCCTCATCAAACCATTCAGTGACCCCTCATGCCCTATGGATGAAGACATTGTCATCCTGGAAGAGACCACTCCCATCAGGACAGACATGTTTCATCATAGGATAAAGGTGAACAACTTTGTATTGATTTGCAGTGACTCTTCCCTCCGAGGGGACAAGTGGACCCAAACCATGCCAGCAAAATGCTCCCCACAGCATAACAGAGCCCCCAGATCCCCCTCACCTGTTTTTTCTTTAATATGTCTCTATATCAAAATAGTCCTTTGGAACTGACAGTGCCAACAGAGCAACCCTAAACAGACAACAAACTTCTAATTTAGTTTCATGGTCATCTAATATTAAAGATGTATACTGTTTTAATGATGTATGCTGTTCTACGACAGTAGTAATTACAAACCCTTTTTAAAAATTTGTATACACTGGGTATGAAGCACCACAAACATGAAATGCTCAGAATTTTGATTTCCAACTCCATTTCCTGCAATAGAAATGAAATAATTCATAAATAGGGAAAAGAAAAAATTAACAATATTATCTATTATTATAGCAGGTGTTTTTGCTGCTCTACCAGACACCTAGCTTCAGGTTTGGGAGATGTTTTCACAGCATACTAAAGCTCTTTCCAATTCCTGGTCTGTTTTGTGCTTGAGTAATGTGGTGTGTAGTGCACAAAGAGCAAAAAATTTGAATACAGGTTGAGTAATTCACGCTTTTCATTTTCAATTTCAGATTTGTTCCCTTTTTACTTGAAGTAATTAAAAAAAAAATCTAACTCAGACTAAAGGAGGACACAATCTAAAGGCATAACACTTTATTTAATGGATCATTCATAAACCAACACATTATCAAGTTATTTCTTCATTATTTATAATATTAAGATTTTAGAAACATAGCAAAATTAATTTATACAAAGGGTCATGTTGAAGACAGTCATTTCCCTCACATGATATAGTGAAAGACATTTTCTGATGGCTACAACTTTGTGGAGAGGGTCACCGTTTGCTAATGCCCAAAATCAGTCTTGGTGACACTATGCAGCACTCTGAAAACTAAAATAAGTTGCATAAAATGATTCTAAATTTCAGTTTTTGGTTGAATGTTTTGGAGGATTACACTCTTGATTACCAACAAAAAATTTAAATCAACCTTCACGACAGTTAACTCTATTCAGACAAGATGACATAGGCATTGCCAAGTTGAAGCCCTGCTGTAGTAAAATATACTGGGGGGTGGGGGTAGATCATAGGATTAATAGCTCAAAATAAACAACCCGACCTCAGAAGTTACCCAAGTTATCTCTTGCCAGCACAAATGTGGTGACCTTTCTACAGTGTAGCTGCTTAATTACTTTTCTCCTTGCATACACTGAAATGCTGTGACTTAAAGGTTAACTTCTCCCAGCTGTTATATGCCAAGGTCTTTGATTCACTGTTTAAACTGAAGAAGAGGTAGATGTCCTCAATCCCTCAGAGTAATCGGATAGTGATGTTGCTTCATGAAATGTCTCATCTGAATAGAAGCCTAAATATCAGTTTCTTGTGATGAACTAATTGACTAGTATTGGATGTTTGAAGCGAAATGTGCTGACTTGAGCAACAAATGTATCAACACATGCAGCATCTGACACCATTAAAATACTGATTTTTTTAGCTCTACATATAGTGATGGTGGACATTTCTGGGGCCCAAGCTAAGCTGAAAGCTAACTATAAAACAACTTAAAAGTAGTTTAAGAGGTGTTGTCTGACAGTGCATTACATCTTGTCAACACTGGGTGTGTGGGTAAAACAAAACAAAAAATCAAAGTTATAAACTGAGCTTGTGTTCCAGTCAACAGAACACAATTTTTAGATTGAAAATGGATAAAAAAAAAGGAAACATATACAACAATCAAAATAACTCAAATAATAATGAAGTAGACTGTACAGTAGATTTGCAGTTTTTCATACACTTGCTGTCATGTCCTGTCTTAGTATCAAACCATTTGCATTGCAACTCAGTGACCCCCCTACTCTAGTTCTTACACTTAATGTCTTTCTATGGATATGCCAATGACATGGCTTCAGTTGACCAGCCAAGTCACACAAAGCAAGAGAATACAGAGTTTCATGAGCATGTCCTCTAACATGCCAATGGTGCACCTCAGCTGAAGAGGTCCTAAGTCAAACTCAACAGGGTACAGGTAGAGGACACACTGGAGGACCGCTCATGGACACTGTTGTTATTATGCAGAATTCCTGACACAATCTGTGTCCTTGAAGTAGTGCAGAGCCCCAGGGTTTTTGCCAGTTTGGGGCAGAGGGCCAGAGCCAGCCTCTGCAGGATGAGGTGGAATTTCCTGCGGAAGCTTCTGTTGATCCAGAAGTAGAAGATGCAGTTGAGGAAACCATTTGAGGTTGGCAGCCATACCACCACAAATTCAATCCACTCTGGTACACTGCTACCTGAGAGTGCTGTGGGTCAGAAGACACGTAGATGAGCATGTAATGTTTCAGTATTTCATTGTGAGTCATTCCCTTGACAGCATTGATATGAGGCCATCACTTAACATGTAGATATAAAGTACAAATTAAGAGACAGATTTGGTTGGAGTGGAAGTGGCTACTTTGCAGTGATGCTCACTATCACTGGGACGGCAGCACACTTTGAAGTTTAAATTAATACTTTCAGCTTCATTTTGCAGAGATTTTCATCCATATCAGATGAATTACAGCCCTTTTTGAAAAAAGGTCTCCAATCCTAAAAATATTCAGCTGAGACTCCACTTTCAGTCTTGATTACTATAGGACAGCACATGGTTGGGGTAAATGAGAAAAAGTCAAAAAAGGTCTGACTCATAAAACTGGCCATTAATCAGTACATTCCTGCCCAGAATTACATAAATATTTTTGACAGCCATTTCCTTCAGTCCAATCCTTGTTGAAATGGAAGGAGTTTGTAGACAGGCAATAGCTATTAAACTTATATTCTTTAATGTGTCCCAAAAATATTATATAACCTACTTGTATGTTTCATTGTTACCCATGGACGCATAAATTCCAGTCAAGCATACAAAATGTAATATCAACAAGGCACTATCTGAATTTTTACCTTAAGATTTTTTAAAAATCGCATGACCCGAGACAATTTAAAGCTATACAATAATACAACACTTCCTATATGTGGTCCTCATCTAAAAACCCTACTACACTATACTAACTCATACTACACAAGAACCTAGCCACACAAAAATGTCCGGTTTCATATATTTCACAACAGTGAACAGTTATGGCAGATCTCAGGAGGACTAGACACCACATAGTGGAAGCTGGTGGGGATCCAAATGAATAAATAAATAAATCTATATTGTGATCAATGCAGTCTGCTCAATCAGCAGGATGCTCGGCTTCCCCATTCACTGGTATTGTTCATCCATAATACAATCCATACAATCCATGATACAATGCAATAAGTGCAATGTCAAGAGTGTTTTTTCTTTTGAAGGAATAATGTTGCATCTGTAGGTATTTTCCACTTGTTGAAAGTTTAACGTTTTGATTTTATTAGAGGCCAAGTTCAAATATTTGTTTAAATGTGAATAGACTAGCCACAATATGGTAAATGTGCAGACTGGAGCAAAACTATATGTTCAAACGAATTTGAACTTTTACCAAGGCTATATGTTAAGGAGTTGTAAGACAGCTTTAGACATGCATCCATCTTCTACATTATTCTAAGAAGTTCCTCAAAAGAGGATTCATCAACTATATCATGATGGAAAATGCTTTCATTCAATGCACACCCTTTAAAGTTCATTCCCACTGCCTCATTAATGCTTACCATTGTAGATAAGAGCTGCCATACAGGGTGTCCAACAGGTGTAGTAGGCTGCCATCACAGGTACGAGCACTCTAGATGCAACGTCGTGTCTGCGGCGACGCGCGCCGCAGTATTTGCGCAGTTTCAGTCTCTGTCTCTTGGCAGCACGCCACACTCTGAGGTTTGCATATGTCATGATGATGGAGCAAGGAAAGAATATAAGACATGTCATGCTTAGGGAGTATCCGACATTTGTAGAGTAGGATAGATTGCAGACCAGTGATGCTGTGGAAAAATGAACCTCGATAATGGCACCTGGAAATGGTATTGGCGACAATAAACACGGAGGGACGCACCAGGCAAGGGCGATCAGGAGCAGTGTGTTTCTTCTTGTCAACAGAGATGAGTATTGCAGCGGGTAAAACACTGCTATGTACCTCTCCAGGCTTATGGAGGCTAGTGTATACATGCAGGTGGAGTACACGGTGGCATTGCAAAAGGCCACGACATGACAAAGCGCATCTGGCCCCTCACTGTAGTCCTTTAGCAGACTCACCCACAGATTCAAGGGCATGACCAACAGTCCAAACGCTGAGTCTGCAGCAGTGAGAGAGAGGAGAAAGTACCGAGAGCTTCTTGACCAACCAGCCACGGACGAAGTAATAACCAGGAGAACTGCAATATTTCCCAAAGTGATCATCACGCCCAAAACGATTATTATGCTTACTTTGACGGACCGATGAGTCAGCTCGAACAGTCTCTGAGAGTCAGCAATTGACAGGTTGTAGTCGTCAGACTTTGAGATGTTGAGTGTTGTAAACATTTTTCCTCATAGTGGCATGACTGCGACCAAATTATCAAGCACCAAAATGTAGGTGAAAGTCCATTGTAGAAGGCAAAAGTATTTCAAAGATGTGGAGTTACACTAGAAAGCAGCCCTGCAGCTGCTTGTAGCCTTTTGCTACAACCTGAACAATTAGCAGCACACCTGGGTCAATTAGGGTTGGGTGGAAACAGCTACCTCTCCAAAATCCATTGCAGCCGCATCATCAGTTGTTATTTACTGATACCACAATGATTAATGTATAACTTGAGCTAATTTCTAATAATAAATTCAGAAATTGTTTAATTTATTAAAAAAATATAGGTGTTTCAGGTTTTTTTTTAGAACTTTACACAACTTCTCCTCACCTACAAAGCCCTTAATGGTTGGGAACTATCATATCCTAAAGAGCTCATAGTACCCTGTTACCCCACTAGAGTACAGTGCTCCCAAAATGCTTACTTGTGGTTCCTATAGTCTCCAAAAGTAGAATAGAGAGCAGAGCAGAGTCTCAGTTATCAGGCTCCATCATTCAATTTGGGTACAGAAGGCAAACATCCCCTCTACATTTAAAAGTAGTCTTAAAACTTTCCTTTTTGATAAAGTTTATAGTTAAGGCTGGCTCAAGCTTGCCTTGCTGCTGTAGGCCTAGACTGCTGGAGGACTTTCCATGATGCACTGACCTCCTATCTCCTCCTCCACCTCTTCATTTCTACACATTCATGCCTCATTACTATGGCATGCATGTTACTAACTTGGCTTCCTTTTTGTTTTTGTGCTTTATCATCTTACATGTTCAAGTGGATCATGGTTGTGGACTGACCTGGGGGGTATTCCAGAAAGCGGGTTATGTGAAAACTCAGAGTAAGTTCACCCTGAGATGAGGGAAACTCCGTGTTATCCGTTCCAGAAAGAGAGGTAACTGAAACTCTGAGTCAGTCACCATGGTAACTGACTCTGTGAACATAACCTGCTCGCTGGCAGGTTTTCTGTAAGAAACCCTGAGTTTCTACCTGTCTCCTCCCACCTGCCAGACAGCAAGCTGCCAGACATGGGTTGTCCGTTTCTTCGCAATCCGATAGATATCGAGGCAGAATTAATTCGCAATGCCTTATGTCGGGAGATGTACTCAGGGCTCAATTGGATGTGCTTTCATTCCGAGATGAATATCTGTTAGAACAGTATCACTGTTCATTACACTCAATCATTTCTTAACATTCTCCGTCCATATCTGCCTTCTTGTTAATCTAATTTTTAGGAAGTATTTTATTTAATATTCATGTACACATCGTCACATGTTAGTCTTATAATCAATGACTCCAATATGTATTATATGTAAAATTGTGTTAAATAAAAGTGTTAAAATAGTGTAAAATGTTAATCTACTAAACAGGATATTAGATGAGAGGACATATGTGTTAAGCAGCTTTCTGTTTGGGGTTTAAATTACTACATGTTGAAGTAGCCACTGAATTAATATTTACTTTGTTTAATAGCCTACGTCAAATATGAATGAAATCAAAGCGAGGTACAGTCATAGCCCAGCAAAATGTGCCTTACTTTTCTGAATTATGTTTTTTTATTTCATTTTTAGCTGCTTCCAAATACGTTACACCAGTTTTTCACCTGTATGCTACAATTTTAAGTGAGGTAAGTTAAGTCAGTGGAGTAGTGCATTACAACTTAAGAATTGACTCTCTCTACTTAGCGTCTGCAGCGGTGTTACTTTTTGTGAAATATATGATCATATTCGCCACAGGCCTGCAGGGGGAGCTCCAGTTACAGTGAGGTGACGTAACTCAAGCTTTTTTTCTCAGTAGTTGCCATGGTGAATCAAGGTATCGGGGCTCCATTGATGATGGCTTTGTATAGTGGTCGCGCACGCGCTAAACTCAAGGTTAACATACTCAGAGTTGATTTACCTAATTCAGATCAGCTGTTCTGGAACCGGATACTCAGAGTTTCCCATCTCAGAGTAAGTCAACTCAGAGTTCTGGGTTAGACTCAGAGTTTGTTGAACCTCCTACCTGGAATACCCCCCAGTTATGAATAGAGAGCTTCCATAGGTTGTGGTTGTGGTCCCCATCCTGCTGTGATCCTGCTTGACGTCCGCACCTGCTATAATTGTTATTAGTCACATTTCTATTATTATTACTGTTGTTATTGTTGTTTTTTTATTGTTATTATTGTTATTGTTGTTTCTCTGTGTCTCTCTCTCCTCTCTCCCTCCTTCTTTCTCTCTCAACCCAACCGGTCAAGGCAGACAGTGGCCTACAGTATATACCTTAGCACACTATATACATAATTGCTGGGCTAAACTACTATACAGTATTTGGAAACTGACCTGTGTGTTCTCACTATAGCTTTAATAAATACAATTAGTAAGACAACGTTTTAGCCATGCAGGGCTTTCATCAGTTTCAGCAGCCTGTCTCACTAACCAGAAATAATGAAGATGCCATGCGAGAGAGAAGTGTGGCTTCTACATATTATTAAGGACTAAAATGTGTCAAATATCTATCATGAATAATTCATATGATAGAAACATTGTAATACAGCTCCTGTATACCATTAACGTTACTATTTTTAAATTATTGACTGCATTCACAACCACCCAGTCAATAAGTTTGCAGTGCAGCCTACCAGGACAGGTTTCATCACCAACAATAACAAACAATTCATCACCACCAAAAATGATCCCACAGCAGATGTACACTTCGTCACAGCCTCCGAATGACATCTCACAACAGATCACGGTCCATTTTCCACGATCGCACACCATCAGTGTCAGTCTCCCCTCTACCTCCTATTCCAGTGAGAAGCTTAAGTGTTTCGTCTGCACTGCTGAGTGGTAGCTGCCAACTGCCCTCCTTCAAAAAAACTGTATGGCTCAAGGGCAAAGAAAAGGGCAGGGAAGATTGTTGCTAACCTTTCACACTCAAGTAACCATTTGTTTCAGAGGTATTCTTCTGTGCGACAGTCAGTCCATTAAACAGCATATACAGACTTTTCCTGAGCACATAACCTACTTCCCTGTATTCCCAGGGACAATATCGCCTATGATTTACTATATCTCTACCAGACAATCATACTGTCTTACTTGTCTTAGTGTGTAATGACTTATATGGTGGTGGTGGTGGTGGTGGTGGTGGTGGGGGGGGGGAGAGACATTTAGATCAATGAAAATGAAATGAAAATATATTTATAATGTAGAATTCAGGTGATAAAATAACAATTCAAAATCACCTTTCCAAACAGAGTCCTTGTGACTTCAAAGTCATCAATCTTCTATCTCGCCTAAGAATCCACTGCTAATATTAATGTTTTAACAGTAGTGTAGCATCTGCTACAGTGTGCCATGGGAGGACCTTTTCCTATAAAAGGGATGCAGCACATACGGGATGGACTGTAAATATACATCTATGTACAGCCCTAAAATACACAGTTTTTCTGTTCTGCTGACATGCACAGGATCCCCCAGAGGAGAACTGACAGCTATCTGAGTTTGATATATGTGTTTCTTACTGTCCTAACGAGCAGATTTCTCTTGGTGATGTCTAACAAAAGGCTTGGAGGAGGGGATGGTCTCAGGCTCTTGGGTAAATATTACCAAGACCACAAAAACTGGGGATGGGTAAATTTAAACAGTGACTTAATGCAAGGGGGAAGTGCACTCTGAGCCATTTTCTTCGCCTCTCACTTCATTCATAAATCCAGCTGCTTTTTAGAGTATTTTCTGGCTAAAATCCTGGGGTGTTTTCATATGACAGAGAGGGAGGGTTTTTATGTGTTTCTATGTTGGGTCTACATGTGTGGGTGTGCACACACACAAGTAGTACTTGCCCAAAGGTGCATGTGTAAAAGCAGTTGATCCCATGCGAACATGAGTGAGATAGGGAGAGGATGGATTTGAACATGCTTGCAATTGAATATCCTGTGAGTGGGCGGACTCCTCCATTGGCCACCTACTGCACAGCACTTCCTGATGTGGAGGAAGGTGGCCATTGATTTGATCGGTCTGTGTATGTGTGCTTGTGTGTGTGCAAGTGTTTGCGTGGGCAACACTATCTAATTCTACCACAGAGGGTTGATGTATGATGTTTAGGAGAGATAGCATAGCAGGGAGGCGTGATGGGCAATTGTGTGAAAACTTGATGTCTGTCCTGACAGTTTGTCTAACTGATAACAGCTCTGCCAGCACAGACAAAACCAACCTGGCAGGTTGGACGTTATTAAAGTGGTGTCTAAGATATATCCTCTTTGTGCCTACACTCTGATGTGTTTCCCCCGTGGAATCAAATAAACAACACCATCCCATACTGTGTGAAGATACGTGCAGAAACTGAATGGAGAAGATACTATATATGTAAGCATGCACTGCATATCAAAGACCGATGAAATGTAGATTAGTCATATTCAGATTTGACTGAGCAATTTCATACAAACAAGTCCTCACATTCTTGCACTAGAAAATTGAATCCAACAAAATGTTTAATGTTTTTGCTGAAAATGTGGAAAACATGTACGAGGTTCCCTTTGTGCTTCATTGCCACTGAGCAAATTTATACCATAGGTGAGACAGACTGTGAGAGTTTATTGATCACAGTTCAGTTAATTAAAACAAGCTTATCTCAAGGCTTTGCAGGGAAATGTGCTGTATTTCTAACCACTGTGTGTGGACAGAAAGATAGCAATCTGATCAACATTCCTAAAAAAAATCCTGGGTAATTTAAGCAGCCCATATTGACCCTGTTACACAATGTTTGTATGTCATAGTGCCTCTGCTTCTCTCCATTGTGCAAAGATACTCACCGAATCAAGATGCATAAGAGCTATTCAACTCTCATTTAAAAATGCCTGGAAATTGAATATCACTGGAGATCATATTACATTTAAGGTTTTGAGAAAATCACCATTGAATCAAACCAATACACTTCTCTGTGGTTGATCTTATGCTTCTCATTCTCACATATCTCCTTGAAAAAAGGGTTGATGGTAGAGTTAAACTAAATGATTGAAAGAGTGAATAGAAGTGTGTGAACGTGAGTCTGTCTGTTGGAGATCTGTAAGCTCCCTATCATACAATTGAGTGAATAGAAAACTGTGGCATTCATGCTCTGTCTGAATGGTATTGTGGTTTAATTCTTAAATGTTTATACACTGCAACATTTTAAGAAGTTTAACTACCAGAAAAACTGCATTCATTGATTTGACCTCAATTTTTTTTGTCAGTGGTTGCAACTCACGTCACACAGTTCTTTGGTAGCCTTGATGGTCCGCAGCATAGCAGCTTTATTTTGGAGCCAGTCGCTCCCCAATGACCTTAAGCTGAATGCAATCTTTCATGTCCACATTTCAAGGTATTTCAAATTTAAAGCTATACAGCAAATTTCATTGACAATGCATCTTACAAAAACCTTTGGTCAAATTATATAGCATAGTGTTAGGTAAAAGAAACAATACACAACATGTGGTCTAAACACCGCTATGTGGACAGATTGATTTAATCATATCAAAACCAATTAGCAATGAAAATCCACACCAAATTTTAATCTATTATTTTTTATTAGGGAACAAAATCTTATCATTTTGAAATATATTAAAAATATATTTCAAATAGTAGTACTGTGACTGTCCAACAAATCACCTTGTGCAGTTACTTTCCACTATCTAGTAGTCTGCATCCAAAAGTAAATAGTTTCTGAGAAATATTTTAACTACTGTCTTTTAAAGTCTATAAAGATTATATATTGTACAAGTAATTACCTGATTTTTGGAGATTTTGTTTTTGTAGCCTCTGGACTGTTAGATTTTTTCAGCTTTGTCAAAATGTTTTGTGATCATTGCTGAACAATGCTATTAACATTTAGAAGTAAGAACAATGAGGAGAGAGCGGTGGTATAGATCAGTAAAGAATATATACAACATGTTTTTAGTCTGAAGTATTTGTGAGATCTGCTGATGCACAGCGTTGTTTAGTCACATAAATGAGAACATTTGTACGTTTGACCCCCAGATGCGCATAATTTGATATGACTGTACTCTCTGTTCTAGCAAAGGTTATACTGGTGTTTCACTGCTCTACAGTCTAATAGTGTACCATCTCTACTTGAAAACCCTGACCCTGCCTGGTCCTCTACACCCCAGAGCAAAGAGTGATACAAATTACGGTTGTGTAACTGCAAAAATAAGGCCATGTGTGTGAATTATAGTGATAACTAAAAAATAAGGTCTAGAAAAGTGCTTGGAGAGAGTAATGCTAAATCTTGTTGCACAATTCATCCTTGACAATCTCAAGCTCAACAAAAGGATGTCAATACATATAATATTTACATGCCTTTCTTGTCTTTCCACCAGTATGTAATGAGATGTTTAGATATTGTGCTCTATAAAACATACCTTATCTTTTTGTAAATATGGACAGATAGATTTTATTCGTAAGCCTGAATAATTGAAAACACGCTTAATCATAAATGGTCTTGTTGAAAATATTAATGAGAAACTAGAAGACATTTTTCCTTTTTCAGCTTGTCTAGTTTCCAATATTCCTTACACTAGACACTCCACAGACGACTGTGTTACGTCAGGGTTTGGCTGAGAGGTCAGACAGATCAGAGGAGAGGAAAATATTGTTAACAGCACTACTCTATCAATAATAGGTAAGGCATTTATAATAATAAAGTAAATAATGAAACAGATGTGGCCGGCAGCTTAACCCACAAATCATGACAAAACTGACTACCTTTATTCAAAGTCTCCTTTTTGATTCCTCTCTGCACAGCTCATGACTTTCTCACTTTCTCTTTCATCAGTTATTCTGTTCCTGATGATTGTGCAAAGCAATGTGATTGGATGACGTCATCCATGTGTGCGTCAAGCCTTTGATGCTGAGTAACAGGCAGTGAATGAAAATGAGCCACTGAGTGAAAACTGTGACTAAAATTCTGCCTGTTACAGTTATGCCAATACTTGTCTCCTCTGCTGTATTTATCTCAGGAAATTGAGGGTTTATTGGCAGCTTAATATTATGCCCTTCAACAACCTAAACAACAATATCAGAAATTTCACAGACACCACAGAGACATAACCAATTTATTACAATTACTGTGGATTCAGCATATCATTTTAATGTTGTTACGCCTTCCTAACCTTTTGAAAAGTAAAACACTCAAGCATTTACATGAGCAGTCATGTTTATCTGTATACCCTAACATCCCTTTAAAAGGTCTTAATGGGCTTCACAACTTCACAACATAAATAATTCCCCATTTCAGTCAAGTTCTCTAAAATGACAGGGGAAAAACTAAACTAAAAACGGAACAGCAGCAAAATTTGGTTGAAGAAAGTAAAACACATATCTTTGGATAGCAGAGTGTGCAATAAACAACTGTTGGAGGGGGAAAATAATTGCAAACAAGACTAAGAGTCTACAACCATGCTGATGGCTCTGTGAAGCAGCACTTTTACACAGCTGTGCTTTGATCATGAACCTAAGTATTGGACAAGTTCAAATTGTGACCTGATGATGGCTTTAGATGAAAGGTCAGGGGATCACCAAAGTCCTTTTTCATCCTGAGATGAACAAGGATGTCTGTACAAAAAACTATGATAATCAGTCTCATAGTTGTTGGGATTTCCATCACTAGAGCCTCAGTACAAGCTGTTAGTGTGGCTACATTTAAATGGAGCAGAATTAGTAGAAAATCAAAACACAGCAGGTTATAATCCAATCATACTAAACCCAGTACTTATTTATGTACAAACACTAATGTATGTAATGTAAAATCAATAAAAATCAATAAAATTAACTCAGTATGAGAAGTCCTTTATGCACAACATTATACATTGCACATATAAATACAGAATATTTGTAATGTATGATACTAATTGTTTTGTGGTGTTGCCCTCCTATGATAATGACACACACATGCACGCCTGGTGCGTGCGCGCGCACGCACGCACACACACACACTGTTCTGCACCTCAAAGTGTGGTAGCTGATGCAGAATGGTTTATCTCATATTTTGAACACCATATAAAAGGATCAAAAGCAAAATTGATGTAATGCACACAACGTCAACTTTTTATCGCCAGCCTCAGGACTGCTGTCAAGCTTGATAATGAGCACTTATTAAACCCATCTGTTTGGTGAGAATCACTCTGTTTACCATGCTAACAGAAAATCAGATTGTAACTGCCACCGATGAAATCTTTCTGTAGAGAAAAACACATTTAAAAGATGCGCCGGAGTCTTCAGCACCAGACTATGATAAGAGCCATCTACAGGCTTCATCTTCAGGCTCAGAAGAAGAGATGTTTATTGCTTTAGTACCTGATAGTGCGACCCAGTCGTTGTCAAGACTCAATAACGGTGTTGTCAAACATTACATCTTTTATTGCGCATAAAATAGGATCTAAACGATTTTCCAGCTGGTGCCTTCACAGTTAACATATTGTCAGTACTGGTATAATGGCAAAGATGTTATTGGTTTCTACATCTTAAGTATGTTGCCAATTGGATTTGCATTAAATTAAATCCTAAACTGAATGAAATCAGGAATAAATATTAGTTAACAGAATTTGAAATTTTTCCACGGATGGTTAGAGGTAGAAGTCATGTAGTCAATTTGTATGCAACAGCCATTATTCTAAATGTATGAGCCACCTCTGTAGATAACAGATCTGCTCAAGTCAGCAAGGTGTAGGTCCAGGGAGAGGTCATGAGGGTCTTAGCACTGAATAATTGTTGATGCTGAAAGCTAAAGCACTGAAAGCAGCTCTATCGCACATTCTGGTTCACACCCCACATCTTCATTCATCTGAAGAGGTGGATGGAAAAGTAGATCAACCAGTTGGGTAACTTGAGGGACGATAGAGGGCCGCTACGCATCATTAAGGGGGGAAACCCTGCAGAGCTTTCAGCTACAAAGTTCATGAACACTGAAAACCAGTAGAAGGATCGATCCTGAGACATCTTGCACACACTGTAGACCAAGATGCTGTTACACAGAACTCCTCAAACATCACTCCACCAAACAAAGCCACTGACAGCCATACTCCACATGGAGTGCACTCATAAAGCAGGAAGGGTGATCCTGGCTCCTTGATCTATGAGATTCACTTAGAAAGATAGTAGGAATTCAGCTGGATTACCAACCGAGCAAAAGAGGCAGCTGCCCAGGGGCCCCACAATACCCAAGTTTACTCTATATTGTTTGTGTCTTACATGTTTTGATTAATCTCAAATGTGTTGCACCACTTGTTTTAAAGCTGTGTTTTATAAAATTATACACAGAGAACTGAGGGCAAGCATTATTCCATCTAAGGAGTACTACAAGGCTACAATCAACATGTATCAATATTGTGTAAATAATTACATACATTTGTGAAAACTGTGGACCATTATGCCAAATGTTAGCCCCAGCTCCCCATATGAGGTTAATCCAGCCATGGTTAAGACCCAAAACAAGTGCTACATTGGTGAGGGCATTATTTTTCAGGTATCGGTAAGATGATCAAGTACAATCCAGACAAGCCTATTGAAGTAAAACAATTCAAAAGTTTGAAGTCTTATTAGATTCCAAAAGACTGTACAGTGGATTAAAATACTATAAGGAAGGATATTACAATTCTAGACAGTTACAGTATCATATCAACGGTTACATTGTTCACATTGCAAATGACTCTGTGGTTTGGTGCTGTGTTTTCTTTTTCACACTGTGAAAATGGCCTTAGTAAGTGAACCTGCATTTTAACAAGGAAAATTTAATAAAGCTTTAAAAAGCTAAAATGATCACTCGTAAATTATTCTATTTTTCAGTGGTAAGGAGTGTTGAGTGAAGCACTATATACATGTTTCCAACATACTTGGGGGCACTATATCCTGTCAGTGGGTTACATATATGGAAGGCAACCCTGGTGAAGTTTCTTCATCTGTGTTCACACTAAAGGAAAATCAAAGTCAGACAACTCAGAAATCTCCCTCTCCTCATTTCAGCCAGTTAGGCCACATTCAATATTCAAACATTGCATCAGATTACATTTTAGGTGTAGTCTTTCTACTGTTCATTTCATATCAGATATTCTACTAACTGCCATTGTTAAACAATAGAGCACAACACTCATGTAAACTATACTGCCTATCCTTCTTCCCCTCCCCTCAGTCTATGTCCACTCCTATTCTGGATTCACTGCAGTTTATCTAAGCAGGAGCAGGTGCTTGCTGAAGAATACCCCAGGATTAAATCTTCACATGAAGCCTGTTTACCATTCACATATTGATGCCCTATTCACTATAGAGCTGCTTCAGTAATGTGTCGTGGAGAAATAGTGAAAGATTGATTTCTGGCATCTGCATGTTACAAAAAGCAACATATTTTATCACTGAAAACAGACATTGGCCCATTATGTTGAGGTTGACAGTTGTATATTAGTTGTAAGCCCATTATTGAGAGGTAGCTTGTCAGTATGATAGAGTTTTTACCTAATCTACCTTGTTGCTTTCATAAATGAGTCTGGGTTTATTTTTGGTGTTTTTGTCACTCTTCCTCTCCATCATTCTTTCATAACCACTATCTTTTATTTTCACGTTGCACAAAAACCACACATACAGGATGTCTGTTTCTGACCTGTTGAGAGAACAGACTGTCCTCTCTTTGTTGGGACCCTGGCGAGCCATAAAACATGCGAGGTTACTTTGTTACACAGTGACACAAGAACCATTGATAAAGAAGCAATTGCACCATGTACAGAGATGGCGTTATTCCTATAATGAATCTGGCAAATGTCACAGATTTCATGGGTTGTTACACAAAGTGAACTGTTAGAACTAATGGAAAAGTCCTCCCCAGTTGTATTAAATTTCCTTGTGTACTCCAGTCTATCCTTAAGGGAAAAAACATGCCAAAATACAAGTACAGTCACAAGACAACTTTCAGACTACATATTTCTGTTATATTAATGCTGCGCATCAAAATCCATTTATAGTAATCACATACTAGGAGGCGTGGATATAGACGCCTTAAATAATTGATCCTTTTAATGTTCTCAAATACATCCAGGCAAACATTCACTCAGGGACTGGCAGGCTCCTTGTATGTATTCTCTTGAAAGCCTGCATCATTTTGTCAGCACAAAGCTCCACTGCATGAGAGATGTCTTTGATTCATATTAGGTACATTTTCTTTTTCTTGTTGTGATTTCACCTTTGCTCATACAGACTTTACTACAGGTAACATGCCTATAGGTCACTTTTAAACTTTAAATTCACTTTTAAGACACGTGTGCTATGTGTTACAGAGTGAACAGGTTGTGTTATGTCAGGTTGCAAGGTTCTAGAAACAACAGTGCCATTATTTTTCCCATAAAAATCATAAATAACTAGCTGTCATAGCACTCCTGTCAATTAAATGGTCTCCTAGATAAATTATCACTACTACATTATTATATTACTACATTACTATATGAGTGGCAGAGCCAAAAACATTTTTTAAAGAAAAATCAAAGAGAGGCCAGATGAAGCGTGTTACTGCTGTGATTGGGATGAGGACAAAGGGCAATAGAGGAAAAAGAAGAGATTTACTGTTGTTCTATATTGTTTCAAATACAATGCTAAATTTATCCAGCATTTATACTGCAGTAATGTTTGTTGCGGTCATGATATCCTGTTTTTGGTCCAAATTAAACAAGTGATCTGTGTGAGATAAAACAAAATTAAAAAACTGTGTGCTACATATATTACAATGTCTTTTGTTTTGTGCTGCAGAGAGTCGCCATCTCTTTACAACTGAGCTCTGCGTAGCTAATTGGTTGTTTTCAGTATGAGTTGGGAAAGCTACGACTGCAATACAAAAAAGACACCGTGGACCATAACCACAAAGCTCTTACTTCTGAATACAGCTCTACTGTGCCTATATTTAAAAAATAATGCAGTTGAAAATATATATTAATCTAAAACCCAAATGTGTAAGAATTCCTAGCTACTTAGATAAATCACAGATTATTAGAACATTAACTACACACGTCATTAGGTCCAAGATAAAATCTAGACCTGGTGAAGGCACTTTAAGCTATTTTGCTCCTGTTCTCTGTTTCAAACTGCCTGATGACCTGAGATCTCTTACAGCTGTAAACAGTAAAACCTTATGGAGAGTGTTTGTCTTTGTGATGATAGTCCGGTTTGTAAATGTGGGTGTCACTGTTGTTTGTTCTTGTATTTTATTAAATGTAGTCTCAAGTCACTTGTTGGCATATTGCACTTTAATGTAAAGCACACTGAGCTTACTGCTAATAAAATATGCTATATGAATAGTATTTTCTTTTTAAGATAAATACTGTATTTCTAAATAATAACAACAGTGTGAAAATGGGTACAAAGCTGTTTGCATTTTCAAAAGGACACAAAAGGGGAATCAGTGACTGTTACAGGATTATGATGAACATCAGAGATAAATATTTATCTTATCCTTTTAGTCCTAAAAGCAATAAAAATGGGATTAAGGCCAGCCTGCCTTACTAAGACCGCATGTATCATATTGATAACCCTCTTAATCAGAACATTAATCAGCATTGTTTTAGCTGGTAATATTATATTTGAGGTCGATCTTTAGGTTCTCACTAAATAGTTACTGTTGCAGTGTGTCAGGTATGAGTTTGAGTTTGATTAGTAAATAGAGAAAAGACAAAAATACCAATGGCTTGATATTGAGCCTGGGTTTCTTTACAATAGGGAGTTGCCAAATGTGGATATTGTAGGATTTTGTGTTTTACATACAGTACCTAAAACTCTTTTAACAACATTAAATTCAAATGACAGATACAATGGATAAATCAACTGTCTGAAGTTTAATGGCAAAAGTAAGGGGGAGGGAAACACTGAAGCACCTTTCTGTAGCATTTGTCTTGGCTGACATTCATGTATTTCTGGTCTCTCAGTCGGAAACTTCAAGTCAAAAATAAAACAACATCTTGAACATGGACTGAAACTCTGAAAAATGTAGCTTTTTCATTTCCTTTTCTATTTTCATATTAACCCTTTCCATGCACCTTATCCATGGATGCAGCCAAAGCTGATCTCATATTCCTCTTGTGATCTGTGTCCATTTATCTGCTGTATCTTAACAATGCACTGGTAATGTGCACATTTTATATAGGCTGAAATTCCAATAATAGGGATCTATTAATGAATCATTAACACAGCAATACTGTGTTAGCCATGGTGGTGATGAATATGGATGTTGGCAGCATCATTTCTGTCATATGGCGGCTTTAGTATGGGCACGCTGGCACAGGGAGAGAAATGTGTTTTTTGGCTGGTGCTGCTACATCCCATGTGTGACCGATTTGACAACTCTCTTTTATCCCCTCCATACTGTCATCTCCACTTCCACAGCACCTGTGACTGATCAGGGCTTTGGTGGCCAAAAAGAATATGAGATTAAACTGAAAAAATGTATATGTTAGTTTACATCAAAGTGCTGATTAATTTGAAAAAAGGAAAAGAAAAACAGAGTTACTGTGCAAAATATAAACAGTTTCTCAATTAAGTAAAGCTCCCAATGATTCTTTTTTATTATTATATAAGTACAATGATGCATAATTGAAAAGATTGCAGCATCTTTAGTACTATAACATATTTTATCCTTACACTGAGACATACAGTGGTAACCAGTCAGACCAATTAGGGCAACACAAAGTCACCTTTACCTGTAAGTACACTATGTGATTTGGTGTGTTCACACTGAGAGAGATCATTGTAATTGAAATGTGTTGGATGGAGACTACCATTTTGAATGATAAGGAATACAGATTTATCATGGCGATCATTTTGAACTGTTAAACACAGGAATATGTAATAATATCCATAATGACGACGATCTATCAACTGTGTCAGTTTCAGAGCTGCCGTAATGAGCTCACTGGCTAACTGGCACTATACACCTAAATGGAACATAAAGTCAAGCCAGTTTTCCTTTTAGTTAAGGTCATTGAATAGGTTTCTTAAGATCTTCAGAAGCTGGTTAATCTGAGGTCACTGATAGTTTTCTGAGTGATTCAGTGACACGAGAATACGTTGAGCCATATTATGACTAGACTTATAAAAAAGTCACCATCATAACACCTTGTCATTCCAGTATTTAATTAATTTATAGCAGTAGGACAATTTGTCTCTGTAAAATATGTTAATCACTCAAAGGAATACATAAATGAAAGTCCAGTCAAGTAAATTTGATTTTTATAGTGACAAATCACAATAAAGGTTATGCCAGGGAACTTTTCACACTGAGCAGGTCATTTACATAGACCCAACATTTCCCCATGAGCAGCACTTGGTGGTGGTGGCAAGAAACAACTCCCCTTTATCAGGAAGAAACCTCAAACAGAACTGGGTTCTAAGTGGGTTGAGAGAGAAATAGGGAGAGAGAGGCAGAGATGCAAGGAAACAATAATAATAACAATTTAAAAAGGCAGTCCTTGAAATGTGTTGTATGTGGGAGTTAAAGGACATATCCTGACTCCTTATGGTGTCGGAGGCCAAGGTAATGCCATCCAGAGTAGCTGTATCTTTAGAGAATGTGTTTGTAAGGTATTTGTCTGTGTGAAATAGTAGAGGAGGTGGTTAGAACAGTGAGTGAATTGATTTGCACTCTGAGAGAAGCCAATTGCATCTACTAATGAGATAAACACAGTGCTAAGGCTGTCATTATCGACATTTACATGAATATTAAAGTCACCCACTGTAATTACTTTATCTGTACTACAGACTAAGAATAAAATAAATAAATTATCAAATAAAACCTCTGGGAATTCAGATGAAAATTCAGGAGTCGGAACATTATATAGAATTGCTTTTTTCCAGGTTAGGTATAAAAGACTAAGAGCAAAGCTTTTGAATGAATATAGAGTTGATTAATAGACTTGAGTTGAAAATGGCTGCAACTCCATCTCCTCAGCCAATGAAAGTACAGTTTCAAAGTCTGTCAGTTGAAATTAAGTGTTATTTATCTGGAATATGGAGAGCTAAAATTGTTTTTTAACAGTCTCTTCCCTTTTAAATATGTGTGTTGTGCTCTCTCTCTCTCAGGCACATTTCATTCTTCAGTTTAATTATCATCTTAACTTTACCACACAAACTAGGAGGCAGCAGGAACACGATTCTGCAGATTCTGTCTACAGGGAATAGTATCGAGTGTTCAATAATTCAAACTGAACTCGGAAAATTGTGGTTTGTTACCCAACTATTCAGCAAAGAATTTTATTTGAACCCTATCACCAGAAAGTCATAAACAGCTTTGATTTTTCTGCATTTTGTGGCTTCACAGCCTGAATTCTAAGGTGATTATTACACAGAAATAGTCCTGCTCTACTGAGGTCAGAGTCTCTGTCTGCTCATTGTTTAATCATGTGATTTTCTGTGAAGGGGTGGACTCATTTAGGACAGAAGGTACTTGACTGCCCTGAGATGCCACTTCCAGTTACACTAAATTAGCAGAGATAAATACTAAACTAAATAATCTCTTTAGTACTGGTGTGACGATACACTCAGCTCATTAGACGGACAATACACGATATTGGGTTCACGAAAACGAGACGAGACAAGATTTTAACACTAATTTTTAAGAAAACTTCAATGACAAAATATATCACTGGAAAAATAGTCCTTTATTTGACTGAAAGTCACAAAATGCAAAACAATGTAGGTGCATTTTGAAAAGTTTTAACTAATTATCTTATAATGAATGTCACTTCAGTTCTACTTTCTAAGTATGAATTATCATATGCAGTATGCAATATACAAGCATTGTAAAAGGTTTCCCATCCTCAACCCCCCATATAGATAGATATTTTATAGATAGAATTTTTGTATTTATGGAAATAACAGCCATAAATACCAAAATTATATACAAAAATGAAGCATGAAGAATAGAAACAGTATATAAATATAAATGAAATAATTAAATTATCACAAATTATAAAATATCCTAATAAAAAACACAAATACAAGTAAATTACTTAAATCCTATATCACACAAATACACAAATAGAACAACATACTTATAAATGGTGGTGACTAATTTTACTTTTTGCATTAGTAGGCTACCACAGATGCGCTAGATTACTCCGCTCCTCCTACCTCAGGCTTTCAGTGTAGAGACCTCAGGTCAACCTCTCTCCATCTCCTACTTCTGACTGTGAGAGCCTCTCAGCAGGTAGAAGCTGTTAGTTCACAAACTACAAGGGCACTAGCTCCAACAAGATTAATTGACTCACACAGTGACATTATAAAAAGAAGACATGCAAATGAGTGATAGAAAACTGATCCTTTTTAAAAGTATGATTTTTTATCCCAGTGTTCAGAATTTATTTTGCTTTCTGCCACCGAAAGGTTGGTAAGTTTACTCAAGTATATTTGTGTATTCTTGCTATTCAAACATTAAAAGGATCAGTGTGTGAGAGTTTGCAGTTGTGAGGTTGTAGATTGTATCAAATACCAACTTGAATGGGAATGACACAGGAATGTGAAAGATGGAGCTGGCTGCAACTGACCAATGACTGCATGATGATGCAGTAATCATAATTATCAGACAACCCACTTAGCCTAACAAAATGATTCACAGCCACTAGAAATATATCTGCCTGTATCCATGGTGAAACTCAATAAAGGCCCCCCGCCCACACACACACACACACACACACACACACACACACACACACACACACACACACACACACACACACACACACACACACACACACACACACACACACACACACACACACACACACACACACACACACCTAGTCTAAAACTAAGCACTGTAAGTGTCATAAATTTGTCAGCTACTTGCTACCATTTATCAATACCATATGTGTGTTTATGTGCAGGTAGACCACTGGTAAGTTTTGTTTTTACTTTTTTCAGCTTTCTTTCATACACAGAAACCCAGTGAAAACCCATAACTCTTATCCATGACTAGGAAAAAACAAACAAAACAAAACTCAGCTAAAACTTTTAATTCTGGATTGCCCTGGTGGCTGGGCAGCTGAATAGTTACTGGCATGCTACATAAATGCAAGGTCCCTGGTTGTCATCTGTTTGACCTTGTTTCCTGTCTGCCAATTCACTATCCAATGAAAGCAAAAATACTGAAAATAAACAAAACAGAAAATCTTTTAATTATCCTATAATTTGTTAAAATTGCAACCATCTTTTGTACAAGTAGCCTTATTATTCTATTTTGTTGCAATTGATCAAAATTACAGCTTCACCACAACTTAACTGGTTTGCGTCTGCTCAAGGACCTTTGTAGCATGTCATTCATATTGCTCTCTCCCTTATTTCTACTGTTGGCATTCTAGACACAAATACCAAAAAATATAAAGACAATAACACACATTACTTTGTAACAGTAAGGGCTCCCATGAACATTTTCCCCAATAGGTTTCTAATTTTTCTTGTGAAATGAACTTGTGAGATAGATATACTACATTTCTCATGAGAGATTTAATTATTTGAATTTGAAGTTTGGCAAATTATATAATGACTGGGCAAAGTAGTATGCATTAGTCAGAATTTTAAAACTTTAAGAAAATATAGATTATATGTAAATACCAGTATTTTACATGCATACCTTTAAACTCCCTACTTCTGCATTAAGAGTCTTGCATTTGCATAGAGGAAAATAAAATGGGTCTTGTCTGTAAATGAATTGATATGTATTGCAGTATTCTAGCTCATTCAAGAAAAAAAAACTACACTTTTTGTTGGATTTAATTAAAACACAAACATGGAAGGGATTGTTGTGAAAAGTGTGAAAGGTCATGAATTCATGCTAGTGTTATTGCCTGTGGCAACTCTGTTATGCTTGGCAGTGAAAGATATAAAATACCTAATTCTGTATTTTCCTTTATTTCTCTATCAAAGAATTTGGAACTTCAAACGATTAAACTTGTAACTTCTGCTCGTTGGTCATTTTATATTTATGTGTGAACAAATGATCAAAGATATTCACCAAAACAATTTCTGTACCTGCTTAAATTGAACTTTCTAACAACTCATTCCTTTTAATATAATGAGATATGTTTTATTGCTGCTGCAAAAACTAAAAAGTCCTTACAATTCCATTTTATTTATTTTGTTCCTATAAAAACATTTATATTATTTTATAATATTTTTCTTGGCTTACTTAAGTTGTAATAGATCAATTGAGGTCAGGTAACTATATTAGTGGGTCATGAATTCAGCTTCAAATAAAGCAACAGAGTTTGCATTTACTGTACAACCTCAGCATACTATTGCATTGCATAACACTATTTAATAAATGTATGCAAAAAAAATAGAAAAGAAATAGGAGGAGAAATGAGCAGCAACGTTATATATTTATAGATGTTTTACTATAAGTATTAAAAAATACTGACAATAAAATGACTTCCATTTATTGAAATGTTTTTTTCATAGAATAGACTGTTTTATTTATTTAGCCTGTCAATCCAAAAATATGCCACTTCTCACTGTCCTGATGCGAGGCTGGAAATTGGCATAATCTCTCAGACAAAAGTCTGTGGCAGTGATAAAATGTCAGTCAAACATTTTAAAATGTCAGGCACATCGATATCAGCCAAGGCGTAGGTGGAGGTCTGTTTGTGCCAGAGGGAGTATAACAGAGAGAACTTCAGGGATGGATTTTTCAACTGCTGGAGACACATCACACTGCCTTTTAACACCAAGCCTTGGCCTAAATATCTGAAGAACAAAAAAGAAACAGAAAGGAGCTGCATGATCTGCAGATAAGGAACCTGGTGTTATTAACATTTCTCACCTTTTCTTCTGTTATTGCTTCAACATGCCCGGTCTGTTATTTGATATAAATGCCATATTTATATATTACAATGGGAAAAATAGACTTGTTTTCATCATGTTTTAACAAAATATACTGATTGAAATCTAAACCTTGAGCAGCATCAGAATGAATAACTAGTCATTCAGTGTCAGTCACTTTGGGAGTGCAGGTTCCAGTCTGGTCATTTTGGATACGGAGTAGAAAAAGCACTGGAAAGCTACTAAACAATCCAACATGGAACAATATATTAAATATGAAAAACCTATGATACCTATTCTGATACAGTTGGACCACCGATTTTGAGATATGTAAACCAACCCATATTAAAGAATAATCAATAGGTTTGACCCATCAGTCCACCACAACATCACACTGGTTCTACTTCGGGCTCTTCCTCTAACGCACAACGGAGACCACAAGATGAAGAGTAAAAGCCTTAGAACAAACAGGACAGGTTTTCTTGTTCAGGTGTCAGAGAAACAGTTTGACTCTCCCTCCTGCTTCTCTATTTTCTTTTTCATGCCCCAGAAATTGCATAGTTTGTTTTCTCATTGTTGGGTTTGTCAGGAGGTATTCTTCAGAGGAGTTTGAGGTTCTGGAAATTAGGGAGTCTTTTCACATGAACTTCAGCAGCTATAGGACAGAATGCAATGTTTGCACAGTACGTGTTCATCATTCTTGAGCTCAGGCTGGATTCGATTTTCTTTCATTTTCAGTTTTATTTTCAGTTCCTTTCGATTCTTTGTCATATACTGTACCCCCTCTTTCTCACAGATGTCTGCTGCAGGATTCTGATCTCCTCCTTCTCCTCCCTTGTTGACACAGGGTGTCCCTCTCGGCCCTCGACTTGTTTTGACAAGCTTTCTACAAATGAGTTCACCTCCTTCTCAAGTCATTCTTCCTACCAGCAGCTGTATTTTATACTTGTTGTTTGCTTTCATAACATAGAAATTTCATTTCTTAAACAAAGACTCTCATTCTCTACCTGGAGCTCTGCTGCCAACCTGCTGTTGCTCTCTTATGCAGCACCTATAGCTCTTTTTGAAGCTCTTTCCTGTATTTTTTGGTCTTGATTTGGGCATGTGGGAGCTCTGTGGCAACCTGAAAGTGTCCTTATTACAAAGCTTTGTTAGCTTTTTAAATTCTTCCTTGAGATTCTACAACACTTTCGTACACACTTGTGTGTAAAAAAGTGTGGCTTGTCTTGTGCTTCCATTTGACCTCAATATGATTTTTGTCTTTGTCTTCTTTTTGTTTCTTCATCAAATGACACTCTCATCTTAGAGCATAAATGCCATGTCTGCCAGACAATATTAAAGTGCCTTGACCTTCCTCCAGGGATTTGGCTGTCTGTATCTCTCAGCTATCCAGGTCTCTTTCTGGAGCTAATTTTTCTTTAATTTTTTCCATTATTGGACAGTGGGCAGTGAAGAGCCAGACAAGAAAAGGGAGAGAGAAATGGGTATGACACACAATAAAGGTCCCTGGCTGGAATCGCACCAGGGACTTTGCAGTTATGCGGCATGTGCAGTGACCATCTGGCTACCGGGCACTCCAGGAACTACTTTTTCAGTTCAATTGCATCTATTTGTGGCGAGACTGCATTTCTCTCATTTTTCCTGCTTGGGGACAAACTTCATTTGCGTTCCTTTTTTTCAGCACCATTTTTTTCCACTGTTCAGTCCTTGAGTTTCCTGGCGAACTTGTTGATAACCAAGGACCTCTGGCTGTCAGTTTAGTCCTTCATGTCTTGGTTGGTTGATTCAGTCTAATAGTTCATCTGTGGTGGTGTCTGTTGCAGAACAAAGCATGGAAGAAAAGTTGTTCCAATTCTTGTTTTTCTCATAAATGTTACTCAATTTACATTCATCTTTCCTCAAGTTTTCCCATAATATTTATTACATATATCATTATCACTAAAGGAGCCAGAGGAATAGCTAAACATAAGATACGCTGAGCAAGAGAGAGCAGGTGAGTGAAAGGGAGAGCAAAAGTAAATAGCATAACCAAGCCCTAGTCAAACCCAAGTTTACAAAGAATTAAATTATAATATTTCAAATTTGGATTGAAACTAATTTTAGATCAAATCTTCCTAGTTTATTTGCATTTTCAAGGACAAACTGGCATCCACTGCAGCTCATGATTTACAAAGTTAACTTTATCAGCATAGCAGTGTGTATGGTAACTTAGTTTCATATATATCCATAAAACACATCAACTTAACTCTCCTCTCGTGTAATTTTTCAAACATTTTAGGTATAATCTCTGCTGTCTCATTGTCTGAACAGTGTTCGGTCCTCTCTGTCTTGCTTCTTCTGTTGACGCCTGCCACACACAATGCTCTAACATATGGTCTGGCCTTTAGTATATTATGAAAAACAGAAAATTATGATTGTGATTTTGAATGTAGTTTCCTTACATAATAAGCAAAACAACTTTTTTGTTATGTTTATAATTATAATTATATTATAGCCAAAATTATAACTGCTCCTTCATACTTTTGATAAGAAAATCTGCAAGTACAGATAAATAATGTGTAATGGATTAGGTAATATTATGTACAAACATTAGTAGGGGTAAACATGTCTTACCACGTTTCTGCAAAGTGCACAGAGATGAAATTCATATCAATCCTATTATCTAAATATGACACCAAACAAGCATGCTTCCCAAAATGTCAGAGCATTCCTTTGAGATTTACAGAGTATGATTTATCATCTAATCTTACAAACCAGGAAAACATTCTACCATATTAGAAGCAAAACTGATGAGTAGAAATATTACTCATTATAGTCTGTCAACAATGGAAGCATTTCTTTTCAATGACATGCCCATGAGTTCAAACATTTTCACTTGCATGGCTCTTTGATGGCAGGATGGTAAACCTCAGTGCAAGTCACTGAAGATCAAAGATATTCATTGCATGGTACCACTCCTTCACTTACAGATATGACATTTTGGAAGATATAGCCATTTCTATTTTGAAAAGTTTGACTTTGTAGATGATTGGGAGGAAAGATAACGTGTAAGACATGTTGAAAGGTGAAATATGATTTTAAAATATCCCCCAGTAAACCACCTACTGTTACAGTTGTGCAATGTTGTTGTAACTAAAGGATTTAAGATTAAGTATTTTAAAGTCACTCTGGCTTCTGTAATTACAAACAAAGTCAGAGCTCATCCTGATGCTCCCGAGTGCCTCATAATAAGCAATGCTCATCAGACAATATCAACTACAGCACACATAATGCTCTCAAGAAAACTTTCCGCTGTGAAAAGTTTAATATTCACAGAAGGTTGCTGTGTGTTTACACTGGTGATCTTTCTGATCAGGAGTCAACCTTGTCCCAGCTGGCCTCTTCCTTGTCAGTGTGAATCCTCCCTGACCTCAAACAATCTGCTTGTCAAAAAATAATAAAAAAATAAAATAAACACAACACAGTTGGATAAAATACTTTGCTGCATACCCAATGAAAGAAGAAGATTTGGCTGATGGTTTTTATATTTAAGAGGCATTATTTCTGTTTGATGGTTGTTCATCTTAGTATGAAATATAAAAATCTGAGGTATTTAATCACCCTTCCAATTAATTATTTCTATTGATATTTTTGTCTTTCTTCAGACGATGGACATGGTTTAAATATTGTCTATGTGTACATTGACTGTTAATGCAAAAAGGGTGCTGTCACAGAATGAGCCTGCAATAACAAATACTGTGTAATCAGTGAGTATAGAACCAAACTGCTGAGATTTTAGATTTACACTGGGGGTTTTTTTCAATCCAGGGAGCTTCCTTTTTCACTTGCAATGACTTAAGCATACTTGATAATGATAATGATTATCATTATTATTATTTTTTAAACGTTATCTCTGAGAAGTAATGCATTTTGAACCACTGGCAGCTTTGGAAGCTCTGTTTGCCACATGCTATATAGAATAAAATAATTCCAAATATTCCAACAATTCAAATAAGATTTGGCAAGAAATATGTAAAATGGGAACATCAGGGGTTTTTGTTTTTTTGATGAAAAAGGAAAATGAAAAGAAAGATTTTCATTGTCAAAGGTTTGTGTTGATTATATATTTTCAAGGTTTCCAAACATGGTTCAGCCAATAAGAGATGAGGACTGGAACCTGAGCATCTGCTTTAAATCATTTTTAATAAACTTTAATAAACGAATATATTTGTATCTCATATTTTGGTGTTTGAACACTAATAGAATCGCCACAAGGGAATCAGCAAATGGAAATTACAGGGTGGCACAGTGAAAAACTACTTTCTGTTGGTCCTGTTGTCAGTAAAAGGGAAACATTTTTGGACTGTCCTACCAAATAAAAACAGAAACTGATCTGAAAAGTTTAAAGTAAAGGTGAAATACTGGCTAAAACAAAACATGTGATGATTGATCACTGTTCATGCACTTTTGCACACAGACATGCACATGGACATTCAAAGACTATGTGTATGCACACACACAGACAGACACACACCTACAAACATTATGCACATATTCACAAATTGACATTTATTAGGCAACACAATAATATGCACACATATTATGCAGCACATGTAAATAATGTAATTTTTGTACCATCATCTCACATGGATAAGTCAAGAATGTCATTATTCATTATGTGCTCAATTTAATTAATGTATTTTTGGTAATGATGATAGGTTATGACCATTTTTAGTTAGAAAAACCTAACGTTGGACAACGGTCACAAATTAGCCTTGGCTAGAAATCCTGTATGCAACACATTTTTATCATGTTATTGTAACCTGTTACAATGTTTCCCACATTTGCACTGAGAAAATAAACTAATAAAAAAAATGGATTCCTTTGAGCTGTGTAATATCCTGGCTGTAGTTCTGACCAATAAAAAAGGATGATCTTTTAAAGCAAGCAGCACTGTCTCATGTGTTGGAGCTGTTGCATATTGCATGCACTACCTAGCAGTGTCTTGTAATTTTTTTTTTTCAAGGACTTAACTGTAGAGGTCATTGACTACTCAGACCCCTGAGGACACCAGCTCTGTGGGAACTCACATGAATGACAACGCCTGGAGCAACCACAATATTCCTGCTCTAAGTCACCTGTTTATAGACTTAACCATCACCGAGGTGTTGACTAGGAGGTACCCAGTGTCTGATTCACTTCACTGACTTGACCGTGTTGAATATTCCCTCATTGTAACTTGTTACATGAACAAATGCTGTTTTACAGTCAGTTTTCATCCCAGTTTTTAGGTTGGACTTCAGCTATTTACTCAGATTCAGTGAGCTTGATTCAGTGTGTTCTGGCAAACAGCTCAATAAAAACAACAAGAACAAATATGTGTAGCTGTGTCAGACAATCTGTTTGGACAACACAATATAAATGTAGCTTTACTGCCACACACTTCCAAACAACTGCCTTTCTGTCCAGTAAAAGTGACACCTTATCTGTCAAGCAGTCAATGAAGCTGGGGGATAGTGATAGCAGGGACAGACAGGAAAAGGCATATTGAGCTAGCTCCACATCTAAGCTTCACCACACGGTGGACCTGTAGGGAATCAATGGCATTGATCACAGCATTGCTGTACATACCAGGAAGTATATGAAAGAATCAAGAACAGGAAAATACATTTCTTCATTGCCAAAAACACCCAAGCTTATTTAGCTCTATAAATAGTGCTTTTGCAAGACAGATAGACAAACAGACCGACTTTGGAGGAGACATTGTCACTGTTAGGTGCTCTATAAACCAATTAGACTAGTTGTAATTATTTTGGTCTGTTTTACTGTTGCAAGAAATCAGTAATTGTCCCATTGAGAATATATATATATATACATATACATATACATATACATATACATATACATATATAGTAATGTCATAGTCATAGCCAGAGTAATGACCCATCCTTATTCTCCCTGGTATTTTTTACTGTGTATTAAAAACATACACATAACACTTTTTATAGCAGTAGGTAGCAGTAGTACAGTAGCTCAGTAGCTATAGTCATAAAGGTACACCCTTTTTCCTAGGCTAATGTTTTTTGCTAAGCAACAATAATGCATAAGTCATTTTTACAATGTTAGATAACAAAATAAAATGTTGCATTTTGCACGTTGCACAAAATAATTAATACCAAAACTGTCTGTTACCCCATTTTACCTGTTTTTCCTATCTTGTTAGCCAGGAACAATACTATATTACACTGTAATTATTAAATATGTAAATACATAAGGTGTACATTTTCTTAAACACAACCTCTTAATCTACCCCTTATTTCCCAAGGTCTTTTTATTTTCTGTACTGCCTGGGATATGTACCTGGTAAGTGTTTTTTTTTTTTTTAAAACCCATAATTAACCATAATTTGTAGGCTGTTAACAAGATTTGATGTTTTTGCAATGTCACATTAATTCCTGCCTTTAAGCATTTTGTGGGTGAAGCGCTGTAGGCCACAAGCCCCTTTAAAATCATATCTCTTTTAAATTTTGCATTTTTTATCATTAGAAGCTTTTCATTAGATCCACAGAAAGTACCTCATTCCATGATAGTGAAATGAGAATTAAAGAAGTATTAAAATCAAATAAGAGCTAAGTATAAACAGAGATATATGGAAGTAAAAGGCTCGCTCACGTTGTTGGCATTCATCAGTCAAGGAGTAAGTGCCAAAGCACAGAGGCTTAATCCAGAAGGTATAAGGCTGCAGAAATCTCACCTTCTGTATCAGCAATTCAGTGCTTTGACAGGTTTACTGTTTCTTCTTCATCTCCAAGCTTACTGCGATAAGAAAGAATCCCTCACAATCCCTGCTGGATTGATTGTCCAGAGTAAGCAGAAATTTGATCTATAAATTGTCGCCAATGAAACACAGTCCAGTGACAGTCATGTGAGTGGCAAAGTGTTTTAGGCAACTGAAATAGGTGAACCAAGAATATTTGACAAGGGATATCCTAGTGCAACATACTCTGATCAAATATAACCAGGACTAGTTGCCATCTTGTATTCTTGAGTCACAGACATCTAAAAAAAAGCAAATCAATAAAATAATGAATGCTGCCTGCTGCCATTAGTTTTAACAAGCCTACAGCCACAGTAGCAGCTGTTTGAGACTATACCTTGGCAGAGTATGTGCTTTGATCAAAATGCTAATGTTAGCATGCCAATATGATCACAATGCTAACATGTTCATGTGTACCAGGTAATATTCATGTTCACCAGCTTAGTTTCATGTGTTGGCAGGCCATTCTTTTCTAATTAGAACTACACAGTACAGTAAAGCTAAATACTGGACAAAGTGACATTTTGAGCTGCTGGTGGTACCAGAGGAAAAGTCAGGGGATTGAAGTCATTGGGATTCATCTATGTGCACCATGTCTGCCAAAATCCATAACAACTGAAGTTCTTGAGATGCAGTATTTCAGCCTGGACTAAAGTGTTGGATTGGCCAAGTAACATGCCATCATAGTGTGACTGAAAAGTTTAGTTTAAAAAGTTTAGTTTAATTGTGTGCCTCTCATGGGTATTATTTGTACTTTTGAAACATCCTTGGTGGAGAAAATCAGCTGAGTATACAATGTGTTTATGATTGGTGAGTAGTAATCCCAGGGGAAAACTGATTAAAACACACTCTGAAGAGCAGGACCAATATCAATCTATGCAAGCTGTTCAGATCAGATTTGAAGGGATTTAACTCACCTGCCAACAAAACCAGTCAGCCAACTCTGTTTGACTGGCTTACTTTGTCTCTCAACTCTTATTAAAACCAACTTGGACTTTCTGTTTATGTGTGGTTGTGTGTGTATAGAATAGAATAGGCTTTGTCTATAGTGTACCAATCACGTCTAAGTGTTTGTGCAGTCAAAGCAGTGGCAATAACTGCACATTAACATTTATAGCATACACACCACCATGGGTAAAGAGAAGCTGAGTCTTGTTTGTTGACTCAAAGCATATTCTGTTCTACTTATGGCTGCAAGATTAATCTATAATTGAAATGGGGACTCCGACCCCTTCACTCCCATAAGGACAGTTTGTGCTTGTGAAACAGTGAGGCAGTTACAGCATGACTCTGGCAATGAGTGTTAATGTGGGATGGTAAAGAGACAATGGTATTAGATCAGAAAAGACAGTCAGTCCCATATGAAGCTTTGACTTTTGAGCACATACACACGGCCAAACATTTAATAGACCAACAGAACCATTATAAAGCTCCTAATGGCCTCTAAACGGTTTCTGTACATCACCCACTCATCCCTAGATAATTTATGGCTGATAGCATCATGATTCTGTAGTCGTTTTCAAGCTGAAAAGAGAGGGTTAAGTTTCAGTTAAAGAAATGGCCCAGCTTAATAAAAGACACACTGTAGGGATTAATTAAACAAACATCATAATACCAGGAACCGCATCTCTCTACAGTTTCCAACCCAGTTTACATTATCACAGTGGGATTAATAAAGACACATAAAAGTAAAACCCAGTTCCATTAGCTAACTTCCTTTTATTTCTCATATTACACAGCACATCTTTCACAGTTTTCTGTACTAGAAAGTTGCATGACTAAAGGATGAGGGAAAATCTATTTAGCTATTTCCTGCACTCAGCTAGTCTCCTTCACAAAATCGAAAGGACATGAGCCACACCGCACACATTGCATGCTTGAAAATATTGCCTCTATAGTTTCAGTCAATGACACCACATGATACCTTCTGCAGACGTACACGTCAGAGCCCTCTACAAATGGAACACAACCCCATTAACACATAGGCAATGCACAGGATGTGGTTGTAGGTCTGAGCAAGGACAGCTTTTTCTTGTGTTGAGTCTACCTCCATTCTTGAAGTCCCTTTAAACGCACTATATGCATGATAAAATGTAGATTTATAATGACAATAAAGCATTACAGGTTTCATTCATGTCATCAAGGACTACTTTTGCATTTGGGTCTTCTACACCATTTGGAAACCAACTGCCAGCTAAATTACTGACTAACAAACAAACAAAGGTCATTGGTTAAAGGTTAGCATTGATACTAATTTAATAACACTCAATGAAAACCTTTGTTTCAAGTCTTAGCTGACGTTCTTTTTTAACCTAATCTGCAATAACAGAGTATTTGGTCACTTTGGGGATGATTGACATTACTACAAACAGTTATATGTTGCAGATGCAGATATGGAGCAACATGGCTTTCCTTTGGAGTTGTGTTTCTAGACACCTGATAAATGTAAGTCAAATGTTTACTCTCCTTTTGGCTCTGTTTTTAAATTATCTTGCAACCTTAGCTGATACATGCTCTAAGCTAGTCACTAACATTGACTGTTAGCAGTTTGGTGCTTTTGGTGTCATTGCTGTAAAACTTTTGATGAAAACAGTTATATGCTGAAATGATCTGATGAGAGTGTAGCAGAACAGTAAAGTTCTGAGCCTTAAAATCAAAACAATGAGCTGCAGAGTCAGTTGCTAATCTAGTTTATCACTGAGCATTATTCATTTAACATACAAGTATGTTATCCATTGTTAATATGAATATATTGATTACAGCTGCTTTAACCTGCACAATATTTGCAAAATTTGGTTTAATCATACTGAATTAAGTGCATTTTGAAGTTAATTCCTGACCCTGGAAAAAGCAGTTTATGTAACAATCGCATGTGACAGTTAATGTGACATGGTGAAAAGCTCCAGAACAGCCACTAAATGGATTTGAGGTAGGATTATTTGGTCATCTGAACCATGAAACATAACTTTTAAGTCAACGTACACAAGAAGTCCTTAAACTGTTCAGTAAAAAATGATTTTGAGGAACACTTCAGACTGTAAGAAATTCAGTAATGAATCATCATGGTTTCAAAACCGGTCAGTTATGTTTTATAGTAGGTCTAGCAACTGTTTGCATCTCCCATGAGAGAGAGCAATTGTGCTTAATAGAGCCACAATCATGTGGTCTGTTCCTCAGAGAACTAGTGACATGTATTTATCCACTTTGTCAGTTCTGATAAATGGCACCCCTGTCACGGGTTTGCAGTTAGAGGGAGATACCGTCAGTGGCCATTAAAACAAAATGTCTTGTTTGGAGACATTATGGGGAAGAAATGTTAGCAATGCATTATTCTTACAATGGATGTGCTTGGTGAGGACAGACTGCTCTGTCTTGTGGACAGCAAATAAATATTACAAGCCTCATGGTGGGAGCCATTTGTCTCACAAATGTTTTGCTGATGCTCTGATTGTTAGTTTTAGAAAGTGCAGCACTGACAAAACCTGTTCATCATCTATCAGTCCAAAGACAAAAACAAACAAATTAAATACATGCATATAAATGCATATAAATATAACCACATTTAACACTTGCTGTGTCTACCTTCTCTGACTGCAGCCTGCAATCTTCTCCCTCTTATCCCCACCAGGCTGATGCCATGGCATGATTACCTACTTTGTTGCAGGCCATCAGGAAAACACTATGTACCAAATCTTTTCAAAAGTCTTACCACAGAGAACACAGCATATGCTGCATTTGGCTTACATAGGAACTGCAACCACAAAGAATTATCCCAGTACAGACCTGCTTGAGGGAGTGATGGCCTGGTAACATCTGATGGATTCCAGCTATTACATTAAATATGCATGATGAAATATATTGTGTTATTACTATGGGAGCAGTAGAATAAGAAGTAGTAACATCTCTATTATGTATTTAATAGCATTGTAATATTACTGTGTAGTGTGTATAGTGTGTTATACACAGGCCAGCTGACAGTCTTGCCTGGGCCCGGGACGAGATAACCTTAGATGGGCCCCCACGCAACCGGATCTCTCCTTTTCCCTTGCTCTTCCTCTCCTCTTCTCTCCTCTGCTCTTCCTCTCCTCTCGTCAGTGTTGGGGAAGCTACTTTGCAAGCATAGCTTGTAAAACTACATGTAGTTCAGCCTGGCAGTAGTTTGAACAAACTACCATTTCTACCACTAGAGAAATGTAGTTTGTAAAACTACAGCTAAAAAAAGTAGCTTTAGCAACTACTTATACTCATTATACTCATTTAACTCAGCGTTAAATAAATCAACATGTGGTGTATATGAAACTAAATATAATAGCCTACAAAAAATCCACATGCCAGCAGAAATATGCCTCTCAACTCAGTTTTATTTTTTTAAAGAAAAAAAGCTGGTCAACATACTGTAGGTTCACCATAGACATGTTGGGTAATCTATAGATATGTTGGGTAATATAAAGAGAAAATGAAAAGCCTACCCCAATACCCACATGTAAATCAGAAATGTAAATCAGTCTACAAAAAATGTAATAAAAAACCCAAAGAGGTAGACATATTCTAGATCGGTGTGTCTTCAACAACAATGTTGGCATGACATGACATGATTCATGCCTTTTTCCAAAAAAAAAATTAAATTAACATTTATATTATATAGGTTTTTATTTTAATAAAAAATATTTCATGTGCAGGTGGTCGAGTGGTTAGAGCACATGCCATATACGCTGCTAAATAAAGGCGTCCATGCCAACAAAATCTTAAAAAAATAAAATAATAATATTTCATGTTATTGACCAAAATTGTAGTTTGTAAAGTAGTTTAACTACAAAAAATGACCCAAAAAGTAGTTGAAATACTTGACGCAGCACAACATATGAATGTGGTTTAACTACCAGCAAGTTACAGCTAATTGTAGTTAAGCTACTGTATGTAGTTCAACTACATGTAGTTTAAGTCTCCCCAACACTGCCTCTCCTCTGCTCTTCCTACTCCTACTCTATCAGACTCGGTCATTTTAGTGGGCCATAATGCAGGATCGCTGAAATTAAATGTCTGATCAGTCTCTGATCCATCCTGCTCAGACTCTCTGACGGGGCAGCGAGCCCCTCCCGCTCCACTGTGACTCTCTTCTCTCTCACCGGTAGCCTGACTCTGTCCCTCCGTTGCGGGTCAGCTCTCCCGCATCACTCTCTCTGTCACCTGACTGCAGCTGGATCTCTCTCCTCTCTGACGGAGCTACCAAACTCAACTGTTTCTGTCAAAGATAACGTGTTGTGTCAGGCTTTTATACAAGTTAATGGACGTTAACATTAGAGCTGGCCAGTTAAGTAGGTTACGTCACAAGGCTGCCGGTAAACGTTGGCTGCGCTGTTTCTTACCTTGCTCTACGTTGACTTTACTAGTTCCAGCTTCACCGTCACCACCTTTTTAAAAATATGTGTTTAGAAAATCTCTAAGGCCTCTATTTTCTTTTTCTTCTCTTCTTCTCTTTTCTTTACTTTTCTGAGCACCGGACTTGGGCTGACCGGACATTTTTAGCGTACTGAACTTCAAATGACAACATCAAATTTTGATCAGTGGCCAAACCATTTTTGTGTTGGGGGTGGGGGGGTTCTTGACCACTATTTCAAGAGCGATTAGGAAGAAAACAATTAAAAGCTTTTATGTAACTCAAATATTACATTTTTTTCCACAAATAGGCCTATTTTGAAAAAATGATTCCATAATTTAATGTGGGCCCATTTCTGGGCCCCCCCCCCTATCCTGGGCCCGGGACAACAGACCCGTTTGTCCCCCACTATCGGCGGGCGTGGTTATACTTGTATACTTGAACAATTATATTGTAACATACATTTAATGTCATCTCTCTTTTATTTTTTAAAAATTGTTATTTATTTAATTAAAGTATTCCTGCTTTATTACCTTTTCGTCTGTCTCTGTGCTGTAGTAACATGTGAAATTCCCCATGGTATCAATAAAATGTGATCTTAGTATTCTTGCATTGTTCTACTTTGTCTCAACAGAATATCCTGTGCATCTGTTGTAAAAGTTTAAAAATGAAACTCTGGCAGTGAAATCTCCACAAAATAAGTGACAATAGGACAAAAAAGGATGATTGTGCCAGTAAAAGAGAATGTAGTTATAATTTTAATCAAAAAAGGTCAGCAGAACAATGAAGAGCCTCTGCCCATACTCATATTAATGTCCAATTACATCTTCCCCATTCAGGCCAAGATCAAGCCCCGTCTTTAATTGGCTTTTCCTCTTTTTGTGCTTGGATGAAGACGATGCAGAGACCTTTTTTTCCACTTTACTGCATTACAATTATTTGTGTTTTTAGCTTCTCAGGTTTAATAAGATCTATAAATAGTCATCTAAATTCAGTGTAGCCAAACCAGTCACCAAATGGGGAAATTGATTTATAGTCTGTGATCACCTATCCAGTCGAATGTGTGACTGGTTACCGTAATATATTTCTGGCATAGTGGTTTCTTTACTTTCTTTCTCTTGTAAATTTTGTACATGGTGCTGTCCTCTGTCGTTCCTGTCACAGTGTTGATTTTACATCACAGAAGCCAACTCCAGATAAAAATGACGCAGGTATCTGGAGGGATGTTAGTCTGTAATGTTTTCTTTCCTTTTTTCCTTTGACCAGGAAAAAGGAGGTGCAAATTAACTATCCCACGGCACAACATAAAATTCAGTTATGGTGCAGTTAAAGGTTGCAGTTATTGAAGGAACCCACAAAGATGTCAGAGGCGTTTGACTGACTCAAATCTTTCCTTCACCAGGGGCCCTTCACCCTCAGGTCTGACCAAGAAAAGTGACTTTTTCCTTTTCTTGTGATTGTATCTACTGTTTATGTCTGTGTATGTGACATTTTCAGTGACCCAAATACCCAAACCAGTCTTGTTACATTGATTTGAGAGGAGCTTGCATCAAAAGGTTTTCCCCGTATGAGCAAGGGCACTATGACATGTGGACAGGCGTGGCAGTCAGGAGCAGCCACCCCACTACAGACCGTCATGTTTGTACCTGGATTACCATGCCAAAGCTGTAACCATTTAAACTAATATGGTTTGGATTGATTAATACAGATAAAACAACTGTGTAATTCAAATTATGTCCACTTCCTCTTCTTTAGAGCATATTAAATAAATACATTTACTGTACATTGCTAGTAACGGGGTTTTGAATCTGAATAAGAAAAAACTACTTGTAAAATAGTCACTAGTTGTGAAAAGGAACCTCCTGATCTCCTTCCAGTATAGATATCTGGGTCTGTTTCCCTGCAAAGCAGCTATGCGGGCAGAGCACTGCACAAAATTAAGTCAATTTATCTCCTGAAGAGACAGTGAGCCTCTGGAGGCTGTATATTGGTAACTTTGTTTGCTTATTCAAAAACATTGATAATGGGTTTTAACCCATTAAATTTGTTCATTTCTTTAGCTAATATAAATTAAGCAACAGCATGATACTATATTAATACCAAAAATACAGAAAATAATCAACACCAACCAAATGTAATGTCACCACTGACACAGAGGGGGAAAAACATTAATGCACTTCAGGATCAATCCTGTTTAAAAGCATCAATTCACTGGGGGCATTGAGGTGTCTTTTAAAGTGTGGCTTGAGGTATTGATTAGGTTGATTGACTGACTGATAAAGAGACCAATGACTGAGATGTAATCACAATTTCTTGATTCATCTGTAATCTAAGGCTGGTTAGATTGACAGCTGTTTATCAACAACACCTGCTAAAATCATTCGGTCAATACATTAGTCTGGTGAGTACAGTGTTAATAATGACTAGAGGTGATGGCATAAATTACAAAACTAAGATATGCAAGTACCTGATTTTATCATATTGGCTCAAATTAGTACATTTAATCTCAATTTATTTTATTTTACTGTTTGTGTTTTTAATGTTGCTCTAATTTCTTCTAGCCGTAAAGCATTTTGAAATGTGTCGGTGAGTAAGAAAATTGCCTTGCCTTGTACATGACATTACATTTAACAGTGACTTTCAGACTATGAAAATGACTTATGGCGAAACATTGACAATAAAGAAAGACAATGCATCAATAAAATCCTATTCTCACTTCAATGAGCTGTCACAGTTGAATGCAAGCAAGAAATTACAATTAAGATTACAAGAAAGTAAACATTGTGGCAAGAGGGAGGCAGAGGATGTCAAAAAATATATAGGAGATCAATAGGTAACAGACTTTAGAAAGACATCTCATATGCTGATGCAAAATCAGGAAAGAGTTAAGGGCTTAGATGACATCACTAATCAATAAAAAACTGCAGTAGAAAAATCTGATAAATGAGGAAATCAGAGAACCTGGTGGGAGTTTTATTTTGTTAAATGGCTTCACCAATCACTATGAAATCCTCACAAATCTAATTTAAACGAATCTAGTGTTGTTCTGGGATTACTAGCTTGTGTAAGTCTAGCTTTTATCCATATAATTGGGTTCAATTAAGTTCTTGCATCGCAATGTGACCTCAGGGTCAATACAGATTATAAAGAGGAGGAGAGGTTATAACCAGCATGAAAATTTAAAATCAGCATTTCAGGGTTTTTTTTCATTATTTTGTCACAGTATGAATAAATGTAATTCCAGACAATTTCTAACCAAATTCAAGTTCAATACGAGGTCATGTAAATGTGCACTATTTGAGTGGAAATCCTGCATGACAGTTTATTCAGTGAAGCCTAAATGATCACCTGCACCACTGACTCACTGTTCCATTTAATGTCAACTCCCACGATTAGCTCTAGTGTGTACATAAGCCCATTTAACCTGGTTACCACATAATTGCTGATCATCATCATGTACCAGAAAATCAGCCATGTCTCAAAAGAGTCATTGCTGCCTTCGTCTTGCATTAGATGCATCCTCTAACAATCCCAAAGCAGCGATTGTATTACACACAGATATTATAAATTAGTCATATAACATGTGTTACTGTTCATTCAGCACGAGTTATTCTTGTAACATGTATGATTTGTTAATCTATCAGCGATTATAGAATTTCAAACAAGAGTCAAAGGGAGAAATCGTCCCTTTCTGCTCACTGTGGTTTGTGTTTCACTTTCATTTGTTTTTCTTAGAGCCTCGTTATGCTCCACTGATTCATACACCTGTATCTTCATGTTGCTGCCAACGTAGATGACATCATTATCTATAGCAGTTGCTCTGGCCCATAACCATTCAATACCAAGTCATTTTTGATCAGGACTCTGTCGCAAGCTGTACATCTGTAGAGTGGTAAATGGATGAATATGTTACCTTGGTTATGGTTTCTTATTTGATTACCTACACAGAGACCTTCAGGGCTTAGCATTACTTTCATTGCAGAGGGAAAAAAATAAAATATATAATCAAAAAGAGAGTTATTAATACATGTGTAACATTTGATTACCTACACAGAGACCTTCAGGCTTAGCATTACTTTCATTGCAAAAGGAAAAAAATAAAAAATATAATCAAAAAGAGAGTTATTAATACATTTGTACCAATTAAATATATTGCACATGTGCCACAAAACATGTAACAAATGTCAATTCAAAAATTAATTTCTTACTTTGAGTGATGAGATCCCACATGAACAAACTATTTTCTGCCAAGATTAGGAAAGTTTTTGGTTATTTCACACAAGATATATCTGTATTTGAATCTGCAAACCTGTGTTAAGTAAGAATTCAGAATCTAATGGCAGTTGTTGGTTTGTTTGATCGCTGTCAATCAAATCAGATCAAACCACATGCACACATGACGAAGCAGATTGGCTGGATTTTTTTAAGTGTTAAATTCCAGAATTATAAATGTGATTGTTACGCATTTAGTTAGATTATTTCATGAAAGAGAAACCCACTTTGAAACATAGTTTTAGTGGGTTTAAAGCTGAAATCTACAGATTGGTGATGTAAAAGTAAGTTCCTCACTGCTTAATATGCTTTGGTTTGAACATAATACATTTGCATTGCCATTCAGACAATTAGCAAGCTGCCTGAATAATGAGACTGAATAGCAGGCAACACGTAGACGCCACAGTAAATGAGTCAGTCTTAACATCTAACAACACTCAGATGGCATGAAATGACGATCATTTTAAACCTAAAACGTTCATGGATTTCAACTTTAACAAATATCCGTTTTGTATTCTTCTGACATCCTGCTGTCTTCAAAAATGACGCCTCAAACACAGACAGGCCTGCTGACTGTTGAAGTTCAGTGGTTGAAGTTATGCAGTTTTCGAGGGAGGTTCATGGGACTGAGGAACAAGGGCTCCTGTGGAGAGCAAGAAGGCGAGCTGGTCAACCAGGCACATTGGAGCCTAATTAAATTACTATATCTGTGGGTGTCAGAGACATAGATAGAGGAGCCTGGGACTGAGGCACAAAATGACTGATCTGAATGTTAGAAAAGGCTGTTAAATACAGGCAGTGGACTCACTTGCAGAGAAAATCTTTCCTGGTGGTACACTGAACATTGCTACATACTGTATATCAATGCAAATATTTCCCTCTTGAAAACCTTTTCCACAGCACACATTTTGACTTGTCAGACGAGGAAAAACACAGGTGTCGCTAATAACATTAACGATGGACCTGCTGTACTGAAGTGTCAGTGTAACAGTGAGGCAGCATGCACAAAACCAGGACCTTGAAACCAAAACAACTAAATGAAATCATCAAAACCATCATTAATTTTTACTATTTACAGCTGTGACATGTCAAAATGTCTCCCATGAAAAAAAAGAAGGAAAAAAAGAAGATATCTGCAGATTTAAAAACAGTTCAACTTTCTGCTGTCTGCCTATGATTGTTGTGGACAATTTATCAACAGATTATACTGTATAAGAATATTTTTTAATTTCCTCCAATGTTATGATGAGGAAATTAACTGAAATACCCATGTTATGGGAAAAACCTTTTATTGAATGCTGATGGTGAGGGTTATTTTGTTTTTTCACAACCAGTGACAATGACAAAGCTGAAACATAAAATGAAAATGAATGTGAAAATGAATGTGTGTGTGTGTGTGTGTGTGTGTGTGTGTTAACTGGAGACGACTTGTCCAACGGTGGACAAATGGAAAATGTGGGAAAAATTCAATTTTTGGGTCAAGTGCTTAAGGTTAGGGTTGGGTTTAGGCAAGTAGTGGTTATAGTTGGGGTGAGGAAAAGTCTCCAGGAAATGAATATACGTCTAAGTAAAGTTCCCAAAAGTGACCATGATCTGATATGTGTGAATGAGAAAGTGAGTCCATGAGGGAGCAGGAGAGTAAGATAGAGACACAATGCAAGAAAGTGATATGACATTGCTGGATGGTGCTAAAATTCTCTAGAGGCTCAATTTAACTCAAATAAAAATCACAACCACTGTCATCTCTCAGAGCTGTGTGAATCTATAGTTGACTCATCTATTGGCATGTTTCAATAGATTCACTTCAATCAAGCTTTCTACACGCACAATCAACCAAGGATGCAGAGAAAGCTGCTGGAACACTGCATCATTTGAAAATGAACATTGCACTGGCAGCAATGTATAGTTGTCAAGTGCATCCCCTTTTTTGAAATGTGCTGCATATGTAACAGAGTGCAGCCCGCAGCAGGTGCTTGTCACAAAAGCACGATTATTTATTTGGGATGGATTCTCAGCTCGACTTCATTCTTCAAAGCATGTTTGTGTGTCTATACATGTATGTGCTGTGTGGTATATATGCACAGAGTGAGTGGGGGATTGAAAGCATGTGAGAGACAACATCAGAAGAGCTAGCTGGAAGCATTTCAAAGGTGTGTTCTGTTCCCTCAGGGGGAGGAGGAGACAGCTAATTACCACTGAGATTTCCCATTCTCCATATCTTATTAGTCATTTCCTCATTACAGGCAGGCGTTAGGCAACCAGCCAGGGAATAAAACCAATGAGTCCTCTGTCCTCCCTGTTTTTATGGCACCTCTAGCAAGACCTTGCAGACGTACCAGTGTTAGGGAAGCCCAGCTGAGTTTAAACATAATCTGATAACTTGGAGGCAATGAGCCGATTCCACTAAACAACAGCACCTTGTCCTAAGGTGCAAGCCTGCTGTTGATTTTATTGCCAGTGAATGTTAAGAGGTGGTAAGTGTTCTTTAATTGTCGCCATAAATCAGTTGACCAGGCATAAAAAAAGGGTTTAAGAGAGAGAGTGAGGGACAGACAGTCTCTATTGAACACAGAGCTCACCTGAGGCACACAGCCCTGCTGTACATTTGTTGGCTTTGCGAAGGACAGCAGACATCACAATCGAAGTCTCCTGTTTTTCATAATAACGTAACGGATGGCCTCCTCCAAGAGCCCTCACCACATCCTGCATCTTTGTCCCTGAATCTGACAAAAATGAAGGTCTATGTCTCCCCACAAGTAGGTGTCACCATGGAAACAACCGTTATTCAATGCTCTCAACAATAGCCGTTAAATGAAAGGAGCTGTCTGATGGAATTAAAGAATAGGCTCAGTCCCTCTTTACGTGTACAAAGTACTTACAGCATCACCAGCCAAACCACACAGGGCAAATGTGTACATGATACCCTACATTTCATCAGGCACCACAGTATCATTCTCTCATTTTTATTCATGCTTCCTGAACAGCAGTGTGCAGTGAGAAAACGTTTTGTGAGCTGATCACTGAAATGGTTTTTACATACAGTTTGCTCAGAGGAAACAGAATTAATAACATACATATACACCATATATTCACATTCAATTACAGAATATGTCATTTTTTGACAAAATAATTACAACAATAAGAAAGCACGGCAACTGCTTCATTTAAATTGTGAGATTTATTTACCTAACTGCAGACAGAGAGCATAAACTACAAGAACAGAGGTTTGTGCAAATGCAGGCTTGCATATCAGCATATCATAAAATCCAAAGGAATGACTGCACAGCACAGCTTATCAATAAAAGTAGGCATGCAATAAATCCCTTTCTTCCCTTTGAAGAAATCATATATTTACTAATGATGCATGGGTTGCTTCTTACCCACATGGCCTGCAGTTATACAAGTTGCATATTAGGGTTATGGGCTGTAAACCTTGTTCTGATTAACAGTGGGTGGGTGAAATAGAGGGAGAGAGTATGGGAAATTTCAAATACATCAGCATGGTGCAAAACCTATGACTTGTTAATTCTGTCTGACAATGGCGCGAGTACAGATAAGGGGAAATTAACAGCTCAGTGGATTCTTCCCAGATTCTTTTAATCCACAGTGCAAGATGGCCTCATGAACTGTGGTCTTATTGTCTTCAGTGTTTCAGCTCACCATTGTTTGCACCACTATGGCACAAATAATGGGTTCCTATTAAAACATGAAGGTAGTTCTTTCAAACTCTTCGGAGCTTAGACAACACCACATGGCACCACATACTTGGATTCAGCTCTTGTACATAAACAATGATATTCTTTTAACACTTTCTATACATGATTGATTGCAATGATCTGTCAATTATTTTTCTATTAATGATAGCTGAGAACAAATATAATTCACCCTAATTTGTAACTTAATGAACACTATAATAGTTAAATAATTTTAAATAATTCAAAAGGTTATGAGAGTTTGTTTGGGATAACTCTGAGGCATTAGAGACCTTTGCATGCCTGTTTAACACACATAACCATAAGACATCTAATACATTTTGCAGTTCAGGCAATGCCCAGAAGAGCATGAAACATTTCCATGTCTCTACTGGTGTTTGAACCATGAAAACACTTATTTTGGCATATCTGTATCACTAAAATAATAATAAAAACAAATCTTTAAAAAAATTACTATTTGAATAAAGGAGTAACATTTTGTATATTCTCATCAATCACTTGTAAAACCACATCTCATAAAAATGTGAGACTGGGAAATCGAACCATTTGAGCCGGCCCAGCTCATAACCTGAGGCAAAGTAGTAATAAGGTGATAAAGGTAATAGGATACAAGGTGTGAATTGCCATGTAAGGCACGAATCACAGGAGAAGTGCTGATGCCTTTCAGATATTAATATGTAAGCTGGTTTACCCTCAAACAACAGAAATATTGGTTGATATCTGCTGTTTCTGCCTTATTTAGTAAGAATCCACTAAAGATGTATGGGAAAGCATAAAGCTGGTTTCATGGATAAAAGCTATTAAAGGTTATTTACTTTTCTTAGCATCATAGCATAGTTTAGCATCTGAAAATGACAACCTTTTGCTGTTACTCTTTTCAGAACAGGTAATCTGTAAAATGACAACTATAGTTTTTACATGTGAAGAATCTGGAATGTATGGAAATAAAGGAATATATTCACATGCCAAGATAATTATACAACATACAGAAAAGACATTTCGAATGCTGTTTATTCCAGCAGAGTATTTTCAAATTTTTGCATCCATTCTCAAACTTGTTTGCCTTTATTTTATTTTAGCCTTTATTGTAAACCAGTCACATGGAGCCAAATTTCAGTTATGAGACCAAAGTCCCTCCGGGATCATCTACATTCGAGAAACTGGCTCCAAATCTGAATCAATACACCTCATCCTGTGATGCACAGTGACAGAAGAATCCTCAATAGTTGTGATCTTCAAAGGAGTTCAGAGAGCAGCCAGCAGCAGTGCTGGCTGTGTTTAGGTGCAATCATGAGTCAATAGTCTGTATGTGAGGAGGGCTGGTGAAGCTCTAGAGGACAAATCAAAGTCAGATTAATATTTGTAGCTTGGAGGTGTACGTGTTTTTGTTAGAGTAGCTGTAAACGCAATGTATTTAATGACAGTGGCAGCTTGGTTTCTGGCCAAGAGAATTAGTCACCAGTCTGAACACGAATACACCTAGATAAATACAAAAGCACTAAGCAAATATACAATGTACTGAGCCATTACTAGAACAGATGCCAAATAATGAACTATGCAGCCAGACCACACATGATTAGAGTTTATACTGTACAGTGTGCTGTCAGCCACTACTGATATCAGAAGGAGTTTTGGCGCTTTATTCATAAAATGTTCAATTCAGAGAGAATATTAAGCTTTCTTTAGGTCTAAAAATTAAATACAAATTGTAATTCTTGATCAAAGTAAAACATGTCAGTTTGCAAATGCAATCAAAAACCAACTTCAAGAAAAAGATCCATCACAATGAAGGAGACAGACTTTGTTTGGGATTAATTTATCTTTTATAATCTATAGTACTCTTGAAGTGAAATCGTATGTGTTTAGAAATTGTTTCCTTGCTTAATAATGCATATATGGTTTGTTTGTTTTTTTGCATCAAAGAGTGAATACTGGTAAGAGGTTGTGCCTGAACCTATGTAGCATTAACATTGTTCTTTAGATGTTGTATGCGTTTTCTGACTTTTTACAGGCTACACTCTGAACACAACCAAGACAAAATGACAGCTCTGGCAAGCAGAGTGAAAGTGAGGGTTATATCCCTTTGAATAAGATGTACATTGTATAGCTCAAACAAAAAGCTGAAAAAGCAAATGCAGCCATCTGATCCAGTAAATAAAGTGATGTTTCAAGCAAGATTCACTTAGATATGACTGGAATATTTTCACTAAACAGTTTGTTCTTGGAGATTCACATTAAGCAAATCGATTTATTTCAACACTAGTCTTGTGGTAAGACATAACTTTTCAAATGTCACTGAGTAAATATGACAAAATGCATACATTTTTAAAATTATTTCATAAATGTTTATATATTTTATATAACACATTCCAGATCTGGCTTAGAAACATTTGTTTGTGTCGCAGCACTCGCTGTGATTGGCTTTATGGTCTCATTAAATCTAATCTGTGGAACATCTTGTTGAATTATAGTACATGGGGAATTAAGAAGCAGCAGAAAGCAACAAATCATGAAATATACTGCAGAAATCTAAGGAATGCTACCACCTGCATAACGGCTGGTTTAGGAATTAAAACAATAATGGACAATTCAGAGAGTAAAGGATTCACCTGACATGAAGCAGGATTTTCACATCTTATATTGCAGCCACTTGACAAAAGATAAAAAACAGAATGTGACCATTCTTCTTCTCTTGGAGAAAAATGTAATTTGAGCTTTGATCACAGCTAAAGGGCAGTCCTTTGCAACCTTTTGTTATGGCACAACAATCCAAAAACATCGTCAACCTGCAAGCTGATGACCTTACTGTATATTCTGCTTCACTGAGACTTGTTAGCTGTGTGTTGAACTGAACAAAACATCATACAAAAAGGTCCAGCTGCACCCAGTATCCCACGTTGTTGAAATTAATAGGTCACTGGCAGTTTCACAGATGTATGTGATGCACAGATCTAAAGTAATAACACACCAGAATTAAACAAAGATTTTTCCATTGCTCCTGTTTTTTGAGAGGGCGTAATTACAGTGCAATTAGCCAATTATTGTTATTTAGCTAATTATTTTAGAGAGTACACTAACTCGGCAAAATGTACCGGCTCACTGCCGACCACACACATTCACACACTTGCCTTTGCTTGTTCATAGTTCTTGCAGTTGCAAACAGGACATTTTTTGGTTTGTTGAGAATGGCTGGTACACTTTGGAACAGAGCTTTTATTGACTAGCAAAAATCATAATAGTTAATTAAATATTTTACTAGAAAAGTGTAGCATTTATGAATTACCACTACTTTATTACTATGGTGACATGTGGTAGGCTGATTTGAAATTGTGATGTGTATCTCTGGAAATATTGTCTGTAACCTAAAATAAAGCCTGTTCTGCAGCCAGACAGACTCAGGTATATGATGGCAGGTCAATGTAATAATATACCTATATTTATAAATGCAGCATCTGTGATTAATATAATAGTCAGATTAAATATTATCAGCAGGGATAGGGTTTAGATTAGGTTTGAGCAGTCTAATTTTGATTGTGATATACTGTACATTAAAATTTTATCTGAAGATAGTATATAACAGAAACAGTAATACAGGGGCCGAATTTCAGTGGCAGAGGAAATAATAAGCCTCCATTCGATTATTGGATTTGCACTGAGGGATTGGTATGCATGCATAAAAATTGGGGAAAAAACATAATCCTCCAGGACTTATGATGCTGAAACAGCTGGACGGTCAATTTGCACAGCCAGGCAGAAGTGCTGAATCCACACTGAGCAGAGAAATATAAGGAACAGTTTCTGTCGCACTGTCCTTGTGTAAACACTTTGATAGGACTGAAAAATTAAATAAATTAGTAATAACACATTTAGAGGGTTTTCTCTTCAGTTCTTATTCAAAATGGTGAGGCATGCGTCCTCTCTCCCTCTCAGTTTGCTGGACTGGTACTGTGGTCAAAGCTTGGTCCCCATGACAGGTTTGTTTGGTTATTCTGTTGGGGTGGTGGCGACTGGGCTGAGGATGGGTGTGTTTACATCCCTCGCTGGAGACATGGGGGAGATGGCCTTATGGCTGAAGTACTCCACTACTTGCTTGGGCACCTCCGCCAGGACACATTTGGCCAAGGCTGCTGGTGAAGCCTGCAACACAGACAGGAAACAACTGTGGTTCTCAGAATTATGAAATAACATTTTAATCTAAGACACAGAATATTTTTATATGAAGCTTTTAGGGTTTTTCCAGATCTGTATTGAAAATGATAGGAATACTTGTATCTGTAATCTACATTTGTTATGTGTTTCCAGATGTGTCACCCATCTGTATAGGCCTATGGTAAATACATGAATATACATGAATTTTGGTAAATGTTTAGAACATGAGGCATAAATTCCTAAACAGACAGAATCATTTTGCAGCTGAAATATTACTGACTGCATGCAACAACATTAAGAATACATTCTTGTTTGAAGAAATTCCTGGATCTGCTCCAGTCCATAATGCCAATCTGCAGCACTGGCATAGCTAGCAAAAGCTGTCTGTTTGCTCTTTAGAGGAGGGGGGCGTCATATAAAAGGGTTTAATATACATTAGCATCACTGGTACAGCAGTCAGGAGAAGTACAGAGTTGAGAAAATTGAAATCTAACAAGTGAAGATTGACAGTCATGTCAAGAAAGAAAAACTGACCGTTTTGAAGTCTCTGAAGGGCACGAACTGCACAATGTCCCTGAGGACAGGCTCGCCCTTCGGTGAGCGTAGGACTCCATCATCTCCATCCAGAATCTGCATGTCTGTGAAGTCTGCATTGCCCACGCCAACAATGATAATGGACAGAGGCTGGTAGGAGGCTCGCACAATGGCTTCACGTGTGTCCGCCATGTCTGTCACAACACCATCCGTCAGGATGAGCAGAATGTGGTATCGCTGGATGAAGATAAAGTGGTTCCAGTGTGTATTTATCAGTGTTAACGTTAACCACATTAAACAACAGTGTGTGGTTACAAGCAAGGAGACTCAGTGTGTTCAGTGGTCTGAAGCTGTTAATAATAGTGATAATTTAACACTGAGTAGACACAAGACAGAGACAGAGAAACTGCATTACAAACCACTGCGAAGACAGACATCTTATGTGTGTTTGCATGCGTGTATGTGTGAAATTAATTTCAATAGTCCATGAACTATATAATGTGAGCAGTACAGTACAAGAATATTAACATGCTGAAAGACTGTAATCATTATTGATGGGTCCCATGAGTTGTTTGTTGGTACCCTGAAGCTGTTTATGTGTTACTGAATGTCCTATCCTGTGTGCATTTCTAAAATGTGTCCCTGTTTACTGAAGCTCATTTACTGATCAAAAGAAGAACTGACATTGAGTGAATAATTAGATGAACGTCCGTGCAAATTTCAGGAGTGTAATAGTTCAGAACACAATGTCCATGCAGCCAGGGGGCAGTTTAAGATGAACAATAGATAGAATACATGTTTTTACTACCAAAAGGAAACTGAGTTAAGATAAGGAGCACAGTTACTCCATTATACACTTTTGTTAAATCACATTTTAACTACAGTTGGTGAGTTTATTTCTGGCACAAAAAAGAGGTAAATGATATGGAACTATGTCAAAAAAAATACACCATTGTATTACTTCATTGCGTAATTAAAGAACAAAAATGTCCTCTTTAATGGGGTCCTTCTTCTTTCAAGCTGTAGGGCATCATTACTATAAACAGTGAGGTGAACCAGAGGCTGTTCACTGGGGGAACTCAGTGGGAGACACGACAACAAAGCCTGTATTACATCCATTACTCATAGAGTATAAAAAGATACTCACAGAGGCATCTTTAATGTTGCCGTCACCTGCTGCCTGCTTGGCTAGCCTGTTAATGATGGGAGAAACATTGGTTGGGCCATACAGCTGGATCTTAGGAAGGCAGTTCTGGTATGCCTCAACCACTCCTTGGATCCCTGATCAGAAGGAGCACGGATGACATGGTCAAAATAAAGGAAGCATCAATCAAATTAGCTACACTTGTCAGTAAACAAGCAACTGTAAACTAGAAGATAAAGTCAGATGAATCAGCCACTGCAAATTCATCTATAATTCAATAGCAAAGAATTATAAGTGGCTTGAATATGTTTTCTACTGTCACAAGTTAAAGAAGATGAATCCTGTGAAACAAGCTTTGTTTTGAATTTCAGCTTATCCGTGTGTATTTAAGCAACTAATAACTGATTAAAATTAAAACATTATTGTAACTGATTTTTGATTAGGTACAAACCAAAAGAAAGATGCACACTGAACAGAAATCGGTACAGAAAAGTTGGTTCTTATCTTTACTGTTGAATATGAATGAATATGATCTGTCTTGTATTCATTTTACTTGAAATTCGTAAGTACATTTTTACAGTAATTGGATCAGTATTTGTACACACTGAGAATTATTCAGATTTAAAACTCAATAACACATAAAACAAATATCTTTAACATCACTGACATTTTTAAGCAGCAGTTTTAGATTATGGATGTTAATTTTAGTATCATCAGCATAGAGATGTACCGCTGTGCAAAACTGGTACATTGATACTAAGAGGCTTGGATGCTAGACCACCTTCACTCGCCATATTAATGTATATTTATTTACAATACTAAGAGCTCAAGCTCATTTTCACACAGCCTTACCTTCACATTCATCATCCTCTGGATTGAAATTAATGGCATAGTCATGTGACACCTGTGGATGCATAAAGAGAAAATTGTGAGACACTGTTAATTTACAAAGCTAATCTTTCTTTAACAAGGGGGCACAGTACTCTGCCTTTTTTGTGGGGGGTGGGGGGGTGGCTTCAATGTTTGGAAGAAATTGAGTTAAAACATTTAAAGAACAAAAGGGAGACAAAAGTGACCCAAAATGAAACTTGGACTCTGTTTTTTTGGGTGCATTAATGTTCTAGCAAATTATTGGAGTGTATATTCCAAGGAATAATTTCTGATTACATCTACAACAGTACTATTGGCTAGTGACTGCACATGTGTAGTACTATGTTTTCACTGAAATGTTGCCTGGCGTGCACCAGTAGCCTACTGGTTAAGACAAATGTCACATCACTGCAACATCTAATCCAGCTGTGGACCTTTGTCACATGTTGCTGCCCATTTCTCTGCCTTGATTCCCTGTAATCTCTCCACTGTCCACTGTAATAAAGACATAAACTTTTTTTTTTTTTAATAAATGTTTTGCTTTTTGGCAAAATGTTTGGTTTTAGATGGATTTACATTGACCACATTTAGCAAAACAACTTTTGCGCCAAACAAATTGACATCATTCAGCAACTGCAATTTCCTGGAGTGTTTCTACGGTTTTTTTTGTGATTGTCCCAACAAAACATAGAATATCTGCTGATAACATTGGATCTGTTTGTGAGTATTATATTTGTTGTGCAATGTTTTAAATCTATTACTCCAACTGGACTTCCTGGATTCTATGGCATTGCCTCATTGCTACATTAAACAACACACCCACCAGTGAAGCCCCCTGATGTTTAATGCAAGGCTTTTTTTAGTCTTAACATGCTGAATTGTCCATTGAGTGAACTATACGCAGTAATAAGCACATAACGTATACTATATGGTTAATATCTGGTTTCTGAAAAGAGATTGAAACCCCTCCTCTTCTTTTTGATCTAATCTCACAATCCAAATGTCAGATTGACTTTGTTTATCTATAAGCTGTTTAACTGGCAAAAATGAAATTCCCTTCTTGATGCCTCCTCTCACAAGAAACTGTTTTTTTCCACAAGCACCAACTGACAGCCAGATCAGTGACAACTGATTCCTCTCCAGCTGGCTACTTTTTAAAAAGTTTTTTCTTAATATGATTAAACCCCTGAATTCAGTCAGTGTATGGATAGATATGAGGAGCCCTGGAGTACTGATTCATACAGATCACCATTCATTTTTTGCATTGGGACACAGCAAGAGAACAGATCTTGTTTTATATCTCATTTTACAGGCCTGTTTCACAGGAGACCTTGTGACATAGCAGGAATTGCACAGGTGTGACTAATAACATTAATAATGGCTTTCTTCCACTTGTTCCAGTTCCAGTTCCCTGCTATTGTGCATGCTGGCTCACTGTCAAGGCTTACATGGACACTTAGGGGGGAATGGACCATCGTTAAGCACCGTTAACATTATTATTAGTTGCTTTTCCTGCTATGTCAAGTCAATCATTTAATATTACAATGCCATATCCATTGGTTTTTTGTCCAAGGACATAAATAGGAAAATACCTCGTGTTTTTGGGTGCAAGTGCAAAAACAGAACTCCTGAACTGTAAGGTTTTAAAACCTTTAGTCTCAATCTTCTTCTAACTATACTACCACAAAATGTTCTTGCAAAGCTTTCAAAAGATTTCTGTGTTTGTGTTTTTGTTTGTTTGTTTGCTTTTCTCACTGGTTTAAAGTGGGTGGGTCTCATTAGGGAATAAGTGATATCACATGCTTTTTAGCACCAATCTGGATGTGGTAACATGTGATTCCAAATCAGAGGACAGCTATGTGCTGTGTTTGCTTATATTGCTTATATTATGTCAATTACAATTACAATCGAACCACACCCACACAGCCCTGACGGAACAGATTGCCTGAGTTTTTGGCTTTTAAACTCCTAATAAACCAAAAAAAAATTTAGCTTTGATAGTATATTTAGGGTTATAGAGAAATGCTAGTTTTCAGGGACTTTCATTAACTAAAACAAAGGGGCATATTCATAGATAGATAGATAGATAGATAGATAGATAGATAGATAGATAGATAGATAGATAGATAGATAGATAGATTGATGGATAAATACTTTATTAATCCCGAAGGAAATTAAGGCATTGTCGTACAGTATGGTAAAATGTGGGACTTCCTATTAATTCCCTATCTGATGCACGCTTGGCTAGCAAATGATTGTCTGGGAGCTTTATTTATATTGTTTTGTAATCATATTCAGTATGCATAAAACATAATTAACGATACAAGAGTGCAAAAATACACATACTGAGAAAGACCCCTTGCACACAGGATTAACCTATGTGTTTGTAGATTCAGTCGATGATTAGTCTAACGACTTACAGTGCATCCGGAAAGTATTCACACCCCTTCACTTCCCCCACATTTTTTTATGTTACAGCCTTATTCTCTGTGGAGATTTTCAGCTTTTAGCATTCAGCTGCACCACCACCAACAATGTGGCAACAGCAAGCAACAAAATACATTTTGACGTAAGCAAAGCCATCACTGTCATGGTAAGTTTAGAAATGAATAGTTTATATTAACTGAGCCACAAGCCCTAGCATGATTGAAGTGATAATTATCACTTTCACGGCAGCACATATAGCACATATTACATCCATACGCTAAACACAGGCCGTTCTGGACTGATAGATGGTGTGCGTACTCACTTTTCACATGTCAGATTTTTCCCTGAGGTTCCTATCAGAATCACTGATGGCTTTTGATTCTTAAAATTCAATTTGCTTAAACAAATGCGCTCAGACTGATCAATTCTTATTTTACTATAACATGTTATTTTCTCTAGACAAGTTGATATTTTAAGACAAGGGGCTTATGAATAAATATAAACTCAATGATTAGTTTTAAATGATTATTGATCTGTTATCTGTTTTTTGACAGAATAACAGATTATGTCATAAAATAGGTCATGTAAATCAGCTTGCTCGACGTAAAGCCCTGGGGTATTGGAAATATAACCAGGATCCAATATGACTACATGAATATACAGTATGCATAATGTTGATCGTGTGACATAAAGATATGCAGATATAAAAACTGAGATCAGACTCACCTCATAATTCGGAGGGATTCTGGCACCAAACCCCAAAGCTGAAAATCTTTTGTCACTGAAAAGGTAAGCAAATGAATTGGTCATATATAACAGCTACTGTCATTTAATCAGGAATAGCTTTTGACAGTGATCTAAAAAATATTGATGGTTTATCCATCTGTTCACATTACCCGGGGCAAATCTGCTGCTTGTTTGAATTTCATAAATGTTAAAGCCTGAATTACAATTTGAAATATGTCCCACGGTCCCTGCAGCGAGTGTTTGCACCTGTTCAAAGACTGTCTCATAGTCTTTATCTTCTCCATTTTTCATTGTACCATTTAGACAGGCTGACATTAATGTAAGAGGCTCTGCTCTGCTGGATAATGTGCTCCTAGTCAGAGGCTAGGGTGGCAAGATGAAGAATGGTCAGCACTTGTCAATGTAATCAAGTGATGAAATATCTACAAACAGCAACCAAAAGTAAGATGGTATGATGTTAATATTATGCCTGTCAGAGGAAAATACCAAATGCATTAGTGTCCTTCTTTAGGTGAAGAGGATCATAACATTTGTCTCCCAAACAACAAGATGCAGAAAATGTTCAGAAATGTTAACTGCTGTCAGCCATTTGTGTAATAAAATGAAAATCTATTTAGAATATCTGTCAGCTAATTCTATTTTACTTATTTTCACTCATTTCATCCATACTTTTGTATGTATGTAAAGCACTTCATTTACCATGTTTAAAAATGTTGCCTGATTATGACAATCACGTCTGGCCCAAATTTTGTGTTTGTGTAATGCAAAATTCCTGCAGTACCTCTTTCATGCAATATAGTTCATATTTATAGTGAGATATTGTACACTAAATACACATTAAACAGAACACACTGTGTTTACTGTATTACACTAGTGGCATTAGGATAAGCAGCATAGCTGTCAAAGTGGGTTTTCCGTCACATCAGTGATTGTTTGCCTACAGACAGCTTTCACCAATGGCTGCCACCCTTATCAGAGCATTTACTGTATTACATGCCTTCATGCCTGACGAAAAATCCACTAATTCTCCACCCCAGTGCAATCGCAAATTACATCTCTACCTCGACTGGATCTTAGTTTGGGGCACAAACATCTGAAATGATGCTCTGGACAGGGTGTGGGTGCATCAATCAGTACACAGCAAAATTCACAGTGCTAATAAGTGTTGATTTATACAGTGTGTTGACAAGTGTTGATTTGAGAGTTGTTTGTCCACTTATAGAGCTATAGCTTTGAGGCAGCTTTTAAGAGCTATCAGAAGTGTTTAATTAACTTGGATGGGTGTGAACTTATATCAAGTCTGTCAGAGTGATGCTTTTTCTACTCTCTAAACCCTGTGAACTGTTGACAGAAGCAACTATGACTGCAGCTACAGAAGGTTTTAGCTGTTTTATTCTTATGATTAGTAGTAAAGGTATTAACTAACACAGACAGGCTCCGTTATTTTTTGTTCTCCCTCCAGTGGCATAGAGGAGAAAAAGATTTAATGTTTGTCTTTTCCCATTATTTTTCAGAAAATTATTTACTGGCTGCAAACAACAACATGCAGGCTTTGTGGGACTGGAGCTTGGTGAGAAAATGTGATACATGGGCTATTTGGAGAGTGTATGTGGTTACTATTATCACCCTCTGTTCGAAGGGAGAAAGAGAAGATAAAAACGTGAATTAGTCCAACATTTTCTGTGATGTAACCTCTCCACATGCACTGGCTAATGTGCTGTACTGTATCCAGATGTGAGTGTACTCCATTAACAATGTTCCAAACAAATAGATTTTACCGTCCAACAGGCTCTGCAAGTGACACAACAGCAAAAAGCTTTGCTCCAAAACTCACCTTCAACATTTACATGTTTTTAACAAATTATTTTTCTATCCATTTTCATCAAACAAACAAACTGAACACAGGCCTCACTCCCACTTTTGTGAGCACTGACGTGGAGGCACACTGTATATAGATACAACATAATAGAAGGAAACTCACTCAAATTGTGTGGGTTTTTTTTTTTTTGGTATTACATTGGCGCACTTTTACCAACTTCGCCCATTTAGAGAAAACATTTTAATGCATTTATTCTCGCAGGGCCAATTATATTCTAAGATGCATTGTTTTCTTGTTATTGTTAACGAGGCAAACATACAGCGCTCATTATCTGGACCTCTATACTCATCCCGCACTTTGCTACACACTTATAAATATGCTCTTGCAATTTAGGGATTGAATTTCTATGTAAAATTCACTCAAGAGATCTTCTAACTTCAACAGTGAAGCGATATGACATGGCACCTTCAGCTCGGACGAGAAGACAGTTTCCAATTTATGACCATCATATGGATTTTGCTGTAAGGTACATGGTGGTCCTTGTTTTTCTCACCTTGTCAGCACACTTTTAAGGAGCCACAGGGAGATGTGCCCGGTATAATAGCCCTCTCAACAAGGTAAATGAGCCTCTGCCCACACAGACAAAAGCTAGTCACTCCAACTCCATAATGCACTCCTCTGCAAGGACTCTAAACCCACATCACCTATATTCACTAAAGGCTAAAAGGTTTGCTTGCCCACGTTTTACACCTCAAAAACAATTCCAACTTGAGAGGGAAGGGCTGCCTACACTTACAGTCACCATTCGCCCAGAGGCATGTTTCCATGTATGATGCTCTTGTGTTTCATTGTAAGCACGAAAATGATAAAGCTATATGAATCAGCTGCTCATTTTTAAACAAGTTTTCAGTGTCTCCACTGCTATCTCTCGGATGTTATAATTAGCCAGACAGTGCTCCCCTAATATTGAATAGGAGGATCTGCATAAATGAGGAGTGTTCTGCCTCATCTGGCTTAGTTTCGAGAGATAAGAAGGTCCTTTTCTGAAACAGATATTAAAAATAATTTCCCATTAATCAAAAACTACCTGCAACCCTGCCAACAACAATTCATTTCTTTTCACATATTTATACCTTGTTGAATATTAGTCTCCAGTTATTCAACAGGAAATATAAAAAAGGTTTTATAGAAGCTAAAACATAATAACTTATATCAGCCAGGATTTACACATTTTCTCATTCAAGTGAATGGTAAGCAGTGTCCAAACTTTTGACTGGTACTGTCATGTAAATAATTAGAAAAAAATGTAACCGTTCAAATAGCTTTAGTGCCTTTAATTGGTTCCTCAGAACGGCTGCATGGTGTATTTTCTCTGTCTTTACATCTGATTCTACACCACGCTGTTATTTCCCCAGGCATAATGCCTCCCACTTCTTTTTGAAGTGCCTGCTATCCTGGAGTTAGGCCCCATCTCTGCATGGGTTCGTCTGTAGTTCAGAGTAATGAGCCCATGCAAGCTAAGGAGGAGGACCAGTCGCTGCAAAAGATGCTGAGAGGATACTGTATCATTGAGTTATCCACAGGACAAGGCACATGCAACAGCCACTGAGCACAAAGAGACTGTGAAGTGCATGCAAAACAGTTAGCACTGTCCGTACAAACAGCACCACATACTGCTAATGCTGTTCAGCAAGATTATGCAAAATGTGTGTCTATGTGTTTGTTACTGTAACAACTTCCAGCAAGAGGGTTATCACAAATCATTAACAATCTTTACAGCATGCAACACCCTCTACCCTTACACAATCAACTGTAGAGGACAATTATGTTTTATCTTTCTGACAAATGCATAGCATAAAATGTTTTTTAAAAAGAAGCTCAATTTTTCAATGTTAAGACATAATTTGACAACTGTGCCTCCATCCAAATCCGCACCAAAACAACTCACAAAAACAAAACATTGGCCCAAAAACTTATTTTCCAACAAACTTCCCTGAAATCTGTTAACGGTTTTTGTGATAAACTGACACATGTGACCAAAACATCTCTTTGGCAGATAAAACAGTGCTTGAAATTTAAGTGCAATTTGAGAGCGGGTGCGGAGGAAGGATTTGTTCATCTACATTAATCAATTGCAAGGGCCCCTTCAGAACAGTGCAACAAGCGCACTGCTCATATTGTACCTGATATTATACCTTGTAAGTTGTTATAGTTAATCTAGAGTTGTGTTTCTGTCCACCTGGGAAAAAGATAGATAGATAGATAGATAGATAGATAGATAGATAGATAGATAGATAGATAGATAGATAGATAGATAGATAGATAGATAGATAGATAGATAGATAGATAGATAGATAGATAGATAGATAGATAGATAGATAGATAGATAGATAGATAGATAGATAGATAGATAGATACTTTATTGTCCCCGAAGGGAAATTTGTCTTGGACTTTAAGTGCTGAGACAGCTGCTGCCATAGTTAAAAAGAACGTAATGTAATTAAAAAGTGGATTTGTTTGAAAAATCACTTCATGTTACACATAGTAATTGGATCCACTGTTAAAATAAAAAATATTGATTAGAGCAGCTTTAATGATGTTGTAATACTAAACTGAAGTCACATGACATCACAAGTTATTTGATTAGAACAAAGTCCCCATCATTGCATGTAGAAAACAGATGAAAAGGAGGAAATTACAAGGAAATGTGGATGTATACACATTGATGAATGCAATTTTGATGAGTATTATGTCTAATAGATACGTACTTTACATATTGACTCAATTATATTATGTCCATTCTGATTTTGATTCAACTGACATAGGATTGATATGCCTATGGCTGATATCAATTGAAACTGTATGAGTTTTCTGAGACATAGAAATTGACAGATACTTTGGCTAGCTCAAAAGGAACCACACGACTTGGTATTATAAGGAGAGCGTCCAGAATATTATGTCAATGTCCTTGACAAGCACCATCTTCAGCCCCAGATTATCCTCATGCATAAGTAATGCCAGCAGAGGCCAAATTTGCTTGCTCTAATTTTCCCAACTACAGACATTTTCTCATAAGTTACTATAAACAGGATTAAAATTGATGTGACCATGATGTGGACAATAAACAAGACTGTATTTGTGATGTAAATAATGTTGAGCCCTTTTGAAAATGTGAAGCCTGTAACTCAACTTTCACAGAGAATTCAAAAATGCAATTCATTTGAAGAAACAAATGGGCAGTGGAGATGCTGGCGGTCTGCAGTTCAGTCCAATCAGCTCTGTAACCAACTGGTGAGCAGAAATATAATAACATGTAGGATTCTCTCTGCCAGTCTGTACTCCACAATTTCCACTACAGTCCTTTTGCAGTGGTTCAAATGGGTCTTTTTAGTATGCAGTATCCAACCAAAATGGCATGCAAGGCGTACTGTGCAGCTCTGTTTCACACCACGAGACACCGACAAGTCCTGTAGGAATCAAGGAGCTTTTACTGAAAAACAAAAGACTGACCAACCTATCATAGTCTTGACAGATCTCCCCCACTGCTATCAGAGCCTTCAGGTACTCGTTGGGCTGGTAAGGGTTGATGTAGTGCAACGAGCAGCTGTTCCTGGGGTCTCCATTAGAGGCTGTGAAGTCAATGGCAACCTAGTAAAGAAAAATGAGTGTGCAACATTAACAATGATTAATAAAAACAATATGACAGAATTAAGTCTTTCTTCTTCTACTTAACTTTTTTGTCTATTTGTGAAATCACAAGTCGTTCTGTGTGAGCAAGCCTGAAATATGCCTAATAGCAGTATAAATTATGTGATCAGAAGTAGGAACTTGCACTTTTTACACCCACATATACCAAAGCAGCTAAAGCTCCCATATACTGAAGATACAAGTGCCTAGCTCTTTCAACATTGAGGAACTGCATCATGATTAATATTCATTGCTTCAGTAATCCAGCCAGAGAGTAAGAAGTAACACCACAGAGGGCAGTCCAAAGGGCAGGAGTTGAAGAAGGTTTGAAATTATTCCATGAAGGTGCCTACAACAAGAAAACTAGAAGCGCACATTATAGCAGATAGAGTTCCAAGTATAAAAAGATATTTGAATATTGTGTATTGTTTCACAATTAGAAATTCTCTGCATGTAGTGCACCAATAGACCCACAAAGATAAATACTGTTATCATACCAAAGCCTGCTATTCTTGTAGCAAAAGGTTCTTAAACAAAGCACATTATCTTTAATAGGCAAATAATGTGTCTTTATTGGGGAATTCATACAACTGGGGCGACTGTGCTCAAAAGCTCAAGACAGTGAAGCGTCACTAAACACAAACAGCTCAATTTACCGTAAAGTGAATCTGGCATCCTCCCATGATGTAATCTAAGAAGGAGTACACTCTGTGGAGCTGCAAGAAAAGAAAAGGATATTTCTTAAAACTATGGACGCATCTGGTCGCTTAACTCAACAAACCTGCTAACTGTAAATGGTAGCCTAGAAAGATGTTGTGATATATCTGGTCAGCACTAAAAATATCTTGTGAGTAAATGATCATTACATGTTCTCATTTACATGTACAGTAGGAAAAAAACTACCAAGAATGTTTACATGTGCAGCACACATGCAGTGATAGTCAAAATCATTGCATAATAATAATTATAATAACACTGAAAACTATGTTCGAAAAACAGATTTTTGCAGCAGATTCCTACCTTAAGATCATTTAGAATGACAACTCCTGAATTTTTATAGTTTCTCTTCTTCTGTTTGTACTTGGGATTCACACAATCCCATGTCACCTTAAACAAAGAAAGATGAAGAGAAAGAACAGGAACAACTCATGGCATTTGAACATTGGCAATATATCTTTCTTTCTCTGATCCGCCTGTCGTTCTTTCACTGACCTTATTTCCACTGGAAATTTTCTGCATTTCCCTGAAAGTAGCGTAGAACTCGCCGATGAAGTCATGCTTCCCCCTGGAGTCATAATCCCACACTAAGCACTGTGGCACACACAGACAACCCGGTTTGTTACCTTGTCTCAGTAAGGATTGCCCTACATATAAAAATCATACAATATTGATATGTTCATTGCTCAAATTTTCTGTAAGCTTTTTTTTATTCTGTTCCCTTTTACCTCCATGTATACATCATTTTCATTGTTTTCTGTTTCCAGCTGTGTCAAGCTGGTTGTACAGATTCTGGGTCACTGCTCAATATGTTTTTTACTGACATCCTAAAGATCCCTTACCTTGAGCTTCCGGTCCTCATCACAGCTGCACAGTGATATGAGAGACACTTTAAAAGGCTCCCACACAGGGTTCAGGTTGTTTTTTATCACCTGTTTGAGAACAAAGACATTACACATGAAGCGAAGTGTGCAAATAGCTGTTGGATTAAACAGAGAAATAGAAAGTGATGAATTTACCTCAGTTCTGTGCACAAGCTGTTCGGTTTCATCGTCATTCATTCGGTATATTTCCAAAAATGGGTCTGACTTGCTGAAGAGATCCTGCAGAAACAGAGAAAACAAAATATCCAAAATGATTGACCCACAGGCTCTTAATGTTAGATGAGTACATGAAGACAAAACAGCTAGTTCCCTGGAAAGACCAGAAAACATAATTTTGCGTTCTTCTAGTAGCTTAAGGGAGAATTTCCTCATAATATTTGCTGTCTTTGTTCATCACTGCACTTTTAATTGATAAAGGATGTAAAATACTAATCTTAGGGAAGACAAATTTCACACAGGCAAAATTATAGATAAGTGTAGTAGTAGTGTAGTGTAGTAAACATTCTGCTTGGATTATTGTAGTATATATCTTCATGTTGTTCAGACAGTTCATATGGGAGGAAACTGAATTTCAAACAAATAACTGTTGAGATAAATGTATCAATGCTGATTGCTAAGGCAGAGGTAATTGTCTCTGTGATTAAAGGTCAGGAAGAAGCAGGAGTCAAATTTAAAGCACAGCATGGTCGCTCATTCCTTTCGGAGAAATTGCTTATAACATTTTTGTCTGAGGAAAATTTGAGAATATTCTACAAGTTTGAAACTCATGCTATTACCTGGATATTACAATTTGTACACTCAATAACTGACCATTTTCTTGATCTAATAGCCTTATTGGACTGCTATTTTCTCCCTCCCTGCAATTTTGAGATGCCTGTATTTGTTCCTTCAACCAGCATTTGAAGCTGGCAACAGGGTATTTAAACTTCCTTTTGCGCTGCATTATTTCCCAGAGGCAAAACCCATCTATTACTGTCAGAAATAGGTTGTTATTAACATCATGTACTAAACGACTGCTGTGATCATAATCACTGTTAGTAAATACCTGACTAATATGAAAACATGCGGTTTCGAGTCCCTCAAACTAGGTCACCTATGTGGTAGGAATGTGCAATTTTTTTTTTTGTTAAATTGGTGCCCTATGACTAGAGGAAACAGAGATAAGGACTGTATGTTCCCCATAATGCTCTTAAGGGGGGATCAGCAACCAGAATTCATTGCGTCCAGTCCAACCATCGACTGATGGTGTGTTTACAGAATATAGGTGACGAGTACAGAGATAAAGTTTCAGAGACAAAGTTAGTAAGCAGCATTATATCTGTTTACTGAGGTTTATTTTCATTTACAAAATGTTTTTCCTCATCGAGTCTGGATTGATTGCACATTGTATTAGTGTGCAAGGAACTTAACACAGTCGCTGTTGTTCTGTTCTTTATTCTGTGTTGGCAAAGTCCGTAATAATATTCTGTCAGAAAACAAAGTCCAGTTTACCAAAGTATTGTGAAGTGTGTTGCTGTTGCAGAGTTTTCTGTTTTGTCTCCATTATGCTGCAGCCACCTGATCGACTGGTCGCTTTTTCCTCCACACTCTAACTGATTCCACAGTGTGATACATGACCTCATGAAATTAGTTTTTCTTCCAAAAATACTGATATTTTAAAGTATTTAGTGGCATGATATTGTAGTGTCGGCTTTTGCCTGGATGGTGTAACATGATGGACAGAGTGTTTTGGAAGGCCCACATTTTAGTCCTTGGGGGCACCACTACAAAAAATGACGAACCATAATTTATAGTCTAAAGCAGGTTTCTAAATTGCACCAATTTATGTCTTCTGCGTAACCCAGTGGACGGTGCTGGCGTCTGAGAGCAGCACAACACTGATTATTTAGGTCAATTGATTCTTCAAGGGAGGAAAACAAATGATTAGTGTGTGTGTGTGTGTGTGTGTGTGTGTGTGTGTGTGTGTGTGTGTGTGTGTGTGTGTGTGTGTGTGTGCGTGCGTGTGTGTGTGCGTGTGTGTGTGTGTGTGTGTGTGTGTGCGTGTGTGTGTGCGTGTGTGTGTGTGTGTGTGTGTGTGTGTGTGTGTGTGTGTGTGAATTTATGTGTGACTGTGGTCGGGGAGGCAGGCTGGTGAGGGGGTTTTTGTGTTCCGAATAAGACAGTTAATGCTGCATTTCCCGCCACATTAGCCAGATACATCTCCAGAGGGACAAGAGCAAAAAGAGCTGTAACATCCTCTCTTTGTTGTCATGGCAACGGCCACCCAGCAGCATCAGCAGCATGAGCAGCATGGACTGATCCGATTCACATGTCAAAATTGAATTTCCAGCTAACAATATCAGTAATGTGAATCATTTGCAGTTATCATTGTTTAACTATGATACCTCATCATGAACCCCTCTGTTCACCAGCATCTCTACACTGATCGATCAATATTTACAGCAGATTGAGGTGATAAATCTGACACACACCTAATTAGGAACATTTTGCTGTTTCAGTCATCATCTGGTGACAATGCCAGATGAACTGTTGCACCCAAGTAGTCTGTCGCAGTTGATTTGTGTTGTTAAGTACATGTGTATGTGTGAAAAACACAGCTGATTGCTTTGTTATAGTAATTCTAATATCAAATACCAATAAGTTAATGTGTGACTTGATGCCATTCATCATTTACCTTTTACTAATGTTCATAAATTAACCAGTTAAAACTGCATTTATCAATACTTTTTATTAGCAATGTATCACATGAACCAAATCTGCAGTTGCCCTCACCTCTGTGGAGCGTTTTGGTGTCATTGTTTTGATTTTAAGACCTGCAACTTTTCTGTTTGTGTTCAGCAAACAGAGGGTTAGCAATTACAGACATCCCAACTCTCCCGGAAGTTCTACACTATTGATAGTGGTTCCCTGACGCCCCACAAATTAGATACAATATCCCAGAATCTGGAGTGAGCGAGCAAGGCCGCACGCACTAGAGAGTGACAGCGTGTGTGTGATTGATCCGGTAGTGCACGCACGAGAGGGAGCGAGAGTGTGTGTGTTTCTGTGACTGTCAAAGCAGTGCATGTGAGAAAAGCGTCAACACAGCGGTTCTAGTAGCACTCGATATAGAAAGCATATATGACTTGCAGGAGTTCAATTTCACTCCCAGGGAGGCTGTAAATTACAAACTGTAATGTCAAAAATAAATGTTACCGCTGTAGGAAATTTGACTTTTTCCTCCAATATTGCTGTGAACCCAGGAGGCTGGAAAACAGAGGCTTGCTCCTGAGAACACGAAGCGACTTCAGATCATCAGAGTTGTAATTGCATGTAAGCTCCTGCTGTCTTTTTGATTGAAATATGCCTTGAGCAAAGTTTGACAGTGTAAGAGCACGATCAGTGAAGGTCAGTGATGTTCAGCCAGGAAGTGAAGCGACATAAATTCAACAAGTAACAACACCCTTTTCACATGTGGCATTATGTGCTGTCATGTTATTTACATGTGAGAGTATTTTATTTACAGATTATTATTGTACCTTTACTGCACATGTGATAAAACTGTCACTACCCTGTTGTGATTTCAAATGATTTTTTTCTATTGATTTATTCATTTTTTTCACCTGCTGTACCACGACATTTTATCTTTATCATTCTTTGTTGTTGAAATTGAAAGAAAATCTTTTACATGTTTATTAACTGCAAGGCCAGGCCATTATGGGTGCTTTCATATTACTCCCACTGTCACTGTCTAGTGCTACTAAACCATATCTAATAATACATGAACCATGTTTCCATCAAACACGTGTGCTCCTCTTACCTTATCATCAAGCTTCTTGGCACAGAAGGAGAGCTCCACATATCCGTTGTTGCCAGAAATTTCCTCTGCATGCACCTGAAGGGAAATAAGATTTGTCAGAATTTTTTTTTACTTACACTCTTCATTATTCTTGGCAAGAAGAACCATTGACATGACCACATGATCTACATTTCATTACTTCCTTTCAAAACACACTCATAAACACTAATGTGTCTGAGACTGAAACATGGCACAGGAGATATAAGGTTTTGATGGATGATTTTAGGGATGCAGATAAAAACCTCGGGTGTACGTTATCTGCCAGCTTTTTAAACAAAGCTACACTACTGTATATGTGCAAGTAAAGCACAGCTATCTAAATACTGTCACAAATGACCACAGTCACGCATTATAATCTCTCACACTCCTAAAAATAACACAGTGAGCCTGGATATATTAAATTCCTTACCACAGACATGCTAACGCTTCTAATTTAAGACTGAAATCTAACAGGCTTTTTTAGTCTTAAAACCAAAACGTATTTTCACAATCCATTTTCAGGTCAGTACTTATACGCCATTTTACCTTTCTATTGTAAAAAGTAATCTGAGTTTTATTAAATGCAGGATTATGTGACATGTATACCGTAACTAAAGAGTTGAGAGCACCATTAGCTGTAACTTAGAGAGCCCAGCTGTCAAGGATCGATGTCTCAGCTCATGAATTTAACTTTAAATAGATACAGAAGTTACCAATCACACAGAGTCCATCACCAAAGTGTGGTAACAGCTGTCTCTCAGAAAGGCTGCAATGCCTTTTTTTTTTTGCTTGTTTGCATTCACTTGTGTGTTAGTTCAAAAGAAAAAAGCTTGAGGATGGCCACCCTCTGCTGCTCTGCTGTTCCCTTTAGGCTGTCTGGCCCACTCACAGAACAGTTTGCTGTCTCTCCATTCCTCCGCTTGAGACTTGGTATAGAAACTAACAGAAACTTTATATCAAACTGCCAGCAGTATAGCTGTAGTGCGGACATGGCCAAAGCTTAACAAAGCTTGACAGTGATGATTGACAAAGTAGAAAACGTGTACATTTGATCAGACAGCTTGTCCTGACAGGCACCAAGAACAGCAAAAAATCTATATAGGAGCTGTGGGCAGAAGGTGTGTGTATGTATGTGTATGTGTGTGTGTGTGTGTGTGTGTGTGTGTGTGTGTGTGTGTGTGTGTGTGTGTGTGTGTGTGTGTGTGTGTGTGTGTGTGTGTATATATATATATATATGGAGAGAGATATATATATATGAAATGGTCAAATAATCCACTTGAATTCTCACATTTATTGTATTCAAGGTGTTTAAAAGGTCTTTGCTGTTGGCTTTTTATTAACAGTCCAATTGTTGGCAAGAGATGTAATGGCAATGATTTAAAATTGATGAGTTTGTCGTTAACTTTTTCCTCCCTCACTGGGGTCTCATGTAAAAGGAATCAGAGTTCAAATAGTAGTTTATACGTTCACTAATACCATCTGTACAGGTTGAGGCAATTCAATATAATAATGATGTTACTACTGCTACACAGTTTTTGTTTTTTTACTATATATTTATGGTTAAACAGAAAACAAAAATCTCCATCTAGTCTGCTGTATATTCAAGTAGTATTCAAGTACAAATAAGGCGAAGCAGTTCCTCTTTAGACCAGAGTGGAACATTTTACCATCCAGCTGTAAACTGGTGGTTAATGAGCCATCAGCTTTTTTTCCACATCTGACACAAGTGATTTCTTGAGCATGTTTCATTTGTTGTGGATTTTCTTGAGATGTTATGTGCATTTGAGTGCAGAGCAGAAACACTAGCATACACCAAGTGCTCGCACATCATGTATAAACACAAAAAACCCCAAAACTACCAAAAACAGGAACATGAATCTACTATATATGTTGTGTCGCTTCACAAATAATAGATAATGTTGCACACATTCACTTAGGTCAGTCAAATCATCCTGGGGTGAAAAGTGAGAGAAAGTGCGTTATGATGCCGGTATATTAAACTGTTGCTGACAGTGCACAGTTGTGATACTGTGGAAAAAGAGATGGAGAATACACAGATTTTACTGCTACTAACCATCAATTTGAAATGCATTAAAGTTATTTTGCTCTGCTCTGACTGTCTGTTACAGAATCTACTGTCCCAAAATCCACACAATTTCATTCACCAGAGCGGTAAGGTCAGAGCATATGCACAATGTCAAGAACCTACCGTGATGGTGGATTTGCCGGCATATTTTCCATACTTCAGCAACAACGGCTTCACCATTTTCTTTTGGGCCACAATCTGCAAAGAGCAAGATAAACACAGTACAGTCCTGGCGCACCTCAGCAGTAAAGAGCAGTGAATGAATGTGAGTCCTAAACATCTCTGATAGGTGTCCATCCCTCAGTCTGCCACTCTATATAGCAAACAAGGAAAGCATCACGTATATTTACTATCACAAAGGTTGATGTTTCAGCTTTTATGGCAGACAAATCACTGATTTAAGGCACATGGAAAACACAGCTATTAACATATCACCAAAGAGGTGAGATAAACAGTAGCCTACCTGACCAAGAGTGCACTCCACACCACCCAGGAAGTCATCATCACGGGTCCCAATGCTGTGAGTGCCATGGATGTCGTAGACTTCAAATCGCAGCTTCTGAACCTCCTCAAAGTAGTAGTCCAAAGAAAAAACCTTGGCAAAGACTGGGTGCAAGTTGCTCTTGATCACCTCTGTCCTGTCCAGCTAAGAAAAAACACACTGAGTTCAGTTTTGAACCTTCACTCACTTTCATCTGATATTGTATTTTTTATTTTAATTCACGATATCTGCTGTTAAAAAGATGGTAGACAGTGGGGAAACGAAGCCTTCCTTTGACAAAGGAATTGCACTTTCATAGATTGTAAACTATATCCTTACAGTAAGATGTCAGAAATAGGACTTGAAACTCACAACATATTTCATCTCTACTGATTTTGAGGAGCACCAGTGTACACACAGTAGAGCAAATATTATTGTGTTCCTTGAGGATGATATAAGAAGAAGATTGAAGGGCTCTGACATTTAATATCAGCATACAGAAAACATCCATGCCTGTCTTTAACTGCCTGACAAGGAAAAGCTGAGCTCTGCGAGGCCCCATCTGCTCATGACGTAGGATTTAGCTTTCACACACGCAGCTCCATGAATGTTTCTCTGCTGTCCAATTTGTCACAAGGACAGATCATCATTGAGCATGATATTTAAGTTCACAGAGGTTTACATCATTAAAGAATAACTAAAAAAATCCTGCCTCTCAAAATGAAATGAAATGATGCATATGATCATTAATTTTTAATGCATATTTCCAGTTTAAACTCCAATCTACCAAAACAGGACAACATAGAATAGATACTTAAAAATCTCAAGCTTGTGCCAGTAACTGTCACAGCGGAGCAGGTCTAGACTTTGTGTCATGATGACTTTAAAAGTTGGTGATATCTCTCCCTCGTCCTTCACTTCTCGTCTCGGTAGAGATGAGTCATGTTCAGATAGGAAGACAGATCAGAGTATTTGAAATAGATTATGATCAAGAAAATGTCGCAAAAGTGTCACATGAACCTACACTACCAGTCAGCTGTCAGACCAGCTTCACGACTCCTTGAGACACATTCACAAAGTCTCTGGATATCTACTGGAGTGATGACCATTCCTCCAAGATATATTCCCTCATTTGATGTTTTTTTTTTATGATAGCAGTAATGTGCTGGTCCACAGTCTCCCATATGCGTTTAACTGAGCTGAGATCTACTGACAGTGAAACCAATTAAACTTGATTGATATCGTTTTCACACTCAAACTTGGTCACAAACCATTCAGTGACCCTGTGTTCCCTGTGGATAGAGACATTATCATCCTGAAAGAGACCATTCTTTTAATTTTTCATTACAGGATATAGTGATGACCCCGACAAAAAATTATATTGATTTCCAGTGACCCTTCACTTTAAGGGGACAAGTATGCTATGTGTGTAAGCATCTGCATTCTTTTTTCTTTTCTTTTTTCCTCCAGGTTTTTCTTTTGGGAGCAATGTTTTTTTTTTACTGGATACATGTTAATTACTGTATTTCTGTGGTTGCTTTTCTTGTTTTTTTATCAACTAACATCAATGCAGTTTGTTGGCTAATATATGATAAAACATATTGTATTTGTTGCTGGAAAATTATTTTCCATTTGTCACATCTTTATTTCCTTAACTGACATCTGGGTTGAAAATAAGCAGAGTTAAATATCTGTTCTGGGGGAGTAATGTTGTTGTAATTAGCATTAGTAGGTAGGTGTAGTAGTAGGTGGCAGCTGTGGCTCAGGAGGTCATCCACTAATCGGAAAATCTGCGGTTCAATCCCCGGAGACACTGAACCCCAAATTACTCATGAATGCTGTGTGTGTTAATGAGCGCTAGGACTTCTGATGAGCAGGTTGGCACCTTGCATGGCAGCCTCTGCCATCAGCGTGTGAATGGGTAAACGTGGGATGTACTGTAAAGCACTTTGAGTGGTCGGAGGACTAGAAAAGCACCACTTAAATGCAGTCCATTTACCATTTAGTAACAAATGCAGCTGAGAGTTCTCTATTGTTTCCATTTCTGGCAAAATGAAAAAAGAAAGCAAAGATCTACCAACCAGGACTTGGCTTGCTGTGCCTTCATTCATTCCCAATTCTCCACTATTGTCTTTTCTTGCCTTCCCCTCCTCTTTTTGTGCCATCTGGATAGACGGATTTGGAATGAGTTTGGTGAGACTGTTTGTTGATGAAAGCTAATCAGAGCTACGGAGGATAGGTTGTGCCGACATCTGTGAAGCCTGTTTGTTGTTGGTGCAGTGACAGAGCTATAGAGAGATCCCTGATATGGGAAATGGAGGCTTTCTCTAATCAGTTCTGCATCATCTGTGTAGCTTGTCCATAACAAACCCCTGCAGCCTATGTTACATATCAACATAGAGATCAGGTTTTGAGTTAATTTATTATTGAGTGGGAACATGTACAAGCCAGTTTACAGGGGAAAAAAGAAGTCTGCTAAATGATCTCCACCCGGCTTGAACATCTGTTCTCGAAAGTGAGCAGGTGGAGAAATAAGGTAAAAATAAAAGGAATGTTGTTCAACAAACAGCTCTCGCAAGGCAGCAGGGCCAGTGGTATGAGCTCAGAAGAGAGAAAGAGGGCGGCGGTGATATGAGTGGGCTCAGCTACTTACTCAGTTGTTGACGTAAGTTAACAATTTGAACAGTGACGGTGCCTCCCAGTACTGAGGGATATGACAGCGGAGGATTGGACAAGTTGTGTACACTGTCATGGCTGTCAAGACTCATGGATGGATGGATGGATGGATGGATGGATGGATGGATGGATGGATGGATGGATGGATGGATGGATGGATGGATGGATAGATAGATAGATAGATAGATAGATAGATAGATAGATAGATAGATAGATAGATAGATAGATAGATAGATAGATAGATAGATAGATAGAATTTGCTCCAGTTAATGAAGCTAAGAATAGCCACTTATGTATTCATGCACACTGAACCCAGGTCAGTCATCTCATCTAACAACCTCCTATCAAATTACAACCAAGAAAAAATCCATAACTGTGTGCAAAACACCGTCAGCCAAGCATTCTTTGTTTTTTTTCTTTTCATCATCATCAGCGCCTCAAAATAGTATCTCGAGGTTCCGCATTCACACAGCCCAAACATTACAGTATCTTCAACAAATTGCTCCCGTGTGGCAAGGATCTGCCAAAGTTCCAGTTAATTATTATCTCCTCTCTTCCTGAAAAGAGAGCATTCTGCTAGATGAAGGGTTGCGAGGGAAAAAAATCTATATAATTAGATTTCCTCTACCATGTTTTAACACATCCTCTACTTAATGGAGACCTGTGTTTTGGCTTCCCCTCACCAACCAAATGACTTAATTAACAGCGAAATGAGAGACCTGCTGCCTGTGCTCCAAATCAGACTGGGACCAATCCAAGAAAGCAATCATTTTCAGCTGGAACACAACTCATCATGCTGCATATTACCAACAGGGCGTTTGTCCACTAGTGGAACATACAGAACAACGCAATGTGAGCCCTATAGAGCTGACAACACAATCTGTTTGTAAATGACTGAATCAGGGAGACAGACGATGTTTACTGCTCCTCTGCAAAGATAGACAGCATTCGCTATTTTTAATTCTGAATCTGGCAGCTGTTCTTTAAGCTATGATCTCTTCCGTAAGAGTGAAAAACAGATGCCAAGTTCACCAAACCATTAACAGATTTGTCTCCCTGGTTGATCTTGTATGGAAACCCAGGTTTTGGAAGAACTGGAGTAGGGTTAAAATTTCATGCTCATGAATAATATTTCACACTTCACCTCTCACCACTTAAATCCCATATGAGGTTGTGATACTGGACAAGGGAGGGAGAGCTAACTTACTGGGCTTTCCCCAGTGTCTTCCTGTGCAATAAATCAATGTCATTAACAAAACATGTTGCTCGGATAACCTTAGCATGCTTTAATTTAAATTATTAGAACTCTTATCCATGTATGAGTCAAAGCATGATTCTTGTATCATTAAATAATATTTAAAAATGTGGTTAATGACTCAGATAGAGAGATTAATAAAAGATGGTTGATACATTTTTAAAAGCTACATACTGCTGCTTATAGAATTTGTAATTGAGGAGATATGAGCCTCAAAGGGTCCAACTTTACACTTGTCAGACTGAAGAAAAGAAAGGGGGCTCACCTCTGTCCACTGTCCATTGGTCTGTATCATGAGGATAACACAGGGGTCTGACTTATTCAGTGTGTCTCGATCCAGCAGAGCTTTGCAGGACACACGCAGCTCTACTTTGGAGACACAGGTAGCCGGACCGCTAAGGCTGGTCGCAGGGGAGGTGGCCTCCTGAACATCATTCATCCTGGCTCAGGGCAAGAAGAGCTGCCAACCAGTGAAGCAATGGGATGTGAGGCCGTTTGGTAACTCTGGAGGATGGGAAAACGCAGTGGTCGGTCAAAGGATTTCAGTAAAGATGTGGTGTGCTCACAGGAGACAGGCTTTTTTGACTTGGTACAGATTCCCATTGCGTCCCAGGGGACCAAACCCAAGCTTTTATTACTGCCTGTCAAAGAAAGCCCCCTTCTGAGGAATCTCATTTTACTTTGGTAATGGCGACAGAAGGAACTTGAAGGTGGTGGGGTTAGGCTTTTATGTGTCTAGATCAGATCCTTGGAGAGATTCATGTCTGATGGTCAAATGTGATAAATGCTTTAAATTATAGTATGAAAAAATAGAGGGTGTCACTCAAGATTACAATGCTAACCACAAAAATGTGCACCAGATATATAATTTTCTACATGCTACTTTACAATTCTTCTGTTTCCAGCACTACATTTGAGACAGAAAAGAGGTACAGCACAGACATCTGACCAACCAAAGTAGGAAAGAAAATGGGCTTTTTTCTGCTCTGTATTCAAAATGTAAACCAATAAGGGTAAGAGATCAAATCAGGGATCTAACAGCCACATTGCTGAGTGCCTTTATTTCCCAGAGGATAACACAAAAGCAAAAAAAGGACTTTGGTTTGTTTGAGCTCCAACATGACAAGCATCCGCCCTGCTCAAGTGTCCCTGAGCAAGGGCTTCTGACCCTGATTAACCGTTTTAAAGGGAAGAAAGCAGGAGGGTGGGGAGGTCGAATTTCTCTACCGGCATCATTTACTGTAAATGTCACATTATTAAGAGGCAAGTGCGCGTTCTGATTTCAGCACCAGGGACAGCGCCCGCGGTTTGTAGTCAGCTGCGCGTCTGGAAACCAGATGTTACCTGCAAAAAGCGTCAATCTCAAACTTTACTCTAGAAAAAGCTCGAAATATTATCAGCTATAAAGATGCGACTCACCGTATTCTTAAAGCAAAACTCACGTTAAAACCTCTGGATAAAGCAACACGTCCGCTCAACAGCCAAATCCAACAACTTGATGAAGGCGACACGAAAAACGCTCTTAAATGGTTAGTTGATCATTCATCACAGTAAATGAACTCCTGCTGCAGATCTGTAATCGTTGAAACCTCCAACATCAAAGTGCTAAAATACCAGTCTAGCAATTAGTTTTCCTTAATGAGCAGGCAAGGCGTCGCAACAAAAACGGACAGCCTACTTTGATAACATCGTTTGTCAGTGACTGCTGTTACTCATTTCCAATAAGACAATCTGCAGCTGTTCAGAAACACAGAAAAACGCGCTTCATCCCCGCATTCAACTGTGCTGTTAAAAACCACAAACTCGCTGCCTACCTGTCGTTGTTCTTTACTCTTAAACACACTTGTTTAATCCTCTCCCGTAACACACTGCTTGATTTTCTTTTTTTTCCCTCCTTCTCCACAGAAACTCATTGGTTAGACTGGGGAGGAGGGAGTGGGCTTGGCTTGTCGAGGTGGGGAGTGGGGACAGTCCAGCTGCTGATGCAAGGCTAGCCTGAAAAAAAAGATACATTGGAAACAAGCCTATATAAATGCATTAAATAAATATACACAAAACCATAGATTCAAAAATGTGGATAGCTTTTATGTCATTGCTGAAATTATTCTTGTGATTTACGATCAAAACACTAAAAGCCCAGATAAGGCTTGTCCTACTTTCCCACACTCCCTCTGAGTTGAAGTTAATCTCTTTGTGCTAATAATCCTCTTTTTAAATATGGATTGCAACTGATATATCAGTGAGATTTTTCTCAGTGTACTGTAAATAACATCATGCTTATTCTCAGATTTTCCACGATACTGTGCCAGCAGTCAGTCCTGCAGATCACTGAGCTGTTTACCAAAACAGAATAACCTCATTGAAAGAGCAGGACCTTATGAATCTGTGGAAATGCTTCTGAAATAATTTGCATTGTGTTTGCATTATTAAAGGATAGGTTCACATTTTTTCAAGGCTGTCTTAAAACAATAGTCAGCTGCCTAAATGAAGACTGAAACAAATCTTTCTTATGGTAATCATCCCTCCTGTTCAGACCATTAGAAGCTCTCCTCCTAATGAGCTTTCAATATATGTAAGTGATGTTGGACAAAATGCACAGTACTACTTTTGAGCAAAAGATATAGAAACGTTTATCTGACGTTTATATGAAGCTTCAGCCGTCCATATTAGTCAAATCAAGTGTACGTCTGCCAAAATTAGTATTTTTAAAACAAAAATCTCTCTTTTTCATACTCTCGCTACTGCAGCTGAACAGTGAGACGCAGTGAATTTCACACTACAAAGACTGTAAATGTGGAATATATCCACTTTATTTGAATACATACTAACTTCAGAAAATCTTTTGAAATCATTTTTGCGCAAAACGACAACTGCAGATTGTGTCCTTCAGAGTTCATATAGTCACCTGACTGTTTTTTTTTAAACATACTTGAAAAATTATGAAGCCGTCCTTTAATTAGCTTAATTCTAATATCCACCTATTGCAATATATCACATAATTGTGCACACAGTATTGGGTAGGTAAGCATCTCAGAACAGATTATATACAGATGTTGCAGCTGTCAAATCAGCTGCTAATTTAAACACAGTCCCTTTACTGTACCTTCACTCAATGGTACAATCTAAAATGATTTGTATGGGCTTCGTCACACAACTTAACATAAAAGATGACATCGGATGTTTAGCTGGTAACCCTCTGTGTATGACATATAGATTGTCAATTTGTACTCAGACAAGAAGTCAGTTCCTGCTGGCTTTGTCTCAGCTCCAGTAGTAAAACATCAACTGAGCATGCAAGATGTTTCTCAGCAAAGCAACTGGAGCTCAAAAAGACAGATCTGCCAGCAGCAGCACATCACAACCAAATCTTCATTTGGGAGCTCCTCAGTGGAGTAGAGTAGACAGCTGAGGGACTGTGACCCTCTGGTCTCTTACTTTCATCAGATACACACATGTACTTGCATATCCTGTATAGATATTTACACACCTGCACTTTTAATGTCATCCACATTAAAGTGACAATGAATTGATTCATGGTGTAGATTTTCAGTCATTCGGCGATATATGTTACATAACATATTGTTTCTACGCAGCGTTTATGCCTGATCCCTTTCTGCAGTCCACCCACAAATGTATTATTTTCATGAATGTATTTCCAGACATTGCATAACATTTATAGATTGCACTGACACAACAGCAGCTCTCGAGTTCGAACAAAAGACCATAAAAGACAAACTAATAGACAAAGAAGTTGAAAGAATAGCTGGAAAATGTCAGGTTTCTGGAAATACAATGTTAAACGTAAATTTGAAGAGGTTAGGGTCAGGTAACCCCTTAAATCAAAGTTGTGCAGTTTATGATACAAGAAAGCTGTTTTATCCCTGAAGGCTTGGATATCAAATGATTCTGTGTCCTTCAGACAGTAAGAACATTTTTTCATTACAGCTTTGCAGCATTACGTCTGATTTCACAAGCACCTGGCTGATTCCTTGAGAGTTTAGCCAATCAGAAGTTTTCAGCTGCTAAAAAGATGTTGTGTGCAACAGACAGGGAGGTCAATGAAATCACTCCAACAGTAAGTAAACATAAAACGTTTTCTGCTGAGCACCAAACAACAAAAACACCACCCTAATTTCCCTTACAAGTTGATATTTTAAGTAAAATTCTTTATGCTGATGTCTTTTTTCTGACTCATTGTTTTATAAGGGAACTTGCTGCTCTCTTACATGGCCATCGCCTAAAGTCAGCTGTCTCCTGCAGATATCACCCCCACTGATCCCTCTTCCATGAGTATTCTGAGTCGGTAGGAAGCTTCTGCTTTGGGGCACACACCTGAGCCCTCTTACGCCACAACTCCGAACATCGGCCATCTGCTGCTTCGTCGCTTCAGCACCTCATAGGACATTCTCTGCATTTACACATGGATTATCTATTCAGATTCTCCCCTTTGCATTTCTCCAGTAACATTCAGTGCCTGCCTTGGTGCTGCTGACCACTTTGACTGTATAACCCAAATGTCTCCTAACATGGCCTGATGTGCTCACTTTCAAAGTCAAACAACCCTGTTGGCCTAATATAGTTCTGATGTGTTTGTGTAACATCATCCAACAGCTCCCTTTGACTAGAGGTTTTTAACATGTAGATTTTTTGGCAAATTTCTACGTCTCTATTGATTTTAAAGTCATCGGGAACAGCTGATGGAGCATTGTGGTTAATAGTAATCAATCACTAAGCTTGTGTTTCAGCAGGTTTTTAGTGACGGCTCACTGAAGAGAAATGTTATCCCCAGGATTCTCCTCTGTCATTGTTATATTTGATTTACTGACCTACAAACGCTGTTGTAAAAAATATCACAGAAGAAATGTGAGACACACAATACATCTACATTGGTGTGAAACTGACACTGAAGGATACAAGCATGCATGCCACTTAATTGATTTCAATTGGATTATAGATTAGAAGAAAAATGTGGGGAAATGTGTTACCTGCAGCAAAAACAAGGATACAACTGTGAGCAGAAAAAAATATACATTCACCGATTAAATAGCAAGTGAATATTCAATTGATTATTCATAACGACATTAGGAGCTGTAATCAGAACAGAACTTGGTTGCCATTTAGTATATGAATGTCTTCTAACAGAGGACCTGTTTGTTGTAATCAGATTACAACTGCAAAAAATCAACCTATCCTTTCTTTTAATTAATAATAAATGAATAATTTATTCTATAAAAAATTAAGAAATTGTCAAAATACTTGCCACAACTTTACAAAGTCAACGGTGACGTTCTCAAAATGATAGTTTGGACCGACTACCAGTGCCAAATTCAAACATTATCCAATGATTAAGCAAAGAGAAAAGCAGCAAATCATCACATTTGAGAAGTTATTACCAGAGAATGCTTTGACTAAAAAAATATTTAAATGTTTAATTGATTAATTGACTTATCGTTTCAGCTCTGGGTCAGTCTTGTCTGACGTAAACTGTGCTCATCAAAAGTAAGAAATCCGAAATGTACATCACAATTTATATTAATTTGCATAGAATGTGGTATTTTGCCTTTATGTTATTGTTACAAAGACAATAATGACGTCAGTTGTTAAAGAACAGATTCACATATTTTCACGTCTGTCTAACAACACTCACTTGAACAGGAGGAATGATTATATAGCAAGAAATAGCTGTTTCATTGTATGAATGGGCACCTTAGCATTAAGACAAAACTTAAACTTTTGTGTATCAATCCTTTAATATCTGGAGGCTAGTGTTATTGTTAACACAACAGGGACACAGGTGGTTAAAGTTAATGGTTGAGAAGTGTGATTTAGTGAATCATGTTGTAGTACTCTATCTTAAGGATATATAAGATCATGTCTTAGAGTTCCACTCTCAGCTGTATCAGTCACCCAAGGTGCAAACCAACATAACACATGACTCACCTTCATCAGCTGAATTATTTATTTTCCAGTCAGACTGTTGGGACAGAGAGAGACATTAAAGGAGACACGAGCAAGGACCTTCTGTTGGGTCCAATCTCACCCCATCCAAACTTTTCAGTCTGTATGTCATCACACTCCAAACTGTTATATATATATAATATATAGAGTAATGCATCTAATATCCCCAATAGGAGTGTGTGAAACTGTTTCATTTTAGTTTGTTTTTATCCATTCCCTTCACCTTATCTGACCACCACAGTGCACCCCATCTGTGCACATTGTTTATAAATGTCCATAAACTCTGTTGTCATAGCAATATTTTCCATTAAAAGTCAGTTTTGGTTCATGTCTGCCAGCAGGTAACCATCACAGGAAATTAAAATTCAGCTTTATCCCCCTGCAGAGGTCAGGTGTAAAACTGCTCCTTTGTGTTGTGATTCTTGATTCTCGTTTTTTTTTAAGTTTGTTAAATTTCAGTAACCTCTTCTCTTAAATGCCCAATGTATCCATTAATGAGCTTCATTTTGTGCTTCTAGTGCCACCTACTGCTGCAAACAAGTCATACATACACAACAAAACAATTATCAGTCTTGAGTTTACAGCTGGTACAATTTAAACGGACGCCATTTAATGAGATTCATGTAGTAGTATTGTGTGGCATGAAATTGTAAGTTCTTCCAGCTCAAATTCCATCAGCTATCCAGTGGTCAGAAGTCATTATGAAAAGGAACTCAAACACCTCAAGATTTTAAAATGCAATATATTTATATTGGCAGACATAAATCAGATGAACTACTGTATTTCTGCTCTAGGTATGAAGGTTTTATCTCAGCTGTATTTCTTAGTCAAAATTACAATACCACTTGCTGTGACAACCATTTATGATCTTACAGGGACTTTTAATCTGATTTTAGCAATTTCAGCACATTTGAAACCATCTACACATCACACCTCACCTGTGTTTATACTGTAACACTGACCCATTTCAACTACAGTTCTTTGTATTTTAAAGACATGTCAGTAACATCTGATGTTTGTCTATATTACACCAAATCCCACCAGCTGTGATGACACCATGAAAACCACCAACCATCATTGAAACTCGATCTTAAATCAAGACATTCTCACAATAATCTTTTTTAAACTTTATTTTGCAAAGTTCCAGAAGGGCGACTTTTACTTCTTCTTCTCCACATCCTGCTCGGCAGCCTCCTTGGCTCTCTTGGCGCGGATGCCGAAAAGACGAGCGTTGGCCCGGGCCATACGCAGGCTGGCAAAGGCCTTGAAGTTCTTCTCATCCTCGGAGATAACACGGGCCTTCTCCTTCTTGTGTACCTAGAAGAGCAGGGAAAAATGTATAGTAATCTGATACTTAACAAAAAAAACAATAGTTCCTATTGCCAAATGACAAAATCGAGCCAGTTTAACGTGAACTGATATGCAATTTCAAGTCCAACTTTGGAATATCAGTATTTCATGACAACTGATTCGGTTTTCAAGCTTCATTTTCAAAAGGCAGTCATCAGAAAAAGGGGTTCAAATGTTTCATCACAGAAATACAGAGATTCCGGAGAATTATCATCATCTGACTGCTGCAAAGCGAAGCTACGTATAAAACGTATACTAATCAGGTATTGCTGACAAATGACAACCTTCAGTCAGTTTAAAGTTAACTCGAAGGTAAAAATCATGTTTATTTTCTTCAAACTCATTTATTTCCTGCGATTTAATTGTAATCTATACTACTACAGTTTTGAGAGTGTATGTTTTGGGTGAAGGAATTGACACTTACAGTTTTGATGGGCATGACTGGACCAGCGAGCTGAGTGGCCATCTTCAGTTCCTCAGCCTGAAATGATTACAAACAGTTCTTCAAGGAAAGAAGAAAAAAAACTAGAAAAACCCCCACATTACTCAATTACATCTCGCTAAAAGGCAGACAAACATCAGGGTATCTCTGTTAAATGTTTTAACCACAAGTTTCTTTCCAGGTACCTAAACCACCAAACATGTTCATTTAAAAACAACATTAACAGAGAAACTTACAGTGCTGTCTCCCTTCTTGGGGGCAGAAGCCTTCCTGGGGAACAGGATGAGCTTGGAGCGGTACTCCTTCAGACGCTGCACGTTGGCCTGAAGAGATTCTGTGGATCTGTTATGACGGCGAGAGTCGACAGAGATGCCAATGGTGCGGGCTGTCTTTTTGTGGATTCCAGCCGCCTGCAGGGAGGAGCACAGCACATTAAGAATTAAACACTAATTCCTGATTTGGAGGTGATGTTGAAATGTACAATGAATGATACGTTATTGTGTCCACTGTGTGTCTGAATTTGTTTTTCCGACTCAATTGAAAACAGCAGTCATCAGATAAAGGGTTCAAAGGATTCATCAAGTGAATACAGAGATTCCGGAGATTTGTCATCATCTGACTGCTGAGAAAAAACTAAAAAACAAGGGTCCGATATTTCTAAATATAGTTGCCAACCTGTGTCATTACTGTCTCAGGTACTCTTTGTGTCAGTCTCTTTTTACTGGACAAAGCTTCGCTGCAAACTTACAGTTCAGTGGTTACCTGTACACCGTGCCATTTTATTGGTATCATTTTACTGGAATGAGAGCTGCTTGATGAATTGTCATGATCAGACTGATGTCATTTTCCCCACACAAAAACTGAGCTGATGAGGATCAAATTCAAAGATGTGATGCATGTTGATAGCAGACACAGGGACTCCTTGTTATCCTCCACAATATAAACGGCAATTTTAGATTTAATAGCAGAACTTTGGGGTTGCTGTTCATGTTAAGGTGTGAAACATTAATAATACAGAAGCTATGTATGCTCCCAGCGCTGCAAAGTCACCACATTGATCAATGACAGTAATTCGTGCTTGAGCCTACCTCTTGCGAGGGAAAACAACTCTACATGATCAGGGGTGATGCACATAAGCAATTATTTTAGCATTCCTCCCACAGCAGATAAGTACATGGGAGGAAAGGCAAAGTACATGTTGGCAAGAACATGACGTCTTTGGGCAGCTTCGTGTTCCTCTACAGATATTGACGATTTTGGTCTGGTGGGATGCATGATTCAATGATTAATCACAGAAAAAGTTGAGTCTGTTCTGTTTTACAGCCACAGTAGCCATTAATAGCACCTCAGAGATGGAGGTCATCCTGATTAACATTCACTTTTAGAGATTGTCATGCTGACACACAATTTTCTACCCAAGCAACAATCAATAAACATAAATCACTTATCTCCTCAGTGTGGATGTTCATTCTGAACTACTGAGGTTTTTACTCTTCTGAGGCAAACATTTTAAAAACACTTCTTTATTCATAGTATAGTAACACAAGAAATTGACATTGCTGATGAATTATTCAAATAATCTATTTATAGACAGTATTACCTTGAGTTCCTCCAGGGTGAAGCCACGTCCAGCACGAACCTTGGTGTGGTACCTGATAGTGGGACACCTGACTTGTGGCCTCAATGGTCCAGCAACAGGACGGGGAGCAATGGTACGGGCCTTGGCCTGGCGAGCCTTTCGCCTGAGGAAGGAGATACCTTAATTAAACTAGAGTAACCACAGGAACAACGAAAACTCAACCCTATATGTTTTATGCATGTCCACAACATCTCAAAACCATAACAGTAAAGCAAACAGATTAACACAAACAATTCCTTTGAAACATTTTATGCGTTTCTTTGTAAACTACTGCTGTGTGATGACTGAATAGATTTAATGAATGAATGAAAATAAGACATGCAGTGGTGAGTGAAAATGACAGATTCTGTCTCCAAAGTTGCACCATCTGTTGCTTTCTGAAGTCACTTTTGCTTCAAGCGAGTCACCAATTTGAGATGATTAGCAAATAGTTACTTTACATTTTATTCTTCATCTTTGCCTACTCAGTTACCTGATGACATAATTTTGAAATTAATGTTAAAATGTATATCTTTGAGGTGTTCTTGTTGAGGGAAAAGGGCTGCAACAACACTGCATGTTATGCTGGACTTGAGTGATCAAAATCGTTCCAATGTGTCTACAGAAAACCCAACCATGTGGCTTTTAAGCATCAGGGAAAACTGAACAGACTTAATACAGTTAAATTTGTATCATCAACTCAAATTAAGCTTTTAACAAAAAATACATTTTGCTCCACAAGATGTGATGTAACTGCGAATGTGCATTTAAATTAATTACTATACTAGCATGGCTTTCTTTTGAAATTACTTTGAGCTGTTTGGCACCACTCTGTGCACACTGTTGAGCTCCACATTGTACTCTTGAACAATTACAGACATGCCCTTCACATGACAGTCACAGGAAAACAAAGCAGTATGACACTACATTAAAGCAAACATTTGACTATCATAAAATTTGAGTTTAACTCAACACCCAGGTCTACACAGTTTATTTTTAAACTTCCCTTCAATATCCTGTCTAAATCTGGGGAATGCTAATAGTTATCTCGGTGAAAAGTTACATCTTTGCATGTTATGCCAAAGGTTATTCATTTGATAATTGTTTGTTTGCTACTTGCACTTCAAAAACTTGTGCTGACGATTACCCATAGAAGGCTACTGTAACATAGCCTAGGTACTTTCACTGAAGAAAAATTTAATTGTGTGACTTCTCAACTTCCAAAGATTAAACTTAATATCATGACTTTTCCAGACCTAGAAAGGAGATTTTAAATTCCAGATTTTCCAAGACTGTGGAAAACACCACCTGTTTAGGTCAGTCATGTTAATTTAAGGGATATTTGGTTCAGAAGTGTGTCTCCATCTTGGAGAGGGCTTAATACACAGCTATGCTAGCTCATGTTATTGCATCTCCACAAAGCAAAGTACAGCACTCACCTGCGGATCTTCCTGGCTGGCTGATTGAACCAGGTACGGACTCTTTTCTGCCAGTCTTTGTGAAAGTGGGGGTTCAAGAGCATTCCATTCCGGCTGGGGGCCATGGCTGCCTGCTTCCCTGAAAAACAGCGTGGCACACGGCTATGAGCAGGCTGTCATTCCCGTTCTGTTCAAGTCTTTTCCCCTTGAATTAACCTAAACTTCAACCAAATAGCTCTACTGTGCCTATATTAACCGTAACATCTACCGCAGAACTGAAGCTACAGGAATCAATTTAGCCAGGACATAAACATTACCTGAGGGGGACCATACTCCTTCACTTAACCGGTCCTCTCAGAGGCTAAGCTAATAGGCTAACAACTGCTCACATTACCGACTGCTACCAGCCGCTGCCGGTCATTTTCAGGCATACTTTGCCATTTCGGCATTTGTTACGTAGGAACACTTTATTTCAAGAGGCATTATTTATACATGAAACTAATGTTGGCCTTTAACAGCAACGCTTGCAGACACACACACACACACACACAACAGGAGACCGGCCATGACGGCGAAAATAGACATAAATTATCAATTCTACGGCGAAATCTGTGACAATAATCACCTTGTTTCAAAGGTGATAAAACACACTATTTCAGATGGTCAGTGGAATTTTAAAACACGGGTAAAATATCAAGGATTAACACAGATTAGTTTGAATTCTGTAGAGGATAAATTCTCATACCTACGAGGGAGGAAAATGGCCGAAAGGAAAAAGGAAGTAGAAAAGCGGTGGATTGTGGGATATGGGGTCCTATCAAAGAACACACACAAGAGCATTCCCTCCACTACAGGAACCACCGATAAAACGTTACATTCATCAAACTATTTCAGATTATTTAATGTAACAGTTTGTAAAATAGTTATTAATTAAATCAATGTGATCAGATATTTTAGTTATACAAATATACAGCCACACTGTTAAAATACACACAATTTACTCTATATATAACGCAACAGTTCTCAAGCTGTATCATTTTGCATGTTACAAGAGTACATTCACAGGCTGTACACTATGTTCTTATACAAGTGCGACACACGTAGAACTGCAAAACAATAAGTTTTGTCAGTATCTGAGTTTTTAAAAAAATCTGCAAAATCATAGACTCATAAACCGACCACAGAGGGTTAGGTCATATTGAACAAAACCGGAAGTAAGTGTGAGAGTCTCGCATTCATCATCTTTGTTGAGCAAACATTCAAAAAGTGAAATTAATCTAAAAACAACAAATTTGTATACAAGTATTTTCTCTATATCTGAGAGGGTGTGACTGAAGATGTGTGAAGGCTGAGCTGAGGTTTAGAAACGGTCAGATTATTGTTGGGTTTGGATTCCACAGTTTGGGGTTGCTATGGAGATTTACAATGTAGGCGATTCATTATCTAATGGGTTTTACTTTTTGTCACCAGGAAGTAGTCCAATGAGAAAACTTGTCTATAATAAAACTTAAATAAAACTTAACCTGACTGTGAACTGTTTAAACGTCTATAAATAGATGGATTAACACTGGCTGCTGTAGATGTCTGGTTAATGACATTGCAAGCTTTTCTATTGATGAGAATTATTTAATTGATGGGAATTATTTCATCATGTTATGTGTTGATAGCATTAATACTGTATGTTAAATTACAATAGAGGTGAAATGTTTATCACTGGCCACTAGATGTAGGCCTACTACCTTTCACCAGCAGAAGACAATAACTAATTTACAAGGCTCTGTTTAGATACAGTAACTACAATCCACAACAGTCAAGTAAATTATCCTCTTAAAGTTAACAGCATACATACCTGATTAGTAATATAAGCACGGTATCGCTCAAAGTTCATGGCAATGAAAATGAAAAGGAAACATTTTGATGTTTGCTAATTTGTCTGCTAGGAGTCACGTGGGCCGATAGCTTTGTGCTGTGTCTTATCAGCTGCTGCCTGCCATTTCTGACATGTAAACTCAATAAAGTGTCACATTACTGCAGCAGTTAATGGATGGATTGTCAAACTAGACTACCAGGCACAGGGCCAAGGGGCCAAGGGGCCAAGGAGTCACGGTGCCCCTGAGCCAGAACCTCTGTTTGATGTGACTCCAATTAACATTTCGTGTTAGAATCAAAGGTTCAGTCAACAGTACGTATGCCCTGTTGTTTTTTCCCCACTCTTCATCCATATAGCAGAACAGGAGCGCATTGGCCTGGAAAAGACCCTTTCCTTTCATGCTCCATATATCACTTACAGCGTAACATGTAGCTGAACATTTTTATTACAGTGGGGCCATTCATGAAATTAATTCATGTTTGAGCTTTAACTGGTAATTGTTATAACTAATATTATTATTATTATTATCATTGTCCTCATTATGCTCATGTCTGTCTCTGTCTTACATCTTTCATCATTAAAAATGCTAAAGCTTAAATATGAAAACAGTAACTATCCATTCTTTTGGTGTCAGCAGATGCCTCAGTAGTCAGGCTGGTGTTGTGTAGGACATTACTGTATGTGCTATAGTTGCTATTAAATAGAATGTGTCTCTAATGATAATGAAAGAGGGTAACACCTGCAGAGGGCCAGACTTTACCATTAAGTAAGGTAGGCAACTGTCTGGGAAATAAACTAAAAGATCCCCAAACAGCTAAAGATTTATTATGTTTAGATATTAAAATATTGAAGTATGTTACTATTCTAACTCACTGTATACCTAAATAACTTGCAAAAGGCCTCCAAAGCCACTGTTTATACCTCAGAGGAGAACATTGTATCATTACATTTACTTGACAGATAAATGTTAGAGGTTATACTGCAGATTCAGATTTTACTCACAAAATATAACAAAATATGATGCACTATTATTGATTAAATTATCCAGCATTATATAAGAATTGCAAATGTGTATGCCAGACTTTTACAGTATTTTTACTGGATGGTATTAATAGTTTTACTTCTTAACTTACTATTTTCTTTATGTTCTATGTTATTTATACTGTAGCACTTTGAGTTTCACTATGAATAAGAAGTGTGATACAAATTAAATGCATTATTATTATAATTATTATCATTAAGAAAACAGTTTTTAGTACTTTTTTTTTTAACCACAGCCAATACCAACATTCCCAGTAAGAGAAAGGGTGGACATTTAATCCAATTTCCTTTTCTTAAATATGTATTAATCTTACTAAATTTAAACGTAATATGGAACTTCTAAGAGAAATATGACTTAACATGTTTTAAAATGCCAGTAACAAACATTGTGAAAAGCATCTTGTTGTATTATTGTGCTTCACTTGTTAATACAAAATGATAGAGAAGGACATTTAATCCATTTTCCTTTTCTTAAATATGTATTAATCTTACTAAATTTAAACGTAATATGGAACTTCTAAGAGAAATATGACTTAACATGTTTTAAAATGCCAGTAACAAACATTGTGAAAAGCATCTTGTTGTATTATTGTGCTTCACTTGTTAATACAAAATGATAGAGAAGGTGATCATGTGTATAAGAGGCCAAGTGTAAAGAGGTATCACTAGAGAGGCTGTTTTTGAATGGGAGGTTTGGTACACATTAGGTCAGCACCAAAGACTTTTTTCTTTATGAGGAGTAAGCATGAGGATATTTCAAAATGTCTTTTATTATAGATTGTTTGATATTATATGATCAAATAAACAAGAGATTAAAGTCACCCCTGTAAAAATGGTGTAGCCAGAAATACCAATTAAAGCTTTTATTTAACATTATCAGCTTGAGAGTTCAGTTTCTACATCAGTCACTGATTTTAAAACCACTGCCTCATTAATCATTTATCAACTAGCCTCTGCTATCTCTGCCTATCTTCACCTGAGGGCAAAGGTCAAGGTGTGTGGAACTGTAATAAGCAGCATGAAGCAGCCAGTTCTGTCAACACATGTGCAAACATACAATTAACATGTGAAATCTATTGTCTATACCATAAGTTACTCTTAAAAATGTCAAAACAAAAGCAGAGTAAATGCTTACTCTTCATCCCTGTGTCAGAATGAGGTTGTATTCTGAGTTAATTATGACTTCAAAAGTAGTATTTGTTAAAAATTAAAAAACAAAACAAAGACATGTCAATTCAAACATAAGGACCAGATTTATTAAATGAAGGTGACACAGCACTTACAATCACTTTCCAGTCTTTAACCACATCTGTGCACATTTAAAATGGAACAAAGCACCACAAACAAGACCCAATAATACTGACTGATCTTGATATTAAGAGCCCTTAATGTTTTAGTGGCTAAATGAGTCCTAAACTTCTACGTGGAAGTTACTTAAGATTTAAAATTATTTTGATAGCACAGTTCCAGTATCAAAATAAACACTGCAGATGAAGAAGAGTGCCACTCAAGATGTTAGTACTACTGTTTGATTGAGGTTACATTACAAAATAGCACAGTGAGTCTATTGGTTTATTCATCAAGTGACTTAATAAATTTATCATAGCTTGCTTGATCCATGAGGTCTTCAAGTTCTTCAGGCTTTTCAATGGTCATCTTGATTAGCCACCCTGAAAAGGTAAGAGGTTTGTATTTTTTAAAGGCCAAAAAATAGCAGAACAAGGAAAAATGACTATGAATGTACTTGAGAGTAGCAACAGTGACGGTGAGGCGCTTACCGTCTGTATAGCAGGCTTTATTCACAAGTCCAGGATTGTCTGCCAGCTCTGTGTTGATTTCACTCACTTCTCCTGTCAGTGGTGAGTAAAGCTCACTGGCAGCTTTTACACTCTCCAAGGCACCAAACTCCTCTGCAACACGGACATATAGGCAACGTGACCACTGATACATCTTATCTCACTGTTAGACTCTATTACTCACAGAAATGTACACTGTATTTCAGACTCTTACCCATTTGTTCAAGTCTTTGGCCAACTTCAGGGAGTCCACAGTACACCACATCACCTAATGCTTCCTAAATGGATAAAACAAATGTATCAATTTGAGTTTATATATTTAATAACACTTAAAAGCAATAGTCTAATAATGTCTAGAATTAATTTAGCATTTTAAAAAGATAAGGCTGATAATCTAGGTTTCTTACAGTGAACAATTCTTAGGAAAAACCAACCATGTTCATCAGTCTGTCTCTCAATACTTTACCCAGCCTACCTGTCCAAACTGCTTCATACCTACTGAGGACGTAAAATCCTTTAACAGTTTACACTTATATACTTTTTAAAATTATATTAATTAGCTGGGCAGTGTTTTTGGTGAATTTGGTGGGGATTACAAAATCAGCTACTGTTTGTGTGTTCATGGTAATGAGGGAACATGTTGCCCAGAGCAACGGTGTGGCTCACTTCTTGGTTCTTGGACAATAATGTTGGTTTGTTGTTTTCATGGGATAAGAAGAAATAACAAGTATGTAGAATATCACAATGTATACCTCATAAGTGAGGGGGGTATGTTTTAAATGATAAAAGGCATCTAAGAGTTGGTTTTGTTGAACCATCAGTGAAGACATAATAGCACAAAGAAATCAGTTAAAAATGTCACATGTATCAGAGCAGCTGCTGGGTGTATATTTCTGCTTGTCTTGACTTTCACACAGTTGCAATGCTGACACAATTTATTGAGACTAGTATTAACAGGAACAAACATGGGACCCGAACTGGTGACCCCACCAAGATGTATCACTTTGTCTTGCTCATTCGTATACAAACTTGGAAAAGACGCATTTATGGATGAGGACAGAATCTTAAAACAAGAGCATGTACGAATCATTACATTGTCATAGTCCTGCTTTTGCATCTATCACCTACACAGATTATTACCTACTGTACATCTTTAGGCTACTTAATACAGGCAGGCAAAAATGACAGGTTAGATGTAAAATCATAGGAGAGTAGTATCCATATGCAGTGCTAGTCTGCTAATCTGAGGGCCTTGACATCAAAATGTTTTCTTTATGAACACCTATGATGTACTCTCACACATTTTACCCAAAACTACAATACTAATGCACAACAAGTCTCATTTACTGATTCAGAACAATTCTCCAAAATAATAACTTACGGTCAAAAGACCGTAAAATATAAAATATATTTGCAACTAAAATAAAATCAACCTCCACACTCAGATAGCCTGTAATAAAAACAGTTTAAAGTTAGGATTTGCTATTTAGGACAAATCACAGTCATTGTCAAAGTGTAATGTATTTTACACATTTTAGCTAAGAGTCGAGGCTTTGCCATTATGTTCTTCTGGGTAAAATGTGAATCATGACATTTTAAGTTGCACTGCCAAATACTTAATGAAGTCTATTTAAATACTATTAACTATTTAACATACAAATTAAGCTGTTAAGCAATTTAAGCTTTTGACACTTGAAGACACTGAATTTCACTAGATTGATATTTTTCGAGGACTGCATGACAATGACATTCTTGAACGCACCCAAGGTCAACTAACAGTCTTCTATGAAAATATATGTGAGTGAACAGAAAACCTATCAGTGTACTCTATAGTCATCCTTCAATTTAACACAGCTACTGTTAATCCATTCTGCATTTAGTGGATGAAATTTCACACTGCTCTACAATATTTCCACAAGGTCACAGCTTTGATCAAAGTACACAATCTCATGTTAAAGTGTAAATTGAAACTACTACTACTACTTATTTTTGTAGTGGTGATAAATGGAGATTCATAAATATAAAGAGAAACAGTGAAAACCCTTCCTTTAAAGAAGGCTGTCTACTGATATCCTGATAATCAACTTAACTATTTGAATGTGTGAAGTGATTCAGAGGTGGAACCAGGCAATATAAACACATTTCACAAAATAATCCATTTGCTCCCAAGACCATATATTCTAGTGTCATTTGAGAAACAAGATGGTTTGGGGTACTGAAAAATAAACAGGATTAATGTCAGCAGCAGAGATAAAAGTATTTGAACTTGAGCTCAGTGGCTGTGTGGCAAACTTGAATGGTGCCCATTGTCAGGTTGAATGCCGCTGCATTCGACATGGCGAACAGCAGCACTAGCAATAGCAGTAATAACAATTTCTCCAAAAGCTGCTATTAAGGTAAAGATAAAAAACACCCGCCTTCATATTTAGTCTAAGAAAGTGCCTGCCCTTGAGATTTTCTGCACACCATTGTAGTCTGCTGCTAATCAGTTTTCTCAAACAATAGTCATAAAACAGTAAATTAGCTTGTATTAGTGCAGTTGCTGTAGGTGAGGACAAAGGGCAGCACTGAACTGCACAATTCAGGCATTAGTATAATCACTATTTTTAGATTGCCATCAGTAAACCTCTGAACCAAGTATGTCATAAATCAACGATTAGTGTCGGCAGAAGACCCAACAACCTACCTGAGCATAACTGCTGATACCAACTGTGCCAATTCCACCCTCGATTTGCACCCACTCATGCTTATCTGTGAACTTTAGGGCTGCGGAGAGAACAAGGGGTCAAGTTAGTTTGTAACAGATCAATTAATTAGTGTGTGTAACTGAGATTAGTCTATGAATCAATATGCACTATGATTAAAAAATACATATTGGTGCTATGATGAATCGTGTGAGATAGACTACATGAACCACAGTCGTGAACAGACAAGAGGAAGCACAACTGTCTCAACACATATCATTTGTATGTCCAAAGAACACCTTACTGTACTATGGACCAGAGCCCGGTGAGTAGGCCAGTACTTATGCAACACCATTTGCAGTTTAATGGATCCAAAATCTAAAATCTGTCATTTACTGGTTGTAATGAGAACTTAAAAAACAAACAAAAAAAAGTACAGTCAAATATCACAATCTTTCTGCAGGTGCACCTCCTGAATCGTGACCACCCAAGGTTTGACAGAAAAAGGTGCAAACAGGTGCAAATAAACTCTGATGGCAATAAGTGAACAAGTCAGATCTAAACTAAAAAAAAACAAAGCATTAGATTCCAAGCTCATGCTGTCATCTTTACAATACCCCCCAGGGAAGAACTGCAATGCCTCAACAGTTTCCAGTGTTGGCATCAGACCATGCAGAAAAATACAGGTTTGAACCAGATTGTGAACTGTGTGAGATGCTGATGCATGTCCGGGGACAGCACTGTCAGTCCTGAGAGCGGGCTGTCCCAGCTGAAAAGGGCAGGATAAACGCTTTCATACTCATTTTAACCAAATGAAAGCCTTAAAAAGGACTTTAATCATTTAACAAGGTGATAGGTGGAAGAATAAATCATAGAGAGTTTACATTTTAGACCACATTGTACACATGGAATCCATCCTTCCACAGCTGCCCACTGTACTGATCAAGGATCATGGGTGCATTTTTTGTTTAATAAGTTACTACATGTTGCACGAGACATGGATAATTAGTCGTTTAGGGTCGTTAATTAACAGCCCAATCCGGAGCTCGTGCTTGGACACTGTAACCTTGCAAAACACACGTCTCCCAATAACATCACACAAGGTAAAAGAAAGCTTTGTAGTAGACTGTAGCCACTAACATGTGCCTGCTAATTTTGTGCCACCTAACTTTCAGCTGCCCTCCGTTACAAGAAAGTGACACAAACTGCGTGAGGTTTTTCGCCCCTCGCAGACAGACAGGAATGCGTAACCAGCCCGCATGTAGTATAATGTAACATTACGGCTCCTTTCTTTTTTCTTTTACCTGTGGACAGGGCCGAGGTGGTGCTCAGTGTCCGCGGAGAGCCGCTCCTCCACAGCAGCCGGCTCGCTGAGAGCTGCGCTGCCGGAGACAGCTGAGGCAGGCTGGGAGAAAAGTTTGCGGAAAGGCACCGCAGCGCTGCTCTCATCGCCATCTTCATTCAGTGTGTGTGTCGACTCTTTAACCCAGTGCACATACACTTGACCGCGGGAGCGCGCACCATCCCACTGTTTGCGGGCTCCCGCAGGAGGGAAGGAGGGAGGAGGAAGAGGAGGGAGTGTAATCTAAAGTTTGGCATTGAATTAACACTTAACGAATTAATATTTATAAACAAAAAAAATATACATGAATTATTTTTAAAAGAACTGCAACCTACACTGCAAACTGAACTCCATACATATCATTGTGTGTAAAAATATGTAAAAATTTAAAATAAAGAAATAACTTAATACATTAACTTGAAAAAGATCTGTCAGAATAATAATTTGTATGTGATAGTTTTCACCGACAGTGAGGTCAATTGGTTAACATTTATTCTACTCTTACTCTTCTTCGTTTTTAAAAATCCCGAATTTATGAACTTGCAAATATTTGTAATTTCTAGTTAACTGCTGGACACGAGGGTAGCGTGTCTATGTTCCCCCATTTTAATAATAAAATAAAGATTTTCACCTGTCTTTCAAGAATTTTCATGGATGTAAAACAACAATACGTTATGTGCGTTAGGGAATGGCCATATCTGTGCTGTGGGAATGTAGGCCCGAGGAAACATAGGGCCTCATTTAGATGGGAGGAAAATGTCTTAGAAATGGGGGAACATACGGCTGACCCCGACACGGGATGTCTTCTACTTCACTAAAAAGCAAATTGTAAGTGTTTGTTCACTGAAGGCTTCAGGTTTTCAAATCACACTTGTGTAAGTTTTATATAGGCTCCAAAGTATGTGTGATGTCACTCAGATTGTCTGTGAGCACAAATAAACCTTTAACTTTTGATTAATTAGACAAAAAAAGTGTTTAAGTGGCAGACACTGCACACATCATTCTTTACAGTTAAGGTCAAACATTACAGTCAGGCAGTAATAAGAAAAACTCATTTTTTGAGTGAAGGGGGACTTACCTTTTGTTTTTTTCCTGCTTCAGTTTTATGCATAAAATGGTCCAGTTTGTGTTATTTTGTTTCTGCATGTCCATGTTGTGTTTGAATGTGTGCTTTTTTTGGTTTGTTTTCATGTGTAGGTTGATTTATTAGAGAGTAAAACCAGAGCAAAGCAAGAAAATGTCAATGTCAATGCAATAAATTATATTTACTCCTCTGAAATCCTTATTTAATTTTAGGTGTGGCACACAGCGTAACAGATCATGAGTTAGGGTTGTGACACACATTTTAAGTATAAAGGGTACTTTCAAACTTGGAAAAGAAGGGCCTTTAGTTACTCTGAGAAAATCATTGTGAGATGACAAGAAAAACATTTAATGTATAACCCAAGCTTAACATTTCATTGAGTCACTAAATTAAGACCTTACCAGAGTAACAACTCCAGACCCTCTAACCTCCCAGTGGAAAAAAAAGGAAATGTCCTCAGCCAGCAAAAGTCTATCATATCATCTTGAGTTCTTGTGGATAATTATTCATGTATTTTGTCTCCTTTATGTAAAACAGGGGATTGTAATTATTGTTACCATCAGCATTATTTAATTCAGTGAGCCTCAAAACAGCCCTGGTCCTTTTATATCCTGCGATTTAAAAAAAAAAAAAAAAAAATGCTGATTGTTACCATTTCTCTCAATTGTTCAACGTAAGTGAACACTGGTCAAACTCTTGACAGGTTATGTTTATACCAGAGAATTTTTAGCCTAACCAACCATTCAAATAGCACGTCGAAGAAATCCAGTGATGAATCAACACCCACAATATGTGCCGGACCAAAAAGATCCATTCACCTTTTGAAATTCTTCTAAAATAGCAAAACCTACCACCAACTATGTCTCTTATAAATATCTGATATGGCTATTTTGAAAACTCAACACAAGCTTTTGAAGTCTCAAAAGATGTTTTTTATTTTCATTTTAGGTGTAAAAAAAGATTTAAAATGACCCTTGTTTAGGTTAGAGACTGTTTTCTTTCCCTTTTCATGGAACTCTTCTGGATGTGCATAGAAGGGCCATAGGCATGTACAAAAGATCAACTGACGTAGACTCATATCATATGCTCTTTATTCAGACATACTCATGTTTTAAACTTCTTGGCAGAGGAACGTTGAATTTGTGGAGTCCATTTTGAAAAATGTTTAGACAAGGAATACAGGCAGACCTGGTAAAAATAGATGAATATATTGAGAAGATTTAAAATTGCTTATTTTGTTGTGTCTACTCTGTGTATCAGAATCAAGCAGCCCTTCACTGCTTTAACTGTCTCAAAGCATATTCACAAACATTTCACCCAGGTCTGCAGACAACAGCAGATTACAGATGACTTCATGATCTTAAACCATCCATTTACTGTCTGGATGACAATGAGGATTAAAACAGTTAAAAAACAGTTACGGTCAAATAAGGAAGATGCAGAAAATATGACTGTGAAAGTTTAAGAAAAACAAACTGAAAAAAAGAAAAACTTTCGTCATCGTTTACCATTCATTCATGTGGCAGAATAGATAATTTCCCTTAACAACTGCAAGGATCAAACCTTTGACAAACCAACACCAATTAAACAGAAAAACTGACTCCACTGATGACCACAGCGAGGTAAAGGCTCCTTCCCCACACAGATCTGCCTGCAGGGGAGGTCAGAGGTCATAGTGTTACACAGAGGTGCCCTCTGAGGGTGCTGATGTCTTATTGTCATCAGGCTTCATGGCTGGGAACAGCAACACCTCCTGTAAAAGAATAAAAGTGTGGAGTATGAATTTGACAGGTGGCCAATTCTAACATAGTGCACCTTTGGGTGTTTTAGCTGCAAAACCTCAAACAAATCAAACCAGAAAATGCTCCGATTGGCATTTCTGGAAGACAGCAACAACCTATTGTATCATGCAAGTGTAATGACTGACTGAAAAATGCACCTGCTTGCATAACGATTGGTAGGACGCCTTTACCTTGATGTTATTAGAGTCAGTGAGGAACATGGTGAGACGATCAATGCCCATTCCCCAGCCAGCAGTTGGTGGTAGTCCATATTCCAGTGCTGTGCAGAAGGTCTCGTCGATGAACATAGCCTCGTCATCGCCCTCAGCTTTGGCCTGAGAAAGATACAACTCTAATTATTAACATGCACTGCTAGTCACTGATGACCAATTCTAGATAATGAAGGAAACGTATATCCATGTCTACAATGCAGTATTAAGAAGCCTGATCCCTTTTAGTGTGTTCAGACTGAATGTGAAGCAAATTCTGGCCACTGGATCATTTGTATTTATTCACCCCAAACGGCCAAAATACATTACTACACATTAGCCTACTTACATCTTAGCATTGACTTTGTATGTAATCGCACCACACAAAAAAATCTGCTTTGCATTATGTCTGAGCACAGATAATGAGGCCATGTATGAGAGTAGAAAGAAGGGAAAAGAGAGTTTAAGCTTTTGCACCTTGGCTTGCTGCTCAAAAAGCTCCCTCTGTCTAATTGGATCATTCAACTCAGTGTACGCATTGCAGACCTCCTTCTTCATCACGAAGAGCTCAAAACGCTCTGTTAGGCCTTTCTGTGATCTGTGCCTATAAAAACAGAGGAATGTGTCAGTTTGGACATAAGCATCACATTACCAAAGGATAATGAACGGACAAGGCATTTCTCACCATTTAGCTAAAGGACTCATGATTTGAGGGTGATCACAGATGAATGTGGGATTGATACAGGTGACCTCAAGGAAATCTCCAACCATCTGCAGGAAAACATTATTAATGACGACCTCAAAGTGTGCAAGTGGAGGAACAGCAATTACACTGTGCAAAATATCTTTCAATGGAGCACCTTGTCAAGGAGGCGGGCAGTGGTTCTGGGTGGAGGACATTCCACTCCTTTCTGGGCACACAGGTCATCAAAGAATTTACGAGTCTCTGAAGACAAAAATTGTGAAAAAGAAAGGCAAAATTCAGTTTATTACCTCAAAGCAAAAAAAAGACAAACTCTTCTCAGGGAGCATTTATCTCTTCAGTTCAACAGATTCTTACCAGCACTGTCATAGCTGTCAGTAGGTGGGAATTTGACTCCCATAATCTTCTCCAGGTCGTGTGTCATGCTCACTCTTCTGAATGGTGGAGTGAAATCAATCTCATAGGCCTGTCCCTCTGGACCATCAGGGTGATAAGTCACCTTGTATCCTCCAGTGATGTGCTTCACCATTCCTGAAGAAAAGAGCAAACCAAGAGTAAATCCCAAGTGTCTGAGAAATGACACAACTGATATGAATTCCTGTGCAATAATACTGCACTCGATATAGGAATGAACAAATAAAGTGTTATGTGGAAAATTCTCCTGCCTCCACTTGACAAATTATTGTTAGGTCTGCTGCTGCTTCTTACACAGATTAAACCGTTTTCATCTTGTTGCATCTGTGACAGTTTCATACTGTGAAAACCAATGTGACACTCAACCTCTGGCTCCACAAACTTTTTTAAATTTTTTTTTTTTTCTTTAAACATTGACGACTGAGCCTCCCAGGGAGACAAAACTGCCTCATAGACTGTCTACTGCCCAAACATGCTTTTACAGTTAAAACATTTATTTTATATGTGCTCAAGTTAGTTCTTGACTAGGCTGAGTGTTTTTTGCAATCTGAGGACAGAGCTGAGTGGAAGGAGGCTCAACTCATGGCATGCTCCACACTGACCTGACGTGGTTGTAACGGCACAGAACAAGTTTTTGTTTTGTTTTAGAATAAATCTTTTGGTGCAATCTGGGTTATAAGGTGCAGCACTATACAGGGTAGGGCTGTCTTTTTCATTATCAAGATCCCATCACCTTTAATTACTTCCTCTTTTAGCTAGTATGTTATGTGGTCATAAAGCTGCCTATTGAATGTTGATGTTATTGCCATTTTTAATTCACTTGAATAACTCTTATCACCTCCATAAACACATCAATCTTTAACAATGAATCTGTCACCTACTTAATGTATTGTTACAATGCACAGAATGAATTATTTTACTGATATGTATTCAGTTTAGTTTAATCAAATTTAACTGTACAACTAAACTGAGTTTAATGTTCTGTATTCTAAGGAAATCTGATGATATTCTGGAACACTTAATAATTCGCGTTTTTAATTTTACTCTTCAATTATCACCCTGACCTGGCCAATCTGTGCCTTCTTAAAAATACCAAAAAGCCAAAACTTGAAAAGGTATTTTAATGAGGTATCAGATCTGGGACATTTGTTATGATCAGCACTTTCTGAACGGTGTCAAAATTCAGACTAGTGTTGTCTATTAACTGACAGGACACGTCGCATGGACAATTTTTTGCATACCTGAGAGTAGTTTCTCTGTGATGTCCATCAAGTCGTGGTAATCTGCATATGCCATGTAGAATTCACAGGTGGTGAACTCTGGATTATGAGTAAGATCGATGCCTTCATTCCTGAACTGACGCCCGATCTCATACACTCTGTCAATACCACCAACCACAAGCATCTGTGGAAAAATATGATGTCCAAAACCCGTTAATTTTAAACTCTGCAGGTAGATCTAGGAGCAGAACTACAACTTCAGTGTGTTGATTGCAAACTGATGCAAGAAATTCTGTAAAATATTCCTTTACACCCGTTACTCAGAGGAGTAACTCTTGAAAGTAAATTACCTTGTGGTACAGCTCAGGAGCAATCCTCATGAACAGGTTCATATCCAGGTCATTGTGGTAAGTTACAAATGGACGGGCCACTGCTCCACCGGGAATAATGTTCATCATTGGTGTCTCAATCTAAAGTAACAGCAAACATGACTCAGAATGCAAGCTTATGTGCACACACATACAGTACTGTCAACTGACTGAAGCATGCAACAAATATAACAACTATTATAGAAAATTGCATCTAAATTTATGTAAACACACATTTTACCACTACGGCTTAAGACTTAACATGTATTAATAACAAGTTGTTCATTCTGGTCAATTTGGTTGTCCTCATAGACTACAGACAGTTCTTACCTCCAAAAATCCCAGCTGGTCCAGGAAGCTGCGCAGGTATGTAATGATTTTGGAGCGTGTAATAAACTTCTGCCTCACATAATCATTGAGGATCAGATCCAGGTAGCGCTGACGGAATCGTGTTTCCTTTGACAGAAAGATGATACAATGTTGAGAAAAAACAGGGTGAACATTTCCATGAGTTTTCTTCCCATCTGCACAGGCTAAGGAGACAACATTGACAGTCAAAAAAATCAAAAGCAGCGGTGATGATGTGGGATATTTCTATAATATGCAGCTTTGAGGTAAGTTTTTAAAAGCTTTGAGCCCTTAATTTTTGTGACATAGCAACCAGGGCTGTGATATAGAAAGAAGAACCATGTTTTCTTCTGTGAAAGTGTTTCTGGGGAAGCCCACAACTCTTTGAGGGGACATGATACCAGATAACTTGGCTCATACTTCATGATGTGACCTAACTTCCTCTAAGTGAAATTTTGCATTTGACCTAGCAGAAAAAGTGAAAGGGTAACCAATTACATAAACAGACGTTTTTGATAAAATTAAAATTCCCCTTGAATTTTTTATTCTTTTGTTATTGTCAGCCAATACACATATAATACAGAGGATACAATATTCGTAAATCTTCTACCCCCCTCCTTGCAAATCCTATATAAAAACATGGCACACAGAACAAAGAACCTCTCACTAACTCAGAGAGGCTGGTCATTACCTTGTCTTTGAGACCAAAATGGAGGTGGGGCAACATGTGCAAACAAGGTGACAGTAGGGTCATCTCGATTGGGATTATGCTCAACTCCCCTTTTTTTGTCTTCCCTGGGTTACCTCGGACACCAATAATGTCACCGCGCCGCAGCTTGTTGTTGATGGCCACAAAGGCTTCCTCAGACTTGTAGTTCCTGACGGTGTAAAAAAAAAAAAAGAAGAATAAAATAAAATACATGCATACATACTCCAGAACATCCACATGGAGAAAAAAAAATAGTTAGGGGCAAACATTTTACAGTCACATAACAAGTTATCTAAATTGGACTTTTTTCTGTCAACATAATGACATAATTGACTTGTCTTTTCAGCTTGCTTTGGCTGCTGGGGACTGATTATAAAAATTCTGAAGGATTCTAGTTTCACTTATTTTCTTTCAACACCATTTATTATATTTTAACTTAGAAATATATATTTTTTCCTCCTCAAGTCAAAACATTTCACTTGAGTGGGAAGCCCTTTGTCTCAACATGTACTGCCATGTGCAAATCTGCATTTTGTTTACTTTCACTTGACGGTGAATAATTCGAATAAATGACAGCATCCATGCATTTTTATTCATTTTAAGAGTTAAGTAAGGACATAAAAATGGTGCGTATTTTCTCACAATTCTGTACCTTGAGTTGGCCATAACTTGCAACTTGACGCCTTCACCTCGCAGATCATAAAACAGCAGCTTGGCACCGGAAGCCCTCTTGGCATGGACGCGGCCTGCCAATCATATAATAAGTTTGACAGGGAATCCACTGCTAGACTATAGTGTACATACACAGAAAGCTAGTAAGTTCTAAATTATAAAATAATCTTCGTACCTGACAAGTTGAGAACAACATCTGTTAGCTGGTCTCCTGCCTGAAGATTGTTGTATTTCTCAATGAACTCTGTGAGTGACAAGTCCACTTGATACTTGTGTGGGTATGGGTCCTCTGCTGTGCCCTTCAGCTCCTGGATGGCCTGGGTGCGGATCTTATAGTATTGCTACATTTGAGGGAAAGAGATGACTGCATTTATTTTTTTGTTAAAAATCAAAAAACAAAAAACAAACACATTACAGGTTTAATCAGTGAAGTATAATGATACGTGAATCTCACATTTGGGTCAAGCGTCTCGTCATCCAGCCCACAGACATTTTGAGCTCCCTGGTCATTCGATTCCTTCTTTTGTGCCAGATGCTCTTTGACTTTGGTTTCTTTCTCAACAGCCTTTTTCTCAGCTTTCATTCGCCTCTTCAGCTCACTGATGAGAGGTGAGGGAAGAAACATATTCTAAATACTTTAATGTAGGTTGAGTATACATCTTAAAATGATTTCCGTGTAACCACACTGTAAATCGTTATTCTATTCTGGTTTCTGAACTTAAAAAAACAAGAACAATAAAAAGCAAAGCCACAGCACAATCTACTAATTGATGAGGAGAACAGACAATCATGCGGAAATGGGAAGGGGACCACATTTGCTCTGATGACAAAAGGTTGGTTGTTTTTCTCATTGGAATGGAAAAGCCACCAACCTTTTGTCACCTCTCCATCGGGTCCCGCAAATTTGAGCTGGGGCTTCAGCTGTACATGGGGGTGCATATTTTAACCACTGTCCCCTGACCCCATAGGCTTGGCACAGCTGCTGCCTGGCTGCCCTGACCAGACACAGCATGCTGAACTACCACAGTCTGCAGAGCGACCTGAGAAAATAGACATATACAAAGACAGTGTACAGCACATACAGCAAAGGCTGTCTTTGGTCACACTGTTAGGGTAACATAACTCCACTAGTCTGCACCAAAACACTCCGCACCCCGACTACAAATAGACATTAATTATTAGCTCAAGTTAACGTTTCTTTTAGTTAGCCGGGTGTGTCGGTGTTAATGGTGATACCAAGTACAGAAAGTCGGGACGCAAGAAAGGTTAATTGAGTTAAGATAATCAAATAATCACTATATTTGCACACCTAAATATAAGCACAAACGGACTGCCCTTAAGTTAAATAGCAGTCACAAATATACGGCAAGTAAAGATACGAAACAGAAACCACACGATTACACGACTAGTGTGTGGAGGACATTTTTTTCGAGTGCATTTTGGAGCTTGTAGTTTTACTTAGTCCCAACACAGACCATAGACACTGACGCCGGATGGTTTTAAAAACTACAAATCCAATGGATACAACCGAACTGACTTCTGGGATATGTAGGCTTCTCCGGTGCCTCCATATGGAAACCTTGCTTCGCTATCATCCTCTGACCTGATGTAACATTTAGCAATGTTGCATAGCCGCATTAAAGCGAGCATAACTGCTGAAACAACAACATTTTCTGTAAGAGAAAACTGCGTGAGATGTAAAGAAATGTTTATATACGACGGAAGGAGTTAATAAGCTCACTTTTTGCTGAGTTTCTCTCCGTCCACCGTTGTCACGTCGGCCATGTTCTTGATGCTGCACTCAAAAAGATCTACCGGAGCGGGAGCGCCGCAAAAACGCGAGATTTTGAAGGTGCGTTTGGGTCACTGTCGGAAATCAGCACACCAAGTAGTTTATTATTTGATCAACTGCTAACATATCAAAAATAGACCTACTTCCTTATAAAGTCTGCAATAGTTTTTTTCTTTTTTTCTTCTTTAAATAACTGCTTGAAGGGGGATCCAGCTTTTAAACTGCATTTGTCACAGCAGAAATGGGACACAGCCTCAGTGGCAGACCGCTAATATTTTGTCCACTCCATAAACATACATGATGGTGGCAAAATATTAGGAACATCAGTCAATATAATGCACCCCAATACACCAACACCACTTACTATGGCCTCAATAATAAACATAAAGTAGAATGATCACCTTCCTGACAATGTTAACAAAAACTGAAAATGTATAAGCTTCATAAATGTAGAATTTAAAGCAGAGCTGTTGTATTGGTTGCCTTAGATTGCACTGAGAGTGTGTGTATGTGTGTGTGTATGTGTGTGTGTGTGTGTGTGTGTGTGTGTGTGTGTGTGTGTGTGTGTGTGTGTGTGTGTACACACACACACATATATATATATATATATATATATATATATATATATATATATATATATATAAAATGTCGATCAGTTTCCCAAGTGAGCCAATATGTCCTCCAATGTTGTTTTACTGACACAAAAGGAAATTGACTTGATTTATTTTGACTTTCCCCTCTGAAAAAAAGACTCAAACAATAGATTATAAAAATAGTTGGCAATTAATTATTAGTTGGCAGCTAAACAATTAATTGACTAATTGTTGCAGCTCTACAGCAGTTTAATATAAAAAGTAGAGTATTTAAATAAAAATGCATAAACCTGCATAAAATCTTAAATGGGTTTTCCCTGATTATGTATAAAATCACGAATGCTACACATTTATTTTAATACAAGAAACATACTGAATATCTGTCTAGTTAGGGAAGCTCTTGTCATTGCTATAGTAGCCATATCACTTGTCATGCTGTAGTAAAGTCTGTGTTGCTCATCTGTTGGCAAAAGCAGATAGTTTATAATGTTAAAATGACTTTTTTGGGCTACAAAGGGTCAGTAATTAAACTATGTTGTTGGTGGGGTTGATCTTTATTGAAGAACTTCATGTTCTCATTTAATTGGAAGAAATTAAGAAACACTATACTTTATCCGTTGCTCCAGACTGAAGGTAACAGCCAATAAAATAGATAAAGCTGGGTTTTAGGTGTATTTCCCAATGTTGCACAATGCAAAATTACATCATATCCCATGTTAGTAAAATCTTTTTTTATAAATTTATGGAAAACACCCCAAAATACTGTTATGTGCATAACAGACAGCAGTAATTAAGACCTGTGGACAAGCTATGATGTAGTAACATCACTGTCTTACACACTCCTGTTGCTTACTGGTAGGAGACACCAGTACAAACACTGCATTTAAATCTAAATCAGTGCAGAAAACTACCACTAGCCCCCAGTTAAACAAGCTCAACGGTGTGGGGCAGGCCACTTTGCCAACCGAGGCAAAGAAAACACATTTTTGAATCTATGGTTTTTCTCACATTGCACTAACTTATTCCTCAGCAGTATCTTACACCAAAAATGATTAAATGAAAGCTCAAATGCTTGACAATAAAAGTTTATATGTTTAATATAGATAGCAGCAAGTTTACAGAAATTAGATTGCAAGAGAATAAAAATATCCCAACAAAAGCCAAATACATAGAGATTTTTTTTCTTAAGGGTGATTATTTGACAGTTGTTCACATGGTTAGAAACATAAAGGCAAATTTCCCCTTTCTATTTCCAGGACAAAAAACACTGTATACTGGAGGAGTGGTTCAATTGTGTTGGGAGTGAAGACACGTTTAAGACATCACAGAAGTATGGAGTGAGCAAATGGGTTTGATAAGAAATAATACCAGACGCAGAACAAATGACAATGAATATTGACTTTTTTTGTTGTTGTTGCAGAATGTGGAAATCTGTAATTATTAAATTATAGGGGGCAAAAAACATGAATCTGGTGTGTATTGACATTTACTGGTCTGACAAATAAGACATAAAAGAACTAAGTGGCATCCTGGTAACTTAGGCCCTGAGAGAAATCAGAAAGATCAAGAACCGCTGCTCCAGGAAACAGTGAGTCTGGATATAACACAAACTCCCACAAAAATCATACAAGCAGAAGGGAATAAAAAACACTTGATGTTATTGACCCTTGTCTCACAAAAGAAAAAAAACAGGAAAGTCAAGGTCTGAGATGATTGTTGAAAAGGGAAATTTGCATTAAAAGACAGATATTTCAAATCAGTTTCGGCATCACTCAAAGCATCGGAAATTTCAATAAGCAACATAAATAATAGAAAGAAAATCTATTTTGGTTTCTCCTTTATGTTGAAAATGGGAGAGGCTATATAGAAAAATATATATTCAAAAACTAACAAATCTACATTTACAGTATATTAGCTGCATAGCAGTTTCAGAGAAAATGTGTCTGCATCTACGTTGTATAACATAAATGCAATGGATACTTCAGTACAAACAAAGTTAGGTGACAGAAAATTGCACAACACATTTATCAACCACAACCACGTTTATCTGGTCATTGTTGTAGAGCATTAGAAGCACACTTAAAGTCTTATGGCTTGCAACATTCTAGTTGTCGAGGACTAACATCAAAACGTAAAACATAAATCTGCCCTCTACTATAACGTTTTCTCAAGGCACATGTACAATATTTACTAGTGTCTAAAGTGACATTTTAGGAAAAATATTTACTGTGATAGACTCAATTTGTTGATATTAAATTAACTTGTAATGGCAAAAAAACCCAGATATTGTTCTATTGTATAAACAGAGAAAACTGACGTTTAGTCTGTTGCATCTTGAGAAAAATATGAGAACTTTTATAAACAATCCTCCTCGTTTTCCATTACTGTACGAGATGCACATTTAAACATCTACAACCTCCAGTTACATTGTAAATACACAAATGAGGGAACTGTAATTTTAAAAAGTTACTCCCCAGCGTGTATTAAAACATTCTGAATATAAGCTTTAACAGCCATGCTGTACAATTACATTCAGTACTATATTCATAGTTAAAATACTGGAATTTGTTGGTCCTATTTTAAAGGGCTCTTGTTGTTGAAGTTTGGTGCCGTTATGCCCTGGTGTTAACGGTTTTGGTCAATAAAGGAGTTACAGGGCCGGAGGTCCAATTAAAAGCCTTGAAAAAGCATGATATGTACATTAAAGTGTATATTCATTCACCTTCCAAAATCACAAAGGAGTAACTGTGCAGAGGAATGTACATATCATTCATAGTGCACATAGCACTTTACTATCATTTAAAAGGCATCATCACCATCATCCCAAGGTTCCAGATACAGTACCAGCAGGTGTGGGCGCCAAACCACACCGCTGTCATCAAATACAGGTAGAAAGATCTGAACACAACTATGATTACATGATACAATTTAGATAATAACGACACACAAATAAATTAGACATGCTTTTTCGAAAAGAAGCACAGGTACTACACCGATTAAAAAAAAAAAGAAGATAAAGTCTTTCTAAAACAAACAAAAAAACAAATAAACTCATAAATACTCAACACTGGAAAATCTTAGTTCTTCTGTTTCACAAGGTGAAGAAAGCCAATCACAGATAGCTCTTTTCTCCAAAGTCAGGTTTCCTTCAGGAGTAGGGTCCCTTTAAAAACCACTCTGTTCAAACTGACACACCGTAGCTCCACAAATCACATTAGTCAAGTTTACATTATCTCCATCACAACACAATAGCTGTTCCTGTTTTTTTTAAGTGTATAAAACGTAAAGGTATCAAGAATGATGTAGTTCTAATAAACTGTACAGATAAAACAAGACAACAATGGAGGCATTAAACTGAGCACGTTTGTCAGAGACCAGCCCCTTGTTCACGCATACATTTACAGTGAAACTAACAAAACAATACAACAAATTACAGAAAGAAAAAAAAAAAGTGGAAGCAGGGTGCCATGCCAACAATAAAAGAGAAGGAAAAAATAGTTTTGCTATTTACTGTGAGCTATGTTTTCTTTTAATGTCAAATGGCAAAACAGAAACAAGAAGATAAAAGCTAACGAGCCATAAAACTGGCCTGTCATCAGGATTGCATGCAAAGCAAGAAGGAGTCAGACTTTGGTCCTGAGGTGACCGCCACTGGCCAACTGCAGACAAAGACATTTGCATGTACAAGAAAGCGTGTAAAATGGGCTCTATTCCTGCATGTTAATACCGACCTGGATGAGATGCACAAAGTAGAGTCATAGCCAGCAAACTATTGCTTCTCTTTAACATTCACTAAATCCATCACATTAATAAAACTGGCGAAAAGGCTCTTTCTAGCTGGTCTAAGAATACTATTCCAGTTCTTGCGTGCCTGACGCAGTATGATGCCAACAAAATGACACTTACACTCAAAATGATCTTATAACAAACATAATAATATACTATATTACATTCTACAATTTCTACTATTAGGTGCATGTATTTAAATAAGAGTTTCACATCAAATGAAGTTACAGAATTTGAAGCCTGACTTAAAATATATTGATCCACATTTTAATCCTCATTTGTCCAGATGTCTATGCTGCTTTTTCAGAATAAATAATGTCTTTGTTTAGTTTTGGGAATTAATAGTAATAGTAGTGACATGGCTGGCAATGAGATGCATAAATCTAATACAAAATGCAGACCATAAAACTTTTTTAACCAATAGGAAATAGTGAACTTAATGACACTGGCTTCACACCAGTCTAGTGGACTTTATTTTGTGAATTTGCTTCACAAATGTTGCTATGCAAGTAGATAAAAATAACTCAAATGCTTTCTGATCTGTGTGCTATGGTCCTCCCAGCTTGGTGTGTTTCATGATGTGTTTAAAAAAATATATCTTCTTCACTGTAAACAATGAGGAAGAGGAAGCTGAAAACAACAGCACCTCTTGTGGGACTGTACTGTACCCTCGCAGAGTAAAGTGGTCACAAAGAACAGCAACGTAAAGTGCTGAATATACATGTAAAAAAAGAAGTATTATACTTCTACCATCACACTTTCCTAAATATTCAACTCTTTGTAATGTATAACATGAGATTCTAGTAAAAAAACGTATCAAACTGACACAGTTCAGTTTGGATGAATACAGACTAAATGTTAGCCTGAACATGTTTGCTTACAAAGAGCGTTTTGTACACTGTGGTGGAGCAAAGTATCTGATATTGAGTGATATGATTCATCCACAGCTGGTGGTGACATTGCTGAACTACAAATCTTTTATAGGCATTATTGTACCAAACAAGCTGGGATCAGCTTAATTTAACTGGGTTGTAGATGGTGAACAAAAGCCATAATATGAGGTCATACACCTACTGAGCCAAGTTTCTTCTTGCTTATTATTGTATTAATCAATGAAAACTAAAGTCACTGTGGGCCATAAGAGACAGCTAGAGTGAGTTCATTTATATTATCAGAGGCAAGCTTGTTGCTACACTATTAAAAAATAAGCACCCACATACCTACATACTTCCCTTTCTACTTTCTGCTTCTAACCTTCTCTCATCTCCATACACTTTCTGCACTGTTGGATCCTAATGAAAAAAAGATTCAACCCATTCTACCTTTAACTATACATACCACATGCTGTCAAAACCTTCCTTCCATAACACACACTTCACCCTCCATGCAACCAGGAAACACGATAAAAGAAATTACAACAGACAAGTTAAAGGGAACACTATTCATGGAAAACACTAGACACTTTGGAGAACCCTTTAGAAAAGACCACTGTAACCGAAAGATGTTGCAAATAACATCACTGACATCTATATAGATATGAACAAAACTTCATTTTACATGAATAACAAGGCCACTAAGTTACTGTCTTTCCAGAGGAAAAGCTGATAGAAAGGGCCAAATGCCGCTTCTCACCTTCAATGTTCTTTCCTAATAAATACTCAGTCCTGAAGGGGACCAAGTCATGTGTTAGTAGGGCAGCAAAACAATTGGTGATCAGATATAAGTACATAATGTGCAGTATAATTATCAACAGACTTTTTTTCTTGAAATTTTACAATGATTCCAAATATTATCATTAAAAAATGAAAGACAAATCCTGTTTAAAGGTTAGTATGAACGTGTTAAGTTGCTGCCCGACTCTTGCAAGCTGACCAGCAGGTCATCAATCTTCTCCATGTTTTGAGAGGCAGCTATGCTGTTCTGCACAGTCGCAGACTGTGACAGCGACTGGCTGAGCAGTGACTGAATGTGTGCTTCACTCTCTCTTTGGTTTTGACCAGACTGGCTGATGGCTATAATCTGATCCGACAGCGTGTTTCCAGGAGTGTTCATCAGCTGGCCACATTCTGCAGAGAGAGAACAGAGAAGGCCATTTAAAAAACACACATTACAATCAGTGCCACGAGAGAGGGGAAATCTTTCTTTTGTCAAATGTATCAAATGTTTAAAAAATAATATTATAGATTAATATATGCTTTGAGTGGAAGTTTTAAATCAAAATGACAATATCATTTTTGAAACTGAAACTTTAAGGCAACTTTCAAATTTTTCAGTTTGCATTTAGATTTATCAATTGGTTCCCCATTTACTTTCCCATTTGCCAATTTGCTATTATTCTATATGTGGCATGTAAAACGTAAAGGAATCAAACATTTTAAAGCTTCATACACACTCTACAGACATGACAATGGTATCAATCTTTGAATCTATCTCTCAGAAAGAAAGTGAATAAGCGAAGAAAGTCAAACTATGGCAGTTGGTTTGCATCATTTCTGCCATCTAAACCGTTTTAAAAGGTGTGCACCTGGTTAATGAATTCCTTACCATTCTGAATACCAAACAGAAATAGGCCAGGTTGTTGAGGCTGGCTGGGCTGATTGATGGTCCCACTGACAGCGGACTGAAACAGAGTCCCTGGCTGCTGAACAGGTGAAGAGGTGGTCGTCTGGAGGTTCGCCACACCGTTCTGTGAGGCAAACATGGCTGACTGTGCGAGCTCCTGAGCAGCCATTCCCCCCTGCAGAGAGGCCATGTTAGACTGAGGCATGAAGAGGCCCACGGGCTGCTCCTGCCGGTTGTTTGAGCTGCTGCTAAGCTGCATCGGCTGTTGGTCCTGAAACAGCACTTGCTGCCGTGGATCAGCAGGGTTCCCTAAGGCCATGGGCTCAGAGCGATCCTGCTGGTTCACTGTCACCATGTTGGCTTGGGAAAAAAGCAGAGAGGGGTTTTGGGGCTCTTGGGAAACTAGACTGCTGCTTGTCAATGGAGGCATCTGGCCCTGGCTGCTGAACAGGAGATTAGAGGTCTGGTCTGCAGTGGACAGGGGGTTGTTACAGAACAGTAGGCCGGCCTGCTGTTGCTGTTGCTGTTGCTGCTGCTGGCCCGGAGAAAGTGTGTTTGCAGCTGGATGTTGGGAGATGCTCTGAAACAGAGAAGCCTGCTGAGCTGGTTGTGTGTGGGGCTGAGGCTGGGAAGGCTGTTGCTGATCTATGGGACTTCTCTGTTGAATAGGAGATAGCTGGGTCTGAGCCTGAAACACTGACTGAGGTTCAGGGGCAGGGGTCTGCAGAGCACTGAGAAAGGCCAGCTGCTGTTGTTGCTGCTGCTGCTGCTGCTGCTGTTGTTGTTGTTGTTGTTGTTGTTGTTGTTGTTGCTGCTGTTGCTGCTGTTGTTGTTGAGCACTGCTGGTTGTAAGCTGAGATGGCAGGGATGTCTGAGGGAGGAAAAGACTTGGGGTTGAGGGCTGTTGGTCTGGGGACTGTAGTACTGTCATGGTGTTTTGGAATAGAGCAGCCTGGACCTGCTCTTGAGTGTGAGAGGCTTTCTGATTATGAAACAGAGCCCCTTGTGGATCTTGAGTTTCAGCCAAAGAACTGGGATTGTGGAACATTGGTGGTGACGGGTGTGAGGGGGTCTGCTGGAGGAAGTTGGTCTGAATAGAGAGCAGGTCATTTGCCTGCTGAAACATAGCTGCTTGTTGCTGCTGTTGCTGCTGCTGCTGTTGCTGCTGCTGAGCCTGCTGGAAAAGGGTCCCTTGGTTTGGTACTACTCCTTGTGATGAGCCCTGCTGCTCTGCGTTCTTGCCCTGAGAGGCATCCTGAAACATGCCGCACTGCATTTGGATCTGCGACTGAAAAAGCTGCTGCTGTAGATTCTCCAAAACTTGCTGCTGTTGTTGCTGCTGCTGAAGCTGTTGTTGCTGTATTTGTTGCTGTTGCTGCTGCTGAATTTGCTGTTTTTGGATCTGTTGTTGGTGCTGCATGTGTTGCTGCTGTTTGGCCATCGAGTTGTCAGGCTGAAGTGGTAAGCGACAGAACCCTTTGGCTTTAAGTTGTCTCACTGCCTCCTCCAACTGGGCCACTTCGTCTGGGGGGAACATGGGTAGCTGCTGCTGTTGAGGTGGGGGTTCGCCGCACAGCCTTCCCACAGATCCAGAGCCACTGCCTGGCCTCTCCTGTCCGAGGCCCTCTCTTGGTTCCAAGAGGAACTGCTGTGAGCCTTGCTGGAGCAGGGAGTCTGCTGGCACAGAGTATGAGCTGGTGGCAGCAATGTCCTGCTTCTGGATGGTGCTTAAAGGCTCTGTATTGGTAAAAACAGGAGCCTGGCCTTTGTCAGGGTCACCTGCAGGCTGAGACAGGTTGTTGGAGAATGGTCTGTTCTTATTTAGATGGCCTACAGCCATGTCTGGGTTCTGTTGGGTTGGACACAGGTCACCAGTCTGCTGGCAACACAAAACAGAAGATAAAAGGCTTTATTTAGCTTTTATGTTATGCATTTTAATTGTATTACTTTTGATAATTGTGTTTTACTGTATGTATTTTTACTATATTAAACAGCTTCCATCCCATTTCAAATGTTTTGACTGTGTAAAATGTATTGTACTAATGTACTAATGCATCACCTTAAATACTCCAGAGGACTGGAGGTTGCTGGTTACCTCCATCGGAGTGACTTCTTCTCTTTTCACAAGAGGCAACATTGAAGGCATCAAGGCACTATCTAGAACTGTAGCAGAGCAAGGAGTATATTAGATTATATGCTTTAAATGTTTGTTGTTTAAAACCATACAAACAAAAGGCAAGTCCAATGAGCTAAAAAGTGTAATAATGTTGGCACTTAACTACTGTGTGTACAGTTATATAAAGAAAATGAACAGCTTTTATATGGGAGGCAAACAGAGGCCTAGACAGCGTTATGGGCGACTCCTAAACTCAGTGACCATTTCTCTAAATATTTTGCCTTCTTAAATACACACAGCCAGAGAAAAAGCTGTAATCAAGGGTACGTACAATAGTTAACAAAGAGAAAATAACCTTTAATTTGTTCATCAAAAGAACAAGTCTTCACTGGAGAGGGCGCCTCTTTCTTCACAGAAACATCATTCTTTGCTGCAAGAGCAGACATCAAAACATTCACTTTTAAAATCTATGAGCCAACAACACATGGCATTCAGTGTAAATCTGCAGCATAACATTCATGCTTTTAGAAAAGAAGTTCCTTTGTTAGTCACGTCTTTCAATGTTTTGTACCAAGGGCCTTGTAAATAACAAAAATGCTGATGAAAGATTGTTCTTTCCGTGGAAGACTATCAATTCCTGTGTTGAGAAATGAGCGGCGTATTGTGCTCCTCAGAGGTTTTACTAATAATTACTTTTACTTGCTTTAATCCTTCTGAACTGTGGGTGGTAGTGTTGAGTACAATAGATTAAAAAAAGACCTTGTAAGCCTAAACCCAACAAAACTGTGATGCTGCCCCTTGTTTCTGTGGGTTTTTTTTTTAATTACTAAAAGATATGTGTAAAATATTTCATACTATTTGTGGTGGTTAACTGCAATACAGCTTGTTTGTATTTTCCAGTTGAGAAACAGCTATTGTGCAAGCAAGTAATCTTAAAAGTAGTGTAGATAATGATATAATCTAAAAGGAGCACTGATTATTATTTAAGCTTGTCTTCCCATCACGTGATTGTAAAAAGAAACAGATAAAGAGAAACTTTGTGCAGTTTAGTAGATAAACTGAAATGGACTGGAACAAACCTGAATCTGGAGTGTAGGTAAAAGGCTGAACGTCATGGGATCTCCCCGCGTTGGTCACCACGTAGACCCCCACACATACTGCAGAGGTGATGGCTTGGTTCTGGTACGGAGGAACCTTGACTATCAAGTGATTCTTAATGGGTGATCACGCGAAAAATAAAATCAGAAAAGAAGAGCAAATATAAGTTTACAGGTGATGCAACATATGTCTTCCCTGATTGTAGGTGGAAACTCAGCATTCTGTGGAGTGGATTTGTTATTTATATCAGAGCATAAAATGCTGAGGGTTTGAGGATGAAACTGGATCAATTTGTGTTCTTTTTTCATGTTTTGACCTTCAAATACTTACTTATCAGTTTCAGTTTTATTGATAAAGGCAATAATATTTAATGTCGCTAGGCCTATCTCAAAGATTAATATCTACTAAATGAAAGGGATGACAGTATCAGTTCTACACAGTTTATCAACACCTGGCGGTTGTAAAACTGTAACTGTAATGATTTTTGAAGTAGCAAATGCATTCAGCATGTTTGTTGAGACACTGTACATTTCAGTCAGAAAAACTTAATGTAAGGTTTCTAAAACCTTTGACAAAATCAAAAGGACTTTAAGTGAGTTATACTATATGATATACCATTAGCTGCAGATCCATCGATTCATTTACTTCTGATCACTTTGTTTACAAGGGCAAAGGTTTGAACTGGACTGTTGAGACACACTCAGCATAGCCTCTGAGATTGTATGTAATTAGGTCAGAACACAATGAGAGCACTCAAACCTTTGAACCAGCAGCCGTTTAAGATGATTACATCTTAAGCCCCATACAAATCTCAAATGGCTGCTTTTATCTACCCAGCTCATTAGTAATTGGCATTAATCATTTGGTTAAAAAATAACACAAGAACACCAGCATTTTACCTGGTGAAAAAGCTCCATGTCGATTTCAGCCTCTGCTTTCCACGATTTCTCATCTGAAACAGACAGAAGATCCAGCATGTCAAGAGGGGAAAAATACAGAACACAGAATTCATGCACTAAAGTCTCCATGGATGAACATATTGTATAATTAGAATAATATCTTACCAGAGACATTCTCGTGAAATATGACTTTGGTGTCTTTAAGGAAATTCTTGCCAATAATAAAGACTTCATCTCCCCCCCTCACTGAGCAACTGTGTAATGACTTCTTTAGGATTTCAGGCACCCCTGCAGGTTGGGCTGGAGACAGAGCAGATACACACAACATTGACATACAATTTCATTTTGGTTAAATGGACCATTTTCTACCAGATTTAATGTCACTTCACATCCAAAAGTGGTTTCCTGCACCAAGGAGACATTTTACAGTAAATCAGGTTCTCTCAGATAGGCCAGGAGATGCAAATGAGAACATAATTAGCCTTCAAAGTATTTAGAATAACAATCACCTTAATTGGTGTGTTCAAATCAGATTTCCAACTACATTTTAATATTCAAAACAAACTACAATTGATTCACTCTTTTTTGAAAATTTGATTAAAAATGATAAAATAAGGAATGCTAAGCATTGAGGAAAATGGCAGTAATTGCAGATTTTTTGAAAATGTTTGGATATACAGTCAATGCATAAATACTGTAAAAAAAAAAATGTATATATTATTTGATAAACCAATCTCTGTCATGACGAGCTATACGATTTTGTAACATGCTTAAGGGATGTTCTTGGACCCTGAAATCTACAATTCTGTAGATCGTCATTATTAGGGCCCGAGCGGCGACTGCAAGTCGCCTGGCGAAAGCCCTATTGAAATTGTAATGTTTATTATTATTATTATTATTATTAGGGCCCGAGCGGCGACTGCAAGTCGCCTGGCGAAAGCCCTATTGAAATTGTAATGTTTATTATTATTATTATTATTATTATTATTATTCTTCCGACATTTCGTGCCCCGATTTCGCCCCTTTCCCAAATGCGAAAATGCTTATACTTTTGCACGGACGTCCGGCCTCATCCGAAATTCGATATTTTTGGGTGGTCGCACATGGTCGACGCAGAATGGCGGAATAGCGCCCCCTACAAAGTCCAAAAATGCCCATAGGGAATTTTGCTAACTTTGTCCTATGCTCACAAAATTCGGTACACATATGTATTATACCCACATATGCAAAAAAGCCTCTTGACCTCATGACCTCAACCCAACAGGAAGTCGGCCATTTTGGTTTTGATTTTTCCTGCCTAAAATGAACTCCTCCCACAGCGTTCGCCCGATCAAGTTCAAATTAGGTACGCAACATCTCCAGACCTAGCTGAGCTTAAGTTGTGCTCTGCGCATCCGTAGGTCAAAGGGCATGTCTGCCAGGGCTCAACTAACTTTGGCGTGCTCGCCATGTACATACGAGTGGCTCTCACGCCCACATACTTCATCCAATCAGCTTCAAACTTGCTGGACATGATGATGGCTCCGCCCTGAACGTCCCGATATATTAACTTCCCACGTAACTCATAGCGCCCCCCGGTGGTAACAGGACGTTAACTAAGATTCATTAAAATTACATACTTTGCCCCATCAACTTCATTCAGAACCAGTTGGTGAAGCTACATTATGAAGACTGTGAAGCTACGAGTAATGGCGTCCGTGTGGCGACGCGGCGACCATCAATTCCTCGCCATGAAAATACGTTTGGCTTTTTGATGGCTTTATTGAACTCGTATCATCATGAAAATTGGTACACAGGTCCAGGGTCCCAACCTCAACGTCTCCATTCGCTCATAGGCGATCTCACTCGTGTCGCCCCCTAGTGGAAACAGGAAGTGCCATATTTTACATCATCATTGTGCGATTTCCACAAAACTTCACATGTGTAATCACTGTCCCACCCTGAACGCAACCGCTTGTGTTTTGTTACAATCTACTGCCCCCTGGTGGATGAACCATCAACCTCTCATAACTCCTTCATGCTTTGTCCAATTCACTCCAAACTTCACATGACTGATGAGTGGCCGCCCTGAACACACCAGACCACACCAGACCATATGTGTAACTACCTGTGACTGCCCCCTACTGGATGAACGAAACATTGCATTTTTGGCCTCCTTCCAGGTTTTTTCTCACTTTCTGCTTCACGCCACAGCCCCGCCATGCCTCAGGCCCCGCGGTGGCATGGGTGAGCGAGGGCCCGCCATCGCCGCTTGCGGCTTTAATTATTATTATTATTCTTCCAACATTTCGTGCTCCAATTTCGCTCCTTTCCCAAATGCGAAAATGCGTATACTTTTGCACGGACGTCCGGCCTCATCCGAAATTCGATATTTTTGGGTGGTCGCACATGGTCGACGCAGAATGGCGGAATAGCGCCCCCTACAAAGTCCAAAAATGCCCATAGGGAATTTTGCTAACTTTGTCCTATGCTCACAAAATTCGGTACACATATGTATTATACCCACATATGCAAAAAAGCCTCTTGACCTCATGACCTCAACCCAACAGGAAGTCGGCCATTTTGGTTTTGATTATTCCCTCCTAAAATTAACTCCTCCCACAGCGTTCGCCCGATCAAGTTCAAATTAGGTACGCAACATCTCCAGACCTAGCTGAGCTTAAGTTGTGCTCTGCGCATCCGTAGGACAAAGGGCGTGTCTGCCAGGGCTCAATTAACTTTGGCGTGCTCGCCATGTACATACAAGTGGCTCTCACGCCCACATACTTCATCCAATCAGCTTCAAACTTGCTGGACATGATGATGGCTCCGCCCTGAATGTCCCGATATATTAACGTCCCACGTAACTCATAGCGCCCCCCGGTGGTAACAGGAAGTGAACTTAAATTCATGAAAAATACATAGTTGACCCCATCAACTTCATTCCACTTCTAAAACATGCAGAACCAGTTGGTGAAGCTACATTATGAACACTGTGAAGCTACGAGTAATGGCGTCCCTGTGGGGGCGTGGCTACCATCAATTCCTCGCCATGAAAATACGTTTGGCTTTTTGATGGCTTTATTGAACACGTATCATCATGAAAATTGATACACAGGTCCAGGGTGGAGACCTCTTCCATCTGATAGGGGTGTCGCTCATGTCTCCCCCTAGTGGAAAGTGGAAGTGCCATTTTTTGCATCAACATTGTCCGATTTCCACAAAACTTCACATGTGTGATGAGGGACTGACCCTGAACACACCTGCATGCATCCCATTACTGCCCCCTGGTGGATGAACCATCAACCTCTCATAACTCCTTCATGCTTTGTCCAATTCACTCCAAACTTCACATGACTGATGAGTGGCCGCCCTGAACACACCAGACCACACCAGACCATATGTGTAACTACCTGTGACTGCCCCCTACTGGATGAACGAAATATTGCATTTTTGGCCTCCTTCCAGGTTTTTTCTCACTTTCTGCTTCACGCCACAGCCCCGCCATGCCTCAGGCCCCGCAGTGGCATGGGTGAGCGAGGGCCCGCCATCGCCGCTTGCGGCTTCAATTGTCTGAATGTTATCTTAAAAATCGAACATTTTTCAACTCGTGAAAAAAATTAACAACATGTACAAATGACACCATACCAGATGACTTTTCCTAAAACAGACTCGTACATAGAGGGCCACACTACTTGTTTAAGTAAGAATAACAAAGATGTGATCTTTTAATATATCTCAAATACTGCATAGTTCTTATACACTGGCTCAAAAGCCCCTCCCTTTCCCAGTAACATTTCATAAACCTTTCTCACTGCAGGTTACACACACACACACACACACACACACACACACACACACACACACACACACACACACACACACACACACACACACACACACACACACACACACACACACACACACACACACACACACACACAGATGCCAAGGGGCATTAATTTTTTTTTGGTTCTGTGGAAAGATATTTCCCTGGATTGCATGCTGGCTTTGTGTAAACAATACAAGTCTACACACTTCTATTGTTTCGTCCTTTCCTTTTCTTTCTCCCGTGTCTCTCTCCTAACTCACACAGACACTTTCTTATGGCCCTAAGCGTCTTTCCTGTTTATGAAACCGACCACACCCTCATACCGTTCACATTATCAAATAACACTTGAATCTTAAGGGATCTATACACATTGTCTCCAATCGCTGATATGAAAAGAAATCAGTCTCTTGACCTCAGGTTACTTTAAACTTTAGAAACAGAGCCTCTCCTGGTAGAGAGAAGAAAACTGTTTGGGTAATTATTAAATCAGTAGGTTACAGGTCAACTATTTTGTCCCTTTTTAACTTATGTTGAAATTCATCTATTAAAGGTAAAGTATATATAAGATTTTATGCAACACTTTCTAGTAGTATCCACAATCAACACCTTTACTTTTCCACAGCTCACAATATATCAATTTATATAACAGCATATCCATAAACATTCGACAAGGAGTTAAAACATAAAGAGATCCACTTACTACACAGGATTGGAGATGATGGAGTTTGTAGTGTCAGCACTGAACCATCTGGACGGGGGATGTTGACCCGAAACACCAGCCTAGCACGTGTGCTCTTCTTCTTCGACCCAGCCACACCGATGCGAGCCTCGACATCAGCATTACGGAGTTTCAAGATCCCAACACAGTCCACCCTGCACAGACAGACAATGTCAGCTTGGAAAACCTGCAGCTTAACCAAAATGTTTTTACTTAACTAGCAGTTCTTTATTACATCTAATCTAAGTCTCATAACAGCAGGATAGACAAAGGACAACTATTTCACGAAAAAGAAAATACATTTTTTAACATTAACATAAACAAAATCAACCAGACAAACATAAAATTATAATAGTAGTCATAACATGTATCTGGCTACTGAAGTCATTAAGTGTTTTCTGTTGTTGTGGTATGAATAGGGCTCTGTTTGTGGTTTAACATATTAAAACATAATCTTTAAAGCTGGAGTTCAGGACTGGCCATTCTGGCAGTGACAATAATTACAAAATGTCGACATGTGCTTACATCATTGGCTCTGCTGTAGCCTACTCAGTCACTACTGTTGTAGCTGTAAAATGATGGATACATTGCTTTGAGCGTCACACAATCCCTGCAAATTCATTTATCAAAATTTGATCCATTCAGACCAACATTCGGAGAGTCTAGAAGAGCCACACAGTTCAATTATTTTATCCCCATTCAAGTTAGCAGAGGGTTAACCGGAAGTTAGCTGGCTAGTATGCATCTTCTGCCCACAGAGCATGTGCAGTGTGCATTCATCCAGCCAGGGCAGGAATGTCAAACCCAATACTAGTTTAAAAACTACTGTATACTGCAAAATACAGAGAGATTCATCTGGTAGTGATTGGCTTAATCTGCATGGTGTGAACTCGTTTGGGAAGAGCTTGAATGTAACGGATGTTCATTTTAGTAATTTTAGTGAACACAAAGTTTCACACACAAGAAAAGTACATACGCTAGTGTCATGTTGGTGCTTGGATCTAGGGAGACTTCAATGACAGTTGTGCCATCAATGTCCACCTCCTTGCAGGTTGTGGTGTTGCGGCCGGTCACCCTGCAAGCTTGGTAAAATCCATGAGGCTTCACACGCCCGGTATCGTTCCCCACAAACACTTGCAATACCACTGGATCATTCACCCCCTCCAGCTGTGAAAAAAATAAGGAATAAGATACATTAAAAGGAGTCAGTGAATTAAGAAGACCAGAATTTGATATATACTGTAAGGGGGTAGTGTAGTTGGTGACAGTCAATTTTTTTTTTTGCATGACTTTTGGTACTTTTATGTGAACCACACATTTTCAAAACTTAATAAAAAGAATACAAATTTTAATGTAACATGGTATGGGTGAGATATATTACTATCCTATCCTGTCTTGTCATGTCCTGTCCTGTCCTGTAGCTGAACCTGTTCCTTTGTCTCTTAACATTTTCTGTATGTTTTGCCCTACCTGTCCAGCAGATGCCCTCAGTATGTTTTGGCATCTTTTCACCAGGCAATCCAGCTTTAAGTGTCCCGCCCAGTAACAGCGCATTCACCCAATTAGACTTTCTCCCTTCTTGTGCAGTCAGGTCAGCCTTTTAAAAGCTTTCTATTGTTTGTTATCTTCTGCTCTTGCCTTCCATTTCAGAATCTTGCATCCATTTTTTAGCCTCGGTGTCCACCTGCGGCTCCTGAACCCTAGCAGTACTAACAAGCCAGTAACTGATGCAGCAGAACTCCCCTTGTTGCACTGCCCAGTTTCATCTCCAGATCACCTCTCTGACTAGCATGAGCTACTGGAAAATAATGATCAAACATGAGACAATGTTCCTGTTCTGGTACAGTTACTTTTCCATCTTTGGTCTTAACTCATATCTAGAGAGGTACAATAATTTTTTTATGATAACAGCTTCTTCTGTGGTCCAACTCTTTGTCAGTGTGAGGTAACAGTGACAATTCTCATAAATCTACGAAGCAATGCTGATTACACCATTGAGCCCGGAAAGAAGCTGAATAGAAGAATATCCGCTGTCCATCTAATTCTTAAACAACTCAAGGAAAAAATTAATTCTGTAAGTTAAGAAAGAGTCTAGAGTGGTTGATTTCTTTTGCCATTAAAACTAATTATCACATTCATGAATGGTAACAAGACAGACAGGAGTCAAGACCAATGTTTCACAAATATGACTGATTCCATTACCTTTCCTCCATGATATCCAACATTTTGCAGGTTCAATATTCTACAAAAGTGCTGTAAGTGGTTGGGAACTGCATGTACTTCATTCACACTAGGAATGAAGAGGGGCTATTAAAAAATGCCAAAATGACAAACCTCTCCCCAGATATAAAATACAAACAAATACCACCTCGCACTTATATGTAACTGCATGTTGCAGTTTACATTCATGTCTGTAAAGACTCATCGAATATTTATAACGAAGACATTGAAGTAATTTAATAAAAGGTATTAAATGTATTTTTTGGCGAAATGGAAGTCATCACTATATTGACAAATATGAAACATGCTTTCTTCACTTGGAGACTATTTTTACAGAGGACTGAGAGAACTTTGTCACATGGTGCAAAAACGATCAATAGAATCTCAATATCAGCAAAACCAATGAGCTTGTGAAGAAGGTGGACTCATACAAGTATCTTGGGAAAGTAAAATGCAAAGAAGCAAAACAAATTCTAAAATTTGGATGCTAGGCATACATCTTCAACCCAGAAGAACAGAAGATTGGTACTATCACTACAGTTTCATGGTTTAATAATTAGTGTCTCCAATTCAATCCAATCCATCAAAATGTGAAATATGGTCACAATCTCTCCTCTGTTCCTGAGTTATGGCTTTGAATAATGCCCAGAAAAGTGTTTTTGCAGAACATTATGGTGGGACAGTGAAGTTGACCTTTGACCTTATAAAAATGTCACTTCATCATTTTATCCTATTGAACATTTGTGTGAAAGGTTGACATAATTAGAGGATGAATTCTTAAGTTGTGGACATAAACAAATCAGATCGTCCTCGAGTCCAAGTGGACGTTTGTGCCACATTTGAAGACATTTTCTCAAGGCATTCCTGATATTACGGTCATGAGAATGGAACAGACGGACAACCCGAAATCAAAATGCCACCAGTCACGGCTTTGGCAAAGGCATTTAAAGAATAGAACCATAATGCAGTGCAGATATGAGACACAATCAGTATGGACATATTAGACCGATAATGACTCAGTGAGCTTTACTTCTTCAGCTCCCACAAAACATACTTTTTGCCTCCCTACTCATGGAGCAAAACCTGCACACACACACACACACACACACACACACACACACACACACACACACACACACACACACACACACACACACACACACACACACACACACACACACACACACACACACACACACACACACACACACACACACACACACACACATATAATAAATCCTCTGGCAATGACCCAATCATTAACTTAACCTTCATTAATTGAAATGTTTTTGACCAACAGCTTGAAGCCAGTTGAAGGGGACTTTTGCTGAAGAGGAAACAAATGGCTAAGCAGCCGTAGCAGAAAGGTCAAAACATTAGGAGGCTATTTGTAGGGTTAACAGTTACCTTTACAGTAGGGAAGCCCTGCTGAGTGCGGTCCTTCACTGATCCTCTGCTGCCTTCAGTCAGATAGCGGGCTCTGTGCTGAGTCTCAGGCTGGACCAGGATCTTCAGCTCCTTCCCCTCACTCTTCTGCGGGTATTGCATCGAAAGAGTTCCTCCTTTCTGGTTAGTTGACTGAGGATCGTCTTGAGAACTGCAGTAAAGATCAATTTGACATCAACAGATCACCTCTGATACCAACTAGAGTGTGCAATCTAGCTGGGATCTTTGGACAAAGAAAAGCATGCTCTCCACTTTGACACACTGCAAACCTGTCAGTTTTTTATGTGTTTTATATGAAGGGTTACCTGTGTTACCAACTTTTGGTTCAGAAGGTCCCATTTTTTCTCAAAGTGGAATGCACAACACAGCATGGAGAACCGGGGAAAAGTGTTGCAAACTCTGGCTCCATATGTATTCCTCTTTTATTCAAATGATGATGTTTTGGCCTTTAAGCCTTCCTCAAGATCAACAATTATCAACACAGCACTGATCCAATATTAAATATCTGTATTTGCCTGAAAATTGCTTAAGTTTTGGAACAATTCAACTAATTAGTCTAAAATTGGTCTAAATTTGCTTCAGTAGCAGCAACAGTGAAAATGCTCGGAAGTTGCCATGGTGCTCTGAGCAATGCAGAATTAAGAGGCCCTCCATCAACCAAGCATATTCTATCCCCAGCTCTTAAAGCGTTCAGAGTTATCTGTTTATTTAATCTGCTCTGCTTATCCTAGGTCTTTGAGAGAGGCTCTGTGATTCACTCTGGCTGACCATTGTTTGTACTTCAGTATCCTGCCCCTCCCTCCCCTCTGATCTAACCGCTCTTCTTCACTCAAAGTGTGGTGGGAAATTTAGAGCCAGCAGAGACTTTAGAGTAGTTTGTTGAAGATTTCCATCTGCTGTGCAATGTTTCATTTCCTAATAATACCTATTCTGACAACCAGGATGAGTGCTGCGTGAGATTATCCAGGAGGGCCTTTAAGACAATGGCAACATAAAATGAAGGCTGAGTACCTACTTACAAGCTTAACTGTGCTACTACCACCAAGAGAATATTAAATTAATAAAAAGTAACTACTGAGCAGGAAACTTCCTAAAGTAAGTGAACCTATTGTTTTGTATGTTCAATAATGGGTGACAAATTACAGGAAAACCTAAATATATCAGAGAGGAATAATAACAAGGGGTCACAAAATCTTAATCTATGGCCTTCACCTTCTCCAGATCATGTCTGACGTCAAAACATCCAATGAAAGAAAATGTTTTGTAAGAAAGGTGTTCTTGGAGACTTGTAGAGCAGCATGACATGCATATGACCTGCCCTTAGGAACCCAACTTGCTAAAGGTAGATCAAATAGTTCAAACTAACCTTCCTTTTTGCCCGGTCTTGTTGTCGGGGCCTAGTTGTGACAGGACAAAGTGTGGACCTTTGGCACTGTCTGCATCAAACACGTCCATGCTGGCCTCCTCTGCAGGCACAGACTTAGGCCCAGGTCTTTGGCGAGGGGTACGTTTTCGGGACTTCCGTGGCACCTCTGTGTTGTCATTGTAAGAGACGCTGCTCATGATGCTGAAGTTGGAGAGAGAATCATCCATCCAGATGCTGTTGCTCTGCTCTGAATCCAGGGATGTTTCTTCCTGACAGGACATACGGCTATCATCAAACAGGTCTTGTGGAGGCGGAGAGATGTTCAGAACAGTCCGACGCTTTGACGGGGTCATCGGGTGATGTGGCTGGGCCTCCTGGGATGTTACACCTCTCCCTCCTCCAAGCTCACTGGTACCCTTGCAGCTACCACCACTGCTGCTGTTACCATTCCCACTATCTGCTCCGACAACCTCTGGTACCGTCCTGCAGTTCCTGGCGTCCTCTGGGTCAACATTGCCACTCTGAACTGGCTTCTGGTCATTTGCTGAAGAACTGGAATGCTTTGTGGAGCTGGAAGAGGTGGAAAAAGCACTGCGGGGGCCTTCCATGGTCATAGAAGAGGACATGGCATCTACAGTGCAAATAATTAGACAGTAAATAAAGGCTTCTCAACCAGTGTTGGCTAGCAGTCCCGTTTAAGCAGCTAAATTTGTTCATGATTGTTTTTTTTGTTTGTTATTTATTTGTTTATCCAATTAAAAATTCTCCCCTTTTCATTGGATCGTATGTGTGTATGTGTGTTTGTGTGTTTGTGTGTGTGTGTGATGCTGATATAAAGATGTGTAAGTGTACAGTTCATGAAGCACAGCATAGGTGTCATTAAAAGGGGCCAAAAAATCAACAAGTGAGCAGTGCCCTTTATTTTAAAGATTTTGAGCTTGTGAATAAATTAACTACTAAAATGAAGAAAAAAAATCAAATAAATGAATAAATTTATCATTAATACTAGCATTTGTTGACGTTCAACTGACTGGAAAATTGATGAAATGGAGAGGGAAGTTCAAAACAGCAATCTGTACAAGATGATGCATGCCAATTACTGGAGCTTTTTTTTCTTTATTCTTTCTTTCTTTTCTTTTTTTTTGCAATAAAAGTTAAGATAATTTCGTTGGGACTGAACGTAGCCACAGAGACAAAATAAACAAGCTTCTGACCTATGAAGCAGAGAACTGCAGACCATTTTATATGCAGACACTCCCTGCTTCAGAGGGAACTTCCTGGAATAAAAATGAGACAGCGAATGAGCAATAAGAGCTGAACAGTAAAAATTTATTCAGTTTATAAAAAATAAAAAATAAAAATAACAGGATATTTTGTTTGTAAAAAAAAAACTGTTGCTCCAGCATGCTGACATACACTGTAATTTAAAAAAAGCATTCAAATAGTCACATTGAACTAGATGAAGAATGGGGAAGAGTGTGGTTAAGTTGCAGATTGTAAAAGGCGTTAGACTGCTATTGACATTCGAGATTGTTTGGTGACTCATTAGTTTGCAAAACACACAGATTGAAAGAAAGAGAGGCACAGAAAATGTATTGAGGTAGTGTCATTTTGAACAAGTATCAAAACACATAACAAGACATATAAGATCACAAACCCAAAACATTTAATTTCACCCCAAATCTATGAACAAATACTGTTGGATATTCAATGCTGTTACATATTTTGAGACGTAGGTTATGAGTGTTTGTTCTCAACTTTATCCTAGTCACAATATGAGTGCCAAAAAAGATTTTTAAAAAATGAAATTCAAAAAAACATTAGTAACACTGTTTTGCTAAACACTGCATGTCACTGTAAAATCTGACTACAAACATAATTGTGACTTCAGAGCTTTAAGCTTACAAAAAAACAGAAAGACAGATGAGAGCCAGATGAAGTTATTGACAGTTTTCAGTAAAACTTATAGTTCCATGTAAATTTAAATATACTTCACCTTCATCCTGATACAGCCACATTTCCCACAATGCAGCACTGATATCCATACGGAACAAACTTCTGGATTAACTGAAACTCACTCTAAAGCCTGGATGCTTCAATGAGAAGCTGCGGTGATGAAAAGAACAACTTTTTAACCACTCGTCTGATGGCCAAGTGGACTGAAAAGTGTTGTAAAGAATTTACTATGTATTAAAACATTATCTGTCCATTAATTAATAAATAAGTTAATTAGTTTTGACTACATGAGTTGGTTTTGTGAGCAGTGACTTGCACACTTGATCAGTGCCCATCAGGACAAAGGAGACTTTACTGATGTGTTACTACCCTTAACATTTTATCTTAGACTATTTGCCAAAGATGTTTGGTATTGGGACATCACTGTTTCATGTGAACGCACAATAAGAATATGGAGGGTCATGGGAAAAGGAAATAAATGTGACACTGTATTTGTGGCTCTTGTTGAAGATGTCCCAATAGAAACATATTATGCTTCAATTTCTAAGAATCAGTCCTTAAATAATTTTCAAACCTGTATGTCTTGTGTTGTGTATGCACTGTACACTAAACATGCGTGTTGTTTTGTGATGTTTAACGTCAGCATAAATCAGACAGTCCAAACTGCTCATTGTTAGTGAAACCAATAACTTCTGTCATGAATGGTAAAAGATCTGATTAAACAGCTGTCTCATGATCTCAATCATGATACATCGAAACACAGTTTAGTGTTCCAAACCAATGTGTGTTTTAAAGTTACAAATGACCCTTTCATAACCAAGATGTCAATAATAAAACATAGCTGAAAACACTATGGGAACATGGTCAAGGTCATCAACTATCTTTTCAATCACAAAACCTGGCCACAGCTAAGCTGCAAACAGTAAAACTAATCTCTTGACTTTTGTGTTTGCCTATAAATTTGATTTTCTTTAACCAAAACCAAAAGAGAAAAAAACTGAGAAAGTATGTTCTGCAAAGATATAAAACTGTTAAGTAATAAGCTATGTTGGGCTCTCGAGTCATTATGGGGTACTGTGTGTGCACAGACGTTTAACTTAAACATTAAGCAATTTTGCACTGTGTCATGCCTGCATCACAAAAAACCTGCTGAACATGACCATTTCAAAACGTTGTTGCTGCAAGACACAACACAGTAGTTCAAAGGTAATCACAACAACATTCCCCTAACCAGGTTGTTCACAGTGTACAAGCATGTATAGATGGTAGGAATGTACATGTGATTTTATGACAACTTTTGTCTTAAGCAGATTTTTTGGACTGATATTTTTTAAGATCACAGAGCAGCAGGCTGCTTGTCTGACTGGCTTTCCTGCCATACGCAGGTGTTTGTTCGCCTTCAGGTACAGACTGTTGCATGGGTTGTGTTTTTTGAGGTGGGGCATGATCAGTTCCGAGGAGAAATAAGGAAAAGAGGAGTAGGATCCTACCTGATGCTACAGCAACTGAAGGAGGAGGCCCTGCCTCTCCACCGCTCTTTTGACTCATGACTTTTGGGTTCTGCTGAGTGGAGGAAGGCAACTGCAGCTCTCTTGGAAGAAGGTCATACACTGATTCTGTAAAGAAATGAAATGAACAATAAGGCAACATACTAACAGGAACTTGACAGCTTTTGACTTTAAATGAGAATCACAATTTAAATGCATCAGCTCAATAACCAAATTGTTGTAGAGAAAGTAAACATGAAAAAGGCACAACTTCTTGTTTTGATAAATGCTTTCCTCTTTAATTTCATTAGATATCATTCCGATGTTGTAATCACTGTGATACATCTTACATGTCACATCACATCTCTTTCGCAATTGTAAGAACATTCACACTGTCTGGTTGGCAACCAATCTGGTAAATGGCAAGGAAATACCCATGATACAGAGTGCTGTCCGTGAGAACAATGTATGATAATACCAGCATCAATTCGGACGCCAGACGGGTTTCCATCCCTTTGTTATTGCCAAACTCTGCCGCTGGCTACACGTACTGAAGATTCATGAAAACAGTGCTATGTTTCTTCTCCAAGATCATAACATTAACTTGAAAAATAAGTCCAATTCCTGTCAACATCTGTTTACTTTGCTGATAGAATTTGAAAACCAAGAGAAATCATAAAACTGACATAAATGTGTGAATAAATGTGCAGTGAACTTGTTTATGATGATTCTGATCAGGACATTTGACCTTATTTGAAAGAAGAGCCACATTTGCAAGTTAGAACAGCATTATTCCTCTGCCACACTGTAGTCTTAAGGTCAGTGACAAGAGCTGAAGTGATTAATCAATTACAAAAATAATAACCAGGGGTTCTAAATAGACATTGTGGAGTACTAAACCACATGAAAAAGCACAAACTTACACAACTACTGAGGTAAAAGCAAAAGCTGCTGCACACCAAATAAACAGCAGATCTCATTACAAACAGGCAGCGGGGTGATACAAAGCCTTTCCCTCTCCTCTCTGTGCCTCCCTCAGGGCCAACAGGACGTGGGGAGGGGGAGAAAGCCTTGGGTCAACAGCATGACAACACTTTTACTAGCAGCCTGATTCATCATCCAAATATTATGGTATGAACTTAGAGCGGCCATTACAGTCGCCTGACTCTCTTCTCTGCCAACTGCCAGCTTTAATTACTTGCAGCTGAGTCCCAGGGTTCGGTGTGTATATCAGATACTTAACCCTCCCATTGTTACCACTCGCTGTGTACAATAGACAAACCTGGGACATACTGAAACCAGCCCATGCCTCTTCATTCCCAAAGCCCTCCAGTCTCTTACAGCTCGGTTTAGAAGAGCAGGGAATGCCGGTTCCCAGAAAGGGAGCTTAAATCTGGACTCAGCAAACTCATATAGCTCATACTCAACCACACATACACTCAGGATTTGACTGTGGCTTTGCTGGTTATTTGCTAAGTTCTCCAAACAAAATCACACACACACACACACACACACACACACACACACACACATGCATACACAGGCACTCATGCACACAAACGCCCCCCCACCACCTGCACAAAAACACTTTCTCTGCCCCTGCATCTACACTTAAACTCCACAGTCTTCTTGGGGCTCACTGACTGACTGCACATGCAGAAACATGTGCTCTGAGTGAGCAGTCCTTCCAGTAAACAGATTGCCAACCGCACAGACAGAAAATATGTACTCTTCTCTCAGAGCAGTGGTCTCGAATCACTGGCTGGCCTGTTCAAAGTGTTTCCACAGTCCCTGGACGTTTTTAAAAAAAAAAGTGAAAATCCTTATTTTGTGGCATATTTGTTTCCTCGTAAGCAGAAAGAGTGCAGTTCTTTATTCACACGTGACAAAACACTGTCCCTTTCACACAGCAGGAGAATGAAAAAAAAAGAAAGAAGCTCAACCTGGTTAGCTGGGAAATAAACTGAACTGACTCACACACTCACCATGTGATGTTTTGATTTTAACTTAAGACTAGTCATGTTGTGCAGACCACTGACCACTGAGTAAAACCTTTCATTTTATGTCTGTGTGTGATTATCATAATAACAGATTACAATTTAACCGAAAATATTCACACTGACATACACAGTGCTCATGTGGTTAGTTTTGATCAGGTCTACTCATGCCTTTACTACATTCTGATAAATGTCCTCCCAGCTTCACAGATTGAGTTTTCACTGTTAAAAGGATAAACAACAAACGAGCAACACATACAATCAAATAAAAATCCAAAAAAGTTTCATGCACAGTTAGATCTTTTCGGAATCAACAGTCAAACATCTTTGCTCTTTATATCCCCCCATAACGTGTGATATGTTTATATGGTAAGTAGTGCAGGCTAAAGGTGAAAAAAGAAAGCACTCACCATGTGAATGGCAGGACTTACACTCCCATTCATTTCCCTCACATTCCTGCTGCTTGCTCTTACTAGCCCTGGCACCTGGGGCGTGGCACTGGTTTTTGGCTGAGTGACTGATTTAACTCCCCTTCTGTCCCCCTCCTCCACTCCACCTACCTCTCCCTCTCCCTGTCTTGTTTACTGTGCTCGCAGACCCTTTTCTGTACTTCAACTTGCTCAACAGGTTAGCTGTATTGTCATGTGGAATCCTGTCAAGCAGAAATAAAAGAAGAAAATAACCTATTAATGCTGAAAAGTTAAGGCTACAGAGATACACATGGTGGATTTATTAACTTAATGGAATAGTACTAAACAAAAAGTGACTGGAACATACAGATAAGCTCACCTTGTCAGTACATTTGGAGATTATTCCAAGCACAGAAAAAAAAACACTGAAGGCGCTGGCACCTGCAGCAAACCATGTACAACAACCCTGAAATGTTTACAGCCAAGCCTACATGAAGGCTGCCAGCGACTCCATAGCAACACAGATCAGGGGACAAGTCTTTTGAGTGTCTGCGTCTCTCGTGAGATAATGTGGAGAAAATACAACGGCATTATCCTAAATCAAATGGAGAACTAGGCCTTGGTATTACAGGATGTTACATGAACGACAAGGTTACAACATCTGAATCATCTCTGTAAAATCTCAGCAGACATTACCAACCAGTACTGATAGATAGCACTAATACCCCAAATAATAGCTTTAATAATATAGGTACACCATTCATGTTTGATTAATACATAACTAATACATGGCTGTTCTTAATCTAATACAATCAGTATTGTAAGATAAATCTAATCTAATGCTAATTACTTAGCACTTCTTGGATAATGAGTTTATGAATTCATTCACATTTTGGTCATACATTCATTACACTGGTGGCACAGAGGTTCAACTGTTAATACTACACAAGAAGGAAGCAAGAAGGTCAGAATCTAAATCAGTTGGCTTGAGCTTCCTCTGCGTCCTCTTGGGTTTATGCTGAATATCCTTGTTTCCTCAAATGAAGACACTTCTGTTTGGGCACAAACTATGACTCTAGCTAAAGGGACGTTCCTGTATTTGGTCATTGTTTGTGTATTTACATAGAACTGGGCAATAATATATTCACAAAACATCAATACCATTATATTTCATCGACAGAACTTGACTAAGACCGGCTAATATATCTTTTATTTTAAACTCTTAAATATTGACTGATTGGTAAGTAGTCGGATAAATCCAGTATTGAACAGGCTATAATCTGGGATTTTAAATGCTAAATATTATGATGTAATTTACTTTTTTTTCCTGGTGTTAAATGCTGCATCACGAGACACAATCCCTATCTGACTGTCATAGCTGAGTGAAATGAAAAATAAATGTACTTCATTATTATTATTGTTGTTGTTGTTGTTGTTGTTCACAGATACACTACTTAAATAATTAGAAACGTCCCTCAGAGGAACCAGTGTCAGTTCATTCCAGTAGTGAGGTACATAGTACCTGAAACCAGTCTGTCAAATAACTTGGAAACTTAATTAGCATTATAAATGAAGATGAGATGCTGTGTCTTCATTAATCGTTTGCACTGCAACTGACTTTCTTTTTTCTCCAGAAAATGATTAACATATTTCAATATTGAAGTAAATTTGATTATATTTATATTAATGAGGGTAGACACATTTACATAACAAAATGCACATGAAAAAGTAGCGCAACTACAGCCTAAAACAAACCAAAAAACTGTTCTGAACAATAACAGTGAACTCTTCATAAATAAAAGATATATTCCACTGCTGTTGTATTAGTCTGCATTCGTTTTATCTAGGCAGACTAGCAGTTGAGTGTACGTTTACAAGCTGGGCAAACTTGTTAAAGAAGCATGTACACTGTAAAGGTGGTGTGACAGCAAGATGTATGCATGAATGGATGGGGAAGCTGGTTGAGCATAGGAATGATGAAGTAAAAGCATCCAGTGGGCATTACAACGGCGGCCAGGAATTATTTTTTCAATGACAGACGCTACACAGGAATGTGCAGGAAAGGCCAAAAATACTCAACTCATAACAGCATTGACAAGCCATTGACACTACCCGACTACAAGTAATGTGATAGCATGTTCATTATTATATAATCTGCCTGCAAAACTGCTACCAAAACACTCCTTGATTTACTTAAGAGGTTTTTTTCCTACCAGCTCATTGTTCTATTAACTCAGCTATGATTTATGTTGAGTTTCAAAACAATCACATCTGAGTCAGGAGGAAACATTTGAGATTAGGTGCACTACGGGATGCTTTATAAGACCAAGGAGGATTTTTTATGTTTTTACAAGTCTTTAATGTTCCTAAACCAATTATGTGTTAAGTAATCACAATCTAAAAACACTGTGATAAGCCCCTTCTTGGTGTGTCATATACAAATGTGTGCATTACATCATGATTTTATATTGAGTTAGGCATGATAAAGGTGTTGCTGTCACAGGAAGCAAAATGTGTTCATTGCATTACTGTCATAGTCACAAGAGAACCTTTTATCATTTTACTGTCAGTTACTACAGATAATGAAAGCTGAAAGAAGTCCTATTTTAGTAACATGATAATGTATATACATTACATTGTTTTTCTAAATGTTTTCTTTTTTTTAGTCCACATAAGATACATACATATTGAAGAGAAAGATATAATGTTCGTGTTAGTGGAATACAGACGGCACTTTTATTTTGACTGCAGAGTCTGTCACTTATCACTGTAATAAACTGCTGTAAAAATACAGTCAAATGAAGTACTGTTGTCTCAAAATACAGTAAAATACTGTAAATGTTGATGCTTTCTTAGAGACAAAACCAAGAACAGACATTACCGGATAAGCTGCTCTGAGATGTGATAGCAAAATACAATATTTTTATTTTCACTGCAGTGGTAACGGAGGGACAGAAGCTGCATGTAGCCATCATTATTTAATCACTGTTTATCCTCCTTTGTAGAATCAAACCAAAAGACAATAGAATTGCCTGATTAGCAACTATGTTTAATTATTTTTTTTTAATTATTAGTATTTAAACAATATTTTCATATGACTGCTGTTTGGAAGTCTAGTTTAAAGATTATATTTGCATGAATGTTTTCTACTACATATCAGTGAATACTAACGTAAGACCAGCCTGATATTTACCTACACCTTATTTATCTCACTTACATTTCATAATTGATATTTGTCTACTATCTAAAGCACATAACAACTGGTGGTGATACACCACCATATGAAACCAAGTTGGTTAAGATATGCTTGCTGCTGACTTCAAATATTGTTTTCTCGTACAAGTATCACACGTTGTTTTCATTTACTTAATTGTGATCAACCCTGAGAGGGGAAGGGAGGCCATCCGGGGAAAAATAATGTCTCAGAAAATAAACAAGCTCACAGTGAATCCTCGTCACCATGCCTCTGAAGAACCTGACGTCACTTCATAAAGTTAAGTTTCCCTTTTGTGTAAAATGTCTCTCTCTGCCATTCAGTTGTTTAACTTCTCTTTCTCTTTATTCTTGTTTCTTTCTCACTCAATGAGCTGTGAGCCTGCTATTTATACCAGAGGACATTTGAAGGCATTACAAGCTGTGTATCCTGTAATCTGTTTATTAGTGCTTTTATATGTTTAACAATAGTTTGCAGAGCAGTTTCAAGATGTTATAATTGCCAGATTTACATTGACCCCCTGTGAAAGGGCATGAACCATGAGAATTATTTTTTCCAACACATACTTGAATATATTTGGCATACTTGAAAGCCTTTGAACAAAATGATCAGTTCCAAACAGCCATCACTTGTCTCATCCTCTTTTGTGCTAGATGCTCGGGGTAACATGTTTTTAAATGTAAAACTGAGCTGATCTCATTACTGGACCATGAAAACTGAAGACACATTGTTATTTACATTATCATACATATGAATAAGAAGAGAACTTTTCAGTTGTTTATTGTAACATTTAAAGTGAGAGTGAGTCACACTCAACAGCAGAATACTGTAATAACTTTTACAGTCATTAACTGCTTAAGCATTTTACAGGAGTAAAATACTGGTGAATACAGCTGCCAGTGGTTAACTGTGATTTTACAGGGAAATGTGTTATGAATTCTACAAGATTACATCAGAGAATGTGACTCAAATATGTGGAAAGAAAAAGCCCAGTGGTTACTCTGCTGTTTAGTGCACCATAAAGGCCATTATACTTATCGGTACTAGTTATTGCATTAAGGAAGTACTACGAAACCATTCTTGCATTTGACATAATGTTCGCTTGATGAAGAAATGGCATAGAATAGAATAGAAATAACACATTTAACAAGAGGGGATGTGCGAAATCACGGTTATACTGCATGGGTGACACTCCCATTCCTGTTGAATTTTAGTCATCGATTTTTTTTTATTATCATTTTTTATTAAACCTTTATTTAACCATGTGGATCCCATTGAGATTATCTCTTTTTCAAGGGAGCCATGGCTAAGATAGTAGCAGTACAGTGTTTCTAACAACATGCAAGCAAACAATTAAAAACACATAAAACAAAACATACAGTAACAAGTCACAGAATCATATGTCTGAAAAGACAGGCAGGGGAAACGGAGCTAACTAATGAAGCAATTACACATTCCAATTGAATGCACCCAATTAAAAGCAACAAGAGAGTAAGAGTGTCTAAGCCAAACGAAAACAGGTAAAGCAGGGTGAATAATATAGAATCAGGTCAGGAATGATCAAGAGTGTATATTATGACATTCATTATGTTTAATTTCCACCTTGATCATCTTTGTAGCCTTACCCACCCTTGACTGACCTTTGCCTTTTGTCATTTCTGACAAACTGTGCTTATGTTTATGCTGATCTTTTTACCAGCATGCTTCAAAAAAGGGGGACTGGGTGGATCATAAAAAAGCAAAGGCATACAGCACTCACAAAACGCTGCTCAAGATATGAATTTACATTTTTTAACATGCATTTTCAATTGATATCGACCACAAGTTATGTGGTAAATTTACATTGGACCTCGTCCAAACTCCTCACAAAGCTTATATTTCAGCCTACACTTCAGTGTCAACTCGACTCGAGTCAAAAGAATAGCTGTCTTTTAAATAAATATACGGTTAGATGTAAACCAAATTTTGAAAAGATATTTTTTTATCAGCTGACCTTAAAAATATGCTTAGCTTTGGGGAAGAATCTGTGGCGCAGCAATTCCAATCGACAAAGACAGAATACTGTAGCTGTATTTCTTTTTTGCTGTGTTGTTAACACCCTGCAATCCTGCTTTTCTTGGAGCTGTGACGGAGTACTGTGGTGCTTAAAGAAAATGTCTCCCCAGTTGTTTAAAAAACTGAAAGTCAGCCAGACTTTAAATCAGGCTAAGGCAAGTCATTTGTGTCACACCAGGCTCGGGGTTTGTGGCATGTAGCTCTTTCAGTGCAGCTAATCCTGAAGTCGCCAAGAACAACCTCCAGGCATCAGTTTACATGATTTGCTTTCAACAGACACCCACTATGATCCTGACGTTACAAAACAGCCCACTGAGGCTGCTGTCAGGGCCAAACCACCCAGCTACAAGATAGGTTTGCAAACAAAGTGGTTTGTTAGTCGTATTTTATATTCTCACAGCACTGCAACACAGTTAATGTTAATCTCATAAATTATGGCTGAGATTAATGCTCTACAACTTATCCACCTTTAGCTCTGTGTTTACTCTGTGCGGAGTCAGAGATGAAACAGACAATGAGCTTAGTATGAAAGAGTGACTTCAGAAAGCAGTGGAATTCAAACTATTTACAGAGGACAACACGCACACGCACACGCACACACACACACACACACACACACACACACACACACACACACACACACACACACACACACATAACTTTGTACACTAACCAGAAAATGACATGCTTGCACATAGATACTGGAATGTACTATACTTTTACACAACACCTCCAGTGAATCTGGTGTTGACAGCTCCTCAAGTGACACCCCCTTTTCTTCTGAGTCAGAGGATACCAAATAACACACACACACACAGGAGGACATTGACAAAATGCATTCCCTAGCCCTTAACCATCACAACTAAATGCCTAATCCTTAACCTTACCCTAAACTAAATCTAAACCCAATTCTAACCTTCAACCTTAAACTAAGTCTGAAGCCTCAAACAGCCCTTTGAAGGTCTGTCAGAAAGTGAGGACTGGCCAAAATGTCCTCACTTTCCAGGTACAACACACACACACACACACACACACACACACACACACACACACACACACACACACACACACACACACACACACACACACACACACACACACACACACACACACACACACACACACACACGCACACACACACACACAAACACGAATATAAGCAAATTTACAAGCTAGCTAGAGTATGACAGAACAAAGTCTTTGGTGTGCCAACCCAGGCATTTCTGTCTGACTTACAGGAAAACCGTGCTGAGGCAACAGGAAAAGCCTGTAGCAACACAGCACGACACTCACCGACAGTGTGTGACATCACCAAGCTGCTAACCACATTTAGTCTGAACCTGGAAAAAGAATCACAGCAAAAGTGAATTTAAAAACTCCTCACTGTCTACAAAATAGTTAGCTAGTTAGGTCGTTTTCTCTGCCATAGTTAGTGTAGGCTACTTTGGACAAAAACATCTGTAAAAAATAAACATAATGTAGTGTCCTAAAACCTATTCTTGAATAAAAAAGGTTCATACTATGATGATATGTATGAGGCATATATAAAAACGACAGCAAATACACACACACAATAACTCATGAAATACAACAAAAATCCATTTGTCCACATGGCACAGTTCAGCTACAATCAGAGTAATTGTGGTTTTAAAAATAACTTGAGGCGTCACAGAGGTCAAGTTTTGGCAGCCTTGCAAACTGATTTCTGATTGGAAGTTGTTTGCTCTATTTAACAAGAAAGTGGGAACAAACAGATAAAGTAGCTGGCAGCATTAGCTCAACATTTAGCGTACACTGGGAAGGTCTGTTTGAGTCTTGAGGCACTCATGAATTCACAATAGAACAGTCGAGCCTGTAGAAACTTAATGCCTAAATATCGTAAACTGAGACACCATTTCAAAACAATCATAGCCTTAAACAAAAAAGCAGCCGGATCAGCAGGTCTGCTCAGGCCTGGCAGCAAATCTAAGACCCCACCTGCTCCTTCTGAGCCTATTCATACTGTACAGCCCATCTGTCCTCATTTCCTAAGTTTTATTTCTTAAAAACTTGCCATTTTTTCAGATTTGTAACTGAGCCTACACCTTTGGTTATTAATGACTTAAGAAGATTGGGTGTTCAGGTTAATTAAGGATTTGGAATGTCTACTTATTAGTCAGGCAAAACCACAGCCGGCTATGGAAGGAGTGGCCAAGAACCAGTGAAAACCACTAGACTGGAAGGTCGCTGCTCTGTTGACATGGTCTTGTTACTGTTTCAAAAATAAATAAATAGAGAAATACAAATTTGGACTTACTCTTCTTCACGCAAATTGGTGTCACCACTTTCTTGTTGGATACAGTATTGCAGTCTGTTATCTGACCAAGCAAAAATGTTAGCAGTATATAGCTCATTGGCTCTCAGATGAACACATGCTTCACTTTGAGACATTAGTTGCTGCACCTTGTTAAAAACTAATCTTCCCAGATCCTGCCATATAGCTCATGTGAGGATTCTTTATTGCTCATAACAGACTGCTACTATAAATTTAAAAAAATACCTTAAAGCAGGAGTGAGCCAATATGCAGGTCACATTTTCTGTTTCTGAGTTAAAGAGATACTTCAGCAATTAAGTAGTGGACTTCCATAAAGTTGGGAGATTTCTAAGAGGCAGATTAAACAAATAAATAGTTGACTAACATATCCTGACGTTTAGTCTCTAGTATGGGTCCACCTCCCAAAGTATTTGGGATTTTCCCATAACGTATCATTTGTTACACGTTAATTCAACATCAGGGTTATTTTTTCAGACTTTTGAAGTTCCCATCAGGGCTACTTAATACTGTTTTCATTGGATGAGCAGTATTCCTTGTGACAAGTAAACTGACTTTGAAAATCAGTGAAGGACTCCTTATACAACTTCGCACCCTGAACCATAGTGTATAGACTTGCATGTCATCTCTTCTTTTTGTATAAATGTCTTATTAAGTGGCGTTCTCACTGCTGAGTTGCCATGCAAACCACAGTTTAAGACAATCATGTCAGAACACAAGCACAAGAAATAAAATCAAGTCTCCTGTTGAGTCAAATTTCTATCCGAGCAGGTTGGGGCTTGCGAGGCGGTGGGAGATTGAACACTGTCATGCCTGCTGATGACCTATTTAACTCATCAAAAGAAAATAACTCCTCTGTGTCAAACTCTGACAAATACAGGAGTGGCAAGAAAGAGACTGAACAAATTTATACTGACAGAATATAATAACAATTTTACTCATATAATGACTCATGATTATGGCTTTTTAAAAGTAGGAGAGGAGAGTAAGTTTAATATTATTTTTCTAAAAATCTTTCTGGCAATATGCAAAGTTCAAAAGAAAAAAGTTCAACATGGTAAAAAGAAACTGTGAGAATAGTAATTCTTCTGAAACAGTAGCAAATTATAATGCTTGATGTCAATAAGGGCAACAAATAACACTGGCGGCCCAGGAAAAAAACTGAGGAAAAGAAAACGCAGGCAAACAATGACCTACAGAAATGTATGCAAAGCTGTTCAGGAGCGAAAAAGTTCACCTTGACTCGCCTCGACTTGTTTTCAGGCAAGAGATTCCACTGTGTGGGGGGTCTGAACAAACATGACCTTTGATTTTAAATTAAACTACAGCAGGGCAGCTTTACACGTGGTTAAAAGGTCTATGATGAAGTCAGGAGCTAAGCAGTTGGTGCAGGTGAGAGTAGAACAGTGTGAATATAAAATCCTATATTGGATTGTAAAGTGCATATTTTAGTAAGGTATGTATGTGTAGAATAGGTGTGATTATATCAATGTTCATTATCATTACTCTGATGTTTCAGCTTGTAGAAAAAAAACTGTAGTTACAGCGAAATTGGTCTAAAAGTAAAAAGTATTTGTTCAGCTATTTACTGTCTGTGTTCCCAGGTTGAATCTAGGGGAGGCGGGCTGCTGATACTACAAATAGGGTACCATTTTCAAATCAACGTGTGTTCAACTGCAAGCAAATCAGTGCCACAGTCATGTATCCTTTCGGACAGCGTTGGCTCTACCTGGCATCCTGTGCTCTGTCTCAGTATCCACACCTAATGCAAGTGTCATTTCACTAAAGACATTGAGAAGGAAACTAACAATGACAGGATGCAGAGGGAAATCGGACGGTCCAAATGCCGCTTTTCACCTCGGCCCTGCCAGTCTGCCGAGGAAACAGCGGATGACTCAGAAAAAAGAAATGAAAAGAAATGAAAAAAACAGGATATTGTGATACGATAACCGTAAAGCTTGTAGACTGGATTGTTTGACTGATTTATGCCACAGGTATTCAGGATTTCTGGAGATCATGAAATACTTCTGTGTACATGTCTCTATGAAACAACCGTGTGATGTGATGGATTTATGACAAAGACAGGAACAGAGTCAGTGAGGACCGCAACTTGTACAGGGTTTCATAAATCTGGATCATGTTTTTGAAACCATGACTCAAGTGTCTCAAAACATCCATTTAAAAAACCTGAGGGCAGATATCATATGTTCATGACTTTGTAACACTGTTCACTGACACCACTCTTACTACTACTAGCGGGACAGTGGGACACAAATTATATCACCAAAATGTCCAATGCAGATGTCTTAGACCAAACTTAAATGTATGTGGAAAACCTTAACAAAATGCATAAACTAAAAGACTACACTAAAAAAAAAAAGAGAGAGACCTCAGTACAGTAAGACATGAGGATGAAAAGACCTAATGCAAATGTTGTCAACCGGACTGGATTCAAATACACAGACAACACCAACACTCGGAGCAGGGTGCTGATGTGCAGCTGTGGTTTTAACCATGTGGTAGTTTTGCATAGTACTACAGTCACAGCGTCCCAAGTCCAAATCTTTGTTTTATGTCAAAGAATTCTCCTTATTATTGATATGCAGTAAGTTTGTCAGGCATCACAGCAGACAAAATACTGGACAACTGCTCCTGCATGAGAACTAGGATGATGAGAGAAGAAGGGTCAGAGTACTGTAGATAGTAATCCAGCTAGTTTCAATTTGAAGCTTATTTCAGGATATTGCAATCAAAGAATACACAACCACAAGGTATAGTTAATAGTTGAATCAACACCTCTCTGTCACAGTAAAAACTGAAGATAATAAGCTAAACAAAGGGAGGATTTATTGCAACGCTGGTATACTGGATTATAGTTAAGTTCTGGTGTACAGTGTCAGTGTAGTTAAAGCACAATAGTGTGGGGAAAAAAATCTGCTATGGTGGTACATTAATGGGTCTGTAAAAAATATCTGCAATTGTTTTTTGACTATATTGTAAAATGAGCCAACACTTATAATTAAACACTCTGTTAAACATGTTTTTGGGTTTCTTTAGATGTAAGATTATTAATGTCATTATTTGATATTAGGTCACAGTTTTGGTATCATCTGTGGCTCATTTTGTGTCAGAAAGTATCCCGGCAGTGTGTATGTACTGTGCGTGTGCAGCCTAGTTATAAGCTCATGCTTCTCATCTGCCAATGGAAAGAATCCTGCCAGCCAAGATTCACCACACTTAATATTTAATGTCTTAGTTCAGATGCGTCTTTCTCTGGAGAGAAACACGAGGGGTGGATGTTAGATCTCACAGGTGCTTTGGGCTTTTCGCAGACGAGTGTGAGAAAACCTCTGCCAGATGATTGGAAGCAAAAGCTTTAGGAATCACGGCCTCCTGTGCTCCTCCTTTGGACTACATGTGACAGTATAAATCTGAAAATGCATCCTTTACTCCTCATTTTGGCCATTATTAACATCATCATCCTATGATGAACTACTATACCAGAGACATACAATGCTGCTCAAACACCTTGATGGAGAGGCAGAATTTGAGCTTGACATACTATGAAACTGCCACTGTTGTTTTTCCAAGTGAAACTCTGCTCCACCGCAACATTTACCCAGAAAATAAATTCCATTCAACAGCAGATAATGTGATAATGTGACTGCTTCAGGGTAAACAAAGATCTGCTTCCATTACATGGACACAATTAACATGCTAAGCTAAAATAGGTCAAGAAGACAAAGGTCTGCAACATTGCTCACAAAAAAGAAGTGTCTGGGAAAAACTGGGAAATACACTCTAAAAACATGCTAGATGAACGCTAAACTGTCGCACAACACATTCAAATATCTTTCATAGTATAAAGGTGTTGCATCATCATAAATTTGACATAAAAAAAGTTTATTACCTCATAAGAAAGCAATAGCATTGTAAATATCACAAAAGTTAAGGATGTCAAGTGGCAGCAGCTTTGGTATTTGGTGCAAAAACAAAATGCAAATAAAGTGTGTAACATTCCTAGTGAGTATAAAGGCTATGCAAATAATACATCTGCAAAATATTTACTGAAGAGTGTAAAAGTAGCAGAACAAGGTGAGTGACTGATAACCCCAGGTATGACATAAAATCGACAAGATGTAATTGTGGCCACCTTGATTGGCGCGGCTGAAACAAAGTCACAAGTGTGCAGTAAATACCAGAGGAGGTGATATTTTGACTTGAGCCTCATTTGTCCTTTTATTGGGGTTTGTTTAGTGTTAATGATTAATCAAATAGATTCAAAAGAAGATAAGGAGGTCAACCTGCACCACTTCTGTGAGCAATTTGCATCACTACATTTGTTTTTGTTAGGACACACACACATACACATGCACACCCACCCACACACACACACACACACACACCATGAATCCAAACAATCCACATGAGAACTTTATATCGATTATCATATTCATATTTACTTCATTAATAAGAGCAACATTTTTAAAAGATTCTTCTGCTGCCAGTAGTTCAACTATATATCTTAATATTTGCTTTATTGAATTTCCGAGCAAAAATGCCACACTCACTGCTTCTAGCTTCTCAAATGAGGAGATTTGCTCTGTTATATAATAAATGAAATGCCTTTGGGTTTTGAGCTGCTGGTCAAACAAAACATTGTAATATATCTCCTATAGCAGTGGTCAATTATAATGAGCATTCTTCCACAATTGTCTGACAATTCATAGACAAAACAATTAACTGATCAATCAGTAGTTGCAGCTATAATAGATGGGTAGACCATATATGCCAGAAACACTACCTACCTACATGTGAAGTGGAAAGAACCTGTTATGTGTCTACTGGTTAATTTTCCACTCGGGTACACCACAAAACAACAGCAAAAGTTCTTTCTCAGGCATGCTTTCTCTCTCTGCCGCCCACTCTTTTATCTCACTCTCTTTCAAATTAGTAAAGAAGTAAGCCTTTTTTTGTTAAAATGTCAATAATATTACAAGAAATTCCCGGTCCATACTGTTCTGAAAACTGCACCTCATTAACTCCTTGTCATGAGAGAGTACCCCAGGAGCAGGGGCGGGAGCTGGGGTCCTGTGGTCAATGCGCAGGTAAAGTTTCTTGGTAACGTTTTTTGGTGTGAGAGGGCCATAAGACGCATTGGGGGTAGAAAGAGTAATAGAGCTTGCATAATACAGGTATTGTAGACACTAAACAGGGGGGGTTTGATGGCAATCTTGACAAACTGTGGCCCCAGCTGCTGCAAGCACAGCACTCTCAATGATCAAGGAGCTTAAAAGCCAAGACCAGGACCTGTGGACAACACCAAGGACCCTCCAGGAATCGAGATTCTTTACCATCATCTATATTCACAGTAGTAGATTCAGAGTATCAGACTGATCTGAGAGCTCACACTGCTGTCTCACTGAGAGTTGGCTGGCTAAGCATACATTACGCAAACTTCAGTGTGTTGATCCACACATAGTCATCATTATAGCATGGGAAAATAATGTTTCTTCAAAATATGCTTTCAAAAGTGGAAATTGATTTTAGATATCAATACAGTGTCTGTCCCAATCGTGTAATTTCTTCTTTAGTGACACCTGGCAAAAAAAAAGTTTTTAAATCCCTGAGCTGTTCAGACTGAAGCACAACTGGCAGACTAAAGCATGCAGAACAGGTCAGGGTCGATGCTGAACAGATAAAGACACTGTAAAGAATGTTCCTGTAAACACTGAACGTCTCTACTTCACAGTATTTACAATGATCTAAAGTTTATAAGACTACTGAGTCACAGGTTAAAAATGTCAAAATGGTAAAAAAAAAAAAAAAAAAGGATTTTTATTCCTTCTGTTCCAAATGATCATTTGAGGTCGGAGTCCATCTATTAATGTTTTTATGGTTGTAAAGAAATCATGAACTCTAAAGATACTTTTCCTTCTATTTCAGATGCTTTACTTCAACTGTATTTTTTTAATTTCATCATCAGATATCAACAAGCTTTCAAGGCAATCAAGTATTTTTAAGCGCATGCCGCTAAGTTTGCTTAACACAGAAGAGTCAATATTAATAGAGTGCTATTTAAGCCAAGGTTTACACACAGAGCAGCCAGAGGTTTAATCATTGACCAGGCTTTGGTGGGTGTCAATATGAAAAAAAACTAAACTATGTCAAGATCTGCGGTCTTACAATTGTTAACAGAGCTTGATAGAACTTGTTATTGAAAGCCATAACATTCTTTAGCTTTGATGTGAAACTGCTGGGAAGATATTTTATGGCACCTATTAACCCACAACCGACAAAACTACAAAGGTGGTTTGAGAATCCAGAGTGCCATCGTTACAGTGAGTTGTTCTTGTCTTGGTGTTGCCTGCTTTGGCTTTTTCTGTAGAACATCCTTACTCACCAAAATAACCTGTTAAATACACATTAATAAAGAATTTCAGCTCATCTGCCACAATCTACTTATAGAGTGTCCTTTAAAGTCTCCTCACACAGGTCAAGTATTCAGCTGCATGCATTAACGCTTTTGTCCTTTCACCAGAAGGGCAATCCAACACACAACCAAAGCAGAGTTGCATTTGTCTGCCAGATGCAAAATAAATCTCACCTCCAACACACAGCCAAGCAACAATCATGACACAACACTGTATGATTAGTAAGCAAAAAAGCTAAGCAAAAGAACAAGTTACTGTTGGATAGAAATTTAAGCTGATTTGGTGCACAAGAAATGACAAAAGTCTATAACAGGTTGTCAGGTAGTGCTGATCATGGATAAACGCTTCCGATCAATTGGGAGTCTCAGTTCCTCTCAATGGTATTGCATGACCTCCTTTTAATTGTTTCAATCTGTGAAAGTGAGAATTTTAACATCTGTTAAGTAATATTAAGAGTTGCAAATATCAATGCAGATACCCTAAACTCTCAGCAATTATTAATTAAATTAATTAAAATACTTAAAAAAAAATATATATATAATAATAATAAAATAATTAAAAACTCTCTGCTCATTTTGATACGACTAGTGGTAAGTCAGAAAACTTGTTTTTTGTTTGTTTATTTTTTGTAATTTGAGTGAACAGATTCTTTTTGCCCATGTTTATGTTTGCTTAATTATTATTAGTAGTTGTTGTTAAGTCGTTTTACCTGAACAGAACATACTGAAATTACAGGAATAATGCTGTTTTAACCAGTTAGATAAAAGACTCAGATAATGATTTCTTCTACATGCCGTAGAGAGATAGGTACTGAAGTGTTTAGCCTAGCTTAGCAAAAAAGGGTTAGTTACCAAAAAATAAACAAAAAAATGCAAGGGACATCTTCAGTGAGACAATGAGATATAGATTAAGGAAGCTGATTTGAGTAAAAGATCCATGAGTTTAAGGCTTATCAGACACCAAAACACTGCACAGCAGTTTGTAATACTATGAGGAACAACCCAGAGAAGGTGTGACCTCTCCACCATCTCAAAGTAAACAGTAGAAATACACCATTCATGTTACAAAGTTAATCTACCTACAATTGCACATATTTGAGTGGCCAGTATGGTGTATTGCTGGATGTCGTTGTATTGCGATGCGACAAAAACTGATCCAGCATATACACAAATCTTCGGTCACCAAATTTAGGTTTTAAATATGTTGTTAATTTATGTGTTTAAGTTTTAAAAAAACATATACCATTACTTGTTTGTTGTTTTTTACTCTCATATATGATACTGGCTTCAAAGCGCTGCATCGGTCTATGATGATGGAATTGTTAGTTTCACACAGTGATTACTGAGTCAGACCTTTTTACAAAAATCAGACACATCCTGTCTCAAAATGATGCTGAAAAACTAGTCCATGCATTTGTTACTTCTAGGAAGTCTCTGTTCAGACTTCATAAGAGCCATCTGGTTCCAATCCAGATTGGCTAAAAATCGGATTTTGGCTTGCAGTGCGAACGCAGCCTTAATGATCAGGCTCCATCATATCTTAAAGAGCTTATAGTACCTTATGTACCTACCAGAACACTGCGCTCCCAGAACGCAGGCCTACTTGTGGTTCCTAGTATCTCTAAAAGTAGAATGGGAGGCAGAGCCTTCAGTTATCAGGCTCCTCTACTGTGGAACCATCTCCCAGATTCGGTCCGGGGGGTAGACACCCTCTCTACATTTAAGAGTAGGCTTAAAACTTTCCTTTTTGATAAAGCTTATAATTAGGGCCGGCCAGGCTTGTCCTGGACCAGCTCCTAGTTTATGCTGCTATAGGCTTAGACTGCCAGGGGACTCCCACTCCCATGATGCACTGAGCTCCTCTCTCCTCCTCTCTCTCTCTCTCTCTATCCATCCATTTATATCCATTAATGTACCACTAATGCATTCAATAACCTAAACTTCTTCCCCGGAGTTGTCTGTGCTTTCTTGTCTCACAGGTAATCTGGGCCTGTAGATATCCGGACGACAGATTCCAGTCCTGGACCTACTAGCTTCAATGTTGATATTCAATGTGTTTCTCTCTCCTATTCTTCCTCTCTCTCCTCTCTACCCCAACCGGTCGAGGCAGATGGCCGCCCACTTTGAGCCTGGTTCTGCCTGAGGTTTCTTCCTGTTAAAAGGGAGTTTTTTCTTGCCACTGTCGCCAAGTGCTTGCTCATGTGGGAATGTTGGGTCTCTTTAAAATTAAAATAAATACAAATAAAGATTAATTGATTGATTGATTGATTGATCTTATTTGATAAAAATATAGCTTGCTAAAAAAAAGTTTTGGGGACATATTTGTTTAAATCCAACTGTTAATAGAAAGCAGCAACACAGAGCTTTCAATTTTGACAGTAAGGCCTTAGTGTGGTACATTGCAAACAACTGATGGAGATTATATCACTCATGATTAGTCTGCAAATAGCATAGGAATCTGTGCTAAAAGTCGTGACCTTAAAATTGAAATAAAATCGAATCGAGGATTTGGAGAAATCGTGACACCCCTACAAACAACTCACCTGGACTTAACCCTCTGCTCCTGCAAGGGACACCTCATGAGTACCCTGCTCCGACACTTTATACCCAACCATCATCACTGTCATGTCGCCTATTTACTGTGTATGATTACCACTGAGGACACTGAGGCATTATTTATATTGCTGTTATTCTTATTGTTTTTATAACAAAGTTGTAGAAAAGTATTTATATTTATTTATTTTGATAATATTCACAATAATAGTTACACCCCTCATGGTGCTGACAACTAAAACCTGCACGGTGGCATAATGTCACTGTTGCTCTGCTTTTATTTATCTATTTTAACCTGTCAATCATGGTTACATACGGGTGTGCGCAACTCACTTTAAAAGCAAGAAGTCACACCATGCCACAGACCTGCCTACGTAGTTTGTTTTTTTGTTTTGTAATTGTACATTTTCCTGTGTGGTATGATGTTTCATGAATATGTTGTTTTTTTGTGTTAGCAACCTGCGCTGTGAAGAACGACATTTGGTTCCCATATACTTTGTATGTGGATGAATGACAAATAAACAAGCTTGAATTTGATGGGCTCACATGCAGATGATGACACTATAAATGTTTGTGCCCACTAGCGCCACCCTCAGGGGCAGAGCAGTGTGGTGCCTCGGGTGGAGGAGGGGCAGGGGGCCCTGATGGCCCACTCAAACAAACCCACAGACATCCACATACACAGCACTGCTTTTCAGCTAGCAGGGAAAACGTAAACTGGTCTGACCGGTGTGAATGCAGCTGCTGAGGGTTTCAGTTTGGGGGGGGGGGGAGAAAAAAAACCCGACCCGGGTCCGGGAAATAAAACCAAAGAGTGAAAGCTGAAGGATCAGAGACTAAAAACTTAACTCCAGAAATGTTATCAGGAAGCATGTGTGGCGGCTGGCAGTTCATAAATGAATGACACATAAGGGGATGAACGTCACACACACACACACACACACACATGGACGGGAACAACCAGGTACCCTTAAACACACACAAACTCATTACAACATAGCGGAAAAACTTCAACAAGGGCGTCACATAAGAAAAGAGCTATTAGCTTACCTTTAGAGTACAAGGATCTGGGAGAATTCAAGTCGAGGTCCCCGCTGAAAAGGGAGATAAAGTCAGAGGGCATCGCAATCCCTCAGCGTGAGGAAACCGGACAGCGTGACGTCGCTGAGAGAAATATTAAATTACTTTCTCCCCCGACTGTCAGAAAACCTTCAAAGTTCACACAACTGTAGTTTGTGACTCGACCCTGTCGCTGTGGCTGGGTAACTGTCTCTGCTGTCACTCGGCTGGCTCCCCTCTGCTCCGCCTACGACGCATGTTTGTTGTCAGCAGGCGACCCGAGCTGCTCTTACCGGGAGCCACGCCCCCACACGCATGACGCAATACGTACAACAATTACGCACGGACAATTTATGATAATGAGTGTTATGAAATTGCTGGATGAGTCCCCTGACTGTTCATTTTAGTTTTTTACCGATTTTGTTTTTAAATGTATTATTTAAACTGCATAGACCAATTTTAGACGAATTATATAATATTTATTTTTCATTATTTATTTATTTTCTATAATTTATTTGCACATTAATGCACCATATGTCTGTCTATCTGAAAGATATCTATATGTTTGATGATTCTGTAAAAAAACAAAAAATATGATTATGAGATATATGTTTGTATGTGTAGAGTTTTCTTATGTGAACATGGTGAAGCAGCTTTTAGCTGTTATGCTGCACACAACTGGAACAAACTACCAGCAGAACTGAAATCAGCCCCAACTGTGAATATTTTTAAATCCAGGTTAAAAACACTTCTCTTCTCCTGTGCTTATGATTGAGCTCTTTCAAAGCACTTTAAATTTTAATCTTTCATTTGCACTCTATGTCCTTTTAATGATTTTAAAGCAAATCATTATTTTATGCTGCAATCTTATTTTTAATGCTCTATTATAGTATTTTATTTCTCTCTCTTTATATGTTTCTGTACTTTGTTTTTATTATTAGTGTGTGTGTGTGTGGGGGGGGGGGGGTATGTATGTGTTTACTATGATTGGGTTTTATTTTTATTTCTCAAATTCCATGTTTTTTTCAATTTTTTCTGTTAAATGTTTTATGTAAAGCACATTGAGTTGCCACTGTGTATGAAATGCGCTATATAAATAAAACTGCCTTGCCTTGCCTTGCCTTGGCTTGCCTTGCCTTGCCTTGCCTTGCCTTGCCTTGCCTTGCCTTGCCTTGCCTTGTTATGTTATACACTTACTGGTCAGTTCACTAGGCACACCTGTGCAATCTAATGTAACCCAATACAACAGCTCTGCCATAGACTCTATTTTTACAAAGCTTATACATTTTGTGTTTTTGTCAACATTGTGAGAAAGGTGATAATTCAACTTTACGTTTATTAGTTAGGTCATAGTCTGTGGTGGTGATGTACTGGAGTGCATTATATTGAAACGTGCCGAATATTTTGATCCCCTCATGTATGTTTATGGAGTGGACAAAATATTAGGAACACCATTCAATATAATGCACTCCAGCAAACCACTGCCACCCAATATGACCCCAATGATAAACATAAAGTAGAATTCTCACCTTTCTGACAATATCAACAAGAACTGAAAATATATAAGCTTCATAAATGTAGAACTTATGGCAGAACTGTCGTATTGAATTGCATTAGATTGCACAGGTGTACCTAACAAATGGCAGATGAGTGCATATTTATCTGTATTTATCTTTGTAGTGCTATGTTCTCATACCTGTGTATATAAAATACCTTTACCAGTGCAAATTCAGAACAGTGAATTATATTTTTTATAAACTCAGTTCAGCACATTTCATTGCAGTATACAACTTTTACCTGTATATATACATACACTCATATTAATTGTAGGTATGGTCCTACATTTTGGTTCACAAATATAGTAGTTTAAATGCAAAAGGTTAAAGCCCATATTTAATCTGGATGACTAGATGTTTTCTTGACTTGAAAAATCCCTAAAACCACACTTATTCAATTCCTTGCATATGTTTTGTTGAGTCGGGCCCACAACACCTCGACTAGGCTCAACAAGGCTTGTGTACGTCTCTCTTCAACCATAAGAAATCCATCCGCTATGCTCTGCTGACATTTGTTGTCATTTGACCTTCACACACTGTCATCAATGTCTCTTTCTGTTTCATATTAGAGATTTACACACAACACCTGAACTCTAAAAAGTTGAAGTGTCAGTAAATGATATTCAACTATATTTGGGTGGCAGCACAAGTCCCAGTGGCACCTTCCTAGAGCATAGTACACCTGGTTTTGATACTTAGGACCTCTGATAAAATTTACACTTCCAGCCGATCATCTTCTCATGTATGGTCAAAAAGTAGATAAGCCCACCTATCTATATATCAATTACGTACTAATGTTTATGGCTTGCAGATGTCCAGATCATATTGCATATTACTATGTATTTTGACTACACACTTAAAGGGATATCTTGTTGAATCTAACAACACCTTTATATGGTGGCATCATATGCCTCAAGAGTTTTTTTTTATCTGTTATATTTTACACAGCAACCTTTGTGCTAATTTCTTAAAAACAAGTCAGTGTTCATTGTTTCTCAATGCATGAGTCTTATTATCTAAGTCATAAATGCATTAAGTGCTAATCTGATGTCTTTATGATATATTTTTCAGATAACAAATTGTACTTGTTACTTACTTATTTCATAATCAGTAACTGTAATATCACTCAAATTAAGCAATAATTTGCTACTTTCTCTTATTTACTTGTGGGAAACATAATAAAATGATTATCATATTGCTGAATATGATACAATGGCTATACCATATTCAGCAATATGATAATCATTTTATTTATAATACAGTACACTAATGTAAAAAAAAAAAAAAAAAAAAGAAGACATATAACACATATAAAGCTATTTATTTTACAGCTGAATCAAAACACACTTTCATTAAATATCTCAGGAGTCAGATTGATGCATAATACAGTTGAATAATTAAAATTATATTGTTCAATGCTTAGTCACAGAAACACAAATGTATTTGTATAACAAAATATACAGCAGACTAAATACAGTGCCTCAGTGCATAACACAAGGTTTATCTGCAGTTCCTTCTTTCTCTGATTGATTCAGCCTATCCTACAATAGTGACAGTTCTGCAGTGTTAGCCAGAAATGCTAATAATGTATAGACTTGCAAGGGCCAATATACAGTTACAAAGCAACAGCGTGATGGTATGAATAAATAAAGCAAGCCATGACAAGCAACACCTGAAGCAAAGCGTACTGTAGGTGTTATAATGTTGATCTTTCTTCTGTTTGACTGTAGTGGTGCATATCAACCTTTGTGATGTCCCAAAGAAATTGTTGAGAGTCCATTATTTGTAGCAGATGAAATATCTGGCCTATCAGTCGGGCTGTCGCCACCTTGTTTCTTACATTTGAGTCCAAACAGACTGCCGAGTTTCATCAGCATCAGGTCCACAATCTCCTCCTCCTCTGATGGCTGTAGAACAGCAAGTAATACAGTATGTTTATAACTTGAACAGTTTCAAGTATTAAGTATGCATCTATAATGAAAGGCAAAATCTTAAACACGTACTCTGTGTATTTGTACAATACATTTCCACATAGTGGTCACAGTTGACTACAGTGACAAATACACACTGACATCAGCAATATTTAGACATTTCAGACTCTGCAGGGGTGAGTTACCTTATGATGTATCTGCTCTTGACTGAATGCCACCAGGATAACAGAGATGAAGAGGTTCAGCACCACAAAGGTCATAAACACAATGCAGGAGCCGATGAGGAAAGCACCCAGCACTGGATTGTAATTCAGAACCTGACGGATCAAAAGGAAGAAATATGCTGAATAACAGCTGTAATAATCTGCTATGATATAAGTACCACAGTCTTACACTGACCTCTTCATAGTTAAAAATGCCCAGCTGCAGGCTGACCATGGTCTGAGCAGCATCAAGCAGAGTCCGATAGGAGTACAGCTTCCACCCATACATCAGGTTAGACTGTAAAATAGAATTAAAAACACCAGAAAGTTAATTTATGTATTAATAACCACCTTTTGAATTATTTTTTTCCTCAGAATGTTGATAAAATAGGAAGAAAAGCAGAGACTTCAGCAGCACTTTGACATTAAGTGTGGGAAACTACTAACAGCAATGGAGTAGGCCAGGAACATGATGGTCATGACCACCAGGAAGCCTGAGATATCAGTCCAGGCTCGTTGCAGTGTTGCTGTGATCATGTGCAGCTTGGGGTTGAGTCTCAGCAGGTGCCACAGTTTGACTGTAGCCAGCAGCACCAGGAAGGCAATCAGATACCCCAGCACTGCATCAGCCTTGGCTGTCTCATGGAAACTAGCATATCTGAAGGGAGAGCAGAACAGGACACACCATTGTTGTAGATTATGGTTGATGGAGTCTGATGTAAGTTTGAGACATCATAAAATGTAGATGTATAATTTGGTGTAAGCAAAACAAAAGCTTTCACTAACTGCCAGTCATGATATATATTAAAGCTGCTGCGAACAACTAAAATATCTACACACATTTTGTATCAAATAAAATCTGCTTAGTTTATCAGTGTTTGCTGGAATTTATGACAGTGATTGTTTATCAGAACAAAATCAGTATTGTAACCAACAGGTGTTTGTTGTTCTGGTAGAAATCCATGTCCCGCTTCCCCAGTAAAGTCCTCTTGATGAAGACGGACAGAGCGCTCCAGCTGAGAATGATGATCGCCAGCTCGAGCAGGTTCCACTTAGTCTTGAAATAAGTCAATTTCTGCTGCTTCATCAGCTTTCCCTGTCAGGACACGAGTGCAGCCTTGTCTAGTTTGTCGGATTCGTCATGGTGAGACCTTCATTATTAATTATAATAGCAGTCATTTAAAAGTAGAATAAATATATACCTGAACAAACATGTAATATATAATGAAGAGGAAGTAGATGGCTTCAGAGGCCATAACAAAGATGTGAAGGCCACCGGTTGACTGGTAAAGACGCACACTTTGAAGCTCACTGCGGAACTGGAAAGCCCCTAAATGAAACAAAACATCACAAACATCATCAAAAAACAGATGCAGGAGTGCTGGTACACTTCAGTTTGAGGATCCTACTAATTTATAGTTATTGGAAAGATCTGAGGCACTCAAGAAGGTAATAAATATAAAGGCTTTTATAATTCATGGCTTCTTAGTCATAGTTAAAAACATGCCTACTCATTTCAGCCATAAGGCATTCATCAGGGCAAGCACAAAACAAAGTAATCTAAATGTATTACCCTTGAGTGCCTCAGATCCTTTCAGTAACTTATCATGTTTAATAGTAGAGGTTTCCCTAAAGGTCGCATAGCTGATCATGTACTGCCTACCTATGGCTGTGGTCTCCAGCATGAGTGTAACAATGCAGAAGAGGTTGACGTTGGCGTTGTACACAGTGAACTCGACAAAGATGGCCTGGGTGTACACGTCAAGCCAGGTGTTGTCATAAAGGTACTGAAGGGATCTATACAGACATGCAACATATGGTTCAATTATATGAACAGAAATGTAATAAATTTAAACATGCTTCAAGACTGCCAGTTCTTTCCTAAAACCGCTGATTAAGACGTTAATGACATATTTACAAAATCCAAACAGGGCAGAAACCTAAAAAAATTGAACAACCAATGTGAGTTTTGCTTTAGAAGTAACTTACACGGAATTGTGCTGTTATGTCATCATAAGATATCAAACTCATTCATTCTTAAATAAACTAATTACTTGTTTACTGTATATGGTGATGAAAAAAAGGCCACATGCAACATGCTGGAGGCCAAGGTGACTCCATCAGTTGCTCAATCTGTCTGAACAATTCAGCAACACACAACAAACCCAAAGGGATTCAGGTTTTATTGATAAAAAAGAGAGAGTGCCTGCAATTCTTTATAAGTGAGGAGCTGGAACCTACAAATGTTTGGTCATTTTATTTGATGAGTTATTTAAAACAATTAGTTGATTATTGTTGACCTATTTTCTGTCAGTGGACAAATTAATTAATGGGTTAATCGTTTCACTACATATCCATCTTAATTGTATCTTTCTTTCATTCTAAGTTAATTTCAGTGATTCAGTATTAAAAAAACTACCTGCTGGAGTTTTGTAAATCTGGCCCCAGATCCACTACAAACCCTCCTCCTCTGTAAAGCATCACGCTGCCCCAGATGGGGTAGGCCCTCAGTTTACCCTGGGACTGGTATTTCCACGGGCTGTGAAGACTCTGTGAGGTATTATCAGCCACAGAGGGGCTCCAGCCGGGATCATAAGAGTCCATGTCCTCCAATTCCCACGAGTATGGAGCGTGACAGTCCTGCACAGACTGCTGCATGGAGGAAGCAATGGTGCAAGAGTTTTTCTGCACCCTCACCTGGCGAAGACGTGCGTTACCCACCAACTTTGAGTTTCCATCAGTGATGAATCCTGTGACATTTAAATAGAAGATCAGTCTAGTACTTAGTGCTTATTCTGTGTCCGTGAAACCAGTTTTGGGGTGAAAAAATACTATTCATTTGTCTCATTCAGTCAAAAAACAACAACAACAACAACAACAAAAAAGTACATCATCAATCCACATTTTACACATTGTAATTTGAGGCATTTACAAGAAATTTAAGTACAATGCTACTTTAAGTACAATGCTACTTAATGCTACTAAGGACAAACATATTTTGTAAGACCGATAAAGTACAATTTGACTTTAAATTTGGATTTTAATTTATTGTTGGTTGTAATTTACTTGGGAGACAGATCAATACTTTATTAATCCTGAAGGAAATTCAAATGCAGCACCATACAGAGGGATTACCTCTGGCTATATGTACAGTTACGTATAAATACAAACTTAAGCCAAAATGAACAATAAGCTGCTTTTAGCTACTTATTTATCTATCAAGTGAACTCTTTAAATACATTTTTTTAAAGTGGAATTATTGCCACTATACATGTGTTTTTCATATTATAATGTGTAGACAAAGTTTCTCAAATGTTAAAAAGGATGCATGCAAAACAGTTCTGAGTTATTAAGATCAAAGCCATGCTTACCTGGGTGATCTCCAAACAGGTTGCTCAGCAGAGTTGTGTTTGCCCAGTTAAACACGTCTTGAATACTCATACTGTCTGAGATCCCTTTGCTGAAGCTCTGACGTATATGCTGGGTCAGGAAGTAAGCGTTGGGGTCTCGCTGGCCGTATGCCACCAGGAGCAACATCCACATGAATCCCATGTAGGCTGCATCACAAACAAATATATTACTTTGGCATCTTACAGTGTATTATGTTGCTTCATATGCTGTTAAGAAAGTGTGTTTCATACTCAGAATCTCCCGAATGAGGGCGAAGACTTTCTGCTCTTTAATTATGTTGCTCCTCATCTTCTCTATGTCAGTTGGGGGTGGTGGCTGATAGAAACTGCATGTGCTGTCTCTTCTTGCTGCTCGCACTGCGTCAGTATCATCTGAGAGGGGAATTTAAAACTCATGTATTAGTTGTTTGAGGTTTTTCCCCCAAGAAAAATAATGCAATACAAATGTAAAGCATGAAAATGTACCTGAGTTTTTGAGACTATCATCCATCTGAGGCTCTCCATACTCCTCCTGGTCAACTTTCTTCAGAACAAGAGCGAAGAAAGCAGCAAAACCAAGAACCTGTGACAGAAATAAGTCTTCAGTACCAGAGGAGCCCATAACGATCAACATATTATATTTCTGAATTTTGTTGACAATAAGACAACAAGAGTTGTCATTGGCTGGAATTAATCATCAGTCTTTGGCAATGTCATCCAATTGCAAATGGAGAATCATCCATTCAAAGCTGGCTTATATCAATATATCATTAATATATCTATCTTATTATAACTTATTTGACATTGGTTGGAAACTCAACATATTCCACTTGAATGCCAATTCATTAATATATTTCCTATCACAGAACATTTGCTATCTGATATTTGATATCTGGCCATGTGCTTCAATGTCCTCACCTTCAGAGGTTGGGTAATAAACAGACTCTCAAAGAAGGAGACCATCATGGAGATGAGCCAGCTTATAGAGCGGTCTTTGCCATATGTCAGTCCATACATCATGGTGAAGTATCCTGACACACCGCTGGTTGCAATCACCAGAATCCAGCCAACAAAGACAAACCACCATGGCAGCCCCCCTTGACAGCACTTCTTGTTAGTGTACCCTTTGATGCTCTCCTCTGGACTGGGGCTGCGATCAAGCTGATCTCCTTCCATGCTGGATGAGGGGAGGTGGTACTCCAGCAGACTCTTCATTCCCTGAACTTGCTGCATGGCTCGGATGTAGCTGTCTGGGTTTGGAAAACGTGAAGGTCCCAGCAAACCCAGCTCCTTCTCAACATGACGCAGCTGCCTGTAGAGATACCTGCTGTTGGTTCTCTTCTTCTGAACCCCATCTGAAGTCCTCTCAGGGCTGTTCCACATACTGTTCTCTGCCCAAGTCAATATATCAAATCCATTATACCAACACATCATCAAAGACATCAACAGTACAATCAAAAGTTGTTGATTGGGATCATTTAATGTATATAATTATAAATGCCTTGCACAAATGTTTACAGTACAAATTCAGAATCATTTTTTATAATTGTTATTGATTGTGTAATGGATTGCACAGTGTTTACAACTGCTTCTACAAGTAACAATGTTGCTCTCTTGTGTCTTTGGGTGTTGTGCAAAATATTCCATGACACTACCTTGTAGATTGACTGCACCTAAGCTGAGGATCATAGAGCGTTCACTCTTGGAGGCGTCGTTGTAGAAGTCTCCGGTCGCTCGGTTCTGCTGCCTGATGATGTCCTCCACCAGAGACAGCAGCGTGTTGATATCAGCTGGCTGACCAGGTCTCAGCTCCACATGAGTAAGTGGACTCTTCATGGCCTTTGACAGTGACTGAGCAATTCTCTTTATGTCCTGATGTAAAGACCACATGAGGTGTTTCAGACACGCAAAACAGAGGAGTTATTACTCACAGTTTATAATTTGATTCATGTTTTGTCACCTTGATCACAGTGTCTGGTGTGATGTCCTTTTGCTCTTTCTGAGGGGAAGAAGTCTGTGAGGGAGAGACTCGGCCAGTCTTTCCCTGCTTAGACGTGTCTGTTTTGGCGGCTTTTTCTCGGGGACGAGTGTTTCTGAAGATACTCACAATGAGGAGATTGATGGGAAACATGATGATTGAACTTTGAAATCCAATCATAACCTGCTGCCAGGTGAACTCTATATGACCTGCAAAGTACAGTGGGTTTGTGATTAAAAGCATTCAGTATTGTTATCTCTGTTTCAGTTTCAGAATGAAAAGCTCTGTGCAGTAATTTTCCATTACATCCTGCCACATTATTGTCACAGTAATAGTTCCCATGTCTGGGTTCTGTGAATAATCAGATTTCTTAAGTGCATTTAACAGAGTGTGTGCATAGGGGGGTTGGAGTAGGATCTTCAGAGACTTGGGACACTAACATTTTTAGAGTAAAATTATTGTAATTATCAATCTTAATGACCTCTTCTAGTTTATATTTTCCTAAAAGATTTGAATGATTATTATTTTGTGTCATACCCAGGTCCATGGTCTGCTCAGAGGGGTCTGTGGGGATGCCCCAAAACATGATGCTAGTCAGCATGGTGCACAGCAGCAGAGAAAAACAGCAGGACACCCGCTGCACACGGGTAAAGGTGCTGCAGGGAGGTCGACTAATGACAGAGAACCAGATGTGGCCGTCACGGAAATCCTTGGCGGTCTTCATGAAGAACAGATTACTAGAAGAATAATCAAGATGTATTCCAGGTAATAATAGAGTGAGGATGATACAAAACTACATCATAATTTCTTTATAATGTATCTTTAATGAACCCTTGGCTCATCTTACCTAAATCTCTTCAAATCCTCCTCTGTTGCTATTGGGAAAACTTTGTCAAGAGAGCACTCTCCCACATCTACAGCCAGCCAGGAGTTACACAGAAAGTGCCATTTCTGACCACTCTCCAGATCCTGCACCATCACTTTGTTGACATACCTGCATGCAACATTATTAAATATGTATAGTGCTGTCAGTAATGGTCTGTGCTCAGGTTGAACTTTAATTTAATCATCTTCATCCTCTACCTCGTACCATGCAGGATGAACTCCAGAGTTGTCATGCCACAGCCTGATGCTCTGCAGCTCTCCGAGGGAAAAGTGTGTAGTCAGCAGAAACATGTCCACCCCTCCCCTCTCAAACACAGGCTTCTCAGAGTCTGTCAGGTGGTGAGGCTCACTTTCTCCTTCTGTGCCCAGCAAAGTTATTGTCACCTAAAACATAACAGGTGGGGGAAGTCAATTATATTAGTTATTATTATTATTATTATTATTATTATTATTATTATTATTATTATTGTTGTTGTTGTTGTTATTATCATCATCATCATCATCATCATCATCATCATCATCGTCATCGTCATCATCATTATTATTATCACTATTATTATTATTATTATTAGTGTAGTTCAATATCACAAATATGCCTTAGGGGGCTTTATAATCCGTACAGTAATACAACAATACAACATCATCTATCCTTAGTGCCTTGATTTGAATAAGGAGAACTTCCTAAAACAAAGATGGATGTGCTGTACTATAGATGAGACTCACTGACCTGAGAGGAGGTGGATGCACCATGCCGATGCCCTGTGCTGATAGTCAACATGTAGCGATACTCAGCCAAAGGGTCATTATCCTCAAGCACTGTTATCTTGACCTATAAGTAAAGCTGAACACTTAACATCAAGAGGAAATTCATACACAGAAAACTCTTTTTTGAATTCTATACAATTATCAAATATAAGCTACATATAATCAGGCATTGAAAGGGATTTAAATGATAAAATGTGAAGGACATACTGTAATATAAACATTCCTGTTTTCTCACATACACAAACATATATTTCATATAAAAATACCTAAAGTATATGTGTTACATTTGAGTGCTGTGAGGGTATTTTTTAAATATCAGAGCTGGCATTATATTTGAACTTCATGTGAAGTTGTGTGAAGTATCTCAGTATGTTTCCTTTAGTAATTTACTGATGCTTTGAAGTACTAGTACCACACATGAGGATACTTCAGTTTTATTGCTCTCGAACTAAGCACGGATGTTAGCAGAGACTGTTGATGCACAACACAACAATAAAGCAACATAAATAAATGAGGGTCTCAAGCAAATTAACCCTCCTTTTTCAGTAAGTATTTTTGCATTTAATACTTGCATGTGCTAGTCTGTAAATACCGGTACTTTCCACCTTTGACTTTGCTAACGTTTAAAATGCAAGTCTTATGAAAGTCTCTTTTGACGTTTACCTTAGCTGAGTCCAGGATATCTTTCCTACGTGCCCACACAACCACCATGATGTAAGCAGCAAAGATGGCCCCCACGAAACACACCACCACAGGATTGTTAGTAAAGGTAGCAAAAAGTTCTGCCGTGCGTGACACATCCACCAAGTTCGGCATAACAAAGAAAGAGCTCCCAAAGAATGTTAAGTGGTTACAGAGACACTGAGTGACCAAAGGTGTAGTGAGAGGACCAACCTGTAGAAAAAAGAAAACCAGCAGTGGATCAAACTCTACAGCTCACTTTTCAAGGATGTACTGACAACTTTGTTAATTTTTGCACTCACCCTGCACCCATCTTCACTCCAAGAAGACTGTGTTTCATTCCAGTACTTGCACTGGGCAGCGATGGTAATGACATTGACAGTGGCGTTGATGGATTTGACGCCTGGCTCTACAACAGGCTTCATAACAAGGAAGTGCACTCCAACATCTCCTGTTCTGTGTTCGGGACCCAGCACCCAGGTATATTTTTCCTCTGTGTTAAAATGACATCATGACATGTTTATATAAAAAAGCACACACATGCAGGCTTAGATATATACCAGATCTTCTTATCATGTGATCCAGTTGCTTGATCAATGACACTTTGAAAGATGGCAGATTGCAGCTCCACACTGAGTGGTGTGGGGATACATTTTCAGTTTTGTGGTAACAGGTCTGTCATATCTGGAAACCTAAAAGTTGGTTCTACTTTCTAATTCATGTATGTATTGTTCTTGTAAGAAAACGTTGCTGCATGTGTGGCAAAAACATGCAATATAAAGAAGCATCAGACAAAATTACATCAAAAACAGACCCAAATGTTTTAGGAAAATGCATCAGTCATGTACAAACCCAAAGGTTTTTGTGATGATGATCATTATAATGTCAATAGCTGTGAGATAAAGACCTATGCCTGAAGAGCCTGAAGAATTGTTTCATGACATGACAACCAGAAGACAGCCATCATATTATGTTCTTTGAGTGGTCAAAAGATGGCACTGCAATAAGGTGACACGATGACACTCAACTCTGTTTTTTGAATGGCACTTTAAGATACATTTTGTTGTCTTTGTAATTATTTGTGGTATTAAGCCTGTTTTTCTTGTATGTTTAGATTATTTGACCCTTGAATTGCAAATCTCCTGCAGCTGAACGTTTATAGTTTTTAGCTTATCTTTTTTTATTCATGATACTTTGTGTATCTTCAACTGTTATTATGTAGCCTATATAATGTTATTATTAATATGCTGTATATATAATATTATTATTAGTATGCTGTGCCTACTGTATGGCTGTAATGTAATGGCAATAAAGTTAACTCAACTCATGCAGTGTGACTTTGAGCCACTACAAAATTAAATCTGGTATTTTTACTGATACCTTCTTTTGCGTTCTCAAGAGGGATCTGAGTCTTGGCAACATAATTCTCATCACTTGGATAATCTTTGTATCCCAGGAATAGCATGAAGGAAATGTCTTCAGAGGGCTCCATTTTCAGCACCAGTGTTACGTCAGGTGAGGGAACGTCAATTATTAATGTGCTGAAATTGGCCAGATCCAAAACGGTACTGTTCTCCTGCCCAACGTCAAGCCTCGGAAGGAGAATCTGAAGACACAAAAACATTATTGTGCAAAATCCACAGATTTGATCCTATATAAACTAACTCTAAATAAAGTATCTCTGAAATTGATATTACCTCTATCTCATCAGGCAGGTTCTCAACAGGGATGACTGTACCATTGACTCTGGTAAGAGAGAGAGATCCTACAGTTCCTGTGATGTTTTCCTCTTTCCAAGCATATGGATTCTTCTCAAAACTCATCATCTGTTAGACAAAGCATTGATGTGGGCATTGATGGTCTCAAACACATCAAGAAGACAAGGAATTCCACCAATTAACTTTTAACAAGACACACTTCTTATTTGAAAAACCATTCCAGGTGACAACTTCATGACTGTGGGTAAGACACTGAAAAGCTGTCAATAAGGCAAACAGTGGCTACTCCAAGGAATCTTAATAATGGAAGATATTTTGGTTTGTTTAACACTTTTTTGTTCACTACATAATTCCATATGTGTTATTTCATCATTTTGATATCTTCAGTACTGCTCTACAATGTAGAAAATAGTAACCATTGAACCATTGAATGAGAAGGTGGGTTCAAACTTTTGACTGGTGCTGTATATACATTATTGTGAATATATTTCTTTTAGTTCAATAGTTTGATCAGATTTTGGAGTTTTATAAAGGTTAGAGAAACAATGCTTCACAAGCAAAGGAAATGAGACCTACTTGTAACCGATTAGTCAGGATGACAACTATAATATCTATACGGGATGGAAAAGTTTTGCTGTTTTCTCTTTGTGTTACTGTTGTAAGCGGATACCAAGGATACACACATCAACCAAATCTGCTGGTTGGTTCAAAGCAGAGCACTACAATACTTAAACGGGCCATTGACATTCTGTCAAATGTCTGCATCTTTAAATTCAAATATTTATTGTTTCCATTTCCTTCCTATGTGGACACACTTACCCTCACATCCACCGGTTCTTCTGGAAAGAGGACGTCAGCAGGCAGAGTAGGAAAGGAAAATCTGGATGAGCTGTTCTTTTGGACATTGATATCCTGCATCCGCATGGTTCCTGGAGACACTCTATAGAAAGCAGAATCAAAGTCATCTTGTAATTTCAGGACACTGGTTAATTATAACTACGTGTTCACAGTGCCAGCTGTCTCTTACCTGTTGACATACACACTGATCTGACCAGAATCAATGATGGCGGGGTCTCCATTTAGTTTCTTATTATTCAACAAAGCACTCTGAACATTATTTATCCCAGTAAGTAGAAAATCTGAGACTTTTTTCTGAGGAAAACATATTATATTTTGTTTAGTTAAGACCACAGAGAACAGAGGAAAAAGAAAAACAACATTTAGCAGTGATAGTTTTGTTCTTACAGTTGAAGAAACATTCAATATATTACTGGCTGCTTCAACTATTGGTGTAGCTGCTTGTGCAACTTCTCCATCATCGCCACCATCCTGATTAACACTGATAGCGTTGAGGGAGGAGCTGAGGTCGACCAACAATGAACCCGCTTCTTCCTGGAGAGGAAATACAACATCAGCTAAGAACAAGAGTTTATCTCTGCCTGACGTTCAAAGAAGCTGATAAGAATATTTCAATGTTAAAGCTTTCTAAAAATGTACAAAAAGCTTGCAGGTTGCTACTTGATGATTTCAAACAATTACATATAGTACATTTAATCATAATCATAATCATAATATGTGTGTGTGTGTGCTATATATCAAAAAACATAGTAAAAATAAAATAATTAAATACGATACAGCGATTTTACAAAGTTGTTTAAATTGTAGTGTAGACTTGTAGTAGTCCAGGAATGGTTGCTATATTTTGTGATATATATAAACTAAGCCCTGAGTGGTAGATCTGAGCTTTTCCAACTTCAGTGAATCATTACCTCCTCAACCCAGCAGCTGAGGAGGTAATGAGTGGTGGGTGTCTAGACTTCCAATTATATGAAATGAGATGTCTTGCTAAAAGCGATGAGAAAGCAACAGCATGGGCCTGGGCTTGAGCAACTCTATGAGCAACGCTAAAGACTGCCAAACTTGGCTCTGGATCTATGGCCTTATTACATGAGTGTTTCAAAGATCTTGGCCCAAAATCATCTCATACTTGGGCAAGCTCAAAAGGAATGAAAAAGAGTTGCTGGATCTTGGTTGCATCGTTGACATGTCGGGTCGAATTCTGGATAGAGTTGGGCAAGTCTTACCCTGGACAGATGGAGTCTGTGAAATATTTAACATCGGATCAGACTATGCCTGTAACATTTCTATACCTAACTGAAGATACAGTACTATTCTGAGATTCATTTTTACATTTTGTCTCAATTAAACCGTTTTTATTTTATTTAACTGACAATTAAAATTAATTCCCACATGTTTTGACGGTGTTTCTGAAGCTATTGCAGAACTGTTCTAATGCACTATACTTGAGCAGAGGGAGTGAGCTCGTCTGAGCGCTGGGTGAGTCCAGCCACAGCTCTGGCTGTCACTTGCACTTCTTGACTTGTGTTGGGGGGGGAGTCCAGCAGAACTGTGGTCATTTTGGTCAGCATCTGCTCTCTAAGCTGAAAAATAGTGAAGTGCTCATTAATATCACTCAGCTGCTCTCCACTCGGTGAAACAAATAAAAGCGATAAGCCTCACAAATATAAGAGCAACACATTGACTTGCGCAGTTTCAACCTCAAATGTATTCTGTTACCTTCGTCCTCGCATCCCTCTGATCTTCGCCAGTCTCTGTGTTTAGCATATCAGACACTGAAGTGAATATTTGTCCAAGTGCCTCACCGGAGAGCAGACCTTGTTTCTCTAACTGAGTCACAGTGTCCTTCACTGCAGACTGGAGAATCTCCACAGAGGTACTGGAGTCGCTTTTTCGTACCTTAAGGAAGATAAAACAACCATTTTAAAGTGGTTTTTAAATCATTTTAAACCTTCAGATCAACTAGGCAACTTCTTTTTACAATTTTGATGCCCCTCTTCTCTTTCCCTCTAAGATACATGATTGTTGGCAGATGACAAACCTGAGTGGTGACAGTCGTGGTAGCTTTCTTGTACTCATTTTTTACAGTCACCACAACAGACAAGCTGTAATTGTTGTTCTTATCTCCAAGAGGCAGGAAGACAGATTTGACCTCATTTGCATTGCTGCAGCGCAGATGTTTGCCTTAAAGACAAATTAGATGAATTAGTTAAACTTTCATGGTGGATTCTTAATTATTCATTTGCATACAGGTGCTGAATGGCAAAAAACACAATCAAATCCATCTCAGGCACTTTTTACTTGAGCAAAGCACATTCTTTAAAAGATTAGTAATCATCAACAGATTCTCTTTTTTTTGGTTCATTTGAGGAGCTTTACTTTGTGTGCAACAAATTAAATGAAGCTTAAATCAACAACCAAGCTAGAATCTTCTGTGGAAGATACTTGTGTAACATCCAGAAAGCAAATGGTCCAACAATTAACACATACAATGTGTACCATGTCTGTCTATGGCTGCCATTTGAACCTTTGCGTTTAACACTTTGATCTGCCTTTTCCTCCCTCACCTTCTCTCAACCTATTTATACTCCTCCTATTGCTGCTCTCTTTGTATTTCAAAAGCTCCCATTGTAACAGAGCTTTTTGTTTTTTTTAATTGTAAATGTAAAAAAGAACAAAAGCACATCACATTCTTACCAGTGTCTGTTTTGAAGCAGTAAAGACAGCCTGTAGAGCAGAAAGGACTTGCTTTGCAGGTGATATCAAAAGCATCGAGCACTGTTCCAGACAGTGGAAAGATGCTACAAGAGGCAGTGCTGTGGTCCACAGACGTCTCAGTAGGTACTGGTTCTGTTGGCTCTGGACCTGGTATCGGTAGAGTGTACTTGGCAAAACCTGGCTCCTTCTTGCCTGTTATAACACACATTACAACACACACAATGTTAACCTTTTTTAATCAATTTATCAGTTTGCACCACAGAAGTTTCAATTTAAGCAAAATATGTGAAGTATGTCATTCTGATTGATGTGCTGCGATTCAAAAGGCTATAAAACCATAGGACACACCATAAGCAATCACGCTGATGTTTTGCAACGTGTCTCTTGAAACTTTTAGAAAGCGGCTGTGTACAATAAATTCAGTGCTGCCATTCTGCTTCTCAATAGGTGGCCTTCGTCCTGCTCTGGAGTAACAGTTTTTGAAGCTACCCTGAGAAAATATAATCAGATAACAAACTGTAACTTTGTATAATAATCATTCAGCACATTTATCTTTTATATTTTAGTTTAAAAAACATTAAAGTGCCATTTCAGACTCACTGTCAAAGGCGTGGGGTCCTCAATATACCAAACTATTTCTGGACAAGTTGTCACGCAGCGCAGTCTTAGCTTTACGCGGCTGTTCACATTTATCGAAGTGCAATTATCACAGCTGCAAGAAAAAACATAAATATATGACCATAACATATTCCAATAAAAGGCCTAAAACAACGTCAGTCTGGCTCCTGAACCCTTTGAGTCACTAAATTCTCATGAAACCAAAACTTTGTGAGTTGTCATGTTGTCCTGTGAATTTACTGCATCAACTCTATTTAATGTAATTTCACATCAATAATAAAATACAAATCATACAGTAATATCAGTCTATTTCAGTGATTTCAAGTGGATATTAACATTTAAAGTTAATAAGCAATACTATACATACAATTAATTTTCCTCAGTTAACAGTATTTCTAACACCACTGTCAACAAACCTGCAGAACAGTTATTTTGACAATAAGTGAGAATTTGGTATTTGGTCTGAGTGGTTGCATTTTACCTGATGGTGATGTCTGTGAATTCCTTTGGAGCAACAGTGATGCATTTAGAAGCTGAAGCAAGGTTAACCGGCCTCCTAAACCAGCTTGTTTTCCTCACAGTTACACTGTATTTGATTATCTCAAATGGATTTGGGAGGCAATCCTTATCAATAATATGAGTTTTATTCATTGCGTGTTCACTGCATTTGCAGTTTTTTTCTGTAGATAGAAACACAAGCAAAGCCTTAATATAGCACCAAAACAATAAAGATATTTAAGTGCCGCTGTTGTATAAAGACTAACATCATTAATCATTATTGAAAAACAATGCAATTTCAATATCCTATACTGTAACCCCTTATTCTTGTTTTGAGAAACTATAATATGGTAAAATAAAGAAGAATATGCTAGACTTTGTGGATATTTAATATAAATATAAGGGGATATAATATAAAGGGACTATACTGTGGCGTGTAAACCCCTTTGTGCAGGTGTTACCTCAAATAAAATTATGTAGTAGTTAGTCAGTAAAACATCAGTTATGGCAATTAATGAGCTACATGCTGAAATCAAAGTGAGAGTCAGATACTGGTAAGGATAAGTTGTATTGGCACTCCTATTTTCTATTACTGGTAATTAAAAGGTGAGACCAAGTCCAGCAGAGTGATGAATACAGAAAGAGTCCAGAAAGCTGGAAACCGAGCTGGGATGATCCTCAACTACAGAGTATTCAGGAATTTTCCAGTGAACATGAGAAACTCCTGAATAAACCAGGAGGAAAAGACTAAAAGAACAGGATATTAATGTGCATGCGAAAATGTAAACAAATACTGAACATTACATGTTTTCACAGTTTTTGCATTTATTGAATTGTGATCCTCTAATTGTGTTGCAATTGTCACCCTGTAATTTCTCAAATTATGGTTTTAACAGTCAAACTAACTAATTTAAAATGCTCAGTGGTCAAGCAATTGTGGTACTTACTACATTTCCATTTAAATGTGAGTCCTTTGCTGGGTAATGAATCACTTCCATTAACCGTCAGTGTGACACTCTGATTGTAGTCAACCAAAGTTTCCGGAGTATCATTGATTTTCAAGTCATAGATGTCGTCATCACTCATATCATCTGTCTGCCATTGAAAACAAAACCATAGTGTTATTACAGCAACAAGCAGATACTGACACTGCACATAAGAATGCATTTGAATTTAGAATAAATTACAGTTATTCAAAATAATGCAGAAGTGATCATTAGTTGATACTAATCTTCTACATACTGCATTTTCACGTTCTTCTGATGAAAAGTCAGAGAAATTATTGCAAGCCTGGAGTATGTGCTCCATGTCCACATCAGCATCAGAGGCTGAGAAGGCGTTCATGGCTCGTACTTTCACTTTCATAAGTCCTTTATGAAAAGAGTTTGAATTTAAAATATATTGAGCACATGTGTTATTTACTAAGAATGTTTTATTTCATTTAACTACAGCACAGCTTACATTTCAAGTACCTTCAATTGGGCTGGCGAATGTATAAAATTGTAAGCTTTCGTTGGGCATGTTTCTGGTCTCGGAGATAGTGTCACTGGCTCCAGTCAGAGAGAAGAGAAGCTGTACAGGGGCTCCTTGCTCCAGTGAAACACGGATAATGAGATCATCAGAGTCTGGACACTCACCATCCTCTGCTTGTAATGAGGCCTGTAGTCCCTCAACAGGCTCTTGCAGACACAGCTCCAGCTCAGTGGACACTGTGTGGGCTGTGACCCTGTTAGAGGCTGTTAGAGTCAGGTTGTAGCAGCCGTGTCCGAGCTGCTCCACTGCACTTGCACTCAGTGTAATGTTGTGTGGTGTGATCCCTCTGTCCAATGATGACTTTGCAACCAAATGGCCTTTATGTTGAATTGTGTAAGAAACATTTGTTCCTATTTAAAACAAACAAGGACATTTTATTATTATATATGTTTTGAGAAATGGTTTATTAAAAGTTTTTTTTTAATGTATTTATTTTTATCAGCGGCTGTATTAGATCGTCTCACCTGCCTCCACCACAACCTGAATTTGAACAGGCCTGCCAAAATGTGCATTGCATTTAGTGCCACCTGCTGTTATGTTCCAGCCATAGCACTCGATGGCAACAAATTCTCCAACAGGTTCCTGAATGGTTATTGCTTTCTGAGCTGTAACATGCCAGTCACTGGTAGTGCATTCCACTCCGACCATGAAAACACCAGGATGCTTGAATTTGTGTATAACTGTGCTCTCCATCCTGTGAGACAGGTAAGATTAAGGTTGAATGCATACATTTATATTTAGTTATACAATAACTATATTTATAAAATCATCTATATACTGTGTTTCCAGAACTTTCTGTCAACTTAGATGCAAAGTATTGCTCACTCCTCTGGGCTGTACGGATCAATAGTGTGGCCATCTCCAGCATTCAGTGTGCATGTGAGGTTTCCTTGAAATGGATGAAGGAGCCACTTCACAGTGATGGTGACATTATCAAAGACGGCTGCCAGTTTACTCATCAATAAGTGGAGCCCTGAGAGGAAATAGCACAACTGAATTTAAATTTGAGACAAAGTCAAATACTGACCTCTACTGTTCATTGTCTCATCAACACAAGTCTGAACATTTCATAAACTCATGCATCATAGACTGAAGTCATTTTGGAACAGATAATATGAAAGTGCAGTTCATGTAAGTTTACTCTTAAACTTGCTCTTATTACACCTGTGTGGCAAATCTTTGATTGAGTTGAAAGTGAACTTGCAGGTTGAGCTTGAAAGGCTACATACTGTAGCACCAATGGAAAATTAGATGAAAGGTCAAAGCTAAAAAAATTTGGTTGAGTCACTTAAAGAGGAACACCAGACATAGAGAGGATAGTCTGAAGATGATGACATAAACCAAAACTTTGGTTAACAGCAAACATAATAGCTGTCAATAGGCAAACACAGGAAGGTAACATAACAATACTTTAAATACATTTCGTCAATAAAGCTTATGTTATACTGTCCATCTAATAGTGATGTGCAGTAGAATTAAAGAGAGAATATTCTCTGTATACTGCAAGTGAAAGGGATAAATTGTACATCTGACCATGTTTGCAGTGGTACTCGACTGACAGGTAACTTCCCAGCAAAGGACAGGGTTCACCAAATGAGCTCAGATCCACTGGAGCCTGGCAAGCCTGCAGTCCACGGCAATGGGCTGGAAATAACACAAAGTCAGGTGTGATGATGTTTATCAGGAGTATGAACCATATTATTTCCAAACCTACTGACTGCAGAGGCCTTGCAATATAGTGTATATATTTTTAGTATGGTTAAATATCACAAGACTGTAATTTCGGTGGTGTTTCTATAACCTTCTAATGAGAGGGACTAATAGCTAAGAGGTACACCAACAATAACTATAACTATTTGCTTAGTAAATGCATGAACTCCTCCAGCATAACTAATCCCAGACTGTTATGAATGTGAAAGTACATTCACATCAAAGCCCATCTATTCAGCTCTCGGAAAGGGATTTACCTAATGTCTTTTCTGGCAGTGTAATCCTTTCATCTGCAGTCACAGGGCAATCATGGCTTTTGAGTTTGATACAAAGCATGAAACACATACATAGTTTGTGGTGATTTTTGTATATTTAAGCTGGCCTGTTTGATCAAGCTGCTTTAACAAAGCCTGGTGTGTCTGTCAGTCTGAAATACTAATATGCCTTCATCAAAATGGTTCATCTTTCATACTGTACCAAGTAACTCGATCTATTATACATTTCCTAGATTTAAACATACCCCAATGTCTGCAGAACATAAAACAAGGCTGGTTCTTTACAATTTACTGTCACATTAATGAAAAAAATATTTCATAATACCTGTCACAGAATCTACCACATCTATCCAGCTGCACTCCTCCTGGGAAGATGTAGGTGAGGTGGAAAGTATGGATCGGCAGTAGTGAATTGTTTTCCGGCCATAGAAGCTGTCGTCTATCTCTATAACCTGACCAGAACCACACTGCAATGTAGAATTTTGTCCATCACATGCAATAGATTTCCCAGAATCTGAGAGGGAAAAAAGGATTATAAGATGAGAAAACATAATCTACAACCTACTGTATAGGTTTAACTCTATTCATTGATTCATTAATGAGTACACACCAAACTGGCAAATGAAGTTCAGCTCCTGGCTACAGTTCCCTGTGGCTTCCCACTGGAAGCCTGACTGTCTCAGGATATGTCCACAGTCTGCTTGTTCATCTGGCATGTTCACCCAGTTATTATAGCTGACATCTGAGCCATCCAGCCATGCAAGGGAACCTAGAAATGTTTTGTTTGTTTTTTTGTTTTTTTAAAAATCAAAAGTATTTATTTAATCAAACATTAGTGATCAGCATCAGTACAGATGTTAAGGGTAATTCTATGGATCTTTAATGGGGGTAAGTTAATTGTCAAAGGTGCACTTTAGGGATCTGTCATAAGATAACAAAGCAATAGAAGGGTCCAGAGGCAGGCTGAATGAATAAAAGGAAATAAAGAAACATTTGTAAATCAGGCCACTTGACAGCAAGCCTATTGAAAGCCAACGTGAATGAGGAATATCTGTCATCATGCCAGCTGCTCGACAGAGACATCCAAATGTGCCAGCCTTCTGACAAACATCAGTAAACAAACACATTTAAGTCTCTACAATGGACATGCAAGCTGCCTACAGAGATAACAGCTGAATGATAATATATTCATCCCTGACATTTCACAGTCAATTTCAAGATAAATTAATTGATCACAGATATCTCAAATTTTGTTGTTTACATATGAAACAAAATACTTAAAATGGTTAGTTGTTTGTTTTTTTAAAACCCGTTTATGAATATTTTCTGGCCCTTGCAACATAGCTTTTTTCAAGCTGGCCATCAAATACAAATACATGTAAGTTATAAAAAGCCATGCAACATGTAGTCTGGAATATGTATCAGGTCATCTCACCCTCAGAGGCTGTAGAGTCGAGTGTGAGGTTTGGAGCCGCCGGTGCCAGCCCGAGCCACCAGTTCTTCTCCATCTCCAGGTGCTTCTGAAGGAACTGCTGTGTTTCATCGTTCAGGATGAAGGCTAGGTGTCCTCCACCTCGTTCACACCATCCCTGGGCACTGAGGAAGGATTGCTGCAGACCCACAAATTCATAGCATGAGCCATCAAAGCCCTCCTGGTGTTCTGGGCAGGAGAGAGCCTCTGGATCATCCTCAGCATAACAAGTCCAGCTGAGGAAGAGAACAGTTAAAATCAGCGTTGGGAAAGCAGAGCTGCCCATCTCTGTCTCTACACCTGCACACTGTTAACTCACTCTGGTAACATCATGTCTTTAAAGGATACTGACGTCAGCAACTCTGACACTGGTCAGCCCTTTAGTGTAATTACTGACATAAGGAAGACTTCCTTTGTGTTGTTCCCATACCTCTTGTAAACGAACAAAGGTCTGACCTGTAGTGAAAAGAAGAAAAGAACCCACTGTCAACAGCCACTAATTGCTCTTCTACCTCCATTAATGTAGGCCTCCACAACCTGCGGAGAGAGATAACCTTCTCATTCAGAGCTGTCCCTACCATTAAAATGTCAATTTGAACTTTAAAAGGAGCCAAAACCTTCAGCTGTCTCATGGGTTTGTTGTTGTTGAGACTGAAATATAGGGTTGAATTGAGAAACATTAAACAATCATAACCATTACACCCTAACTTAATATGATTACTTTTTATAGGGTGTTATACTAAAATCCCCTTAAAGGAGAAACAGACCTTTTTACAGCAGATATTTTTTAAAGCACAGGTTTAATTCATAAGATTAAGAAAAACTGAATTGCATTTCAGTACGTCAATGTGTTTGTTTTACATTTGGCTCATGTAAATGTTAATGTGTTTTTTTGTCAAAATGAAAATTAATCACTCAATCATTAATTTTTCAATTATAACTTTGTAGCCTAATTTTGGTCAGATTTTAGTTATCTTTTCCATCGTAAACATAAAGTGATAACGATAAATAGTTATTCCAAAAGGGTCTCACAAAAGGGCCTAAACAGGTCAACAGCAGTCTCAGGGGAGCTACAACAACATTTTGAACTGATATCAATATTTTTTTCAGAATTTGTTTAAAACTATATCTTCACTGGGTAAAATCTGTGAATAGATTTGAAAGAAACTTCTTTTATATCAGATATCGATAGGAGCCAGACCTCCATGTCATGTTATTCACAAAGCGATTCCAGTATGAGTCACATATTGTGTGAAAAAGTGATCTTATGGATTTATTGTTGTTACAGGGATGCAAAGAACTAATTTAACTAAATTTAATTTTTCAGGGGTACAACACCACAAATAAACCATTAAGTCAGACTGAGAAACAAAATGTTTTTTCAGTGAAATTATGTTCTGATCTGAAACATCTAACCCGAACCCTGTCCATACATGCACAACATGTGTATGTCCAGTATACAGGTCATACTCAAACAAAAGTAACTTTTAAAAAAAAGTAACTAAGTTTAATGAACAAAAAGAGGAAACAACATACCAGAGAATTCAGTTATGAATGTAAGATAAAGTTTAAAAAAACAAAAAACTCGGGGTACAGATGAATAATAAGTAGGGTACAAAGGGTATTATGTGGGACACTTTTTGCAATTCTGACTTGTTTACCTTATTTACATACGAATCCAATACATTATATTAACATCTCATATCATTCATATCATATCCCTGAGATGTTTCCTTGTTAAACCAGAAGACATTTTTTAGATATTGTTCTCAAAAGGAAAATGGCATATATATTAATATTCCCTGTGCCAAATTGTTTTTAGAATTTGTAGATTTTGTTATATGGGACACTATTTTTTAGGCTTAGAAGTACTTTGATTTATACAAAGCAGCCTTATCTGCCAAAACTTTCTGAAATGTGCATACCCATAGTTTTTAGGTTAAAAAACTAGCAGCCTGTATGTTAATGTGTAATTTTAAACAATATAACTTACACAGTACGCATATACTACTTAGCTTTAAAATAATCTAATAGAAAAAGAGATAAATGCACTGGATGCTTAAATGTCCACATTAGTCAATGTCCCATTTTACCACCCTAATTTTTAAATATTGTTTGGGTTGTTGTCGCTTTTCTATTTTTCCAGCTTGACTAGAGAATTGTAATAAACATGAATATCAATCAGAAACTAGATCAAATGTGTTTGTTATTAGTCCATTTTTCATTTGATGAAAAAAAAAAAAAAAAGGTCACCCTGAAGTACCCGGATGTGTGACGTCATATCACCGGGACGACGCTGACTGAGGGCATGAGTCGCTGAATTTGAGTATCGTAAACATCCCGTTATTAAACCCGATTCATCACAAGCTGTTTTCTCACAATGTTGGCGTGCAAACGGAGTGTGACCGGCACCATGACCGCTGCCCTCCGGCTTCTTCGCAGTAATCAAGTAAAGTCGCTTTTACGGTGGATTCCCTGCAGTAGAGGTTGCATATGTAACGCTGAGTTGACCCTGTTGCTCTCTGCTCTCCTCAGGTCGTTGTTGTGTCTGGACAGCAGCAGAGATGTCTGAGCACACACACAGACGGAGAGGTCCGCATCACAAAGGTACTGAAGGAGAAGTTCCCGTCAGCCGCATCGCTCAAAGTGGTGGATATATCAGGTACACACACACATCCACATCCATTGGCTGCTCTCTAATGATGGGGACTGACGTAACGAGTTATTTAGGCGACGCCACAACAATTAAACATTTGACATCCAGGTTCCTCTCTTTGTTTTCCTATAAAGGACGGGTTCACAAGTTTTCAAGCATGTCTTCATACAGTCAGGTGCCAAATGAGCATTGAAACAGGTTTTTCTTACCATGATCATTCATATTACTCATAAGATCCTTTCATGAATCCACAAGTCTCCTTTTGTGCAAAAATATAAGTTTATCTTGAGCTAATATGTAGGTTCAGTCATCCAAATTAGTCAAGTCAAGTAGATATCTTTCAATGACACAGTCTTCATAGAGCCAAAGTCCCTCTTTTTTTACTACACACACAAGAGGGAGTTTGATGCTGAAAAGGCTGGGGACTGCTGATGCCTCGTATATGCTTCAGATCAACTTTTAAATACATTTGTGGACAAAATGACACACTGGATTTTGGCTGTCATCACTTACAGTGAAGGTGCGTTGGAGGGGGATCTTTTAACAACCAGTATGAATGACTACTGAGTCTTTCGTTGTTCTTATTGGCATCTGACTATTATTTTAAAACAGACTTTAAAAAAGTGCGAACCTCTCTTTAAGTGTGCAATGAGGTCTGCAGCACCTCGCGTCAGCTCTTCACTGATATTATGATGCTTACACTGAATGAAGTATTCAAACTTAAGACTGTTTTGTTTTTGGCTGCCTCATTCCAGTGAATATTTTACAGATGTTGAATACATCCATCAGTCTGAATTTCCCCAAAAAGATTTTTTTCATTTTTCATAAAAATTTCATAGATAAAGTAAATAGTTTGGTCTTTAAAATGTCTGAAAATAGTAATAGGCCTACTTTTCCACTCTGTATACTATGATAATAATATCTATACAATCTTCTATTTTTGTGGCACATTTTGCTTTGAAACTAAACAAACAATTAACAACAGATTAATTGTATTGTTATCGATTAATTGACTAATCATTTCAGCTTCAGATGGCTAACATTTCAGTTTCAGTAGATATACTAAACCTCTATACATATGCTTACTATGGTACAATATATAAATTTACTAGTATATTAACTTATATGAAGTTTTTTACAGCTCAAAGTGTGAGAGTGATATCTGGTTAAATCTCATTTCAGCAATCTTTACAGCAGCAATACATCTTATATAGTTTGATGTTTATATTTACTTTGAACTTTCACAAAAATCAATGAAGTTAAAGTATTACACCCTCCATGTGTTACTCTGTATATAATACTTAAAAATAATAAATAAACGAAATAAGCATATAGATATTTCCTTGTTATTGTGTAGCAATCATACGGGAACCACATAAAGTGGCTCTAAATGACATTGTGTGATTTGTTGTTGTGTGTAGGTGGCTGTGGGGCCATGTATGAGATCCATATAGAGTCCAGTGAGTTCAAAGGAAAAAGGACTGTTCAACAACATCAGTTAGTCAATCAGGTAACTCATCATATAAAATTAGCTCACCATATAACCTGTGTCACTATTAGATAATTGTGGAGTTTACAGGTAGGTTTGAGATATTGTTCAGCTCTAATTTAGCAATTGTTTGGGTTTTTTGAAGAAGTTCATACTTGCACTTGTGTGCAGAGGTCCATATTGTATCAGTCAGTCATGTTGAGATATGTAAGAGTGAACCCTTAACTCTGGTGGAAATGTTTTCTGAACACTGTTAGATGGTCCAACATTTTATTCATTTGTGGTTTTGTTTTCTCCTCCACAGGCACTCAAGGATGAGATTCAAGAAATGCATGGACTGCGAATATTCACTGACGTTCCAAAACATTAGTGCAAGTTCACTTTTCCTATGTTAAAGCTATTATGAATGTACATTTTGTTTTAAAGAGGATATGGTGTAGCTAATTAGTTTCATGATAATTGTTAATGTACCAGTGGTAGACATGCAGAGGGACATTGTCTATCACAGTTATACATTAACAATGTAAAAATGTGAAATAAATGTAAGATTACAATAAAATTATCTTTTTTTACCATTAAGGTATCCTCTGCTTTGAGACTATATAGAGTGAACGCTACAATACGCACAAAAGGACATGGTAAAATATCAAGTCACGTAGGGTTCTTATTATTTTGGGGTCCTCTCAGGGTTGATGATGATGATGATGATTGTGTAATGATAAGTGGTCCTGCAAGTCATAAATAATAACATCCTAAATATTGAAGAATTGCTGCAGACATTTGCTCTGTGGAGCATTATTTTGCTATGTCACGGTTCATTTGCGTCATTTCAACAACTACAGGAGAAATATGGTCTGTCAAAAAGTGATTTTTTTAGATATCTCCAAGTCAGACATTTTGTAAGGACACATCTGGACCATTTTGAAAACGCCACCCCTGACAAGCTAGACAGGTGTCTTAGAGATTGCACGAAGGAGAGGAATGCAGTTTCAGTTATATATGATTCATTTGAGGAACTAGATCAGGTGAATACGGAATACATAAAGGAAGGCTGGGAAAAAGAATTGGGTATGACGATAGCGGAGGATATGTGGAAGGAAAGCCTGAGATATATCAACACTTGCTCCCTAAATGCTAGACACTGTCTGATCCAGTTTAAAATTCTGCATAGGCTGCATTACTCAAGAGTAAAATTACATAGAATATTCCCAGAAATATCACCCATCTGTGAAAAATGTAACCAAGCGGAGGCAAATCTACTTCATAGCTACACACTATGTCCCAAACTAGAACATTTCTGGACAGCAGTGTTTTCATTTTTCTCAAAAGTCTTCAAGACTACATTACAACCAGATCCTCTCTTGGTTATACTAGGGACATCAGGGAACACTGGGAACCTACAGAATATGCAGCGCCGCCTTTTATCCTATGGTCTCCTCTGTGGGAAAAAACTTGTTCTCCTCCACTGGAAAAAAACGGAGACACCTACTTTCAAAGAATGGTTAACGGCACTGACTGATACATTACACCTTGAAAGGATTCGTTATTCTCTTAGTGGTAGGTTGGAAGACTTCAAAAGGATGTGGCAACCGATTATTTCTCTCTTGAAACAGGATGTAGGACAACCTGAGTAGTACTGGGTGGGTGGGTGGGACGGGGTGGGTCAGGGAGGGAGTTATTATTTATTTATTTCATAAATGTATTATTTACTTATTTTTGTATATTTCTTATTTTTCTCCCATCTATTGTTTTTTCATTTATTTACTTATTCGTAGGACACCTTTGTTACTTGTATTACAAAATATTGAAGCATTGCATAAACCAAGATGGATGTATATGTGATATACTGTCTGCTTCACAATAAAAACATTTGAAATAATAATAATATTTTGCTATGTCACTGACACTGATGGCAAAGTGAATGATTTCAAATCAATGTCTAACTATTAGACTGTACATGGACCTATTGTATTTATGCTACCTTTGTATCAGTAATACAAGCTGCAATAAAAATCAGTGGCTCCTCAACACATTTTTTAATGGACTTTCTAAGTATTTTCTTTCTAGTAAAATTAATCTTAGTATACTGGCACCATTTGATGCTTGATCCTTTTGTTATTGTGTTATAAGTTCATATAATATTGAATATTAATACTGAAAATATAAACATTGTGCAGCTGTTAGAGAACAAATACATTTGGTAACACTCAGCAAACTGTTTCCTCATCTTTTCTGAAGGTTGTGAGGGAAACAGCTTTAAAGTCGTTAACTGGAGATGAAACCTTTGCAACAAGTTTCATGTATGTGGTCTGATCATAAAGCGTTTAATGGCTAAAGAGGTTGGGCTGATACAAACTCATCACACACAAAATTGCTGGTTTATATGCTGGCCAGTGAGTAACAAGAAATTATACATAAAAACCAGATAGGTCAGAGATCATTTAGAAACAGTGTTGGATCTAAAGTGTATTCACCAGAGACATGTTTATTCCTAAACCACAAAATAAACCACTCTGCATATCTTGGTCATTATTACCCAAATTTAAGAAATTGTAATAAAATATCAGCAGATAAACCGTAAACAGGGCTCAAATATTTAGGGCTGTAACTCACAATTATTTTCATTATCACCTAATATTTTCCAGATTCCAAAGTTAGTTGTTTCAGTGTATAAAATGTCAGAAAAAGGTGAGGAAGGTCGATCATTGTTTCCCAAAGCCCAACGTGATGTCCCCAAATGTCTTCAGTCCACAACAGTCCTCAATGCAAAGATATTCAGTTTACTGTCATAGAAGAATAAAGAAACCAGAAAATAATCACATTTGAGCTAGGAATGAAATAATTTGAAATTATTCATCAATTATCAAAATAGCAATTATTTTTAATAGCAAATAACCGACCAATCGTTGCAGCACTACAAACACTGATATCTGTATCACTCAAAAATTCAAATACAATCAGTTGGGTGGAGTTGGTAGGCGTTATAAGCCTGCTGTATCAGATTTCTCTTTAATATGAATTGCTTGCAGTGAAACTCACAATCTATCACTGAACTCTGCAGCTTGAGCTTTTTAGCCTTTTATCTCATTGTTTTTACACTTTCAAATTAACCAAATGGTTCTGTATCGCTGCTCTCATCAGTTTTAGCAGCAGCAGCTATTAGCAGCAACAAAAACAATAAACCTTATTTAAAGGATCAATGTGTAGGATTTAGTGGCATCTAACAGTGAGGTTACAGATTGCAACCAACTGCAAAAAAATCCCCCTGTGGCCCAAAAAACTTTTCCTCCATTGACCACCACTGTAAAAGAGACCTTTGTAAAACTTTTGACTTGACACCTCAAACAGCAGACAATATCAATTATTACTCTTTTTATTGTTTACCTAATTTTTGATCCATGGAGGTTTTGTGCAAAACCTCCCTTGAGCCTAAAAAGAAAAAGAAGAATATGCTGTGTTAAAGCCCCCTTTAGGAATTATCAGCAAGGGCTGTGAAGCGGAGGTAGGCCTACCATCAAACATCTTGGGTGTAATGGTTTACACCCAAGTGTCCGCCCTATGTCATGTAGCTTTCACCTTCACCCACCATGTTTCACAAATCACAAAAACGTTGTTAATTACCTGTACATCTGTGACAAAACGTCTCATAGCAAAACAGGTAAGCAAGATGTTCAACATTGCGAAATTCAAGAAAAACAGGTGTAAATTATGATAAAATCGCCTAAACATAAACTACACCTTTCTGGAAGAAGTGAGGGGTGATGGGTTTGGGGACCATATTTTCAAGCACACCTGAAGGCAGCACACTTGTTGGATTTTTTCATCAGGGGTGCATGAGTTGTATTATGGACTGTAATATAAAGTTTTGTGCACACTTCACCAGCAGATGGTGCATTTCATAGCCACTTTAGCTCGCTGCATGCAAAGATATACATATTATAGCCTGGATATGGCAAACTATATTTGATATACGGGGCTTCTGTAAGTGGAATTTTAAAAATGTGATTATTCAGGCTTGCGTTTCGGCATGAGTAAATGCAGTGTGTGGGTCAGCAGACATCCTGCCACATAGCGCCTGTGTGCAGGCTGCGCACCACATCACTCTGAGCCCCGAGGAGGAACGGAGAGGAAGAGCATCTGGGCTTCGACATGGCTAAAGAAGGAGCAGATATGACGGAGGAGACCGAGTATATGATTGATAAAAATGTGGGGAAAGAAACAGAAAACGTGGAATCTTTCGGCGATACCAAAGAAATGCGAGCGGTGATACTATCAGGTTTTGGAGGTCTGAACAAACTCAGGGTGACCAAGAAGGCAATGCCCGAACCTCAGGATGGTGAAGTGAAGATCCGCGTCAAAGCATGGTAAATAAGAAAATATCACTAAAGCATTTTATGTGTCGTAATAGATTGGGATGGTCTCCCTGGCCTACCCATTGTATTACCATGCTTGTATTCTCTAAACAGGAAATAACACATTTATTTTCATAAAGCCAACAGGTTTTTTTCTAGTGTAGATGGTTGGCTGGCTGTCTGGAGTCCATTGATATCAAGCTATTAAAAAGGAGCAAACTGTTGTCAGAGAGATTCAGTCATTTTATGTGTATATTTTCATTCATTCATTATTATTCCGAAAAACGACAGCTACAGTTTAGGAAATTTAAAGTGTATACTATTTCATTTAGTGATAATGCTTGTTGTTGAGTCTATCCTTCCTCACAGAGGAATAGCCTGTGACTCATTGCTGATAATAGTGAAATAAAAAGCACTGGGCATTACTAAAGCTCTTTTGCACAGTTGTGCAGTAGCTGTGAGTGGTCAGACAGTTCTGCTGCATGGTTTACATCAAACTATTGAATCAGACTGAGTTAATGTCAACAAACACTATAGACCCTATTTATTCTGTGTTGCAGTGGTTTGAATTTCCTGGATCTGATGGTACGTCAGGGAACTATCGATAGTCCTCCTAAACCTCCTCTTGTTCCTGGGTTTGAATGCTCTGGAATAGTAGAATCAGTGGGGGAAAACACAAAGGGATTTGAGGTTAGTGAAATTCCAGCTGCAGTGATGTATGAATAAATGTTGTCAATTTCTAAAGCACAGTAGGCCACTGCCTTAAATCTGTGGCAGGGTCAATGACGTGACGCTACTTTTTTTTGTTTCCATGTGGTTTAGTCAAATTTAAAGGATTAAAATTTGAAAATAAATGCATGAATGCCATGCACATATTCTTTTCATGTTGACAGAGTATAAAATGTCTGCTTTAATCCATTTTTATAGAATATATTTGGGGATTATGACAATTTTGTCAAATATCCGTAGTTTATGATGCAAACATTGTTAGATATCGGTAATGTATGATGCTAATTGAAGATGCATCATAAAAACCTACTTTTGAACACGTACAGTAGCTTTAAAATCCTGTAAAATCCAATAATTAATTTGAAGGAGAAATGTCACTCAAACATAACATCTGTGAATTATTTACATTTCTGCTATTTCATTACTAATATAAACAAAACTAAAACAATCAAACAAAATAAATAAAATCAATTTTCCCCCATAAGATGCCATCTTCTAACAAGGAAAAAAGTGGCTTGTAACAGAGCATGTGTGAATTCTAATGCTGCTGCATGAAACAACTGGGTGGGAAGAATGTCTTCACTTGGCCTCAACCTCCTGACCTCTTTATAATATAATAACATCATCTCTGAACCAGAAGCTCTGAACTCATGACATTCAAAGCTCACGACAGAGCACTGGAACCAGTTCCTCTCTCTCTCTTTCTCTCTCTGCCCACACACATCTTTTAAAGATACGTTATCCAAAATTCTTATTGTCAGATTACATTTTTATAAACTGTATTCACAATAGAAGATAATTTATCAGTTGACTTATGAGTTGTTATTGTCAGGTGATTTTTTACTTTTTTCTACTATACATCACAAGTTAAATTTTGAGATGAAATTACCATGTGTGTTGTAAAATGTTTTTTTTTTCAGCACATAATTTACAGTTGAAGAAATTAGCTTATTATATGACTTTAAAATGATTGTTTCTTAACTGAATTTAAAAATATTATACAAGAGTTTACCCTAATCATTTCTTGTTGTCAGATGTTCTTTTTTTAAACTGAAATAACATGAAAAACTAACTTCACTGAACCTTATTGACATATTTGATTGTCAGTGTCCATTTCTTCAACAAACAACGTGTTTGACTGTAGAAGGAACATGGTCAGGCAGTGTATCAGATTTTTATGATAAGTACTGGTTACATCCATTGATGCTACCCAGTGTCCAGTTGGTGTAACCAGTATTCTTTCATAAAAATCTGATTATGTACAGGAAAATAAATGTGAACTAAAACATGGAATAAATGTAATCCACTTCTGCAACGCCGACACAATTATTTAGAAAAAATAGTTGTTTTTAGGATATGTCATCCTCTATATTATACTTTCTTTTCATTGGATGTTTTAAAATGAGTTCACTTAAATACACTGTAGGTGGATGAAATATTTAATATGATTTAATATCTTTCTTTTGTGATTACACCATTGGACATTTTCAGGAGCATTCAGTCTTAATTTTGGTAAAAAAACAACATAAACACAAAATATACATATTAATAAATCTGATGCATGCTTTTAAAACATTTTTAAGACATTTTTGAATTTCTCATCTTGCCAACCCTTATTTGTCACTGACCTGCCAACAGAATTAGAGATACAGACTGTGCTGTGATGGTGATAATGAGATGTGCAGTCAAGTTAATCCATATTTCCTTCTTGGTGCCACATGGTTTTTATTCATTATTGCTTATTCTCCCACTGCCCTAACACGTTTCTTTTCAGATAGGTGACAGAGTTATGGCTTTTGTGAATTACAATGCCTGGGCAGAAGTTGTTTGCACACCTGTGGAGTTTGTCTACAAGTTGCCAGATGAAATGACTTTTACAGAGGCTGCAGCGTTCTCTCTGAACTTTGTTGCTGCCTACATGATGCTCTTTGAGGTTGCCAATCTGCGAGAGGGGATGTCAGTGCTGGTCCACTCAGCAGGAGGTGGTGTAGTAAGTTGGTTTCCTTTATGACCATTTCATAGCAGCAAAACAAAAATAAATCCAACTCTTATTATAACTGGCAGTTTACATTTGGAGCATATCTGTTCTCTGTTATTGCCTTATATCAAATAAAAATAGATAATAGACTTCTAATTATTTTGTTGTAAAACCTTTTAAACATCTTTTTGAGTAATTAAAGTTTTGGAATGAATGAAAGAAATGCGCAAATATTCAAAAAAGCCAGCCAACACTGTTGTTATAACTTAAGTTAACCATGAATCATAAGCACTATACAAACAACGACTTAGAACATATAAACTCTACATCATTATATGTGATTTTTCAATGGATGTGTGTTTATTATGTAATGGTGGATTCAGCTGTTTTTTGTGATCATAGTACATTTAGAGTTTTGTTTTTTTTTCTCAGCCCCTGATAAGCTCTTGCAACTGTTTGTTATTTTCAGGGTCAAGCTGTGGCTCAGCTCTGCTCCACTGTACCTAATGTCACTGTCTTTGGGATCGCCTCATGTTTCAAACATGCAGCCATCAGAGACTCTGTGACTCACCTCTTTGACAGAAATGTTGATTATATACAAGAAGTCAAAAAGTAAGCTTGGAAAGTTTGTCTCTACTTTAGCTGAAATGCTTCGTAAATTGCTGTTATAGGACTCAAGCGTCTGCAATTAGTTCAACTTAATGTATTTTGGCAACTCTAATTTTTTAGCATTTAGAATTACATTAAATTTGATGGCATCATCAGGGCAGGTTAGGTGTAGCATAATAGATACATAATAGATATACTGAACTAATGTGATAACGTTGACCATATTGAGTGCAGAGGGCTGTGCAAGGTTGCAGATGTTACCCATTGCCTTATTCGGCCTTGTGTGGCTGTGGTCCCCATGGCAACTCACAGCTCATCTCAGAGAGCAGCATCATTGTGTAGGGCGGAGGTCTGCACTGGGTCTGTGGAACAACTGAGCCAATTAGGGCTTAGTATCGATACCTTACACATTCCATTCACAACACACTACCAATTTGGACTACAAAAAACCCAATAGAGGTTTGATGCTAAATGATGCAGATTTACTGCAATTATGCTGTGATGTTTTAAAAAAATGTATTGCAAGGCTTATGATTATTTACAGAACTCCATGCTGCTTCCTCTGCCTCAGAGAGCTTCAGCAGTAACATATTATTGTTTGTAGATATACTGTTGAGCACATTACTATATTCCTCAAAGTATAATACATAGGAAATTAAATATTGTTTCATGAGCACTGATTGTTTCATGCTTTCTGGCTACATATCAGGAGTGGTAGTGGATTAATATGCCTTTCATCTCTCTGGCCCACACATTCTTCTCAGGATCAAGAGCAAAGTACAATTAAATTAGTCTTTTTACAAAAGGCAAAACCATGGGAATCACAAGACCACCAAGCAGTTTAGCTAAGCAGGTGTCCAGGGACACAAGGCTGAAAGTAAAGAATTCAAGCCCCCTTGATAACTACATGCCTTTCATTCTTTCATATCCATACCTTTAATTAGTCTCATTATGGTAAACAGGTTGGTCTGTTTGATTCTGGGTGTGATCAACTTTTTCTAATATCTTGTAAAATGTGTTACTATTAAGGAGCAATATGGACACTGCAAAACATCACTTTCTTGACAAGAAAACTGTAGGCAGAGTTAAAAGAAAACCTGTGGGCTGTATACTGCAATTTCTGAGTTAAACTCCAGAGAATCGGTGTTCATATTTTATCAATCCACGACTGGACAAAACTTGAAGCTGCTCCAGAGTATGAGTCACAGTCTTTATATGGACTTAAAGAAGATGTTGTGCAAGTTTACATACAGTGCCCACAGTCATAAACAAGGCAACACACTGTAAATGTATGAAGGTGGCCTTTGATTGTACTCAAGAAAGTGTTTGTAGATTAACACTTCACATGTGTATTAATTTACATGAATCCTCTTTTTCAGTGTACTTTACCTTTGCTTTGGTCTTGATGTTCTAGGATCTCTCCAGATGGAGTGGACATTGTGTTGGACTGCCTGTGTGGGGAGAACACAGGGAAAGGCCTGAGTCTGTTGAAGCCATTGGGAACTTACATCCTCTATGGTAGGCCCCATACTTAATGCTTTGGCTGTGTCTTAACGAAACCCTTGCCTTCCATTTAATACCTTCAAAGTGGAAATAACTACATTTACAGTCTGTTAGGTTAATGTTGGCATGTTTGCTTCAACTTTGAGGTCAATAGTAGCAGTTAAAGAAATAGTGTGACATTTTGTGAACTTCGCTTGTATACTTTCTTGCCCAGGTATTTATGAAAAGATCAATATTGTACATTAAATATGCAGCTTGAGCCAGGAGGCAGATAGTTTAGCTTAGCATAGGACTGGAAAAATGAGGAAGCAGCTAGCCTGGCATAGGTAACAAAATCTGCCCCAAAAAGTGGTCTTTACACATCTATAAATTGACTGATGCTTAGGTGATACAACAAAACATTGTCAGCACTTATGGTAACTTCAATCAATAGTTATGTTTCGGTCAAGCAACACATTTCATTCAGAAATGCTTGGCCTTTCTGACAGTGTGCAGGTGGTAATAGTTTGTTTTGAACAAAATCTGCCAGCCAGCCGACGCTCACTGATTAGTATGTAATATCTCATGTGTTTAATCAAAAAAACTGTAATGTAAACACAAGTTTCTGTTTAACATGGGCTGGACTTTTCCTGGGAGAAGGTTTTTGTATGAACGAGATATAACATATTAATTAGTAAGCTTTCAAGCTACTGGTCGTCGGTAGATGTTGCTACCTTCAAACAGAATGAGGCTAGCTCTTTCTCCGCACTCACAGTGTTTATGCTAAGGTAAGATAGTCACATGAAGTCACATAGTTTATGTAGCTTCATATAACTGTACAAACAGGAGAGTGGTATCAATACTCTGCTTAAACTCTCAGTGAGAAAGAGAATAAGGATATTTCCCAAAACAATTCCTTAAAAAGACAAGTCACATATTCACTGGAAAGTGATTACATCTGGACCGGGTCTGAAACAGTGAGGCTCACTTGAATAAAACATAGTCCATAGCCTGTAAATGAAATGCCATCCTTATCTTATCTGTTACTTGCTTAATTCCTGTCAAGCCTCATGAATCAAGCAACAGAATAACAAGGAGATTAATTAATTGGTTCTGTTTCTGTTTATATGTGCGAAGGTATGCTGTCATAGATATAATGGTTTAAAGGTGCCAATTGTTCCTCCCCCACCTCACCCTTCATGCTTTGTGGCTGCCTATCATTGACCAGTCACTTCTCTCCAGCCATTTGCACAGCATACAGCAATCCTTTTATTTTTGTTTTTCCAGGCGCGTCAAACATGGTAACTGGGGAAACAAAGAGTTTCTTCAGCTTTGCAAAATCTGTGAGTCAGAGATGCAGTCTGTCATCAACATTTGAAGGAAACAGTACCCTGTTACTACCCAATGAACATTTCATGGCAAATGAAACACACACACACAAATGAGTCACTGAGGATGAATGTCTCTCTGAATTGTTGTTTTTTTTTCTCCAGTGGTGGCAAGTGGAGAAGGTGAACCCTATTAAACTATACGAGGAGAACAAAGTCATTGCAGGATTCTCGCTCCTCAATCTCCTCTTCAAACAGGGCAGATGTAGTCTTGTGAAAGCAGTAATGGACAAACTCTTGTGTCTCTATGAGCAAAAGAAGATCAAGCCAGTAGTGGACTCCCTATGGGCGCTAGAGGAGGTAAGAGTTAGACCAGAAGGTGTAAGACAGTGTGATGTCAATGATTATGAAATTAAAAAGATCAGATCACATTGGCAACGTAAACAGAGATGCCAGGGAAGACAACATATAATCTGTTGTTTGTCACTGCTGCTTTCTGTGGGACATTGTCAGCTGTTCTTGGACATTTTTCTGCAGATGGTGGGTAGGTTGCATCTTCCTGCACCACAATTATTTCACTCCCACACAAAACCCAATAGGCCATACGTCAGTCACTTCAATCTCGATTTCTAGAAAGTCTTTCCTGTCTGTGGAGTCTTTGTAGATGTACACTAATCACAAAATGTACATACTGTATGTTGGCTTTGGATCAGTTCAGCCATTGTAGAGACCACAGTGAACATGATTTGTTATCCAAAAGCTACCATCCACAAAAATCACTTTCAATCAGATGTCAATTAACTTTTTCAGCTGTTTTTAAACTTGAATTGTCTCAGAGAAGCAATTTGCCCAATGGACTTTTGGTAACAGCAAGTTGTACAGTGCTCTTCTGCGAAACACTTATCTTGTGAAAATAAGTTCAACAACTTGTATTAGTCTTAGAACCTTGTTTCCTCTGACAAGGACACAAGTGGTGTATCCAGTATGCCATAATACATTGTGCACTGGTGAGTTGTTTGGTGTAGTGTTCAGGCAATCCACCTAAATTTTTCAAGTACAGAAATGTCACTTCACATCATCATACTTTTGCGTAATCTGAGGGTAATTTCAGCCCAAACACAGAGGATACACCTAACTCCTGCCCTGCCTGTAGCATTTGTGACCTATATGGCTTGCTTTCACATGACGGCTAAGTTAACTTTGCATGCAGTCCTGCTAACAATCATGATGTGTGCAAACTGCTATTCTACAAGTGAAGGAAGATGTCGCTCCCTCGCAGGACGAACTCAGGGAGAAGAACAGGTTAATCCTGGACTTTTCAACTGTAGCCACAGTTTCTTCCCTAACCATTTTGCTTCGTTGCGGGACACTGTCCCATGGTTGGGAGATGAACCATTTCACCCATCCGGTTTCTTGACTCTGGGGGAGGAGGTTTGGCTTAGCTTTAGGGCTAAACCCTGGGTGTAGACACCACCCCTAGCTACAAACACACGAGGCACTTCACTTGAGAACAAATTTCAAGTTCTAGGTCAACTAGACTGTCCACCGTCCCCTGTCCATCCTGACCTAGATGGCTGTCTTCCCGCCTTGTTGGCTGTTGCCCCCAGTCTGCCTGTCTGGCTTGGATATCCAGGGCGTGAATAAGTTTGCCCCCTCTAACAGGCTCCTCCCATCCTCCATCTGCCTTGCTCCATGCCAGTCTGGCCTGTCCTCCATCTGCCCTGGCTCACAGTTGCCCCCCCCCCCGCCCCTTACCTGACTCTAGTCTGTTTGCAACACCCACGACATTGGTATTCACAATTTGAACTTCTCTTTGTTTACACAAGACAGTCTTCACCCAAAAGTTAGGTAGTTGTGCTTGTAGCTAACCTGCACCACGTTGTACCATCCTCCCCCTGTGATTGACTAAATATGTATTTATCAGGTGCCTGCCCTTGCTCTTCTTCTTTCTCTTCTCAAACAGTGTTACTCAACCAGTGTTTTTACTGTGGAATTTCAGTGTTTTCGCTGGCTAGTGTAAATATTATTTTTAGCATTCTTTTTAATCCACCAAATTCTTAACTGTTGCATGAGAAATCATAATGCTGCAGTTAAAGATGCATTGGCAAAATATTTCTCCATGCTGATCTCCAGCAACTACTACTGATCATGTTGTTGGTCTTGACATATGTATGTTTCGTAGGTATGTTTCTCCTGAACTTTGTAACTGTTTTTTTAACCCATTTTAAAAAAATAAAATTAATTCCTCCAGTTCAAAGTTCAACAGCAGTTAACCTTTTGTGGGAGCCTCTAAGTCTATGAGATCAGTAATATCCACTCCAAGCCCATCTATTGGCTACCTTTACTCCTTCAACCAAATTTCCCTTAAAACTCTGCTGAACATAATCAATAACATGAAGTCTTTTACCTGTTCCTTGGACATTTTACCAACTTCGTTTTTGAAGAAGGTCCTCCCCACCATTGGCCTGCTCATTTTGTCCATTGTTAACAGCTCCGTGGTCTCTCCCCTCACAAAATCAAACCTAGACCCCACAATTCTTAACAACTATAGACTCATCTCCAAACTCCCATTTCTTTCCAAGGTTATTGAAAAAGTTGTAATCCACTAGTAGATCGCTCATCTCAGTAATAACAATCTCTTTGAAAAATTTCAGTCAGGCTTCCAGCTTCACAGCCCAGAAACTGCCCTCATCAGGGTGAGCAATGACCTCCTGTTGGCTATTGATTCTGGTAACCGCTCAATCCTGGTCCTGCTGCACTTGAACTATGCCTTTGACACCAGTGATCATACTGCCCTTTTAAACCATCTGGAGGTTCGCGGAGGCATCTCTGGTGTTGCCCTTAAATGGTTCACCTCATATTTAACTGTCAGTAGAGGTAATCCTGTGACATCTTTGGCTCCTATCCACTATGGCGTCCCCCAGGTCTCAATTTTAGGTTGATTTCTTTTTATTTCTTTACATGCTCCCTCTGGGTGACATCATCAACCATAACATTCAGTTTAATTTCTACACTGACGACACACAACTTAATTTGCTGATCAAAACAATGACAAAACCAATCTACAAAGCGTTCATGACTGAACTCTGATGAATTTCTCCAACTGAATGACACCAAACCTGACTTCATCCTCTTTTGACCAAACGCACTGCCTGAGATCCACAGGCAAACCTCTGTTATCTGTTCCAAAGTCACAGCTAAAAGCTAAAGGTGTCTTTGCATCTGCTGTTACAGACTTTGGAAAGCCCTGCCTGAGGAGATTAGGCATGCTCAATCAATGCCACATTTAAAATCACTCATGTACAGCTTGTGGTTGATTGACATAATCAGTTCCAATATAGCTCTGCTCAGCTTCAATCTGTGCAGAAGTCTTATTAACTGCATTTAAGTGCAGGGCCTTTAAAATAGGGACTGAAGGTATGTGTCCTGTAGAGTCAAAAATGTACTCTTTTGGTCACGAAGTTTGTAATCCTAATATGTATGGTACTGTGTCAACTTTAGTCTGAGCCATTTCCTTAACATAAAGTTTTAACTTGAAGTTACTAATTGCTCCTATCAGTGGAATCAAAATGGTTTCAACACACCCTGTAACCTTTTCAAGTAGAATGTTTGGAATTTGTTTCACAACCAAACATGGTCAAATAAGTTAAATAAAAGGTGTAATACATCACAAGAATCTGACTGCAAGTCAGCCTGAACTTTCTGTTTACAGTCAGAGAGAATATGCTGATAAAATTATTGCTGGCTTCAGATTTTTATTTCTCATGGGAAATTTCCCAGTACTGTTGTCATTTAACTTTGGCAGAATGCTTGGGCCATTCACCGGAACCATTGCCCATGAAGAATCTCATTAGTGGGGAGGATGGCGTGGGATGTAGTGTCAGGGGCACAGCCTGGCTCAATAGGTTTTTATGCCTGGATTGAGAATTCAGAGGGCGTTAGTTTACATGTTAACCATAGCAACCTTTTTTCTGGAATGAAATGTTAGAGAAAGTGCGTGACTGGAACAGAACAACTGGAGGTTTTGCAACCACCAGCATTTTTAGTCAAGAAAATATTAATGTCTCTAAAGTATTGAAAAAGAGAACTTGCATAAGGCATCTTGTAGTGATTTTCATTGACATAAAAGCACCAGGAGAGTCCCATTAATGAAAGTGGATTGTATCCCACTCTCCTATATTTGCTATCTTGCAGCACTGTGCTGGACAAATTTCTGACCTATTTCTGCTCTTGGCTTGCACTATTTCTTTTAACAAGTGAATACTTGTGAAACAATAGCTTTCAGACAATGAGGTACATTCATTTGTGTCTCTATGTGGACTGTAATGAGAGAGCACGATACCACATTCTGTGTAATTTTTTCTGATGCGTGAACTTTTCTCCTCTCTGTGATAAAATAGTCTGACAAGCTTTAATGAATATGATTGATGTAGTATTTTTTTTCCTTTATTAGACATTTGACAGGGAAGTGATAGGAAACAAGGGGAGGGAGATGGGTATGACTTGCAACATCGCTCCATGGCTGGAATCAGTACCAAAAGTGTTGCAGTTGTGCGGCATTCCCAACATTTGCTACAGGGCACTCCCTAGGAACCACAATTTTATGAGCAGAAGTTAAGCATCATAAAGCTCCCTCCTTTATTACATGTTCCTTACACATTTGCTACAAAATTGATGCAGCTCAAGACTTGTTGACACAGTTATCTTTTACACATCAATGTAATCTGTGTTTACTGGGGATTTGGGATTTTCCAGACAAAATTGTTTTACAGTTTTAGAATCTTTCATTTTCAGAATATTTCATTTTATCATGAAAGAAAATAATTTACCCACAATTAAAACCCTTCTTTCTTTCTTTCTTTCTTTCTTTCTTTCTTTCTTTCTTTCTTTCTTTCTTTCTTTCTTTCTTTCTTTCTTTCTTTCTTTCAAATTAATTTCAGGCAAAGTCATGTTTGGTTTTTATTTTGGTAAAAAAATACTGAAAGTCATTAGTTTTTCTTCATGTATGACTGGTGTGGGTTAAGTTTAATTGCTATGATTTATTCTCAGGTTAAAGAGGCAATGCAGAGAATTCATGACAGAGGCAACATAGGAAAACTCATTCTGGATGTTGAGAAGACTCCTACTCCTCTGGTAAATACAAAAAATGTGTTTTTATTCTAGTTTTAGAACAATATTAACAGAAAGCATACATAAATGGGCCACTAGCCTTAATTTCTCAGGGGGAAAAATGATCTCTAGGTCAAGAGTTTATGTGGAGTTTTTTTTTCTTCTCACTAGAACAGTAGGAGGGTATGGTGAATTGTTTTTAAAGTAATTTGGCTAACTGTCTGTATGCCATGTAATGATACATACAGTATTAAAATACACACAAACACAAACTTTATATTTTAAAATGTCACACTGAATACATTATGGAAGTATAAGACTAAAATGATTTGGTCTGATTTGATCAATATGAATGGTAGATTAGATAAATACTGTATTAATGACAAAAACCACATACAATTAAAGTATTATATGACATTAATTGTCGATACAACGCAACATGGTCAACAGGAAGAATAGGAGAAAGAGGAGGAAGATGACAGATGTAAAAGCCCCCCTCCACTCCCTGTGGTTTCCTTGATATTATCTATTTAGCTAATGTAGAGCTAATTTAATCATAATTGCATCTTCAGTGAAGAGATTTTTCGGAAAAACAGTGACATTACAAGATGTGCAAGATGGGTTTCATCATCTATGTGCCAAACTAACTACCCAGCTAATTGGCTGGCTGGCTTGCAGGTGGTCTTTGTTGTAAATGTTGTTAAAGTTACATTCCTGATGCCTACTGCACATTGCCAGGTCCAATCAGGGTCACGAGGGAGCAGTGAGTGGGATTTCCTTCTGTTTAATAGCAGCAGTTTCCATGGTGATCTCAACATCAAACTTAGAAAAACTACTGTATCAGATGTATAGAAGCCTGTATCCCTGTATCCAACAGAGGACACATTTACTGATCCATTTGAGGTCAGCTCACACTGTTGTTTGTGTGAGTGTGTGCGTATACCTCAGTATGCAGTTAATGATAGATCAATAATATTTCTTACCACTAGATGGCCAGTGATAGCACAGAGACCAGTGAAGCAGGGGAGGAAGAAGAGGAGCCTGAGGGAGACAACGACAGCAAGGAGCGGATGCCTTTCATTCATTAAACCTAACAAAGCCCTCTGCAACATGCTTATAGAGACTGGAGACGCTACGCAGATTCACCACAGAGGATCACAATGACACACAAGTGTTTTGCTGTATGTGTGTATGTATGTATGCATGTGCTGTATGCATGTATGTACAGTATGTGTTTGTGCCTCTTGTCTGTTACATATTGTTTCTGCCAGATACAACATTTGGATAAATTAAGACTGACAACAAGTGGAGCAAGTGCCATTCTCAGAATAGTGATATTATATAATTTACTGTATTATGAAGTAATGTTATGCTAGGCAAATCTGGGATTAGGTTTGTGTGCATTTTACAGTTAACTGCATCTGCCACTCCCTCAATTTTTTATCATTTATTGAATTTCCAATGGACTTAATATGTATTTAAACCTCCTGACATGCTTTTGTTAGGTCAAAAATAGTAATCAGTAAATCAAACAAGTGGCATGCACTATAACAAGCTAGAAATGTCTAAACATTTCACAAGGTAGGAAAATGTGTTATGTTAAACCCTTCCTTGTCTTCAATGATGACAGATGAAGTTTGAGAAAATCACTCCAGTGTTTTCCTGCATCTGACCATGGAAATGAATCAGATATGAACACTTTTGTGTCACAACAAGAATGTGTAAGCTAGGAGGGGTAGAAAAGTCTATGTGTAGATATTTGCATGATATTTAGCATTCTTAGGTGCCAAACTTGTGATATTTTGGGATCACCAGTGCCTTTGAGCTGCAAACACTGTACCACTGTTAAGTGTTTGATACTTGAAATGCTTTCCTCATGTAAATTTCACCTTGAACAAACCAACAAAACAAGTATTTTTAACCAGAATATGATACATAAATTATTAAAAAACTATTCATAACTTGGCCTTAAAATGTAGTAAGACGATAATGTAGTACCATTATGTCTCTATTCATGTCGTGAGTTATTGGATTGTGGACACAAAAATGTATTTTAATAACTTTGACTAAAAGGCTACAAACATTGTTAGTTGCTTAAACACAGGGATAAAACAACTGAATTTGAGTTTCAAAAGGTTACATTTATATCTGTGTCAAAATCTTGCAGAATATATGGATAAAAGAGACACTGAGATAGATCAGTAAAGTCTTATACGTCTCAGAGGAGAATCAAGAAGTGCTCAGTCAGATTGTGAGCAGTTGAAGGTTTGCTTGTTTGACTAAAGTTGTTTACTTGCTGGTGCCTCAAAACAAAAGTGCCATAAAACTCCAAGATAAATTATTTTTAGAATGAAAGCTGGTGTATGAAGGCTTTCTACTGAGCAACACTGTGTATTACATTATTTGGGTATGGGTATTATACCCTCTGCTTTACTCCAGATCTGTGAGTTGTTAATTAAATGCAGGAAAAGCTGACAAGAAATACACACACCCTTAAGACTTATTCAGATGACTGATCTGTTTTTGTTTTTTAATTTATTCAAGTAAAAACAACCTGCGTTTTATTTAGTTTGTTAAAAAATGTCCATTAGCCTTGCTCATTTAGTATGTTGTATGTTTTATACTGTATCAGCCATTACTTTTCACTTCACTTGAATTATTAAAATGAAAGCAGAGTATACAGCAAGAAGTACTTTCTCAATTGTAAAAAACAAACAAAAACAAAACAACAACAATAAAACAATTTAATACTTTGTGATCAAGCCATTTTTAGAAATTTAAAAAAAAGATCAACTCAGTGAGAGGAAAACTAACAGGAGTAAACACTGCTTGCCTCTAAGTTGAATGATAGACAGTGTTAATGTAGTAAAGCAATGAAGTCAATTATTTTAGAAGTTAATTTCTAATAAAGTTAATGATGTGTAGACACTTTGGAAATACATCTCAATTATAATATCATAAATATGTGTAAATGTATGTGTGAGGGAGAGTGAGAGACTGCATGTTTTTTCTTGAATGTGTGTGTTTATTCATATTGCCTTGTGAAAAAAAGAAAAACCTATCTAAAGAAATGTTTCGCACTGTAGTGTTTTTACAAATTTCCTTATGAACTATGGTTTACCTGTGGTACATTTTTGTCAAGTTTTGTTATCCTTTGTTGTGCACTTTCTGTTTACTTGAATAAATTTATCTGCAAAGTATGCCGTGAGCAATGAGAATCTTTTCATAATTTTGCATATTGCATTGAAATTGGTGTTACTCATCTCTTTTAATATATTTCAGAAAACAACGTATGACTTTTTGCATCTCACAAACAATGAACCTTGCAGGTGGATAAAGCCCCTTTAAAACAATATAATTTTCAATCATTCAAACCTTTTTTTTAAAATCCATGAACAGGAACCATTTGCTCATTGGGTTGCAGGTGGGAGTCTAACTGAGTACGCTGTTGGGGTACCCATTCCTTTTCTCTCCTCTCTTTCCAGCCCTGCCCTTGTGTCATACATGAGGATTTCCCTGATTAGGTATTCCTCTTCCTCATGCATGAGTAGATGGTAGCAGTGTCATCTTCTCCTTTTACCACTATCAGTAGTACCCTTTGGAGTAGGCACCCCCAGGAACAGCCTCTAGGACCCTTTCAACGTCATGTTCCCCTGGTTGCCAAGTTGGCACTATATCCCAGAGGAGTTGCATCTCCTTTATTAGTGCGGGTGTTGTTGGACCTGAATAACTTAATCCTGGATGCAGGATGCTGATCCCTGTCAATAGGGGCATTTGTCCCCATAATCCCCATTGAGATGGGTCCCTTCATGCTTCCACCTGTTGTTGGGATGAACCAGGAGTAGAGGAGGTCAGTGGAGGGTTCTCCAGTTAGATTAAACCTCAGTTCCCTCCATGAAACTTCTTCCCCTCATCTCCTTTCCCTGTACTTAATGAGGACTATCCGTTTAAGCTACCCATGCTCTCATTAAGGCAAGGCAAGGCAAGGCAGTTTTATTTATATAGCGCATTTCATACACAGTGGCAACTCAATGTGCCTTACATAAAACAAACATTCAACAGAATTTTTTTTTTTAAAAACATGGAATTTGAGAAATAAAAATACAACCCAATCATAGTACACACGTACATACCCCCCCCCCCCCCAACCCCCCCCCCTCCCCACACACACACACACACACACACACACACACACACACACACACACACACACACACTAATAATAAAAACAAAGTACAGAAACATAGAAAGAGAGAGAAATAAAATACTATAATAGAGCATTAAAAATAAGATTGCAGCATAAAATAATGATTTGCTTTAAAATCATTAAAAGGACATAGAGTACAAATGAAAGATTACAATTTAAAGTGCTTTGAAAGAGCTCAATCATAAGCACAGGAGAAGAGAAGTGTTTTTAACCTGGATTTAAAAATATTCACAGTTGGGGCTGATTTCAGTTCTGCTGGTAGTTTGTTCCAGTTGCGTGCAGCATAACAGCTAAAAGCTGCTTCACCATGTTTAGTCTGAACTCTGGGCTCCACTATCTGACCTGAGTCAGTAGATCTCAGAGCTCTACTGGGTTTATATTCTACTAACATGTCATTCATGTATTCTGGACCTAAACCATTCAGTGATTTGTAGACCAGTAGCAGAACTTTAAAATCTATTCTATAGCTGACTGGGAGCCAGTGTAAAGACTTTAGAACTGGAGTAATGTGCTCTGATCTCTTTGTTCTGGTCAAAACTCGAGCTGCAGCGTTCTGAATGAGCTGCAGTTGTTTAATGCTTTTTTGTGGGAGTCCAGTCAGAAGACCGTTACAGTAGTCTAGTCTACTGGAGATGAAAGCATGAATCAACTTCTCCTGGTCTGTTTGGGACATAAAACCCTTCACTCTGGATATGTTCTTAAGCTGATAGAAGGCTGTTTTGGTGATTGATTTGATATGACTGCTGAAGGTCAGATCTGAGTCTATCAGCACGCCAAGGTTTCGGACTTGGTCGCTAGTTTTTAGAGAGAGTGACTCGAGATGTTTACTGACAGCAATCCTCTTCTCTTTATTGCCAAGAACAATTACCTCAGTTTTGTCCTGATTTAATTGAAGGAAATTTTGGTTCATCCAATTTGTTACTTGCTCTAAACAGTGACACAATGACTGTATTGGACTGTAGTCATCCGGGGACAGTGCTAGGTATATCTGCGTGTCATCATTAAGCCAAGCATTGCACCAAAATACCCCTCTTTAAAAGTCTTTGTCAATTTGTCTGTCTTTGCAATGGTAGGGTACAACCAGTTCTCCTTACCCAAAGATTAATTCCTCTAATCCGGGGATGGGCTCATCCACCCAAGCCAGCACTCTCCTGTCACCTGTCCTTCCCCTGTATCCTTAAAGGTGTCCCTTTTGGGATACGGAGCAAAGGGTTGATACCTTTAACTTCCAGAACTTTGGTCGCTCATCTTTTACCCAGGGATGCCGTCCCTTGGTGTTTCTCCCCCTCCAGCTGTGTTCCCTCATAAACTGTTCCTCACTCCACTCATGGATATTCCCATTTAGAAAACCGCACTCTAGGGAGGGGATGACCAGGTTCCACGAAGGGTTTTATATCCCTTGCTTTGCTCAGAAATAATTTACATTTTTTTGTATTTCTACTATTAAAATCCAGTTTGTTTAACTTGCTGGTTTCCAATTACTACAGCTACAGAGTATTAACAAAACATGTTTTGTAAAAATGCATTATTTTCTAATCAGTATTCCACGGAGAAAAATGTTACTTCTTATCTAGCACAGATTCAAACAAAATACAGTCCTTAGAAATGTACAATTTGAAGACTGTAAAATGGGAAAATATATACATTAGCTGGTATGAGAGTTGCCTTGCTATATTGAGGCCATGTGCACAGGAGTTTTTCTTATTTAGCTCTCACCTCCTGTCTTTATACAACACCTCACTCTAAAAATAACTTTGCCTGCACCAGAAGTGGGAGCTGGAGTTTTTCAGGTCTAATAGCAGCTTTATTTTTTTTTAAATAAATTATGCAACTGGAAGTATGTGTGATTGTAAATATATCTATGTTTAGCAGCAAAATTTTCTCTGTAACTTGTTTTTGTACACTGACATCTGTGAATGAATTTTTTTGAGTAGGTTAATACCACGTAGTATGTAGATAAATCCTGTATTTGACAGTTAAAGGATGGTCGGATTAGTACTTTTTACTGAGTTGACAACCAGTTGTAACATTTGTAATCACTTGTCAAGAACTGACTTAGCATCCAAAGATGATTGGAACAGGGAAGCAGAGTTTTGCAGAACACTCTGTAATAGTAAAGCAGTCAATGAATTTCCAGTTTGTTTGTGAAATGAAAGGGAATACTGCTTAGTGCACGGCGTACAAGTAAATATTTATCAAAAGCCAGACACAAGGAAATCATTATTTGCCACTCCACCCTTTTACCTCCCTCATCTCCTCCTGATGTCTGGAAGAAAAAAAACAGAGTTTGAGCCAATGCAAGGAGAGTACCCAGAAAGGCACACAGAGGGCCAGTATATATTGAGCTGGCCACAGTATTTTGGTTCCTTTCACAGCAATACAAGGTGTGCCACTGTATCCTGTCCTGTAGGATCCGCTGGCCTCAGACATGGCACGTCTGGCCCTCTCTGTCTTCCTCGTACTTTGCTTCTCTTTGCTCCACTTCAGCTCCAGTCGTCCATCTCGCACCAGAAAGGCTGTGTCACCTCGTCAGTCTGGTATGTATGGACATTGCAAACAGTTCAGAAATAATGTGTTCACTAATGATGTTTTTCTGACCTGTTTTTCTTGCTTCTCCATTGAGATGCAGCTGCAGAAGAAGATGACGTGAAGTCCCAGCTTGACAGGCTGTGGCAGGAGGTGAATTCCCTGAAAGAGATGCAGGCGTTGCAAACAGGTATCACTCTCACTAAATATATAAATAAAGGTAGAAATCATGCAATAGACTGTGTGTGTGTGTGTGTGTGTGTGTGTGTGTGTGTGTGTGTGTGTGTGTGTGTGTGTGTGTGTGTGTGTGTGTGTGTGTGTGTGTGTGTGTGTGTGTGTGTGTGTGTGTGTGTGTGTGTGTGTGTGTGTAAATAGCTCTTATTTTATTGGTTTTATGTATAATATTTATTTTGACTTTTTATTGCACCACTGGAAGAGAATCCCGAACCAATCTTGTTGTGACACCTGTTGTACAATGACAATAAAGGATATTCAATCTATTAAAGAGTGAAGTGAGGACACGAGTAATTATATTGATAGATTGTGTGCGTTGTGAGATAAATGGTGACATAACAGATTTTGAACTTTTTGGTTTGCTAAGTCTCCAGCAGAGGGCAGCAGAACTGATTTCAGCTATTAAATGGTTCTGCACAAGGGAGAGGACTGTTAGTAAAAGGCCATTTATAGAGAATGTCAAAACCTGTATAATTATGTCCATAATGATTATTTGCTGATTCAACAGGAAACTAAACCTATTTTTAAACACTTTCTATATTATATAGTTACTTTACAATTCAAATGTATTCATAAAACAAATGCTTTTGTTTTCAGTGTGTCTCCGTGGCATCAAAGCTCACAGGAAGTGTTATCTTACAATTGAGGAACCCAAGCATTACCATGAAGCAAATGAAGACTGTATTGCACAAGGAGGAACTCTTGCAACACCACGGGACATGATGGAAAACAATGAACTGAGAGACTATGCAAAGAGGAGTGCTCCAGGATCCAAGGACTTCTGGATTGGTGTGGCAGACATAGTGAAAGAAGGCCAGTATGTGGATGTCAACAGCCAGCCCATCAGCTACTTCAACTGGGACCGCTCCAAGAAGCAGCCCACAGGAACGAAGAGAGAGAGCTGTGTTGCTCTTTCAGTGGTTGCACAAGGAAAGTGGTACGATGAGGTGTGTCGTAGCCTGAAAAAGTACATTTGTGAATATGTCATTCCCTAAAAGTGACAAAGTGGTTGTTGATGATTTAATGATCATTTATGCTGGTCAATGATTAAAAGTGTGCAACATCATATGTTTGTTGTAAAATCTGTGCCAACCAAAACTCTGACTTGTTATAGCCCATGTAAGATCAAATATATTTCACGAAAAGTGGATTTAATACACACTGTTCAGAGGTAAATGTAACTAGATTACAGTAAGTTATTTCTCTTTCTTTGATAACCGATATCAGACTACTTTATGATAACCGTATACAGTTTTTACACTGTTTACTACTGTACATCTGACCACTTCACTGTTCAATTTGAGGAAACAACAGAGGAGTGATTTGCTTAAGGGTAGCATGGAGGTAAATGGGAAGGTAATTCATTCACCCATCACTCATCACCATCACACCATTCAACTACAGAGTCTGTAAATTAACCTGCTAACAAAAATATCACTGTAAATGTATTTCTATGTATAACACGGAAAATAAATAGACATTCCAATACATCTATGACCTCTATACTCTTCTTACAAGTAGTAAATGGTTTAGACCTATTTACTCTCACACCTAACCTGTGTAACCACGCTGAACTGCGGGTGTAATACTTAAAAACAGACCTTCACATCAAACCAGTATGTAACATTGAAAAGAAACAAATAAAGAAAAGAAAGAAAGAAATATTGAAGACATATTTATAATAACTAAGTCAAGTAACTCAAATATAAAAACATATAAAGAATAAAATAGAGACCAGAGATATCACCATAACTATAATATACTATTTGCTGAGTATACACTGACCAATTGTGTTAATATACTACAATACACTGTACATTAGTGCAAGGTGGATGATTGCCCATGTGTACATTGAAACATGAATAATTTAGACAAAGTATATACATCTATAACAGTATATACAGACAGTACTTTAAAGATTACATATAGTTCATTCTTAAATATAGCAGATGTGATGGATAATGTCATGAATACAGTCCAGGTGAGCAGTCTGTCTTTACTATCAGAGGAGTGCCTTCCTGACGCAGAGGAGAGTCATTAAACCGACTGATGGCAGCTGGCAGGAATTACTTCCTGTAACGTTCTTTGTCAGAGAAACAAAGAAAAACAGACATGACGTCTGTGGTATGAATGTGCTCTGTGCATTTGTAACATGTTCTACAGTGCATGTCAGTGTTCATCATCTCTACGGTAGGTCCTGTGCACACAATGGCTACTACAGAGAGGTATAGATACATTTTCATATGGAGGTGAATCTACAGTAAAATGTCATAATCTGTCAATATTCATCATGAAATAATGTTGTGTATTTAATTTAGTTTAATCTATCATTGTCATCTATTAGTTGTGATCGGATTGTAAACAGGACTTTGTTAAATTCGAAAGCATTGCCAAACGGCTGACCCATAGCTGATCTGCATCATTAAAGATCTCCTCCAGACATATATTAAGACATATACAAAGACTGCTTGGAACAATAATGAGTGTCTGATATGTTTTTCCACAAAAAAGTATAATTACCATGTTAAAATCCAAATGTTCTGTCCTGTTACTTCTCCCTCATTAAAAATGCCAGCAACTATGAATATCTAACTATTTTTCACTTCAGAAGTTTATCTGCTGGACACAAGATGTCTCCTTGTTCACTGTAAGGTCCATTCTAAGGTTTTGTGCACTGGATTCTTCAAGTTTCCACATCACACTTGTGTAATGTGGATTCAATATTGAATCAGGATTTGCTTCCAAACTATTTGTAATGTCACAAATCATGCTCGTAGGTATGATTTGAGCCTTAAACTTAGATTTTCAACGAGGGCAGAAAAACTCATGAATGTGAAAATTGCCTTTTATTGTCAAACTGAACACGCATCATTCTGCACAGTGAACTTCAAACGTTTAACTATAGGAACTAGAAGGAAGACATATTTTTAGCCAAGGGGGAATAAAAGGCAGTGTTGGGGAGTAAATAGTTACATGTAACAACATCACGTAATTTAATTACAAAATAAATGTAACTGTGATCCATTACAGTTGCTGAGAAAAAAATGTGTAATTAAATTACATTTACTCAGGAAAATGTTGATTACAAAGGGGGTTACATCTGAAGTCAGACATTGTTTGCTCAGGAGGAGGGTTTTTTCCTCATTTTTTAATATTTAACATGTTACTGAAAACATATATTGCTGTTTTTAATTCTTTGAAAACAATATTTTTTATATTTTATAAATAAATCATGACGTGGGCTTAAATGGTGTCACAGTAACCAATTAACCCGATGCTAGACTTGACTTTTTTTCATAAAATATCGTTATTTTAAATAAAATCTACATGAACTAATAAATACATTTTCAAATGAGAGATACATCTTGCTTTATAAGAAATGATCTCACTAATACATCATGTCAGTATCCATGAAAAACACCTGAACTTAGATTTAGGTGAGCTAAATGGGTACACTTATCCTACCAGTTGAAAACATTTGTTAGAAAATTAGAAAATGAATCAAAGGATAATCATTTAAAAGTTACATTACGTTGATTACGTAATTAAAATAGTGACATTACTATACATTTTAAATAGGGTAACTAGTCGTCTGTAACCTATTACATTTCCAAAGTTACCTTCCTAACCCTGCTTAGTGGACGTAATAATGTGGTGTTCGTGTTTTGTTTTTTTTGACATATCTGTGCCCTCTTAAAAAACAAGGAAAAACACGCCTACGTCATCCTGCCCGCACACATCACGCACGCTGCTCTGGATGCAATGTGACGCCAAAGTCTCGCGGAGTAAAAACACCGGCCATCTTTCTGCGTTTACAACAGGACACTTTGTGCTCGGGTAGTGTGAACCGAGACCGCTGCCACCACTTTCATAATAAGCATACAAGTTTTTGGCAAGTGTAATTTTGTTATCCAAGCATTCAGACTTCAAACAAACCGGACACAAAAACCATGTCTTTGTTCACTGCTGAGTTGAGCCGCTGACATCCTGGTCCGGATCGATGTTTGTCTGAACTGTCGCCACAAATGGAAATGGTGCCGAGCGAGGAGAACCAGTTCGTACCTAAAGAGGTGAGCTTTTATCGCGGACTCAACCCAGGCCGGAGAACCAGTCTCTGGGGCGTTAGCTGTCACCCCCCTTTGCTCACTATCAATGTCTAAACTTTTGCACCACTTTGTAAGTTTACGATGTTGGCTTGTCGTCTAAATGCTAACAGTTAGCTCAACATGACTTGGACGGCCTAGCATGACACGGCTAACAGCTAGGACCAGTTAGCAGCTACTTTCTATATATTTCAACACAAAGTGGATTTATGTTGCCAGCTAAAGCGTTAGCACCATTATCTTCACATTAATGACTTTAATGACTATTAAAATGAACTTCCGTGGTTGACATCCTTTTAACCCCCTAAAACAAAGACGACACTTGTCAATATTAGTTAGCCAGCTTGCTCTTTATTTTGGCTAGCTAATGTCGTTAGCTTCAAGTATGGTTATTGGCAACAACTCCAGCTAATCTGGGTGTTTTTATAGTTGTTTATAAGTTGTTAAACCTAAAACAAATGGTTACCTGACTGGCTAGTGTAAGAGTAAGTTAACATGTATCACTAACACTAGTTTTACAGATATGGTTGATCTGATTAGTTGTTGTCCCTGTTTGGGGGGATTGTTTTGAATGAAGCTGTAAACGGAAGCGCTAGCTCGTCATATTTGGCAGCTAACGCTAAAGTGAAGCTAGTCGCGAAGATGCAGATGTGTGTAACATAACCATTAGTGTCAATATTAGTTATTCTTCTAATGTTTGTGTTGAATTATTTGTCCTCTTTATGCTAACATCCCTGACGAGCTCAGCTGACATGATAAGTTATTCAGCCTCCGCTTGTTTATTCTGCTGTGTTTGATGTTTACGTGTAACTAAAACAATAATCCATCAGTATTAATCCACATTGTTACAAATGCACGATGTTTTGTCACTTAAGTAGAAAAATAATCGACTATATTGCCACTGTCGTCTCCTTTTGATGGTTGGTTGCTGATATGTTAAGTCTGAATTAAACATAAACGTCATATAGGCTACTATTGGTATATTGGCAGTCATTTAAATGTGTTAATGTGTTTAATGTGTTATATATCTAAGAGGTTGTCGAAACTAATTTGGAGCTCCAATATTTAATTATGGGTGGTGTTTATTGCAGTTTGGCTGCATTTACGTCCGCTGCAGAGTCATACGTCAGGCGTGGGACGTCACTCATTGATATAAGGGACTGGTGGGGAAATTGGACTTGATGATGCAGCACACCACACTTCATTTTAATATAAGTCACAGTAATAGTGTCAACTTTTACACAACTTATTAATGGATCTAATAAAAAAAACACCTGGACAAGCTTATTGTTTACAAGGATGACTTGAGCTGGTGAGGAGTCAAACGGTTTGTATCCTATACATTTCACTTTAACAGCAAAGCAATGATTTTTAAGGCTTGTTTTCATAAATGATATTTGGCTGTTAAAAAAGAAAGCTACAATGGAGAGTGATTGAGAGAATTATTATGTTTGTAAATTTAACATTTATATTACCATGCAGGATATTAAGAACAGATTCTTATTTAATTGGACGGCCCGAGGAGTGCCAAGAGACACCTGAAAGAGGGGAAGGAGGGTAGGGGACAAAAAAGAAGAATAACTAATTAATCAAACAAAAAAGATTTACAAGTTTTAATCAAACAGAAGTAAAAAAAAAAATTAAAAAAAATTACAAGTGTCTTTAAAAATATCCATAAATAGGTAATCTGCTTATCACCTGTTTTATACAAAGGATCTAAATATAAACCCAAGAAATTATAAAATGTAAACAATATATTGATGTTAAAGCATCAATTTATATTTTAAAATATATAATTAGTTTAACCTACTGTTGTAAAAACATTTTTGAAAAAAAGTAAGAACTGCAAATGTTTTTTTTTTTTTTTTGTTTTTTTTAGATATATGTGCAAAGTCTGTTGTTGCAAATCCAGCTGCATTTTTGTCCTTTGGTACTTTTGACAAGCTGGTAGGACAGGAACATCATTTGTTGTGATCGTTGTCTAAACTTTATCAGTATTGTCAATGCAAAAACTATGCAAAGCTAGTATCACAAAATCTACTGAAATATTAGTTGCACCACTGAAGTTCTGTTGCTGAAATGATCATAGCATTTAAAGCTGTTGTGAAACAAGGCATAAGCTGAAGTGTAGGTGGGGTAGTGTTGACATGAGCTGCAGTTGTGGATGGAAGTGGAAGAGATGTGCACTGGGATAACAGAAATGATTAAGTTATTAAGGGCCCAAAGAAACCGCTGTGAAAGGAGAAGCCAAGTTAACAACCCCAGTTACGTAACCACACTCAACTCTGTGACTGAAGCAGGCTACTGAATGGCTTTATGTTTATGATGGTTTTGCTGTATAGATGGTAACAAAACCCCTTTTTCCAAAATGTCACCATATGTACATCTTTCTTTTGAAATGTTGTTTCTATAAGAATTAGGACTGGGCTGATACTGTATTTTTGTTGCAGATGTAGATACTGATATTAGGAAGTAAAACAATTCTGATTTTGATATACTTGCAGATAATCTCACAGCTACAAATTCACATTGTTTTGCGATGATCCCTCAAATGTGGTTATTTAACACTTGTGACAAAGATATGTAATGGAGGCATGATATTTTACAGTTTAACAATAAACATCATATAAAATGACATCGCTGCACTGAAACACTAAACTTCACTGGGAATGTATCTCTGTTGAGATTTATTTCATAATTACGTTTAACAGTGAGAGGAGTGACATTATTTGAAACCTGTAAAATTATTGGCCGTAATTGTTTTTTTAAAAGCAGGAATTAGAACGGTTTTGAGTTAACATTTGCATAGCTCATGATTTGTCATAACAAAGTCGACTTGTGTGACCCGACAAGTTTTCTTGCCAAACTGCCTGTTGTTATGCAGAAAATGCGTTGATAGTTTAATTATTAATCTTGTCAATCAAAAAGTTTCTTCCACAAGAAAATTGACTGCGCTGTACGTCACACTGTTTGTGTTGACAGCCTTTTAAAGAAAGACAGGTTCTCAAAACACATACCACCGTTCATTTAGCTGTAATAGCAATAAATATAAGGACATTAATACTTACTAAGCATATTTCTGTGTGATACTTACACAAGTTAAGACATGAAGCCATAAAAAAGCTCATGAACATGCAGGGTTAGCCATCTTTTTAGTATTAAAACTGAATTTGTTAAAACCATTAGTTTTCCATAGTTTAAATGTTTAGCATTCTTAAGATAACAGAAAGCTGTCTCAGATCACGTTCTGCTTGCTTTGCGTTATGACTTTGCTGAGATAGCTTTCGTTTTTCAAGGGGAAAGGTTAAGTTTTCATTTTGTAGTCATGCATAAAAACCTCCGTGGCTGTTATCACAGTTCTCTCACTTACAGCGGCACGAGGTTGCCATTAGTCTGTGAACCGATCCACATTTTGAGGTCACTAATTTACTTTGTTGATTCACGTTTTGAATCAACACAACATGAATTTATTGTTAATATCGCTCCTAAAAGTGGAGTTTCTTCCTCTGTCCTGGTCAGCTAACATTTACCACCCATCGTCACTACTTATCAGTGCTATTATTTGGATTTCAGTGTACAAATTAATGGTTGGTTCCTTGCCAAAGTGTCAGCTTTAGTCGACAAATGAACTGTCTACAGTAAGGTTTATTGAGATAAGATTGTTGGCTATTAAATGAACTCCTTCCATCTCTTGTCTTGTGTGTTTTTAGTTTTTGTGAGCAGATGTAGTTGCAGTGTATTAATAGATGTTTATGGGTACTGACACTATCTTAAGTCATCATTTTTATTCCATTTAGAATCAGTTACAGCCATAAACAAATACTGCCTTTGCTTTACCGTACCTGTGGCTTCATGTCAGCACCTTGTGATTATATCCATGGTAAAAATAACCTTTAATCTCATAATACACTTGTGTGTTGTCAGCTCCAGCTCCTATATAGGACCTGTTACTCACATTTTGCCAAGATCACAACCTGACTAACCTGAAAAAAGTCCTGTAATTATCACTCTTTTACTAGCCAGGAGGTTTATTTGCCAGACAAACAATTTTAGGTACGAGTTTACCCGTCAGCATGGTGCATCCTAAATGTGTTTAGGGTAATTAGAAAGGTATGTGTTACAATTTCTGTTTATTGCTGTGTGTGTTTTGTGATGCTCTTCATTCCAACTGTCTCCACATATTATCAGGGTGCGTTTTGGAGTTGCAGACAGAGTATTTTTGATGAAATGATGAGGATTTCTCAGGTAGCCTTGGTGTGTGTGTGTGTGTGTGTGTGTGTGTGTGTGTGTGTGTGTGTGTGTGTGTGTGTGTGTGTGTGTGTGTGTGTGTGTGTGTGTGTGTGTGTGTGTGTGTGTGTGTGTGTGTGTGTGTGTGTGTGTGTGTGTGTGTGTGTGTGTGTAAGAGAGCTCACAAATTAGCATGGTGTTATATAGTTGCATGAAGCAGCACTGTGATGACCGTCATACTGGAGAGTGAAGACACAATCCAGACATTCTTCAACTAGGAGGAAGCTTCACATGTAACAGCATCATAAGAGACGCGCACATTTAAGGATGGATAACATTTCAAATCAACAATTCTTTTCTATAAAAAAACTGTCAATTTAAAAAATAAGCAAAGCTTCTCAAATGCATCAGTGTTTCATGTTCTCGTGACAAAATATCAGAACAAAGTGTTACCTCAATATCATAGACATTTATCAAAATGATGATTTAAATACAGCAATGTATGATCAAATACAAGTAAACATTGTATTAGCTAATAGCTGATCAACTAAAGCTGCATTGGATCATTATGTGTATGTGCTCAATATTGACTTTCCTAAACTTTTACACAATAGTAATCAATTGTTTTCAGTTCACTGAATTAAAATATTTTGTAGCTGGTCACCATTATGAGAAGTTATGAAAAGTGGTCTGACAATATAGAGATGCATCAATCCGACTCTTTCAGTTCTGATACCTGGGCTTTGGGTGTACCAATGTTTAATTAATAAGCTGTATGTCTGAGAAACTGGGATAATTCTTTTATGTGTAAGGCCAAATCAGGCTTGACTTAAACATTTCATCTCTAACTTTGTAAATCAAAATGTAACAAATAAATACATCAATTTATTGAATTGTTACCAACTAATGGTATCCGGTACCAGATTAGACCATTGTCATCAATACCCGATCCAGCTATTGGAGTCAGTATGGGACCGATATTGGTGCATCTTTATGACATGATCTTTGTACACTCAGCCCATTAGTACTTGCTAAGTGGATTTTTCAGCCAGTTTTTATTTCCTGAGTCGTCAGTATGAGCTGTTAGTCTGCCAATCATTTAAGCCCGACCAGGCACAGACAATCAACTATGAGGACGGTTTAGATTACGAAGTGACTCACTGCCTCTTGAAACTCTTGATCCTGTTGGAAAACAATTTAAACTAGGTGTTACACAATTAAATGAAGCATGATTCAGCAATGGCATGGCCTTTTTTTCTTTTTCTTTTTTAACCTAAAGTAACTGTGTATATGTGTGTATGTTTTTTCTTTTGTTTTGTTGTTGAATTTTGAACCAAAGATCAGCAACTGCCTGGAGAGCTGGCATGTCCAGTCACTTGTAAGGATGGTTCTTACGGATGTCAGTGAATGAGAGAGCCTCAAGTCATCTGTTATACAGCCAACTTCAAATTATGTCTGTCTCAAGCAAATTCCTATTAAGCTTGTGCTGAATCATAAGTATAGAAGAGAAAATGTGAGCTTCTTTTGAAAGGATGTCATTGTGGTGGATTAGCTTCTGCATGTCCCTGCCATATCTGTTCATATTTTGTTGGCAAGGATTTCATTTGTTTATACAATTGGCATGAAAATTGTTTTGTCACTTACCAAGTCGTCAAAGGTTATACTTTAGAAACTTCTAATGTCCTGTATTTAGTCACAAAGACTAATGCTTTTTTTTCTAAATAGCATCTTGACCCATTGAATACATACATTCTCTTCATGAGAGCTGGGCACAGATAGCTGTGATACCTTACTTTAAAGGGATAGTTTGCATTTTTTGAAGCAGGGTTGCATGAAGTTCTTATACATACTAAGTTTATTACTTGCAGTAGATTGAGGTTGGCACTACCCCAGTTTGGAGAAGCAGGCATTAGTACTGCTTTAATGAGAGCTGCAGCGAAATGTATATTAGCCACGTTAAAAAATAACTCAGTTAAACATCAGTTTAAGTGTATTCTATATTTATAATATTTTCATCACTTTACCTTACCACCAGACAGTCCTTTCTTTTGGCACTACATTTTCTCAAATGTAGCACCGTTGCATTCCTACACATGGCAGGCACTGTATTACGCCGCAGATCAACTGTTCGGGCAGAAAGTGCTGTTGAAGCATAATACAGAGGGCAACGTGTAGGAATACAGAAGTTCTACATCTGAGAAAATATAGTGCCAAAGGAAAGGACTGTCTGACACCAAGTTAGAGTGATGGAAATATTCTAAATATAGCGTACACTTGAACTGATTTTCAATCTTTTTTAGGTGGCTAAAATACGTTTTGCTGCTGCCCCTGTCCACAACAGTGTATTGTTTAGTTTCCATGTTGGTACTCATGCCTGCTTCCCTAAATTTGTGGGGTGCTCACCGCCATCTACTGTTGGTCATGCCATTGACTTTATATAAATATGGACAACGATTCTCCACTTCCTACTGTTTTTGCAAAAGTGAAGCCAAAATATGCCCTTTCTGGCAGCTGCTATGTTGCTTGTGTGACGGTATTTGGAGCCAGAGTCTGCGCAGAATAGAAACCTGATCTCAAATCATGTAGCCTAAATGTAATGAAATTAGCAACATTTCCATTGAAACCAGGAATTGTATAATAAAAGAAAAAGTAAACAAGTTTATAAATCTGACCAGATTTTTACTCAACTTGATCTTTTCCAGAAATGTAACTCAACTTGTAACAGATAGGTCGTATCAGTACTGAGGCATGACACAGAGTGGTATTTTTTCTTATGTGTACTGGCTTATGTTTCTGATAATAATAGTACAAAATGTTGTAACAGTTTTATTTCAACACTTGGCTTTTCACTGGTACACAGCGCCGATAACACACAAAGTACAGAACAAATATACAGTCAGCACACCATGCTAACTGCTATCATCTTGATTTGCAGATCCAAAATGCAGCAGAGGAGCCGAGAGTGCTGTGTATAATCCAGGACACCACCAGTGCAAAGACAGTCAATGAGAGGCTGACCCTTAACCTGCCTGCTTCCACCACCCTCTCTAAACTTTATGAAGATGTTGCCCACAAAGCGGGATATGTCAATGGCACCTTTGACCTTGCCTGGGGAAATACTCTGGACATGGTTAGGACATTCATTAATCTACACCGTTACCCTTGTTTCTGCTCACGTGTGTTTAAGGTTTTCCACATTACTGTGCACAGCCTTCACTGTAATTATGGATCTCAACTGTGTGTTGTGGGCTGCAATGCTCTGTCAAATCAAAATTAGGTCAAGGTAAAAGGTTAAAATTGGTATTGTTTACCTTTCCTTTTTTTCCATTGTTCAACATGATGGTGGCACCTAACAGGTGTGAAGGGGGTGTAGCATTTGAAAACGGGTTTATTGGCTTGATCGTGTGTTGAAAGTGTGAGGTTTGCCAACAATAGGCACCTTTTCTCCCCAAACTTTACTCAAGTGTCCAAACAAAAACCTAGGTTATTTAAAGTGATAATTTGCATTTTTTGAAGTGGGGGTCATATGAGATACATATCCATTGTCAGTATCTTAAACTGCAGTAGCTGAGGGTTGGCACTCCTCCAGTTTGGCGAAGCAGACAGGAGTATTAGCAGTACCGGAAACTAAGCAATTCACTTCTGCAGACGGGGATAGCAGCAAAACAGCCCTTTCCTCTGGAATTACATGTTCTAATCTGTATGTAAGCACTGTCTGGCGGCAAGTTAAAGCAGTGAAAAAAATCTAAATATAGCATAGGGGTAGACCTTTATTCAGATGGCTAAAATAGGTTTTGCTGCTATCCCCGTCCACAGCAGTACATGGCTTACCTACTATGCTGGTACTCTTGTCTGCATGTCAAAATGGGAGCATGCAGACCCAAATCCACTGTAGTATTAAACTGACTAAGTGCCTCATAAAAAAATACAATCTATCCCTCTAACCTTGAGAAGCCAAACTGTCTTCCCGATACTGTAATAACTTAGATTGTTTAAGATTCGTGTACACTGTTTTAAGTATCAGGGTAGATGGTGAAGTGAAAGTTTGGGGTTTGACGTAGTTGAGGTCAGTGTACGTGTTATTCTCTGTGCTCCATGTTACCTCTTTTCTAAAAACTTCTACAATAAGCATTAAATACAATAATTAACTGTCCAAGAGATTTATATGAGGACACATGGCCTCTTCAACTCTACTCTGGGGAAGCAGTGCCATATCATGACCTCAGAAAAGCTGATAGCAGTAGTGATATGTTTTAAAGTCAGACAGCCAACCAGCCAACACCTTTTTTCTTGCTGTCGGTGTTCAAAGAGAGATTTTTCCATACCATTGTGCCCTGCAACAAAAAAAACCCAAAGTGTGTAAGCATGGAGTTGCTAAGAACAAGCACTGTTATGTTAAACTGTCATATTTTAATTTCTAATGTACTCAGTGTCTGTGCTTGTGTACATACTACTCCCTTTTCTTAAATGAGCCCCATGCTAATCCTGCTGCTGACCCAGGCCAAAGCCCAGGTGCTGTGCCTGTTGTTATCTCACTGAGTAGGTCAGTGGATTAAGCTACTGTATGTTTCCACTGCAGCACTCTACTTGCTCGTCCTCAGCTTGCCCAGTAGACAGTCTTCTGCTACGCAGCATTGTTCACATGTTGGCTTCAAGCTACTTTCCGCGTCAATACAGAGAATTTACTGAAAATGATTTCAGTGGGAATCTAAGTCTTGTGAGTTTATTATTTGTAGAGTGCAGAAAACATTTATTTTCAATGTTTCCTGCTGTTTGTTAGCATTTTTCCAGGAATAATTTGGCTCTAAACAAAACCTGCCATTATTTGTGATTTTTATTTTTACTTTGCCTCCCTCTAGGCACCACTGGACCACAGCAGTGAGATGTCACTCTCAGACTCTGGGTTTGAGCCTGGTGGTAAGAGGAATTTCCTCCAGCTGACAGACAAAGATGGAGAGCAACCCCAGACTGTATCGGTAAGTGGCATAGAATTATCAAACTGAATTCTTTATTTCTTAATTTCCAGAGTTTAAGATTTAATGGCATCTAGTGGAATGGACTTGGCAGAAATGGAATATAATATTTATAATTAGGCTTTAATTATTGTATAATCACCTGAAAATAAGAATTGTTGTGTTTTCATTAGAATTAGCTCTTATCTACATCAGGAGCAGGTCTTCCTCCATGGATCCCACCATATTGCCCCGCCATGTTTCTATAGTAGCCCAGAACAAACAAACAAACCATAACTGGCTCTAGAGGGTCATTCACAGTTAGACTTACGGTATTTCATTAAAAGGTTTCCTTTCTGTTTGTGTGTGTTTTTCAGGATGAGTCAAGAACAGCAGATAGCAGTGGAGTTGATGATAGTTCCCAGGAGCGGTTCATTGGGCCGCTACCAAGGGACAGCACAGCAGGCTGCAGTGGTGATTACAGCAGTCCATCTTACTCCTACTCCTCCATCCTCAGCAAATCTGACACAGGTGAGGTTTGGTCACCTATCAGATATATGATATCACTCCTTTTGTACAACCCCAGCTGACTTCTGATTTCTTGTCATTTGCCCCCACTGTAGGTTACGTGGGCTTGGTCAACCAAGCTATGACCTGCTACTTAAACAGTCTTCTACAAACACTGTACATGACCCCGGAGTTCAGAAATGCACTCTACAAGTAAGGAGTTATGTTCCTACAGGTCTATGTGGAGTTACTGGCAATATTTCAACTGTTAAAATCCTTCATTTATTTATTACTCTATTATTCAGCTGGGAGTTTGAGGAGTCAGAAGAGGACCCTGTCACCAGCATTCCCTACCAGCTGCAAAGGCTGTTTGTTCTCCTGCAGACTAGTAAGAAACGAGCAATTGAAACCACTGATGTGACGCGGAGTTTTGGCTGGGACAGCAGTGAGGGTGAGCTTTTGTGGTCTCCTATGACTAGACTCACATGGCTTGTGTGCGTATTTGTAAGAGAGACACCATGTGCCTCTGCATCTGTACATTATACTTTTTGTACTTTTGTTTTTAGCTTGGCAACAACATGACGTCCAGGAACTGTGCAGGGTCATGTTTGATGCCCTGGAGCAAAAGTGGAAGCAGACTGAACAGGTAAGAGAAAGCAAAAACTTTGCTTAGACTTTTAACAGCAAAAAACCAGCAGCCATTCTAAGGACTCCCCCCACAATCAAAACAAAAGGCCTACTGTGGGGAAAAGTGAAATGTGCCAGTATGCCTCAGGGTTAGCTGGTCCTTATCTCAGGAGTGGCTATAAACTGCAAACACTTAATCCAGTGTGCGTATGTACAGCCATGTGGTCTGTACACATGAGCTCCTAGTTAGGACAAAATGAACGCATGTGATTGAACCTCATTAAAAATAAGGTCAATAACATACCACTACAATGGATAAATATTTTACTAAGTGGGAATTTTAAGTTAGAAACAGCATGTTGTAATATATGGTAATAGAACATAAAATACAAAGATTTAGATTATTTTTAAGACCTAGTTAAAATGTTTTATGTGAAGCTTTAATTTTTAGTCAAGATGGGCATATCTCTGTTATTTAATGTCCTGTGTAGAGACACAAGACTAGTTACAGCAACTGCTCTCCATGTGCCAAATTCCATTCTCCTTTAATGCTAACATAGCATATTAAAATATTGTTAACATGTTACTGTGCTAACTTTATGCATATTAACAAGCTAATATCAAACATGCCAGCATGCTAACTGCGCTAACGGCATTTTAGGGTTTTAGCTGTAGATCAAGCACATTTGACTGACAGAATGTAGCTTTAAACCGTTTAGCTAAGTCTCACATCATAGAGTTGATGCTGCGTTCATTTCACTATTATTGTAATCATGAGTTTCTAACTTGAAATTAACATTTACTTTCAGTTGTGACTGTGACTGAGAAACTCTGATTTTTCTGAAAGCTACAATATATCCAACTTTGTGCCTATGGGAATACTTGAAAATCAAGCTAATATGGATCCCATATGTCAGCCAAAGTCAGTTGATCAATGTAATAATGTCCAATGACTGAAGTGCTCTCAAGTTGTTAACAAGTTCTTTCCCATCTCTTCCCTCTAACATGACATAAATACTACATTATCATGATGAGCTGAACCCTCACGTTCGATAAAACCTTACATTTTTCTTCCCATAGTGGTAAGAATATAAGAACTGTCTCATTCTTAACAGTTTGTGGTGGCAGAGGGTTTCCCACAGCAGTAAATGCACATTGAGGCTGTCTGTACTGAGGAAATTTAGCAAGAATAAATTTGGTAGCCAAAAGCAAATACTTTATTTTTACAAGTGAAACACGTCTGTGAAGGCCTGACTGTCATGCCCCCGAATCCTCAGGCTGACCTGATCAACCAGCTCTACCAGGGGAAGCTCAAGGATTATGTCCGTTGTCTCGAGTGTGGCTATGAGAGCTGGAGGATTGATACATACTTGGACATCCCTCTTGTAATCAGACCCTTCGGAGCCAGCCAGGCCTACGGCAGTGTGGTATGTTTCTTTACATTACATTTATGTCAAAATTTCACATATTGGCATCACATCAAGGCTGCCATGACTTCACTTCTCACAGCTAATGTCAAATTAGTTTATGACCACTCAGTAATTAGATCTGCCTCTAAATGTACCTGTAACGAATTTTGCTGCCACAGGAGGAGGCTTTGCAGGCATTCATCCAACCAGAAACTCTGGATGGACCCAACCAGTACTTCTGTGAACGCTGCAAAAAGAAATGTGACGCCCGCAAGGTGAGCACACTGAAAATGTGATGTGGGAGTTGTGTTCAGAGAATACAGTGTTCTGTTATTGACCTGCGTACCTCTCTGATACATTCCTCTCTGCACAGGGTCTGAGATTTCTGCATTTTCCCTACCTGCTGACACTACAGCTGAAGCGGTTTGATTTCGATTATACCACTATGCATCGCATCAAGCTCAATGACCGCATGACTTTCCCAGAGGAGCTTGACATGAGTCCTTTCATTGATGTGGAAGATGAGGTATGGGTCAGCTCAAATTAGATTTTTTGGTCCCCTTTTTATTTTACTGTTAGCCATGAGTATCAAATTATCAATTACTTGCTGTGACTCTAAGTTATGGTTGGAAAAAGATACATGTGCCACACTCGACTTCATTGTGTTTTCTGATCATGTAACATCTTTATCACGAAGTCCGGACCAGAGATACTTGGAGTTTTCTTTTGGCTGAAAACAAGGGAAAGACAAATTAATTAACACCTCTATATAGACAACATGTGACGTATTTTGTTTTCTCCTGTTTTATCTTGAAGGATGCTTGAATTAATCTGTTAATTATTCTCTTGATTAATTAATAAGTTGTTCAGTCCATAAAATGGTGAAAATTGCCAATCACTGTTTCCTAAAGCCAAAGATGACATCCTCAAATGTCCTGTTTTTCTGACCAACAGTCCACAACCCAAATATATTCAGTTTACTGTCATAAAGGACTAAAGAAACCAGAAAATATTCATATCTGAGAAGCTGGAATCAGAGAATGTGGACGTTTTTATCTTTAAAAATGCTCCAAATGATTAATTGATTGTCATAATAGTTAATGATCAATTTAATAGTTAGCAACTAATCAATAGATTGTGAATCGAGAAATGTTTTCAGAATTTAAAAAATAATCAATATGGGCAAAAGTATTTTCAAAATCTACTACCAGTATTGACAACCCACAACATTTCTGTATCATTAAAAAGAAACCCCCTCTTAATTCTGATGTGCTTTTCGTTTGTTTTGTTTTTTTATGGCCTCCTCTGTAGAAGTCTCCTCAGACTGAAAGCTGCACTGACAGTGGAGCAGAGAATGAAGGTAGTTGCCACAGCGACCAGATGAGCAATGATTTTTCCACAGATGATTGTGTGGATGAGGGCATCTGCCTGGACAGCACTGGCAGCACAGAGAGGGTGTTGAAGCCAAAGGTAATCATCATCCTGAGCACTTACTGTATTGATACTGTTAATAGTTATAAATGTGCTAAATGTATATTAAAATGCATACAACCAAACAATACAAGCAGTTGCAGATGCTACAAGGCACAAGGGATCACTGAGAGTCAAATGAAAACTATGGGAGATTTTGGAAGATCATTTGAAAACTCCAAATTAATTTTTTTCATAGAACAAAATAGACTGTCAGAGAGCAGTGAAGGTCTTCTGAAGGTTTGTTATGGCTCAACATCCGACTAGGACACCCTGTTTTGGTTTTTAATTTAATTTTTGTCTCATCTGTTGCTGCTGTGCCATTATAGTAATGAGAGGGGATTCCAGGAAATGTTTTCGAGCAACTGTCTGCTGTCAGTCAAAGCTGAAAAGTGTGACCCTTTACTTCCTTGTTTGTGTTATGTGAAATATCTGTTTCTAACTTTGCAGGTCATGGTGGTTTTCTTACATAAAACTGTCTCTCTGCATGTTTTCCCCATTAATACACTCAATATTTACCGGATTCGAATGTAGCATATATTATGCCTATATCCTGTCCTTGCAAATTAAATAGTATTGGAGGATTTTAGCATTGTGAACATCAGTCCTGCATGTTGAGCTCGAATATGATGATACAAGTTGTTTTTTGCTTTTGTCTGAACAAAAATATTTTTTTTGTCTAACCTCAGAGTTTACTGACCTTTGAGCTGTTCTCCGTCATGGTCCATTCGGGGAGTGCTGCAGGTGGCCACTATTATGCCTGCATCAAATCCTTCAGCGATGGCCAGTGGTACAGCTTCAATGATCAGCATGTTAGCAAGGTCAGCATCAACCCTTAAGTGACCTATTTTGTCCTCTTGCAGCACTTAAATGTCAGACAGAATGACGAATCGGACTATTTAACTGCTAGACCTATTTATACATACTTTATTATTTTAAGACACAAATGCACCCCATGCCCCTGTCATTTTAAAACACACCTTATTATTGGCAAAGCAATTTCTGTTGAAAGAGTGTCAGTGCCTTCTATGTGTTAGTTTGTTTTTTTGTTGTTTTTTTTTTGGCACTGTATAGTTTTGACAAAAATGTAAAAAAAATAAATTTTTATTCGTTTTTCTTTTAGAACAAAACAACATAAATGCGCCAACTGGGCACAAAACGCATAACATGGGGAGGATCTGAGTGTTAAATAAGACAGCAGAATCAACATAAATACAGTATACACACATAGACACATGTACCCACACCCTTACTTATCTCGACAGCTCAGTCAGTTTACACATAGTACTCGCATATAGACACATATTCACATATATACACACCATACCCACTACTACTTGTACAGCATGTGTCTTTGTATACCACATCTTTGTTTTTACATGGGCTCATACATCTAAACCGAAAAACATAAAGATTCTGCACTTGGGAAAGGGGAAAATCCTTTTAAATTTGGAAGGTATGACTCAGGTCTTACACTTGACACATAAGAGAGCCATTTTGACCAATTTTCTTCAAAAATATCAATTTGATGTCTTAGTTTAAATGTGATCCTCTCCATCACTTATATATTATAGATTATATCAATCCATTAATTTATTGTTGGTTTGTCCTTCTTAAGCCATTTTCTGGTAAAGGCCTTTTTCCATCCCACTAACAACACTCCTAACAGGTATTTATCCTGCTTTGCGTATTCTAGTCCGCTCAGATCACCAAGATACATGATTTTAAAGTTTAAGTACATTTTCTTTTTAAAAACAGCTTCCAGGACCCCGTGAACATCTTTCCAAAATGGAGCCACAGAGGGACAGCCCCAAAAAATATGATAGTGGTTTGCTAATGTGTTTCCACAGGAAGTCCAGCAGGCAGTCTGATTTGAATAGTTAGTCTTTTGCGCCAGAGTGCTAAAGAATCAAGTCACATTCTTCCAACTGAATTCCCTCCAGGAGGGGGAGCTTGTCATTGTCCATTGCTGTTTGCAGATCCTGTCCCACTCTTCCTGTGATACTGTGAGGCCTCCCTCTGCTTCCCATCTTTCCTTAATGTACAAAGTATGGTCACTTTTTAGATTTTGGAGAGCCTAATATAGTTTAGATATCATTTTTTGGAGGGTAGCATTTTTGTAAGCTCTTTGAAAGATGTTCAGAATTTCTTCCCTCCCTGAGGTAGCATCCCTTGGGATTTTTTTGTTCACAAAGTCTCTGATTTGTAAATACCTAAAGTGATCTTGATTTTGTAGGCCAAATTTATCCTTAAGGTCCTGGAAGCTCAGAACTGTATCCTTATCTAGGAGTGTGCAGTATGCCGTAAGCCCATTCCCTATCCAATTTTTAAACCGTGTATCATACTTATTGGGTATAAAATCTGGATCATAGGCAAACCATTTAAACATTTCAGTCTTTTTTTCTCAATTGATACCTTTTAATTATTTCATTCCATGTTTTTAGGGGGCCCATTATCCAAGGATTATTAGGGTCCGAAATGTGATTAGTTGATGAGGGGACACCAACCAAAGTATTGACTGGTAATCCCTTCACCATAAACATTTCGATGTCTTTCCATCTCGATTCATAATTTGGTATACACCATCCAACTAGTGGCCGAATTTGAGCTGCTTTATAGTAATTTCTCTGACAGGGGAGAGCCAATCCACCTTTTTTCTTTGGTAATTGTAGAGTTTTGTATTTTATTCTTGGCTTTTTCCCCGCCCATATAAATCTGGAGAGGATTTTATCAATGTGTTTTTAATTGGCAGATCACCCAGGATGATATCAGAAAGACATATGGGGGATCCTCAGGGAGCAGAGGCTATTATTCCAGTGCCTTTGCAAGGTCAGTTGTCTCTCATGTCTGTTTCACATGATATGCTTACAGTACATTGACTTATGGAATAGAACTGTAATGAACTTTGATCTTTAACCTGTAATTTACAATTTATCCCTGTTCAAATAAAAAACAAGCGTGACCTTGTTTTATACTACATTCACTGACAAGACATTGTTTTTTTTCTCCCTGCAGCTCTACAAATGCATATATGCTGATTTATAGATTGAAAGATCCCTCAAGGAATGCAAGTAAGAAATTCATTCATTTAAATCTGCTGAGACACCAACACAGATATGACAAACAGTGATGGCCTCAAGATGTTCTAGGACATCATTTATTCTCATTTATTCCGTCACATTGTTGATTCTCCTGTCTGAAAGACCTACTGCACAATCAAGTATCTGCTACTCTACAGAACTGAAATAAGAAATAATCAGAACATGTCTGGTTTAAGCTACAAAATTGTATTTAATATTTAGAAACTTTCCAAATTCATCAAAGGTATTGGTGCTGGCCATTGTTGGCCTTGGTTTACCAAAGCATGAGAATCAGTAAAAGAGAATGTGTACATGAATAAATACCAGCTATATGTTTTGATAAGATAAGTAGATTTAATGAATATATGTCTGTCCTGTCTGTAGAGTATTTAGCCGCGGATGACTTCCCAGAGCACATAAAGAGTTTGGTTCAGAAGGAGAAAGAGTCTGAAGAACAGGAAAAGAGGCAGAGGGAGATTGAGCGCAATACCTGCAAGGTACATGGTCATTTAGCTTGAATCAGGAACCATTGTTCCTCTGAGTGAAAATCAGTTCATGCATAGCCTCTTTTAAAAAGTATTTTTATTACTGTCTTACTTTTCTCTGTTCAGATCAAGCTTTTCTGCATGCATCCTGTGAAAATGATGATGGAGAGCAAGCTGGAAGTGCACAAAGACAAAATTCTCAGAGAAGCAACAGAAATGGCCTACAAGGTTTGTTGGTTTATTTGTTTTCCAGCAACATGGCATTCAAGTATCCTTGAAGGGAACTTGGTGGTGCATTCACCTGTCTGCTTCCACATAACATGTAACTTTGACAAACTGAACAATAATAAATACTGGTTATTTGTCCCAAAATACACTGATTTACTTGTGTTGTTATGTTTCTGTGTTCTGTATTTCAGATGATGGAGCTGGAGGGAGTGGTCCCTCTTGACTGCTGTCGCTTGGTGAAGTATGATGAGTTCCACGAGTACCTGGAGCGCTCCTATGAGGGAGAGGAGGACACACCGATGGGCCTGCTCCTGGGAGGAGTCAAGTCCTCATACATGTTCGACTTGCTACTAGAGACCCGCAGGCCAGAGCAATTGTTCCAGCCTTACAAACCTGGAGGTCAGTGGCCCAGTACTGTTCAGTCAATGAAACCTGTACATTAGGAATGTGTGTAAGTGATGTAGATAATCATATTTTATTAAATGTTTTTATTAGTCCTGCACAGGTAATTATGTACAGTCTTCCAAGTATGATTAAAGCCCAGGTAGCAGAGTGTACATGACCAAGTCAACTCTACAGACAATGGCGACCAACCAAGATGGCTGGTAGTCATTAATTGTAGATGCGCAAGTGGTCAGAATATAAAGCAAAATCATTTTGATTTTGACTTCAACCATAATTGTAAGTGGTGCTTTATGTCTTTGTGCATGTGTCTTCCTGTTTGTTTGTTTTTTACAGAGGTGATGGTGAAGGTTCATGTTGTGGATCTTAAGACTGAGACCATCACCACTCCAATCAGCATCCGGGCATACCTGAACCAGACCATCACTGAATTCAAACAGCTAATGGCACAGGTTCGCTACTCCTCTCTGCTTATATATTTACAGCTCTATCTTCTCTTCTTTCCTTAACTTTTTATTTTAAACATCAACACAAAATAATTGTCTTCTTTGGAAAACATTTCTCTATAGCCATTGTTATAGGGCTAAGTGCCAGTTTTGCAGACTTTAATTTTACACACCTGTTTCTTCACAGGCAACAGGGCTATGTGCAGAAACGATGCGTGTGGTTCTTGAGCGCTGCTATAATGACCTCCGGCTCCTCTATGTTCCAAACAAAACACTGAAAGCAGAGGGTTTCTTCAGGAGTAACAAGGTCCATACATTGTTTGTCTTTTACTACATATGTGTTGCCATTGTGTGATGTCAGCTTTATGTAAAAAATTGGTACTCAGAAAATATATTTGAACTCTTCTTAACATTATGAAGTAAAATTTTTCACCTGTTTTGCATTTTGTTTATTTATTAGGTTTTTGTAGAGAGCTCCGAGTCAGCAGATCATCAAGTCGCTTTCACTGACTCACTCTTGTGGAAACTGTTGGATCGTCACGGGAATACGATCCGACTCCTGGTCTTGCTGCCTGAGCAGTCTCCTGGCACACTGGCCAACAGAACTCTTTGCCAAAAAGTAGGGGGTGACTCTGATGTGCCCTTTGAGGGGTCAAAGGGTAACAGGAAATCTGTGGAGGCCATCCTCGAGGAGAGCACTGAAAAGTTAAAGAATCTGTCTCTGCAGCAGCAGGGATCCAGCACCAGTGACAGCCAGAAAAGCTCTGATGCAAGCGACTTTGAACATATCGAATCCCCAACCCAAGAGGCCGACTCAAACTCTTCACTCTGCGTGGCTGCAGACAACAGAGAGTTGGAGAACCGGATCAGAGCAACAGCTGGGTGCAGCGGCGGTGCCTCCTCTGACCCAGAGAACCACTTTGCTTGTGAGGAGCGCTCGGACTCTGAGGTAAACAATGACCGCAGCACCAGCTCAGTGGACAGCGACATCCTGAGCTCCAGCCACAGTAGTGACACACTGTGTAATGCAGACAGCGGTCCTATCCAGCTGGCCAATGGCTTGGACTCTCACAGCATCACCAGTAGCCGTCGCTCCAAAGCCCATGAAGGCAAAAAAGAGACCTGGGACACTGCTGAGGAAGACTCTGGAACAGACAGCGAGTATGATGATAATGGGAAGAGCAAGTCAGAGGCTCAGTACCTGTACTTCAGAGTGGAGCCTTGTTCCCAGGATGACTCCTCCTGGGATGCACAAAAATGTATGAACCTATATTTATGATGCAGACTTAAGTAATTACTATCTTTAAGAAACATAATGCTATTTTATTGCAAACACCATCTTACAGTTCAAACTGAGCACTATTGACTAAATCGAGAGAGTAAAAAGGAGCAAAACAAAATGATCCTGTGTTTTTCTTTCTTTAAAGAGGGGTGTTAAAAATGTTAAATTGTTGTTTCCTGTGATCTCCTTCAGGTTTAGTGATTCATGTGGACAAGAGGATAACATTAGCAGCATTTAAGCAGAACCTGGAGCCCTACGTGGGCGTCACCTCAACACAGTTTAAGGTGTTTCGGGTTTATGCCAACAACCAGGAGTTTGAGAGTGTACGGCTCAATGAAACTCTGTCATCGTTCTCTGATGATAACAAGGTAAGGATCCATTTTCATGAGTGATTTTGTTTGATTTTTGTTTGAGTTACTCAATACTTGATTATAATAGACTTGACTTAGACTAACTGACATTTCATTATGTTCCATAGATAACTATTCGACTAGGAAGAGCACTGAAAAAGGGTGAATACAGAGTGAAAGTGTATCAGCTACTAGTGAATGAAACCGAGGTAAGAACACAACTCATTTTCTGTTATTATCATCTATAAGATTGGGATTAAAATGACATGATTATGGTGATGAACATTGTGTTCCCTAGCCCTGCAAGTTCCTTGTGGACACAGTGTTTGCCAAGGGCATGACTGTCAGACAGTCAAAAGAGGAGCTGCTTCCTCAACTGAAAGAGCAGTGCAAGCTGGACCTCAGCATTGACCGGTAACCTCATACGTCGATGGACCACACATTAGTCATTGGTCAAATATAAAACGAGATAAAAGATGATATATAGGTGTGTACAAAACAAGTGGTGTGTGTGTGTGTGTGTGTGTGTGTGTGTGTGTGTGTGTGTGTGTGTGTGTTCAGGGTCCGTCTCAGGAAAAAGACATGGAAGAATCCTGGCACAGTATTTCTGGATTACCATGTCTATGAGGAAGACATCAGCATCTCCTCAAACTGGGAAGTTTTCCTCGAAGTCCTTAATGGTAACACTGGTTCTTCTATACTAGATACAAAGGATATAATAGACTGTATTTGTTTTTCTGGTACTTGAAACATCTGCTGGAGCTGCAATGTTAAAAGTTATTGTTAAAGATCAATATTTACTGCTGGTAATAAATCTCTTAAAGTCACATCTTCTTTTTGGCACAAACAAGTTGAGTTCAAAAGTGGGAAATCAAACAAATGGTAAAAATATCTATTGCTTCCAGAGACTTCAGGCAGTGTTCCATTATAACTTGGAAACCCATGACATGATGGCACACATGCTCTCTGATAAAAGTAGTACCAGAGTGCAGAGAAACATGTTTACATGTTTGACTGAACTCATTTCTCAGTTAAAGTGCAGCCTGACCCCTGGTCTACTTTCTGTTTGTCAGAACCAGAGAAGATGAAGTCCATGTCGCAGCTGGCTGTTCTGACCCGCAGATGGAGCCCTGCTACAATGAAGCTGGGACCCTTCCAGGAAGTGATTCTGGAGAGCAGCAGTGTAGAAGAACTGAAGGAGAAGGTATGTCTGACTCCTGTTCAATGTTTTTTACTTTATACACAGTTTACTGCAGTTCATAAAGACAGTGGTTTAACATAAACATGCACACTCATCACCACTCAAATCAATGCTGTCATATTTTAGTGAGTCATTTTGGGAGATTAACTTCATATTGGGGGGAAAAGATGAAAAATAATTTGCCTTGTCAGGTGGTCATAATGATGCCACATAAATTACTATTTGCTGTGAATGATAATTGAGCCTGTTTGTGACTCATTTCATTCTTATGTTTGCAGCTTAGTGAGGTCAGCGATATTCCACTTGAAAACCTGGAGTTTGCAAAGGTACGCAAGATGCACTGCCTCACACAGAATATTTGTTGCAATGTGTTGCTTTACTGTCACTCTCTAAACCTTCCCCCTGTCTGCTGTGTGCAGGGGAGAGGAACATTTCCTTGCGACATCTCTGTGTTGGAGATCCATCACGATTTGGACTGGAACCCTAAGGTGTCGACCTTAAATGTGTGGCCTCTGTACATCTGTGATGATGGAGCTGTGGTCTTCTACAGGTAAAAGAGCTCAAAACAAAGACTTCACTGATGTTTCTCTCCTAACATTTCCTGAGTTTTGCTAAATCATTTGACACAAGCAAAGTCTTGACCATAACATTAAAATGAAATTTAGAACTATAATAAATAACTCCACTTTCTATATTTACTAGTAACAATGTAATGATGTAAATTATCTCTGTGTACAATATTGTAACGACAAACATTAAAATAATTAATGCTTAAGACAGGTTGACCAAAATAAGATCTTTTTAATTTTTTAAAGATGTAAAAATGAAGATGCTCTAGGAAAACAGGTGTCCAACCAAAGTAAAAATCAGCAGAAACGTTATTACATAGTAAAACAATCCAGTTAAGGATAGACTATTTTTACTTTTAATGGTTTACATTATTTTATCAGTTGTTATAAGATCTCTAATGGTGACAGAATTGTGTGCTTGAACATTTTAGCTGTCACGAAGTGAAAAATATCCGCTTAGAATCTCTAATCCAAACCTTTTAATATAAATGTGGAACATTTTATGGCTGAGTCATCCTCACTGTGATCTGTGTCGGTGCAGGGATAGCACAGAGGAGCCCATGGAGCTGTCAGACGATGAGCGCAATGAGCTGATGAAGAAGGAGAGCAGCCGTCTGCTCAAGACAGGACACCGTGTCAGCTACTCTCCACGCAAGGAGAAGGCCCTCAAGATCTACCTGGACGGAGGCCCCGCCAAGGACCCGGGGCAGGACTGAGTCACAGCACACCACTCCTGGTTGTTTGGATGGCCTGGCTGATGCAGCAGAGCAGCCAGGCTACGGGACTGAACGTCGGGCCCCAATGATGACTTGAACATCAAGCAGCGTTGGGAGGCTGATGTGCTTTCAACCTCCACTCTGAGCTCCAGTACTCAGGCTCAGAAACCCTATTGTGCACTATAGTGTATTGTACTGTAAAGTTTAAAGGGAAGTACAAAAGCTATTCAATACAGAAAAAGAATCAAATACTGTATAGACAAATCAATCGAGCATAAAGCTCCAGAGATGGATGCAGAGATGTTAGGACTGTGAAACTGGGCTGGAAGGCATCCATCCTGTCTATTTAAGTCTCCTGTCTCCTTTCACACCAGTCTTTGCTCCCTGTCACTGCGTGTTTCTCTTCCTGTTTTGGCACACATGTGTTGTCTGTATTAACCATTAATTTAGAAATGAATTTATTTTTGTTTTTGCACCATGTGAACTGGGTGTACATCTCTAGTGTCATCCACATGTGTGTGTGTGTGTGTGTGGTGTTGTACTGAGGGTGAGGGAGCTCTCTCTGGGTTTTTGGCAGAGTGTGTGAGGTTGTTCTACCTGCTGCTGCTTGATAGATTGACACAACAGGGTGTAGAAAGCCTGCTGGACTTCTCAGTCTGCCTGGGCAACTGCTCTGAGGACTGAAGCTCAGCATCCCAGTCTCTCTGGGCTTCTGATGCTGCCACCAGCGATTCACTGTAGAAATGCCAATATCTGAAGAATTTCCTTTTTTTGGGTGTTGTTGATGTTTATTTCTTTGAGATTTAATATCCTGTGTGGAAATAGTTTAAGATGATTTTAGAAAATGTATTAAAATGCTTTTTTTCATAACTGCAGTTTTCTCTCACTGTAAATTAAAATCGCTTTTCAACTCACGTTCAATTTATGATACATTAATGTGACAAACAGCAGAGTTGGTGTTTAAAAAACATATATTTTTTTTAAAGCAATGCAGGTTTAAAGGTGCTAAAGGAACAGTTCAGAGATTATTTACATTTATACACATATCAAGATATTGCTTACATTAGTAACATGCTTTTCATGTTGCTGTACATTATACAAATCACATACAAGCATCATAAAGTATTGGAGACTGATCGTGTGTTTTTGGCCTGCAGAAATGTGCAATGCAGGTCGGAGTCACCTGAGTGGACAACAGCAGTTTGTCAAATCACAGTTTGCAGTAAATTGTAAATGCAATGGGATCAAAATCTGTGGCTGGACATGTATTCTGGGGTAATAAGTGGTGGTTAACAGTAATTTCTATGAAATATTTAAATTAGGATTCACAGGAAGGAGTTAAAGCAAAAATTAAAGTAGTGACTACTGACTTTCACTTGAGAAAGAGCACATTACACTGAGCCACATTCTAAAATTTGTTGCAGTACAATAACCCTATAACAAATTGTATCTTTGTGATACTTACACTGACTATTTTGGGAACACAATGTTATAGTTGAATGAACAGCTGTGGAACATTGTCAACAAAAACGGATGAAAATGATTGATCACAGTGCATTTGGATCAACTGCATTAGGTTTTACATGTGTGCTTGATAAACTGGTTACTCCATTTATGTTTCTAAAGTTGGGAAGTTCCTCCCGGATCAGTGCTGCCCAACTCTCAATGGAGTATTCAGTTCAGAAGACCAAAACCTGGTGAATTATTACAGTTTAAACATGAAATCTTACTAATATATTTTGTGTATCTAAATGCAACCATAATATTAGTCATTGAATGCCAGTAGTCAAACATCAGAAATATCAAATCGTCAGCCATGGTGGACGTTTTCTTTTGCCGCGACAGTTGAAATATTGAGGTCTTAGCTGAAAAATTCAGGGCCTCTGGGACTGAGCAACATGAGGATTTTTAGCAGCAAGCAAACATTGGAAGGATCAAGCAGGAAGGTATGCCAAAACATTTTCTCAAGTGACATGGGGGAATAAAGGAAAGGAATAATAATTGTTAGTGACATTGAAATAGCTAAATGTTAATTACTTCTGGAACAAAAAATTATGAAAACAAACTTTCTAGGGGCCAATCATTGAAATCACTGTTGCAGTCCCTATGAAAAGTTTACAGATTACCAGAAAAAAAAACCCAACCTAAAACGTACATTTTCATATGATTAAGGACGATAAGCAGGGTAATTATTCAAAACCCAAACAGTGATTATTGCCTGCTTCTGTGATACTGGTGTTCATACAGTACATAAAGCTTCTGTTAGTGCGAAGCAGCTCAGTGGCTCAGTCTCATTCATATGGATCGATGCTCCTCAACTGCGTATCAGCTGGTGACAATGTGACAAAGGTGAGATCTGAACACTGAAGCAAGTAATCTAGAAATTAGTGTCTAGAGTCATATTCAGTGTGTTGCAGTTAATTTCAAGGTCTAGGATTAGCATTAGATAAAGGTTAAAGTTACAACTTTATATACAGATGCAGCAAATAGTCAAAGATTTTGTAAATATAGTGTTTCCCATCTCCTATTAGTGACTTTTATATCTACATTTTCAGGAAACTTTAAGCATCAGATCTCAATCACAGCAAAAATAATATTTATATTCTCAGCCATATCTCATGCAGTATAGATTTACCACCTTGGATTAAGTTGGCAAATAGAAAGTGCAATAAATTAGAGACACAATCCAGTTTGATTAGATTATGTAGTCTATCTCTGAATACAGAGTGTCTGTCAGATCCTCTTCACTTGAGTCCTCTCCTCTAAGGCACATGGACCCTCGCCTGTCAGGGGAGAGCAACATTTTTTAAATCCACACCAAATACAGGATTTAAGACATACTGTGCTGTTAAATGTGCTGCGTTAGGTATTGTAAGGTTAAAGATAGGGACAAGTGGCCATGTGCTCACCCCAGGTGCTGGCAGTGGAGGTCCCCCGCACAAGGACAATGTTTTCTGGGTCGCTTGTCCTGGATGTCCCAGGATAACAGCTCCATCAGGTGGTTGGAGGCACCAAAGCAGCGCTCACGCTCAATGGGCTTTGCAGAGCAGACGGGGAAGAGCAGGGCTAAAAACCCACACAGATACAGCCATACATTACTTTGAACACATTTGTAAAAATCAGATTTTGGTGTGATGTTGAACAAATGTAGAGCATCACAAAGCAACATATACTATACACACTGTAAACTCTACTGTACCTTTATGGAAAGCACAGCAGAGGTCAGGCTTGCAGTCAGTCTGATACTGACAAGTGCTGCCAGCTTCTCCTTTTGTTGCATTTTGACTGCACTGACCCCAAACACACAACTGTTCACCACAGCACTCATCATCTTTAGTACAGGGCTGAAACAACAGAGGAAAAAATAAAAACAACACACAATTAATTATAGTTATTATAGTCAAATATTGTTCCATTAAAGTAGCCACAAAACGTTTTAAAACATATTTCAGCCAACATATCAGCAGTTTCATCTGATTCAAATTTGCTCTTAATAATCATACAATAGTGCACGGCTTCAGTTCAACAATTCACAGGAGCATTTATGACATTAATAATTCTCTATACATGGTCTCTGAAAACAGTGCACCAAACATGTTCATAGTCCTGCATGTTCTCTACAGACAATTAATATGGTGATTCAGTAAACTGTGTTCTGATCATTTTGATACAGAGTTTTTCAGCGCAGGGCATCTTACAAGACAGATGTCGTCCTCTGTTTATTTATTATCCTGGTGCACTGTACCAGTGTTTGGCAGACTGCCAGTATCGGTATGCCTTTGCATTGATTTTTTACTCTGCCTCTCCAAGACCAATTTTTTCCAAAAAATAAGAAGAATCAGCAGTAATAACTGAGTCAGTCTTAAATAAAACAAAAGAGTGAGTCTCTACAGAAAAATTTCCAATATTATTTCTATTCTGGTCGTCCCCTGAGAGAGCAGAGGTAATGAAGAGCTCTTATTTAACCTTGACACGTGCTGTTCTTTCATGTGAAGCTCATAGGACAGAGCGTTCACCAACAACACACTCCAGTTACACTTCCAGACACACTGCAATGCAGTCAAAGTGAAACTCCAGACGCCCGGAAGTGACTGTATGATGTGTGTGTTTGAAGGAGACAGAGACAGAGAAACAAAACATAAAAAAATAATGAAAATAGTAAAAGACTTCCACGTAAAACCAGCTTAAGTTAACTTACAACATCGATTGCTTTGCAAGGTAGACACTTGGAGATGTGTGTCTCAGAGAGGCAGTACCTCCCTTTCCCACAGTCCTCATCAGTAACGCATCCCTAAACAGGAAATAGAGGAAGGATTACATTTCTGACTCATCAAGTTCAGTCCTAAAATTGTTCTTTGGCCCCAAGCAATCAGAGAGCCGTCCAGTCATTATGGCATACATTATATCCTGATGGTCCACTTTATATAGATATGATCCTGTATGTAAAATCCATTTTCTATTAAAAAAAAAGAATATTTCAAACAAACTTCCAATATATCAGACTTCTTTGGTGACCTTATCTGCATATTATTCTATCTTAAAGGATTGTCTTATCTTATATAATCTTATATCACCTCTACATTAGGCTACATTATCCATATTTGACATGCAAACATTTTATTAGGATCCATTAATTATTATTATATTTTTTTCTAATAATTGTGAGAAGATGCAAAGGGGGCAGGAAATGTATCAGTTTAAAAATAAACCTGCCATTGCTCCCTTGTGGACAAATGATGTAATGGCAACACTGTTAATTACCTTAAACATATCTGTGGCATGTCTCTGCTGCAGTTTTCTGTACTACTAATCTGCCAACATATTTGCCAATAAGCTAATAATATAAGACTCATAAATTCAGACTTTGGATTTGATACACACAAGTCACACTTAGCATTACTTTTAACTGTAAGACCAGAGAAGTAACATGTACTGTATCAACACTTGGGCTGCTGTATCATCAGGACCTTAATTAATCTTTTAGGTTACAAAGTCTTCAGTCTTCTTTGCAGACAGGAAACATATTGTATATTTATGGAAAACCAGGCGTCTCCTTCACTTTTATTTTTTACCTGTTGTGTGTAGACCTGCAGTTAAAACTAGGACAGACTCTTGTCCCAAAGGTACCATGTGAGCAGCTATTTATCTCTCCTGTTGTCCTCCTCAACATCACACTCTCATGTGTCAAAAAACACAAGTGAAAGTGAGTTCCAGAGAGCAGAGCAGACTTTGTGACTTATTTATCAACAATTGTGTATGGTTATCTTTTTTGCACTCAACATATCGGCTGTGAATCATCATTTTTCATGTTTTAACTTATGCATGCACAGCAAACAAATTATGACTAGAGTTGAATGAGGACATGAAATGTACCCTGTACAGCATCTCTGAGTTAGAGCCATTACGCCAAGTCAGCAGCTGGGATGCTGCTAACAGACATTATGCAATCTTGAGGCTTTTCTTGCTGAGAAATTCAAAGTGTGAGCACTCAAAGGACATCTGTTTAGAAAAAAAGATGTTCCACTTGACTGTATACACATTTAAGACTGTAGATAATGAATGAACTTACATAATCAATGTTGTTCCCCAGGTCACTGGACTGGACAGTTGTGGTAGCAATGTCATTTGTCTCCTGTGTGAAGATGGGACATCTGTTTTAAAGTCAATAAGAGAAAGAAACATTTCCCTGCACTTTGACTTTTTTAAATACGCTTACCTGGTCTTCAGAGGTGTGGACAGATTCATTCGCTTTGTCCAAAGGGTTATGAGGATGGGGGCTGACACTGGCACCGTCATTGTTCCTCTAAAAGGAGCAGACAGATTATTAGAGATTATTTCAGGTGTCAGATACAGAAATGCAATGGGCAGTCACTCCCATATTCTCACTCATCCCGCTGGTGCATCTGTCTCAGCTCTATCTATATTCATCTATTTTATATTAACCAAACATGAAAATATTTTACATTTCAGCAGGAGTGGTGAGTAGTGAAATAACGCTCTGTCGTGTTGAATACTTTGAGGTATAAACTGCCTGGCTTCATACCTCAGTCTTCTGTTTCTTCTCCTCTGGGAGTTGCTCCACTTCCACAAACATGCGGTCCAGCTCTGTTTGTCCCGGGGCGGAATTCTCCTCCAGGATTAGTCCTGAGTCTACTATCTCTGGGAGGATCCCATTGCAGACTGCTGTGAGAGCCAAAACTAGCAGGGCAACTCGCACCATCGTCATGTTGCTGCTGTTGCTGCTGCTGCACTGTGAAGAGGGTGTGGCGCTGATGATGCTCACAAACCTACACAGCGTCACACACACAGCTGATGCTCCTCCGTCACTGCGGGTCATCAACTCAGCCATGTAGGTCTACCTAACAACTCAACAAGGTCAAAACTAAACTAAAATTCGCCGCTTTTAGCAACATTATAACAAGAACATATGCATTTCTAAATATAGGTCTTAGCTACTAGGTGTTTGTTAAACTTTGGCAGGACGCCTCAAACATGGTTCCGGTCAAGTTTAACCGCCGTTCAGATTAGTACGCGAGGTAAACTGCAGGTAACCATAGCAACTTCTAGCACACTGTTAGCTAATTAATAATGTTCACTAACAATGAGCCTGTTACAAAACACACAATAGCCTACTCATATTATCTGTACGTGACCATGGTGATAATTGAGCTGTACATCCACCTTTTAAAATCAAATATCCAAAGTTTATGTTAAGCACAACAATTAGTCCCTACGAAAAACGACGCGGCAATTAGCCTCAGATTTAGACAGAAAAAGAGGCTAATTGACACAACAGGGTGTAAAAAGCCTGCTGGACAAGAAATTGTATTAAGCGGCTGATTCTCTATTTTTGTACCAATTACTTATGAAAAAGTGTTAGCTAGACAATATAGCAACACATTCAGCATTGTGAAACCTTTATTCTAGTTGTGAAAACAACATGATTTCACATACTGGAGCTGTGTTTGAAGAGTCTCTGGGTTAGAGTTACAACTTATTTTATTCCTTGTGAAAGAATTGTGACGCCTCATGTCATACTGGGTGTAATCTGCATATTTGTAGAGACTTGTTCACTTGAATGTGTAGCTGCTGAGACAAACTTTCACTGTTGTAAAGAGATTTGTTGTGATTTTTGGCGCCATCTTGTGACAGAAATACATGACTGCACCTGAGAAAATATTAAATGCTAATGGTGCTTATTGCTATCAGTGGCTAACCGGAACTGGTTTTCTGATTTCTAACTGGGACGATTCAGACTCGGGGTGACGTCATTCCCAGCTCCAACTACCAGCTCCTGATAAATATATAATACATAAAGCAACTCATTTCCATTTGAAATGACTATCTGTGGTTGTAATCCACATTGTTTCTGACAGGTTTGATGCTATGTGTTTTCCTTCTCACACCTGTGATGACTGAGCTCTGACCTCATGTGTTCATGACTCCTCTCTGTCTCCTCTCACAGGGTGAAGATGATCTGCAGGATCCTTCTGCTCATCAGCCTGACCTCCTGTGTCTTTAGTTAATTTACAGCTTTACTTTAATATCCATAAATATTAATAACAAAATACATTTTTCAGCCTCACCAACCGATTTTATGACCTTCATCTTTGAACTGTGAGCGATCCCATTGGCAGAATGTATTAAACGTTGTAAAAATGCCTTATTGCAATTGGGGAAAGTGTTCTTTATTCAGTCGTTGCTTTTTTAAAATTAATTATTGTATCATGCATCACCTTTTCTATACTGCAGCATCTTTGAACTCTTCAGTTTTGTAGCCTCAGTTCTCAGTTTGTCTGGTCCTCACCGTCTCCTCAACAGGAACAGTTGTAGTGAAAGTGACACAGATCTCCTATCAGGCAGAGGACAACCACAACGTCACACTGGAATGGATGTTTACGACCAAACCTGACAGTCCCTCCACCTCACTTAACATTGTCTGTGAACTGTTCACTGATCACAAGGCCCCAGTCCTGTATCATGTAGATCAGGGTGTTGAGGTTTCAGAGTCTCAGGATGAAGAGTTTGCAGGATGAGTTCAGTGCGACAAAGAATGAGATCAGGATGAATCAGACTTCATGTGTCCAGACTCAGGACTGAATACTCGGGTCTGTACCTGTCTGAGGTGTTCACAGACTATGGTGGGAGCTCTGACAGATGCCTCCTCAATGTCACTTGTAAGATGATTCAGAAAAACTCAGAATGTGTATGTGGACACAAACATCAGCAGGTTCAAACCCCCAACAACAGCCCAGATTTTACAGTTAGAAAAGTTGAATGTTTGGATAACAGAATTTGTGGAATAAAAGTGCATTTATTATATTTCTGTCCTTTACAGCTGCTGTTGATCAGCCCAAACTTCAGAAACCTACTGTGAGAACACAACCAGAGAGTCCGGGAAGAATCAGCCTTTACGTTGGACCGGGACTTGCAGCAATTGGACTTGCTGTCTGTGCGGAACTCTATTTTGCCTTCAGACTTTGTTGTAAGCCTGATGGGAGAGATCATGTAGTGGTATATGCGACAGGGAACATTGATGCAACAGTATAGCAGTTGTGTTTCTCAGAGAGCAGACTTCTGTCAGTGCATCTTTTCATTTTGTATGTCCATGAAGCTGCTTTTCCTCTGCACATCCAACCTGACCTCTGACCTTTTGACCTGAGAGAACCCATCAGGATGACAGTGTGAGAGGGGAGAACCTCTGATTAGACCCATCAGGACTAACAAGGTCTGTCTGGAGGATCCCCTTTATCTAAGTGAGTCATTGGAGTTTTGTTTATTTTTTAATATTATGAAGATCCAGATAAGCTTCTGCTGATGTGGCTGCTAGTCTCCTGTTACTGCACACAGTTAAACCCAGACTGAAAATGATACATAATAAAATACAGATAAATTAAACTGCAGTCATATAGGCTTACTGTAGTATTGTACTTGTTTTCAGATCTGAGTCATATGTTACATGTGATTCTGTGTCTGCTATTGTGTTTGATCTTTTGTTTTGTCTTTTGTCAAGAAGTGCTTTAACCTTTTTTGGCATTATAACTTGGTCTTGTGTCTCATTGAGTTGTGGCTCTCGACCCATGTTTTCTGTTTTGATTCATGCTGATGTTGCTACATGAAGTAGATTTTTTTTTTCAGATCATGCCTGGTTTAGAAAGCCTGCCGGTGTTGGAGAGACAAATATCACTTTGTTGTTTTTATGATGTAATCCTGTGTGGCCCTTGGTGTGCCCTGGAAAGCCGACCAAGACCAGTTAAATTCTAGTTAGATAGGATTAAAGTCTCATAGGTAGAGAGTTCTGGAGAGATAGAAATGTCAAAATCTAACCTATAGATAGCATGTGGTGGCCTTTGTACTTCACACACTGCATTTTGTTTGGTTAGGGTTTGTATTAAAACCAATCTCGAACCGCTGACCTTGCAACTATAAGTCATGCGCCCTAACCACTTGACTACCCAGATGCACCAAAACATAGTTTTTCAACAGTTGTAGTCTCCAGTAGTCCAGTAGTTCCCATCCTAGGGGTCAGAGCTCTCCAAAGGGTCACTGGATAAACCAAAAATTGCACTTAAGTACAGTACTTGAGTAGATGTAATTAGTTACTTTCCACCATTGAATTTAGCACACTAATTTTGAAATGAAGCAGTGACTGAATTTACACAGCTGACTTTCGTTTCCACATTGGATGAATACTTCCCTTTTCAGATAAGGAGAGTAACTAGGCGTATTTACTCAAGTACTGTAAAGAGGCATTTGTGTTTAATGTGGTTTTTTTTTTTTAAAGATTTTGTCTGACATAGACACCTCCATTCAGCACTAGACTGACAGGGAACATTGGAAAGAGAGGGAGGCGCTACACGCAGCAAAGGACCTCCGACCGGGCCCCGAACCGGGGTCGGCTGCACTGCACATGTCATGCGCTCCAACCACTCGACCACCTGCGCGCCTTTAATGTGGATATTTACATTGTATGCGTCTTTACAATTAGATTTCACTATATTTTATAGGGAAAATTTGTGCTTTTTACACGCATGTGCTTAAAGATCCCCTCCATAAATGTTTTATGATGTATATAAACAGTCTACTTTGAATAATAGTTTGTGTCTTGTGATATAGTTTGTCCACAAAAAATAAGTTAAATCATGTTGTTATAATCTTTAAAATGATAGCCTATCTACTCCTCCCTCATTGAAAATCCCAGAATATATATGCAAAAAATTGTTAACTTCAGAGGTTTAACTGGTCAACACAAAACGTCTTCCTCTTCACTGTAAAGTCCATTCTCAGTGTTTGTGCACTGAAAGTTTCAAGTTTCTACATCACTCGCGTTTAAATTGAATACTGGACCAAAAAGGGCTCTGAACTAGTTGTGTGATATCACTCATAATGCTTGTAAACCCACCCCTTAAACTCAGATGAGCACAGAGAAAATTTTCTCCCCTCAGCACATGAATGTAAAAACACATTTCTGGTGTCAAACTATGCACATACTTCCCACTGGCGGGATCACTTTCCCTATCCATTTTAGTCACTGTATCTGCCATTGTGAGGCGGTATTATTAAAATTGAGCTGAAAACTACAAAAACTACAACTCCCATAAGTGTGCGTACCGACCGGATGTTCGTGTTGCACAAATTTGGCGCTGATCTATCCGGGTACTTCATTCACTGCTTCCTTTCGCGCCGGGTAACCGGAGAGCCGTGCGTCCATGTGCGCAGTGACTGGGAACTGATAGACCTCCTGAAATATTAAAATCCGAGCCGTAAACAGAGTTTTCGAAATGGATCCAGACGCTTTGATCGATGCCCTTCGGGGTACAATGGACCCCAATCTGCGAGAGGCGGCGGAGAGAAAGCTGAACGAGGTAAAAAAGTTGAGATTAAGGGTGAGGGCAGTTGTGGCGCGGTGTCGGGATCGGGCCTTGGTCGCTCACAACACCAAGATGGTGCGATCACGCAGACTGGGCTCTGAGTCCTACCATGACAGATGAAGCGCTACATGTCGCTGCTTGGCTCTTTAAATTCCTCCTACTAACTCACCTCTATCACTAGTAGACGGCCTTCAGTCTGAAATCACGTTTTTTTATCCCGATGATAAACTCGCGTGGCCGGGTCCCAACCTTAGCTCCGTGCTGAGCCAGCTGTGTCGCTCATGCTAAAACAAGCTAAAGCTCGCCTTGACGAGGAGAAAATGGTTAGCTACTGACATGGCATCGGAATAAAATGTACGGTGTGTTAAAACAACAACTGACGCGGGCTGAGTGCGGGTCAAGTGTTAGCTGGGGTATTTAACAGCGGGGTAACAGACGTGTAGCTGTGCGGCTAATAGCAGCTAGCGGTGAGTTGTTGGAGGGGCTAGCTGCTGCTCACGTGTCACTGTGACAAGCCCTGAAGTGATGACTTTCTTAAACACAGTGATACGATTTACACCAGACATCTCTTAATCTGCTGTTTACTCTCTCCACACTGGATTTTTCATCGGTGACTTCAGCTACTAAAATGTAATAAAGCAGGATTTGGATGATATGAAAGCTAACGTCACTAAGTTAGCATTACTGCTCCGAGCTTTAGTTGGATTTAGTAGTTTTGTTTCACATGTAATGACGGGGCTCATCCTAAAAACTACATGACGAGTTTATAATGTATTGTTTTTGCCCAGCAATGGATAAAGTTGCTTTTTATAAACAATTAGCCAGTTCATCTTCTGATATTTGAACAGATATTAATGGAAGAATTTAACATACTGTCATCACACTTATGACGTGCATTTTCTTAACACTTTTTTTCTTTTTATTACGCAGTTTTCAACAAAACAATAATTTAAATCCCACCTGCTCAAAGACTAGCATCAAAGTCCACAGACAGCTGTCATGTGTAAATAATATCTTACATTTTTTTATTATGTAGCTTATGTTAGCAGAAAAAACAGTTTAAACCTTTTAATTTGATCAAGATTATACTATTGATCCCCAAAGGGTAAATTAGCATATTACAGCTAGGGCTAGGCAGTATGGCCAAAATCAGATATCATAATATTTTGACCAAATATCTCTATGAATGCAATATTTACACATGAGTTTTTTCATAAATAATCACCAGTAATGTGGATATAATGACTAAGCAAGTAAAGGCCAATAGTTGAACAGCTAGAACAGTCTGGTAAGTTCAGAAAATGACCTCACTTTACTGTAATATCAATATAATACCGGTTATATTGCCTGGCCCTAATTACAGCACTGCAGGAAACATTGAAAATATTTAAGAAGTAGGAATACTGAATGCAGACAAAATAAGAGGTTAAGGAGATGGAATTCAATCTATTTACATTATGAACATTACAATACTTTAGCTATGTACATGACCTGACTTGTGGATTGCAAAAATAAAAAATATTGTGCTAAATATGTGCAGTAGTGAAGGTTTTACTTTCTCTCTTTCTGTAGGTGTGTGAAGTTGAATGACTCAGGCTTTATCTCCTGAATTGGTCATGGAGTTTAAATGCACAGTGTTGAGGCCTTGATATAAATTTGTGCCAAATCACAATGCTGTGATGATGAAGCACCACACTTCTTCTACATGTGAGTCAGTGGTAGTAAATTGAAATGGATATTGTATGTTTTCACTTGGAGTGATGATGATGATTCAGTCACAGCACATACATGTCCTCTGTGTGTTAGACCCCATCAGGTGAACTTTCCTCCACTGCTTATTTTTGGCAGCGCAAGAGGTTTGAGGTTTTCTTTTTTTTTACACCCACATAAGCATTAATAGGAATGGTGCAGTTGGGTGCTCAGACACAGCTGGCAAGTGTTATTTAAGTTGTATACAGAATAAAAAGCATGTCTTCTGGAGGATGGAGTAATTCTGTTGGACTGCATAGTTTCTAAATACAGTGCTTTGCTTAGTCATAAACTGTTTCTCTGTTTATGGAAAATGGCCAGATAAAGATTGAATAAGGCTTGACAAAATGCTTGAATACATAACATGACCTTTAAAGAATTGTTGATATATTGGATCAGCAGGGTGTCTGACGGCACAGTGAGTAAGATATATATATAATGTAGCATACCATTATGACCATTGTGACCTCTGGAATCAGCCCTATAGTAACATAAGACACATTTAACAGTGGCTGACTATCCAGATACAAACATCTGGTATATTAAATGGTGAGGTGACAATAGACCAACATGCAGCATTGGTCAGATAATTCAGAGCATTTCAGTGTGACTACGATCTCATTGATTGTGATTTGTATGACCTCACTGTTTAGTAGTACACATTGCTGTTTTAAAACATGATGCAGCCATGGGAAATTTCCCTTTTTTATTGGTAAAACATGACATAATAAACTAAATAAAACTCATTTTCAGCTCTTTTTTTTGTACAAGGTTAACAACGGCTTGGATTCTGTACCATTGTCGCTCACCTCAAACCACCTGAACTCCAAACATGTCAGCTCAATTTGCTATGTCAAAAATGTGACTTCACAGGTTGAATTTCAATGTCTCATATGTACCCGTTATGTTAGTTTTAGAGCCAAGGATATTTCCTTACAATGCAACATTATTGACAAACAGAAGTAGTTTGTTTCATTGTTTATGATGGACTTAAACTCAATTGTTTTTGGTTCTGACTTACAGGGTCACACCCAGGTCAACTTCGTGTCCACCCTGCTGCAAGTCACCATGTCTGATCAGCTGGATTTGCCGGTCAGACAAGCAGGTGAGTCAAGACTAACATGTAAAAAGTAGATGAAATGCAAATTCAGATTTAGAGGTGCATATTAAATGGTTTCTGTATTCTCTAGACAAAGCATTTTTAAATACAATCTGTTGAGTGATAGAGAAACCTAAAAGCTGAGTTGGAAATTCAACACAGATATTACAGACATAGTACCGAATATATCTGAAGAGATAACTGCATGCCTCCATAATGGTGTTATTAAAGATGAAAATAATAATAATAACGTCAATATCACATCATGGGTATATAGAAAAGGCTCTGCCACACTAAAATTGGCCTCTTTTGGTTCACTTCAATGTTTATTCAGTTCTACCCTTTCTCAACACTTGGGAAATTAAATATAGCCCTTTTCCATTTTCAGTGTTGCTGGTCGATTCCTAATCACCCGTTATGATACAAAGTCCATCTTTTTGTACACTTGATCCACATAATTACTGAAACACCCTGGTAGTGTGTGACATGCCACTTTATCCTGCATCGGACTCCAATTTTGTCAGATTGCATTAGATGAGAAATGGACCAGATATTCTCCACCTAGAGAAAGTTGAACAGGTCACTTATATAATAGTTTTGAAAAAGGTAACTTGGCAATGATACATGATTCACACTTGTTTTTGTAAGGCTAAAGTGCCATGCTGAAGTGCAGTGGACACGTGGAGTTGGTTAAATATAGCTTGTTTTGCTTTAGTCAAATGCTGCTCTGAGGAGGAAGTTGTTCACAGACTAAAAAAAATAAAAATAAATCAATGTTCAAAGTGAAATATCTTGACCAAAGTTGTTGCAGAAAGTGCACCGATGCAGTGTTATCTATATTTTTGGGTCCATTTCAAGTGTTCAGAGCCATACTAGCCAAACAATATGTTATATCTCACAGTGCTGTGCTGTAGTGCAATAAATCACTTTTCCAGCGGCAGGAAAAATGTCCGACAGTATTAAAGGACCAATGCGTAGCATTTAGTGGCATCTAGCGGTGAGAATGCAGATTGCAACCAAATGAACATCCTTCTCTTTCAAAGTGTGTAGGAGAACCAATGGTGGCTGCAAACTTGCCAAAGATACAATTGGCCCTCTCGAGCTAGTGTTTGGTTTGTCCGTTCTGGGCTACTGTAGAAACATGGCAGGCTCTGTAGTAGAGGACACACTCCCTATGTAGATATAAAGGGCTTATTCTAAGGTAATGAAAACACAATGATTCTTATTTTCAGGTGATTTACTAATTAAAACATACTTATGAATATTCAATTTCTGCCAAGTTGTACTCTAAGAACACAAGAGATGAGAAGCAGCTGTAGACTGAACATAATTTGTCAGAATATTTATTTTACTGGTACAAGTTATTATTCATTTAGATTCCTGTCTAGCTTGATGCTGGTAGTCAGCCTAAAATTAAAAAAAATGCTGCCATTTCAGTGATAGTCATCCTTTTATTGTTTCTCAATTATTTTTATATAATTTTCAGTGAAAACATTGATCAAATGCCATAATAATTGTTTTATAACAGACTAGCTATAGACAGCATGCATGAATGCAGGTGTGAGGTTTTTTGTTTTGTTTTTAATACTCATGGTTCAATAAAACTTGGATTGGTTGATATTATTCATGATCAGGTTGAACTGACCCTTTAAAGTATTTGGTTCTTATGCTTTGAAATAAATAAATGTTGGCCCACAGTATGTAGGTTTAAATACAAACTTAAGGTAATATTAAATGATTAAACCACAACAGCCTCAGTCTCTACTTCTTAACATCTTTCTACTTTTGACCAGAGCTGTTACACAACGACATCGTGAAGCTGCGTCGTTAGTTAGAAGATGAATAGAAATAGCTGAGTTTAACATTTTCAACACCACCGTTATACTTTAAAGTGGGTATTTTACTATATGTTCTTGTCATTTGTTATTTCCATTCATTTATTAAACTTGCAACAATTTAATTCAGCTTGATATAAGCAGGAAGTGATTTTTCTTCTAACCTTTTAATCTACTTTATGAGAGATTTTCAGTAGTGGCGGTGCAGGGTCGGGCGATAGTGTAGTTTCGTGGTCATAGGCGAAGGGAGGGGTGGGGTGGGGGGTTATGCTCTGTCAGCATTGATAGGCTGGATTATGATTGCCTCGCCAGCGGTGTAGACATTTGTGTCAGCAGTCTGATGTCAGCCTCCCAGCCCTCGCTCCTCCACTCCCTCGGATACCTCAGACTGGGGGCCCCACACTGGGGATATCAACCCAGCTAACACCCTTGTGCCACATTCAAAACTAGTGAACTACAGATGGAGGGATTTATTCCTGTGTCTTTGGTTTTAGGGGGCTCTGAATACACACTGCTGCGTTGTACACGGTCATAATGATGTAAATGCAGTCAGAAAGGATGGGTGCACATTTGGGAGAGTTGGTACCTCAACTGAATTTTAAAACCTTACAGAGAGTTTACTTTGATATTCCTCTGTACAGCAGCCTGATGGAAAAATAAAAACCCCCTTTTTTATTTTTAATATAAAGGGCTGAATGTTTATAATGTGCAGTAAAGTTTCAGGTTTTTAATTATTTTGATTCATAAAACTTAAAAATAAATGATTCAAACTTTGATAAAATAATATTCACAAATGTATTTCATGTTTAAGAATAAGCAAAGTCAAAAATGTTGAGCTGAAATGTGCAGGTTTTAGTATGTTTCACTGAATTTCAGTTTTGTATTTCCTTTTATAGTTTGACGGTTTCATTAATAAACTATTTGAATAAGCGTGTTATATTTGTCATACAGTGTCTGTATTTTGTCATTGTATGGGCCGACCTTTCTTTTTTCCTCTGTCTAGGTGTGATTTACCTTAAGAACATGATAACCCAGCACTGGAGTGATGGAGATGGTTCAAGCTCAGAGACACCTGTCAATAACATCCCTGACGAAGACAGGCAGGTTATTCGAGACAACATAGTGGAGGCAATCATCCACTCTCCTGAGCGCATCAGGTAACTACACTCCCTGCTGGCTGAGAAGAGCCACAGGGAAATTAAGTTGTCATCCTCCGTCAGTCTTTTTCTTTTTTTGGGGGGGATCATTTAAACTAACCAAATCTACAACTGTCCTTTTGAACTTTGTCAGGGTCCAGTTGACAACATGTATCCACCACATGATCAAGCATGACTACCCCGGCAAGTGGACGACCATCGTGGACAAGATTGGCTTCTACCTGCAGTCAGACAACAGTGCAGGATGGCTGGGAATCTTGCTCTGCCTTTACCAGCTGGTCAAAAACTACGAGTAAGTCAAAGGTTTCAATATGTATGTTTATTGTACTATATTATGGGGAGTTACTGTTGTGTTTTTGTGGTGCTAATGTAACTTGTGTGTGTGTGAAACAGATACAAGAAACCAGAAGAGCGTCAGCCTCTGGTGGCTGCCATGCACATCTTCATGCCCATGTTGAAAGATCGCTTCATCCAGCTGCTCCCTGACCACTCCAGTGATTCTGTCCTGATACAGAAACAGATCTTCAAAATCCTCTATGCCCTTTTCCAGGTATTATCACTACACCTAACATCTTCAGCCCTCGGCCTTATGTTCCTGAAGAGATTTTTTATTTATTTTTCCATATAGTCCATCGTATTTTCACACTTTCAAAACACTGTTCTCTTAAAGGTTTGCTCAGTTCATTCTATTCTTCAGCTGAAATCTGTTTTTTTTATGTTTATATAATGTCCTCTTTTGACATAAACACATTAAAACATGTAGTTGAATTGGACTGAGATTTATACGTTCTCTTTTGTCTCCACAGTATAATCTCCCTCTGGAACTCATCAACAGACAGAACCTGACAGAATGGATGGAGATCCTCAAGACAGTAGTGGATAGGGACGTTCCTCCGGTGAGGACACTGTAAAATACATATTACATTAATATTGCAAACCACTGTTCACACATGGTTTGGTTTATCATATGTGCACATTTCAGCGCTTCACAAGCTCACTGTGTCTGTTGTCTGTACAGGAGACGATGCAGATAGATGAAGACGAGCGGCCTGAGCTGCCTTGGTGGAAATGCAAGAAGTGGGCCCTTCACATTTTGGCTCGGCTGTTTGAGAGGTAAATCTAGAATAACTTTTACCTAACAGGTATCTAGCTGTTGTCCAAATATGTACATGAAAGTAATCACTGTATTAAACCATCTTTGCAGATATGGAAGTCCAGGCAACACAACCAAAGAGTACGCAGAGTTTGCTGAACTTTTCCTCAAGGAATACGCAGTTTCTGCCCAGCAGGTAAGAACTTCAGGAGGTGTAATGTAAGCAGCAGCAGTTCTGCAATCAGACGGGGTCTTGGGTCTTTGGACTGCAAATTTAAGGATTTTTTTTTTTTGTTCATGTGTCTTCTAGGTGCTGCTGAAAGTCTTATATCAATACAAGGAAAAGCAATACGTGGCTCCCAGAGTACTCCAACAGACACTCAACTACATCAACCAGGGCATAGCACACGCTCTGACGTGGAAAAACCTTAAACCACACATCCAGGTATGAATACAGTGTTTGAATATTCAGTGCATGCAACACATGACATGTCTGGAATGTTAATTGTGCAGTAAAAACATTGTGGTACCACACTGGTAGAAATGATGAAGCTCATGCATTTGGTATTGGTCTAACCGGTATTGGGTCAACCAATAGATGAAAGAAGCAATCATTTATGTGAAAATCAATCCTCTTATATGCTCAGTTACACTATAATTACACCCAGAATTATGTTTGACTAATAAGTAGTCTGCATAGTTTCAAAACCTACCTGGGTTTAACCATTAAAAACAGAAGATTAGCACATCCTCAACTTTGACTTTATAAGTAAAAGTCAAGATGTTAACCATCACCATCTTCTTGCCTGATTCTGACTTAATGCTTTTGTTTTCTCCTTTTCTCAGGGCATCATTCAGGATGTGGTTTTTCCCCTCATGTGTTACACAGACAGTGATGAGGAACTGTGGCAGGAGGACCCGTATGAGTACATTCGCATGAAGTTTGGTAAGCAGAGAACATTTGTGACTGTAATCCAAAGGGAATCCTGTGCAACAGCAATGACTAACCTTTCATCCAATCTCTACTGCCCTCCTCAGACGTATTTGAGGACTTCATCTCTCCCACGACTGCAGCCCAGACACTCCTCTTCACAGCCTGCAACAAAAGGAAAGAGGTCAGTTAAAATGCTTTTTTTTTTTATTTGCTTTTTTGTTGTGTTCAAGTTTGACTTGACATCATTGTTTGACAGTTCTGCCCACAAGGTTTATATTTAAAGAAACCTTAAGTTTTGTACGGTACAATCCAAGTTCTTATTTATTTTTTGCTCTGTTCAGGTGCTGCAAAAGAGTATGGGCTTCTGTTACCAGATTCTCACTGATCCCAACTCTGACCCCAGGAAAAAGGATGGTGCCCTCCACATGATTGGGTCTCTGGCTGAGATCCTGCTGAAGGTAAACAGCTCTCAATCAACTCGTTTGCATCAAATCTTCTGCACAATTCCACTTTTATACACTCACTCAGAAGACATGATTCAATCCCCCTGAGTAATGTTGAACATTTACCAGTATCCACAATTTCAGTTTGGACATCCTCCTCGAAATACACTATAGATTTCACTTATCTTGAAGTGGATATGTTTTGTAAATTATGCCACCTTGTATAACTTACCAACTTCATCCCTTTCTCTACCTAGAAAAAAATTTATAAGGACCAGATGGAGTTCATGCTGCAGAATCACGTCTTCCCCCTGTTCCGCAATGAACTGGGCTACATGAGAGCCAGGGTAAGTGATAATGTGAACACGCAGCCATGAGACTTGTGTATTAAAAGAACTGAATGATTTGGCCTTCAATTAAAATAATGGTGCTTTCCTTGTCGTTAGGTACTGCTGTTTGCTCAGCCAGTTTCTCAACCTCTCTGTTCTCACACAGGCCTGCTGGGTGCTGCATTACTTCTGCGAGGTGAAGTTTAAAAGTGACCAGAACCTGCAGACAGCTCTGGAGCTGACCCGCCTTTGTCTAATCAATGACAATGAGATGCCAGTTAAGGTGGAAGCTGCTATCGCCCTGCAGGTTCTCATCAGCAACCAGGAGAAAGGTGAGTAAAGCAGCTTATGGTTTACTGACTAAACCGCATGCCATCATTTTCCTACTACAGGTGTGTAATTAAACTTCTGTATTATATTGTTTAGCCAAAGAATACATCACCCCCCACATCCGGCCAGTGATGCAGGCGCTCCTGCACATTGTCAGGGAGACAGAGAATGATGACCTCACCAATGTCATACAGAAGATGATCTGTGAATACAGTGAGGAGGTCACTCCAATTGCAGTGGAGATGACACAACACTTGGTAAGTACAGTCTTTACAGAGTGTGTGTTTGTAGTCATTTCATGTGATTCCCTCCCCTTCACAACAGTGATGCACTGATCCAACTTTTTCAGTCCCAATACCCGTACCTGGACTTTGGTTATTGACCAATACAAAGTACCAATCTAATACAGGTGTTATTGTATTTGAAAATGATTTGTACAGTTTACATGATAGCTTCAGTCAGATTAGGGAGAGTATAGAGTACGGGCACTCCCTGAGTAGTCCAAAACGAAGCAAAAGTCTGATTTTAACTCAAATGTAGGGTTCCTTAGGAACAATGGCAACTATATATCCAAATTAAGGTGCCATGTGTTAAAATTGTCTTGCTAAATTGCATCAAGTCATTTGATTATTGTCGATTACACAACAGCTCTTTACCAGTTTAGTTGAGTAACTGTGTGACTGCTCTGACGGTAGCTGAATGTTTACGGGATGCCTCTGAGGAGGACACAATCATAACAATCTCTGTTTGCTCTTTGACAGGCAATGACGTTCAACCAGGTGATTCAGACAGGGCCTGATGAGGAGGGAGGAGATGACAAGGCTGTGACGGCTATGGGCATCCTCAACACCATTGACACATTGCTAAGTGTAGTGGAGGACCACAAAGAGGTATTGACTCGAAGTGTGCTACACACACTCACACACCGGCTGATCACTCATCTCAGTGCCACTTCCTCTGCAGAAGCAGCTCTAGTCTGCTGTAGCGTTCCTGCCAACACACTTCAGCCACCCACCAACTGCTGGGAACACGCTCTGCTCTCACCATGTTCAAAATGATTCAGAGGCTGAGGCAGACGCTAGAAATAGTGCTGGGGCGCGCTGCCACCATGTCTGCTGAAGCATAGGACTGCTGGTGCTCAAAGCCAAGAGGATGTGACATTAGATGTGACCAAGCATTGCTTTATAGGCAGGATTTTTGATTGCATAACAGTTCAGCAGTTTCAGCTATCATGAAAGTACGTCACTTTGCTGCAAAGACTTGCTGTTATTTTCATTTGGCAAGTCAGAAAAGAATACATAGGAGTTTTACTGTTTCAGATTATTAAGACGGATGACAATGCAGGACTGACAATTTCAGTACATGACAAAACAAAGTCTGACCCAGAATATTCATTCACTAAATTCATAGTTAAACTCCGTACTGTTTTTTTCAATGCAGGCTGGATAAGTAACTCATTTAAAAAAATAAAAAAAAAGATCCCGAAGTTATGCTTTTTCTACAGCATCCTTTTTATGAAAACTTTGGTTTTGTATAATATTTGAAACATTTATTATAAATATGTTTTGAAACTGGAGTTTGGCCAGACTTACTACAAATATTGGATGAAGAACCCTCTATTGGTTGATATACCCATAATATCTGTTGACTTGCTCTTGAAACTGTACACAGTTTGATTACGACAGCCTTATCTTCTCACTTAATTGATTATATTGATTGCATCCTAATTGCCTTTTAACCATCGTGCTGTTTCAGATCACCCAGCAGCTGGAGGGTATCTGCCTGCAGGTGATTGGCACTGTGCTGCAACAACATGTACTGGGTAAGTTGGACCAGTTATTCCTGTGCAGCCAAATTCCACCTGTATGTGGCTGAGACAGAGATGAACTATTGATGATAAACTGTCTGTTTACTGCCAGTGGCTCACCCCTCTTCTTTTCTTTTTATCGTCTCAGAGTTTTATGAGGAGATCTTGTCTTTGGCTCACAGCCTCACTTGCCAGCAGGTGTCGCCACAAATGTGGCAGCTCCTTCCTCTGGTGTATGAAGTCTTCCAGCAGGATGGATTTGACTACTTCACAGGTATATGTTTGACTAAGAGGAAGTACTTGCATTCATATTAGGGTGCTAAAAAGGTTTCTTACAGTGACTAACTAATTTGATGCAATGTATTAGTATTTGTGATAATAATGATATATGATGCAAATCAGCTCACCATAAGAGCTCCATTTTTAAACTAAAACAAGTAACCAGGGCACTGGTGCTAATGTTTTGCTTTTAAGGTCAGTTGTGTGAATAATAAATGTTTCTGTTTCAGATATGATGCCTCTCCTTCATAACTATGTAACAGTTGATACAGACACCCTCCTATCTGACACCAAATATCTGGAAATTATCTATAGCATGTGCAAGAAGGTAAAATGATGTAATTGATTTACACATAAAACTGCCTGTATATGAGATCAATTATTTGGTTCGCAGTGTTAATGAGAAGCTTTACCTTGGCGTGTCACTTCACACAGGTCCTGACAGGTGATCCAGGTGAGGACCCAGAGTGTCATGCAGCCAAGCTGCTGGAGGTGATCATTCTGCAGTGTAAAGGCCGCGGCATTGACCAGGTCAGTATCTAACAAAGAGAATCACATTTAGGTCTCAGACTGGTGTAACTATGATACTCAAACCCATAGCTACAATAAGTTTATCTACAGACCTGTGTTGGCTCCTGCAGTAAATAAATATTTGTCTTGTTGTTGCAGGTTGTGCCCTTGTTTGTGGCTGCTGCACTGGAGCGTTTGACACGGGAGGTAAAGACCAGTGAGCTGAGGACCATGTGCCTGCAGGTGGCCATCGCTGCACTTTACTACAGCCCCCCTCTTCTCCTCAACACTTTGGAGAATCTGCGCTTTCCCAACAACACTGAGCCAATCACAAACCACTTCATCACCCAGTGGCTCAAAGATGTCGATTGCTTCCTCGGGTAAGACCGCTTTGAACATGAACATTAACACCACAATATATATTGTCATTTTTAATGTCACAAATGCGTTTTTAGTTTTATGACTCCAGTTTTATTAAATTTCATACTTGACCTCACTTGGCCTGTAAAACGTCACCAATAATGACAAATGCTGATCACAAGCTGCTAGAGCCCAAAGTGATACCTTTTAAATTGTTTGCCCTGTCTGACCAGCAGCCAAACAAACCCAAAAGAGTTTAATCAACTGTTTGTTTATTCATGTCATCTTCTACTGTAACCATCATCAGTTATGTATTACTGGTATTATCAGAGATCTGATCATCTTTTTTTATTTATTTAATTACAGCCTCCACGACAGGAAGATGTGCATCCTCGGACTTTGTGCTCTCATTGACCTCGATCACAGGCCTCAGGCCATTAACCAGGTGGCCGGCCAGCTTCTCCCAGCAGCCATCCTGCTGTTTAATGGCCTCAAGAGGGCGTACGCCTGTCGAGCAGAGCATGAGAATGATGATGACGACGATGATGAAGACGGGGAAGAAGAGGATGATAATGGTAAGACATGTTTTGATTTTCAGCAGGGCTGCTTTGTCCAAATACCGCTCTGCAAGACGAGTTTAAGTGAGTATTGAGTGATGTTGAAACATGTTCCCTTTTTTTTCTCTGAATGAATGTAGCTGAACTGGGAAGTGATGAAGACGACATTGATGAGGAGGGCCAGGAGTATCTGGAGATGCTGGCGAAGCAGGCAGGAGAGGACGGAGATGATGAAGACTGGGAGGAGGACGATGCTGAGGAGACAGCACTTGAGGGCTACACTACAGCTGTAGATGATGAGGACAACTTAGTGGACGAGTATCAGATCTTCAAAGCCATACTACAGAGTAAGACGACTATCTGTTGATTCGAATTTAAAATGAAATGGCTCCTGCTGTGCATCAGTCACTGTAACTGCAAGTAGACGACTCATTTCCCTTTACTGTGATGCAGATATCCAGAATCGTGACCCTGCATGGTACCAGGCACTAACGCAAGCCCTTGACGAGGAACAAGGCAAACACCTTCAGGACATTGGCACACTTGCAGACCAGAGACGGGCAGCACACGGTGAGCATCAGCTCGGATAATTCTGCTTGGCAGTCAGTCCAACATGTAGATTTTTATTTATGCTCTAGTATGTTGTGCTTTGGGTCATTAATACAGGTGTGTGTGAAATTTTTATTTTATTTTTTCTACTGATGACTTCCATTTATAATTGACATAAAATTATATGAAATGTATATTATTCATTGCCAGCTAGTTACATTTAAATATACTGTAAGCTTGGAAACTTGTCTGTAATGAAGTGAACTGCTGAAAATGTTGTACTTTTTTTTTTTTTTTTTTTTTTTTTTTTTTTTTTGCCTTTTATCACTAAATAAAGGGAGGAGTGCACTCATAATGTGTTTGAGGTGCATGTCATTAACTTATAAAACTATAGAAGATAGTGTTTCACATTTCACCAAATAGTCCTGCTTCATCAAGGTCTCCTATCATCTCAACATCAGTAGTTGGAATGTTAAATATCTCAATTTCAATCAACAAAATAAAAACTGTCACAATCTTAATTTTGTGATGAGATGGCTGTGAGTGGTGGCTCCCCTAACAATCCATTAGCACCTCCCCAGAGAGCGCCAGTGGCATGTGAAGGGTGAATAAAGAACAGCTGAATGTCATATGAATGGTTATTAATCTCTAACTGTAATGAAAATAGAAGGATGTGCAATTAAACATAAAAAACAAGTATATCAATTCAGAGTTTGGAAAATATGATGGCCTGCTTAGTCGGTTATCCTGTGCTCTGTTGACCGTGAATAAGGGAAAATAAAATTATAAAAAGTTGAATCCTCAAATGACAACACTGAATTTGAAAGTGAAAAACTGAAAAAGAGCTCCCCTAACTGAGGGAAGCCCTAGCACAGCTGTGTGGTGGATGAATAGAGCAGCAGTGAGCTGTGTGGAAACATAATTTATCTAATGTGGGTTTAAGTACTTGTTCTGTTTGTCTAATTGCAGAATCCAAGATGATTGAGAAACATGGCGGGTACAAGTTCACAGCACCAGTGGTGCCATCTACTTTCAATTTTGGAGGCACTGCTCCAGGAATGAATTGAGTCATCTGTTCTACTTTTTATTACTCTGTGACTGATTGTAGTGAAGTGAAAAAAAGCTTGTGTTGTTCCCTTAAGTAGTGGTTCCAGAACTGGTTCTTCTCAGTCATTCTTCAATCTGTCAAATGGGAAATAGCACCAGAAGATGTGGGAAAGCAACCAATGGCTGGGGAAAACAAACCAAGAACTTGAGCACGATGCAAGAGAAGAAGCTCTGAACAACGTTGTCTTCTGGAGTCCAACGTGGAGGGGATACCATGATGGCAACTCTTTTGTTTTTTTTCCCACTTAAACAAAATTGGGGGATTAACAGTTTAGAAATTGATAATGGGACTAAATATTTCATTATCACTGTTGTGGCCAAATGGCCGTAATAAGATTATACCTCTGGTAGTGGTGATATCTACGTTATTTTCTGCATAAACGCTCATGTTTATGTACATACAAGCCAAGGTTATTGATTTTTCAAGTAGCCTTGAAAAACAACCAGAGGCATTTGTTAAGGTGTCAACAGCTGTATTCATATGTAGCATATTGGATACTTCATAGCACTATGTGATGCCTGATCTCTGTAAATTAATGACTAGCACTTTCATATTGTTCAGGTCTCCTAGCCTTCTGTATCAGACTGCAAATTTTTTTAAATTGAAGACTATTTAAAATGAAATCAGCTGTAACTTTGTTACTTTGCAAGCGACTTCTGTAATGGCTGGTTGTCATGCATCTGGTTACAGAGTGGATCAGTGGGCAACTCGGAAACATTGATTTCAGGAAAAAAAGAGAATGCTCTTGGTGTTCAGTATGGCTACAGGACATGTGTTTGTGAGCACTGAAAGTACAATTGGATACATCATTGAAGCATGTACAATTGGACTTCTCGTGAAGGTCTCAAGCTTTTGGTTGATGTATGGATGAACCATCTATATATACAACAACATATTAAAAAAAGAAAAAAAAAAAGCTAAGGGAATCCACGACCACGAGTGTTTCCTTACATAGGCACATTGCCTTTCCTGCATTTATATATGTATGACTTTAAAGTATTTTTGCAGGCGTTCACCAGAGTGCAGTGCTCTCCTGTGATTACAGAATGACAGTGATGGTGTTTCTGATTTTTATCCGGTGTTATTTGTACACAGAGGCCTGGCTAAAAGTTCTGTCCCCCCAACATCTCTGAAACAAATTTGTATTTACACTATGACCCCTGATTATTTTGTCCACATTTTCCATTTGTCTCAGAAACAAACCCCAGTTAGTTGTCCAGAAACCAGCCAGAACATAATTGGTACATGGCAAAATAAACAATACAGCTACACTGCAGTCAATAGCAATTTGGTTTAGAGCTGCAATCATTAGTTGATTAATCAATTAGTTGGTTGTCAAAATTAATCTGCAGAGAAAATGCCAAATATGATTCCTGCTTCTGAAAAGTTAAGATTTGCTGTTTTTCCTATTCATAAGATCTGTCTTATGAATCACAGTGGCCTCTGAGAAATTGTTATGCTTTTTTTTTTTTCCACTTTTCTTTTTTCTAACTGTCCTGGACCTCTGACAACTCCAGACTGTCACCTGGTTTGTGCTCATTTAAAGGAAAATATATACTATATAAACCACTATATGTAAGTACAATATCAACATGCATGAGAAAGGGCCTGAAGGTTGGGATCCAAACAGTAATCGGGTTACAACACAGCAGATCTGTGTCCAGTTAGTTTTTAACACCAAGCAGAGGAAAAACTAAAAAAAACATTGAGTTGAGAGAGGGAGGTTAGTCTGGCCTTTGGTCAGCTCAGGATTCACCTTTTACCTTTCAATTAGTTAATGGGGATTTTTAAAGAGCCAGTTCAGCCAAAAGAAACCAGTTTACCTTTTTACCTGAGTTTACCATCATTGGCTGTGGATGAAGTACTAATATCCTTTACTTAAGCAAAAGTACCAGTGCAGCAATGTAAAAATACTCCATTAATCCAAGTAAAAGTCCTGCATGAAGAATCTTCATTAAAGTGCAGAAATATTAGCAGCAAAATGTACTTTAAGTATTAAAGATACTTGTTTTGCAGTAACTGATTATATGGCATCATTATATTGTGATACTATTATAGCTGCTGGAGGTGGAGCTGGTCTGAACTACTTTATACAGTTAGCTAGTTTAGTCCAGTGTCTCCCAACCTAGGGATCGGGCCCCTCCAAAGGGTCAATAGATAAATCTGAGGGGTCATGAGGTGATTAATGGAAGAAGAAAGAAGAAAAAAAGTTCTGCTACACAACTGTGTTTTCTAATAATTTTAATAATTTTCTCTAATCTTTAATGTTTGGTGAAATATTGGATACTTTGAACATTTATTGAAATGAAAACCATGTGAAAAGTTTAGAGGGAAAAAATCAATATCTGGTTTAAGCTGTTAAAAACTCCAAGAAATATGACCCCAATTACACACAGTTTGTTTTAAGACAAAAACAAAACGTTTTTTAACCATTAATTTCATCTTTAACAATATGTTTCATTTTAAAATTCTATGTTATCCATTGTGTCAAGTCTTCATCTGAAAAGTAACTACAAATAAATGTAGTGGAGTAGAAAGTACAAATGTAGGTTAAGTAGAAAGTAAAAGTACCCCAAAATGACACAGTAACGTACATGGTTACATTTCACCACTTACAGATAGTCCTTGTACTCCTCAAAGGTTTTCACATGTGGCAGCAGGTTAGTGATGAAGATGGTTAACATGAATCAAGCGTTATGTGGCGCTATTCGCACACCTCTCCGTGCTGCTCCAACATCATCACATCACAGATTGAGAGGCGGACACTTGGAGCAACACTGACACAAACTAACAGACAGACACACACACACAGACCTCCGGTGGTGCTACTGCGGAACAAAATGTGGCTTCGTGGGGAGCTTTTGAAATCCATATGGCACGCCTTTACGGCTCTGGACTTGGACCATCGTGGAAAAGTCTCCAAATCTCAGTTAAAGGTGTGGATCACTTCTGTTTTCTTGTCGTTTGCTAGTTGAGGGACGTCCACTGCAAAATAAGTTCACGTGTGTGCCGATCACGTCTCCTGATTTCATTTTCTTGATATTTTGTCTGTATTCTCATTTTTGATTCAATTAACATGCGACTTAACAGCATCCTAGTGTGTAACTTCATGTCAGTGGTGGAAAATAAGTCCGTTACTCAAATACGTTCAGGGACGTGCACAGACATTTTGAGGGGCTGTGGGTTTAGGGAGTATGGAAGACCATTTCCGCCAATGTGATTTAAAAAAAGAAAAAGTTATTATAATGAGACATTTTCTCAATACAATGACACAGTAAAACAAAAATAACGAGAAACAATATTAAAAAAAATAATGACAGTATCTCAATAATTAGATACAATCTCAGAATAAAAAGAAAGCCTCTCAAAATGACATATCTCATTATTTTTGAGACACTAAGTCATTATTTTGAGATACTAAATCATTATTTTGAGAGTTTCTCATTACTCACATTCCGTACTTAAGTAGAAGTACAGATACTTGTTTAAAAAGTAGATGTACTAATTAAACTCCTTAACTCAAGTAAAAGTAATAAAGTACAGCCTCTGAAATGTACTTAAGTACAAAAGTAAACAGTAAAAATGAATTTTTACCATCAATGGTACACAATACCTTTCCCCATAACTAAACAAAACGAAAAACGTTCTCGGCACACAAAATAGGATAGTTTTCCTCTTTTGTTAACAACCTGCACAGAGAAAATTTTTTTTTTTTTTTTAGTGCGTCTTTACATGATACATATGTGTACCGAATTTCGTTTGTCTATGTCAATCTGAGTCGAGGGGCTCCATATTTTAAATTTTCTAGGGGGCGCTATTGAGCCATTTTGCCTAGTGGCGATATGGGTCCAAGAGACTTTTTCGTGCGTCTTTACACGATACATATGTGTACCGAATTTCGTTTGTCTACGACAATCTGAGTCGAGGGGCTCGCTTTTTTAAATTTTCTAGGGGGCGCTAGAGAGCCATTTTGCGTCGCCCATTTGTGCGATCCTTAAAATATCCAATTTTTCGCCGGGTCGGACACGATGGCAAGTTTTGATGAGTTTTGGGGCACGTTTAGGCTGTCAAAAAGGCGTTTGATTTGACAGACGAATAATAATAATAATCACTACGATTACAATAGGGCCTTCGCACTGTAGTGCTTGGGCCCTAATAAGTATAGATACCTGGAAAATCTACTTAAGTAGACTATAGTAACGAAGTCTAAATACCTCTATCTTCCCACCTCTGAAATTTGTAAATAGTTTTAAATTAATACATTATTGCAAATATTATTATATTAGTGCACACATTATTACATAGTTTATTGTATCTAGTTTAAACCGCAATGTGATTTTGCATTGTGAAATTAACACTGCCAGCTATCGCTATCAGCGATAGTGAAAGACGTACCTCTATGGTGATCAAAGCGTTTCAACACGGCACAATAGTCCTTTATTTCATTCCTCGTTATAGAAAGCAGAAGCAAGTTAAGCACAGAAACATCTTTGAAACCAAAAGTGAAAACCACAATATTCAAACTTCACACATAAACTCTTTGATCTCAGATGATTATTATTTAATATATTTTATAGGCTTCATCATGTAAAGTCAAAATTTAAAAGCAGATCTTGCAAAATGAATGAATTAGTATCTCATATCGCTATGAATGAATACCACAGAATGTCTGGAATACAATAATAAATATTTCTGTCTGAATTTTCTAGAGACGATAATATAAAGACAGTGCTAGGTAAAATGCTTTCATTCTTTTCAATCCATTTCTAAAGAAAGCGTCTGTCACACTGTCACGTCACAGACATACTTACAATTCAGAGAACAAGAACTTCTTTTCATACTTATGAGGTATCAACACATTAGTCCCAAGAATAGCAAGGGTATAACAACAAGGCCTATATCACTTTTGTATGACATGTTTTTCTGTGTCCCTACCATCAACACTTCTAACCCACACAACTCTGAACCATTTCTTATTTCAAATGACTGTGCATCCTCCTTAAAGTTTCACAAATTGGCCTATATATTATAAAAAGCATTTTATCTGAACAAGAGCATAACTCAGAATTTTGCAAGAATAACCGCAGCAGCCATGAAGTTATCCGTCAGTAACATATCACTATTTGACTTTAACATACATGAAGTTTGCTGTTTGTACAATAATACAATGTAAAGGCTTACAAATGATATCAGAGCTAACTCAGCCAATAAACACCATATTTCTGTTTCTTCATTCTGGCTCACTTTAAAATAGTACTAATGAATTAACATCACAGACATGTGTTCTTTAATGTTTCTCTTCTAGGCTTTAACACAGTAGGTTTATCATAAAACAATCATTACTGTTAAAAAGTATGAAAAGAGAGCAGTTTAGATGTCTTTTTTATTTGCTACACAGCAACATGTGGTTTTTAGCTTTGCTGGTAGCAAAAAATCCCAGTTGGGGATGTTTGTTACAGTCTCTTCAGGGTTGGTGGTCACATGTTGGCAAATACATATATGGGGTGATATAAGTAGTCCTCTCTTTCTTTTTAGATAGCAAAATGGCCAGGAATTTGTCAGGAAGACAAACAAGGGTGAGACCGCCATATTAATGCTCAGAGCAGTCAGATAAGTTAAACTACACAATATTGTTATATAAGGATAAAAAAATGCACTTACAGGAATGATTTTTGTTTACTTGATGCAGGAGATGTGTTGTTTTATTTCAATGAAACTAAACATCTTAAATTAGTTTCTAAGATGCCTCAATTTTTTATTTTTCCCCATTAAAATAACACAGGGTAAACCAACTCCATAGTGTGTGACTACCCACGGTGGGGATGGTTGTCACAAGTGCACAAGACATAGTTGAGAGTCCACTTTCTTTCTCCTTTTTTTTTTTTTTTACAAAATCAGCTTAAGGAGATTAAGTCCACTCCATTACACATTAAAGGGGGAATCTTTACAGAATACGGTTTATGAGGAAGGGTTAGGGTTAACTTAAATACAGCATTAAATAATGCTTAAATGCATTTTTTTAATTGAGTAACATTTTCATATGTGAAACACTTTTATTATCCATGTGTATGTTCTGCTTAACTACCTTGTGTAACGATGGCTCAGTTCAACGAATTCAATTTCATCATTAAGATCTGAGGCAACGCTTGATCAGTAGTGCTTGTAAATGTCAGCGTTGAGGTTTTGCATTTCTGGTAGCACAACCCAAAAACCATGAAGCAGGTCTTGATCATGATCTCAACTTACCCTTCATGTGAATGAATTAGTATCTGTTTCTTCACCTGTAGTGCGCATGTTTTATACAGATACTATCTAATTCACTTACCTGTGGTATTTTAGGTGCTGTCTCACAACATATGCACAGTGATGAGGATCCCTCATAACCCTGTGGCCCTTGAAGAGCATTTCAAAGATGATGATTCGGGGCCTCTGTCCAACCAGGGCTACATGCCCTACCTCAACACATTTGTTCTTGACAAGGTGGGCAACAAGTTGAAAGTTAACTCCTGTCAACATGCTATAAACAACGTGGAAACGAGGACTGGTTATCATTGGATGCTTTCTAAATAGTTATGCCAATAGTTTGTATGAGTTTCAGTACCGATACTTAAACTTGTTCCTTTTTTCTCTATGTTTCTTCAGTTCTCATGTTATGTGCTGTGCTTTCAATAAACTTTGATGACAGCAGTTGACCTTTGAGGTTTTTAGAGGAAATAATAAAGAAATTGGATTTCAAATGAGCATTGGCCATAATGCTGGGAAGAATCAGCAATAAGTCCTCATAGAAACTTGCATGTTATTATTCTAATAAATAACCTACAAGAGCAAAAATAAAAAGAGTGAAAAACATGAGTCTCCCTGACAATAAACAGCAGCACTAACAGTTACAGTTGCTTAGTATGTTGTATTAGCAACACATTAGCTTCACACAGCTAACCTAGTATAATTGCTAACTTTTGGTTAGCACTGAACTGATTGCAGGAAAACTAAATGAGAAAATAGCAAATCTCAGAACAGCTATACTAAAAAGAGTACTTACAAATAATGCTCTGAAAATTGCTTTTATGTATGTTGCATTTTGCTACAAACAAATCTCACAGGCCTTTGTTTTAGACTTCAACTCAGTAAACCAACTAGCTTGAAAATCTCACACAATAAAAATAGTAAAATTCTCTTAATTTCCTGTACTGTTACAGGAATTGATTGCCACTTCCCTGTTCTACCCAGTGTAACACTGTCTGTTATTTATTCTTTGATAGAATAACATATTATTGAAATTTTCTCCAAAGAGAGGAGTACGCACTCTGATATATATATTTTGTCCTGTAGTTTATTGACTGGTAGTGTAATACGCTGCAAACACATCCGTTAAAATGTTATAAGACCAACTATGATGTGAATTAGTAAACTGCTTTAGTTTCCCTGTTTGTACTTGGTAGCTGTTTTCTTGCCTCTCTCTTGTAGGCTCTGACTTGAATTAAAATGAGGCATTTAGCTACATCAGATTTGTACCTCACATCCTGGAGGCTCGAGGTTTTGAAAAGAGACAAACACTAGTCCCTTGCATAGCATTTGTAAACACACTGCCCTCCCTGGTGCTGAACTGTTTGACTTTGACTCTGACTGAATGCTTCATGTTCAATCACAGGTACAAGAGGATTTTGATGTACTGGAGTTGTGCAGGATGTGCTGGACTTTGTGTTACAAGAAAAATATCTGCACTAAAAATCTGCTCATCTCAGACAATGATTGTTTCAAAGTGTGGTGCATATTCAACTTTCTGTCAGAAGAAAAGTACCCACTAGTCATCATCATTGAAGAGGTGAGAAAGAGCTTGAGCTTGAGAAGTTTTTATATACATTTATCACACTGCACATATACACATATAGAGGCAGTCACATCTGTCCCATTGCATGTCTCAGAGCAACAGGCATCTTGAATTTACAATAAAAAATGTAACACAGAAGTTTTTAACCATTATCTCCACCAGTCATGGTTGTGAACTCTTAAATTTGTCTCCTTAGATCGAGTACTTCCTGCAAAAGCTGATGGAAGCCATGGGGATCGGATGGAGTGAGGAGAAGTTTGTGGATTACAAGCTCCACCTGTACAGGAAGAAGAACTGCCTGACTGCCTGGGAGCTGATCGAACTGGTGGGACTCAGTTACTTCAGCAAAGGCATAAACCGCCAGACCCTGTCTATGGGCATCAATGAGGTCTTCCAAGAACTCATATTGGATGTGCTCAAGCAGGTTAGACTGATCTCATGGTGCATGTGTACTGTGTATGTGTGTGTAGACATTATAATCTAATAACTCAAGAACAATACATGACCCTTAATCCACAGACTCACCCCATACAGTACATATTTAACCCTCATCCTACTAACATATTAAAGTCAGTGTAAAGTAAGAATAAATATGTGTTCTGAGTTTGACATACCACAGAAAAGTGTGTTGTTAACCACCCTGCCAAATTTGAATGATTAAAAAAATCGCAAAAATATATGAAATTAGGCTTCAAAGTTGTGTAAAAATCAACCTTTTTTTCTGCTCCCAAACGCTGTGGGAGTGCCCGCCGAGTCCACTGAAACCCCGCCCCCTACCAAGTGTCACCTGTCAATCAAAGTCACCACCTCTACCAGAAACATGGACGCTAGGTCTGAAAGCTTTCTGCTGCTAACTCGGCAGCTAGCTCGACGGCTCACTGGCTAATTGTAGACTGTAGTAGTAGTAGTAGTGTGCGCTGAATGTATTTATTCCTATAGCAGCAGGGGCGGGTTTATGCTAAACACCTCCGCTTTACGTAATGCGGTGGTGATTTTCAGACCCGCCTATTAAATCCAGACACAGAAATCTTGAAACACAGTTTGTGAAGTGTAGCTCCACAATTCAAATCTAAATGGTTTAAACGCTTTTTACACCTTTTTTCAGAAATACATTTATGACCTATTTAAAGTGTTTAGAAGAAAATGTCTGAATTCACTTTACACGGTCTTTAACATACATGAACTACAGACTGGGGTCCCTGGAGAACCTAAGAACCTAACCTACTGTAAGAAACAACTGACCTAACAAAATGTATTTCATAGTTTATTTGGTCTCAAAACATTATTGATGTCACCAGAAAAGCCCCCCATTATTTTAGGAAAGCTACAGTTAAATTTGTATACTATGGCGCGCAGGTGGTCGAGTGGTTAGAGCGCATGCCATGTACGCATATATGCAGCCGACCCCGGTTCAAATCCCGGCCGGAGGTCCTTTGCTGCATGTCAACCACCTCTCTCTCCTGTGTTTCTTGTCTGTCTACTGCTAAATAAAGGCGTCTATGCCAGAAAAAATCTTTTTAAAAAAAAAAGTGTATATTGTGTGAAATGAACACTTAGGGTCATTGAAATAGCACATGAGGGAATCCGTGGCTGCTCATCTGTGTCTGTCTCACAGAGTTTCTCCACCCCCCTGATAGTGTGTGATTATATAAATAGTTAGAATAAATTGTTCCATCTATTAAAACTGGTATTTAAAAAAAGAAAAACAAGCACTAATTAAAGCAGAAACAGAAAACAAATATATGAATTTGTTAAGAACAAACGGAGTGACAAAATCATAAAACATTGGAATGATATAATGAAATAAAGCACCTTTGAGATATGACAAAAATATGTCTCTAGGGTCTGCTGGTACCCCAGTAAATAGGATTAGGGTTGATCATCTCTTTCAGTCGCTGTGTGCAAATGCAATATACACGGCCCTATTTTAACGATCTATAGTGCATGGTCTGAAGATGTGGCCTGATTTAGGGTGTGTCCAAATCCACTTTTGCTATTTTAACGGTGGAAAAATGGTCGATGCGCCAGGCGCATGGTTCATAGGGGTTGCACTTAAGTCTCTTAATTAATCATGGGTGTAAAGACATGCATTCCGCCTGGTGCTGCTGTGCGCCAGGCGTAAGATAGGGCCTACAATGTGCAATGACTAATGATTAAAACATTATCCTGAATATGAAAACATTGTTAAATGCTACCTTGCATATGGTGATATTAGTTGGCATATTGTGGTATGTGAAAACACCATATTAGGTATCATTAAAAACACATGCATCATGTACTGTAAAGAGGCGCCCCAATGATATAATATTACTCTTCCATGAAGTTGTGGGACTTGCAAGAAACAGACAATTAATGCAGCAAAGGTTGAGTCAAACTCCTTAAGAAATACCAGATTTTCCATAAAGCAACTGCTCTTATCTTTCCATTAAACGTTCTGCCTGATAAATGTCATCTTTTAAACTCTAAAGTTGCAGTTTGATCAATTCCTTGTTTGCAATAATACTCTATGAATACTTTTCATAGATAGATTTTGCACCTTAAAGCACATTATAGGTAGAAACATTTATTTTAACTGCAACTCTTAAATGCTTGAACATATAATCCATATATATGTTCCATTATTTTTACTTATTGATACAATTATTGACTTATTTACAACCTCAATGGCAAATCTTGTTGTTTTTAAATACAGTATATAACAGTGACTATTGAGGAATATTGGACAGCTGAAGTGTCTTTGTTTAATTCTACTGAAGGGCTACATGATGAAAAAGGGCCATATGAGGAAGAACTGGAACGAGCGCTGGTTTGTGCTTAAACCCAACTCACTGTCGTACTACGTGTGTGAGGATCTTGTGGAGCTGAAAGGAGTTATCCCTCTGGACCAAAACTGTTGTGTGGAGGTAAACACTCAAATAGTTAAGTTTTATGTATGTTAGTTTGTGTTGTCACCTGGATATGATATATAAGGGATACTGGGGTTTTTTTCCAAATAGAAACATGAATGAGTGCCATGACTTGTTATTCTCTCTTGCAGTCTCTGTTAGATAAAGAAGGGAAGAAATGCCTGTTTATTATCAAGTGCTCTGACAAAAGCTTTGAGATCAGCGTGTCAGATAAAAAGAAGAAGCAGGAATGGATTCAAGGTAGTTAGTCATTTTAATTAGTCGTTTTGTCATCATCATCTCCTGTTGTGGAGGTTGGGTGGATCAGTCGATGAATCCCCTCTTTCTCTGTCTCATGGCAGCTATTCAGACGTGCATTCAGCTGCTGAGGTTGGGGCTGTCCTCTCCTCACCGCGAGGCCCGACGGAGGCGCAGGGAGCTCCGGCAGAGGCAGCAGACCGAGGAGGGTGATCTGGTAGAGAGGATGAAGGAGCTCCAGGTGGCCAATGAGAACAAACAGAGACAGCTGGAGAATATGAGGAAGGTACTGATTTGTGTCGACATAAAACTGACATTCAGAAAAAGGGTTTCTGACATAGTTCCAGTAACCAATTGGACAACTCAATTGTCATTTAAAGGAGTCCACTTTCAAGTCATGCTGTCTTCAGTAAACATTTTTGGTCCCAGACATAAGTTGTCAGACATTGCTGTCTCTGGTACAGTGACTTCCTCCTTCTGTTTCTGCCTGATTCAGGTTTTTCTCAGTTGTTAGGGTTAGGGTTGTTGACGTTCACAAAACCACTGTGTTCAATCAGTGGTTTATTTTCTAAAACGATGTATTGCAAATATGTTACAGTTCCATTAATTGAAACAAATCAAAAACTACAGCCTCAAAAATCATTATAGTGTTGAATCAAGTCCTCTTCTCAATAAAAGCTGAACATACAGTAATGAAATATAAATGTAGTATTACAGGGCAGCTTTATGGTGAAAGGTGTTGGTATTATTTTATATATCTCTTGTACGCTGTCAGGAGTTTCAAGTATCAAACATTTATACAGATGTGTGAATTATTATTGTTACAAATATGAATCTATAGATTCTAGATAGACAAAAAAATACATCTGAACTTCATGAGCGGTTTTCTTGTGGCAAAACTTTGATCTGTCTAACTGGTGACCTGATGGTTGTAAGTTTGTGGCACTGGTAGTGCAGTATAAAAATAGGAATTTGTTATCTACTTCCCTTTATTTTCACATATTCTGGTTCAAAATAACATAAAAACCCAAATTGACTAAAAGAAACACATGCTCACAGATGATACCGCACAACCCTGTTACTGAAAAGGGAAGCAAAACCCTCTATGCAAATGACACTATATATCAGTCAGGGACATCTGCATGAAGTGACAAGCAAGGCGTTTGACCTCCATTGTTTCAGAGCTGCAGCACATTATTGATGGCTTCTCACTTCCCTTTTTGCCATGCCAGATGGCCTTTTCGTAAACGTTGAGATGTAAAGGCTTTTTTAACTCTGAGTCTAATCTGCACATCATTTTAGAATAGTTGCATTTAGCGTAATACAGTCTAATGTAATTTGCCACAGTATTACATAATAGAGACGATAGGGAAAGAGACTAGGATTTTACTTCACGTCTTTACCTGCAAATCTCTGTCCTTGACTTTAAAAAAATGTGCTGAAATGACTTATTACTTCCTTGTTAAGTAACCACATAATGTTTAACAAATCTGAGTTTCTCTTTTAAGTCTTGTTTCTCAGTAAAGTAACAGCTCTTTCCTCTTTTGTGCTTCACAGAAAATGGAAGAGGCTGCCGCTCAAGCAGCCATGGAGGAGCACATGAGGAAGAAGACTCAGTTAGATTTGCAGGATCGCTACAGACTGGATCTGGAGAGAGAGAAAATGGTAACTGCAGTCTCAGCCTGCCTCAACAACAACAACACTGCTCATTTTTCCCGGTGATGATATGGGCTGATATGATAAGTGAGACAAAGTATACACATGGTTCAGAAAGAAGACTGATAATTCTGGTGAACTAAAGCTGTCTCTCTCTATATACTGCCTATTTTCTGATGAAGTCACCATCACCCGTCTGTGGCTCTGTGCTTCCAGGAACAACAAGCTAAAAATAGTTTAAATGATATATCCCATGATGTTGAATCATCTTTTGTCTGAGTGTCAGATGCAAAATCTCTCATTAATCATCATGTTAATACAGTTATTATACAGATGCATGTCTTTGTGAGATGATATGAACTTCTCTTTCCGTTGGTCAGATTACGTCATTGTAGTTTCATGGAGGAGGATGTAGATGACACTAAAACAGTAAATGTCACCACACAGAGTCAAAGGTTGAAGATTTACAGTTGTTATATAGATTTGTCTTTGGCTTAATGTGTAAGAAAAACTGATTATCTGCATTATTGTGTGTGTGGGGACTCGCTCAGGTACGTCAGCAGATGGAAGAGCAGGTGGCTCAGAAGTCCAGTGAACTGGAGCAGTACCTGCAGCGCGTCCGGGAGCTGGAGGACATGTACAACCGGCTGAAGGAGGCCTTAGAGGATGAGAGGCAGGCCAAGCAGGATGAGGAGGCCATGCGCAAGCTGCAGGCCAGGTCCAACACACACACACACACACACACACACACACACACACACACACACACACACACACACACACACACACACACACACACACACACACACATATCAGACCATGGTCACTTTTGGGGACATTACATAGACTTACATTCATTTCCATCCCCAATCAACTGGTCCTAAGTCTGAAATTTGTCCCCAAAAGTAGCTTTGAACAGACCACACACATGCACACATACACACAGGACGGTGTGTGGATATACACAGCATTGTACAATTAATGAACTTGTATGATAGAATGTAAACTAGTTCAGTAGCCCCAAAAACTTTTTCAAAAATGTTTTTGTTAATACTGCATAGTCATATTTTGGGCCCTATTTGATCTATCTATAGCGCATGATGTGAAGCGTAAGTACATTTAGGATGTGTCTAAATCAGCTTTTGCTATTTTAATGGCAGAAAAATGGTAACATGGTAAACCAATCAGTGTCATCTCCCATTCCCTTGAAAAGTCGGGTGCGCTTACACTTTGGAGCATTGCGATTATAATTCCGTATTTGCCATGCAATGTGTTTCAAGAATAAAACATGAGTTACTTTTTCTGAAAAGAAAGTTGGCTGATGAGCTGCTAACCCAACGTGTAATTCATAAAAAGGAAGAATATGGAGTTATAACCAACCAGTCTGATTAGTGTAAAGGTGTGTGTGGTTGTACTGTAGCAGCCTGGTGTGGTGTCATAAGCTGATTTAATAAACAGTGAGTGGCTGTGCTTCCTTGTTGATAAAAAATCACTAAGTGGCAGCAGAGCATCTTTACTCCAGAAGTAGATGTGGTTCTGAGATGCATTTTCCACCAAAACACCAACAACTCGCTTTATGCTGCATATTTTCCAATCTCATCCGTCAGGTCACCGTGTATGCAAAACCCAACAAATATGTACAGTTGTAGAAGGCTCATTCTCATTTAATCTGTTATTTTTGTAATTCATTAATTCTGTTAAATATTAAGACTAATCATTATGACTTTTTTTAAATACATTTTTTGATGTGATCCTTTTTTTCTAATTTCTTGCATGTTTTGTGCACACGCCTACTAAAATCCTGATTCTGCGCCCCTAAAATAACAGTGAAATACGCAGCATTGACTTCTGACCAGTATATTGTTGGTCAATAGTGCAATCACTTTCCACTGCCTCAAAATAGCAATGCAGCAATTAAAGCCGCAAACGGCGATGGCGGGCCCTCGCTCACCCATGCCACCGCGGGGCCTGAGGCATGGTGGGGCTGTGGCGTGAAGCAGAAAGTGAGAAAAAACCTGGAAGGAGGCCAAAAATGCAATGTTTCGTTCATCCAGTAGGGGGCAGTCACAGGTAGTTACACATATGGTCTGGTGTGGTCTGGTGTGTTCAGCGCGGCCATTCATCAGTCATGTGAAGTTTGGAGTGAATTGGACAAAGCATGAAGGAGTTATGAGAGGTTGATGGTTCATCCACCAGGGGGCAGTAGAGTGTAACAAAACACAAGCGGTTGAGTTCAGGGTGGGACAGTGATTACACATGTGAAGTTTTGTGGAAATCGCACAATGATGATGTAAAATATGGCACTTCCTGTTTCCACGAGGGGGCGACACGAGTGAGATCGCCTATGAGTGAATGGAAACGTTGAGGTCGGCACCCTGGACCTGTGTACCAATTTTCATGATGATACGAGTTCAATAAAGCCATCAAAAAGCCAAACGTATTTTCATGGCGAGGAATTGATGGTCGCCGCGTCGCCACACGGACGCCATTACTCGTAGCTTCACAGTCTTCATAATGGTAAATGGTAAATGGTAAATGGCCTGTACTTATATAGCGCCTTTCTAGTCTTTTCGACCACTCAAAGCGCTTTACAATACATTTCATTCACCCCATTCACACACATTCATACACTGATGGCAGGAGCTACCACGCAGGGTGCCAACCTGCACATCAGGGGAAGCTAATCATTCATACACATTCATACAACGTTGGCACAGCAACGGGAGCAATTTGGGGTTAAGTGTCTTGCCCAAGGACACATCGACATGTGGACTGGAGGAGCCGGGAATCGAACCGCCAATCTTCCAATTGGTGGACGACCGCTCTACCTCCTGAGCCACAGCCGCCCCCGGTATAATGTAGCTTCACCAACTGGTTCTGAATGAAGTTGATGGGGCAAAGTATGTAATTTCAATGAATCTTAGTTAACTTCCTGTTACCACCGGGGGGCGCTATGAGTTACGTGGGAAGTTAATATATCGGGACGTTCAGGGCGGAGCCATCATCATGTCCAGCAAGTTTGAAGCTGATTGGATGAAGTATGTGGGCGTGAGAGCCACTCGTATGTACATGGCGAGCACGCCAAAGTTAGTTGAGCCCTGGCAGACACGCCCTTTGACCTACGGATGCGCAGAGCACAACTTAAGCTCAGCTAGGTCTGGAGATGTTGCGTACCTAATTTGAACTTGATCGGGCGAACGCTGTGGGAGGAGTTAATTTTAGGCGGGAAAAATCAAAACCAAAATGGCTGACTTCCTGTTGGGTTGAGGTCATGAGGTCAAGAGGCTTTTTTGCATATGTGGGTATAATACATATGTGTACCGAATTTTGTGAGCATAGGACAAAGTTAGCAAAATTCCCTATGGGCATTTTTGGACTTTGTAGGGGGCGCTATTCCGCCATTCTCCGTCGACCATGTGCGACCACCCAAAAATATTGAATTTCGGATGAGGCCGGACGTCCGTGCAAAAGTATAAGCATTTTCGCATTTGGGAAAGGGGCGAAATTGGGACACGAAACGAATAATAATCATAATAATTAAAGCTGCAAGCAGCGATGACCAGGCCCTCGCCCCCCCATGCATGTCGGGGCTGTGGTGCAGTTGGAGGGCGCGCACGTAGAAGTCTTCATACGCAGGCTTTTATTTGACATTGCATGATGTGGTGAAATATCACTGACTGTGTCCACTATGTGGCACTAGAGAGCACCCACCAATTATATGTCATGTTGTAGTGTGTGATGTGGAGAACACATCCTGTAAATGTCATATAAATCGGATAATGTTTGTCATATGAGGCTGACTTCCTGTGTCCAGTAGGTGGCGCTAGAGGTCACCCACCAATAATATGTCATGTTGTAGTATGTGATGTGGAGAAGACATCCTGTAAATTTCATATGAATCGGATAATGTTTGTCATATGAGGCTGACTTCCTGTGTCCAGTAGGTGGCGCTGTGTATATGACACAGTATTGATGCATAGACGTGTTAGGGGCGGGACCCTCTACTTGCGTGATTAATTTGGTGTAGATCGGACGATGTCTGTAGGATTTATAAGGATTTCCTGCCTGTGTCCACTATGTGGCGCTAGAGATCACCCACCAATTATATGTCATGTTGTAGTGTATGATGTGGAGAAGACATCCTGTAAATTTCATATAAATCGGATAATGTTTGTCATATGAGGCTGACTTCCTGTGTCCAGTAGGTGGCGCTGTGTATATGTCACAATATTGATACATAGATGTGTTCAGGGCGGGACCCTCTACATGCGTGATCAATTTGGTGTAGATCGGACGATGTCTGTAGTAGTTATAAGGACTTCCTGCTTTTTGGCGAAGGATCGAAGGGCGAAGGAAATTGTCGGCACCGCCACGCCCAAACCGAATCCCTAATCAGAAAGTTTTTGATAACTTTTCATCTCCAATGTCTCAAGATGTTTCTGAGTGAATTTGAAGTCGGTCGGATAAAATCCCTAGGACAAGTTTGTTAAAGTACGGGGCGTGGAAATCGCCAAAATGGCACGAGTATCCAGTAGGTGACGCTATGGAGCTAACACAGTATTGATGCATAGACGTGTTCAGGGCGGGACCTTCTACATGCGTGATTAATTTGGTGTAGATCGGACGATGTCTGTAGGAGTTATAAGGACTTCCTGCTTTTTGGCGAAGGATCGAATGGCGAAGGAAATTATCGGCACCGCCACGCCCAAACCGAATCCCTAATCAGAAAGTTTTTGATAACTTTTCATCTCCAATGTCTCAAGATGATTCTGTGCAAATTTGAAGTTGGTCGGATTAAATCCCTAGGACAAGTTTGTTAAAATACAGGGTCAGGGGTCCCATAGACTTTTTTGTGCGTCTGGACATGATACATATATATACCAAATTTCGTTCATGTACGTCAATCTGTCACATTTTTATATTCGTTAGGGGGCGCTATTGAGCCATTTTGCGACATCCATTTTGGCGAACCATAAAATATCGAATTTTTCACCGGGTCTGATGTGCGTGCAAATTTTCGTGAGTTTTGGGGCACGTTTAGGCTGTCAAAAAGGCGTTTGATTTGACAGAACTATAATAATAATCACTACAGATACAATAGGGCCTTCGCACTGGAGTGCTTGGGCCCTAATAAACACTATACTAAACACTAACAATAAACAATTTCAATAGGGCTTTCGCCAGGCGACTTGCAGTCGCCGCTCGGGCCCTAATAAACATTACAATTTCAATATAGCATTTTTCCCCGGGGGTCTTCCATACCACATGATTACTTGATTACTTGATTACTTTGGGGTCACTTGCACTTTGGGGTCACTTGCACGTTGGGGCATGAACAAATTTCAATAGGGCTTTCGCCAGGCGACTTGCAGTCGCCGCTCGGGCCCTAATAAACATTACAATTTCAATATAGCATTTTTCCCCGGGGGTCTTCCATACCACATGATTACTTGATTACTTGATTACTTTGGGGTCACTTGCACTTTGGGGTCACTTGCACGTTGGGGCATGAACAAATTTCAATAGGGCTTTCGCCAGGCGACTTGCAGTCGCCGCTCGGGCCCTAATAGTAATAAACATTACAATTTCAATATAGCATTTTTCCCCGGGGGTCTTCCATACCACATGATTACTTGATTACTTTGGGGTCACTTGCACTTTGGGGTCACTTGCACGTTGGGGCATGAACAAATTTCAATAGGGCTTTCGCCAGGCGACTTGCAGTTGCCGCTCGGGCCCTAAAAATATGCCTGACCACACCTCATTTCGAGACCAACACGCCCACGGGCGCACAGATGGGTGCAAGTGCATTTGCTATTTAGACAGCGTGGGCGCTTGATGGGAAAATGACAACTGCGTAGGTCTTAAACTAGCAAAGACACTTGCGCCGGGACTAGCGCCGCTGTGCAGCTGGTGTGAGATAGGGCCTTTAGACTGTAGTTTGTGGTGATGTTCTATTTGATTGCATTATATTTCAGATTTACCTAAATAATTCAATATCGGATGTAATTATTTGCTGCACCTCATAATAAACTAGACATTTTCTGTTTTTCTTCATTTTCACCTTGAAAACAGCCTGATAGTTTTAAAGGAGCAGAGCAGTTTAAACCGATTTCCCTCAGATTTGTAATTTTTTGTACACATACTTCAGATCAGATGTCGAATCTACTGCAAGAAAATCTACTGTTCCTAACATTAAACCAGACTCTCTTGTGATAAGCATTGTTAGGTCTAATGGAGGAGAACATAGTAGGATGAAACTCAATTCTTAGTTCAAGCAGTTTAATGAACACACGTGTGAGCAAATACAGCATTCATACACAGCAGTTGTCCACATATATATATTATGTGTGTGTGTGTGTGTGTCACTGCACATGCATTATTGTCTATTCATTATTGCATTATTGTCTATTCAGAGATCCTACGTGTTTGGCAGCAGTTCATTAATGGAACCCCAAAAGACCCTCACCTTTGTTTTAACAGTTTGAGCAGATCAATCTTGTCTATAAAGTACTCCCGGGACAGTTAGTCTTCCTTCACAAGCTTGAACATTAAAATTCCTTTCCTTATATGTATGTTTGTATGGCTGGTTTTCTTAATATGAACTCAATGAACTTACACACTCAAGAACATCTACTTTAGGGCTCTTCTGAACTCATTGAACCTAGATTGTAATGGTCTCTATTCAGGACTCCTTACTATTAACACACAATATAATGACAAGACATTTTATATGATTAATATGACATTAAAGTTAAATTCATAATGACGTTGTTAATGAATATCAAATCAAGCATAGCTAAGCAAAATGCACCTGACGATAGAAGATGATGAGAAAGAGCCTCCTGGTGGCCAAAGTTTTTGAGATGCTGATCAAATGATCACAACGTCCCTGGTTCAAGTCTGGACCTTGATCCATGTCATTCCTTATCTCTGCCTCTCCTCTCAATTCCTGTCAACAGTCTAAAAAGGCACAAAATGCTCCAAAAATCAATAAATAAAACAATAAATGGCTCAATCACAGTGATTGTACAGCAAATGGCAATTTCAAATGTGAATGTTTTTGTTGTCTAATTAATGACAACTAAAAACACAGTTCATTCCAGTACAACAATCCCACAAATACACAATCTTAGAAAATCACTGGCACTGAAAATCAATAGTTGCAGTCATTGTTTTCCACCAGCTGGTTTAATTCAGCCGTTGGTGAAATACACTCACAGTGTTCAGTCCTGCCTGCTTCTCTGTGTATATTTTGAATCATCTGGCTGTGTTAGCGTGGGTGATGTTCAAAACAAATACTTTAAAGGCAGATTTTTAAAAATTCTCTGTTGGAGTGTATGTGATTGAACTGATAAAACTAACACATCCAGTGTGTTCTGGCTTCAGCTCGTTTATCCCTGTGTACTGAACAGAAAGTGGATAAAGAAGACTATTAAAATATATTTTTAAGCATGCTTGCTGTGCATTTCCTCACAGGCTGCTGGAGGAGGAGACAGAGAAAAGGGCAGAGCTGGAGCAGATCCACCTGCAGCAGCAGAGGGCGCTGTCTCAGACTCAGGCTGAGAAGCAGGAGTTGGTTGCCGAGCAGCAGGCCAAGGAGAGAGACCTGCAGGCAGCCATGCAGCAGCTGGAGACACTGGAGAGAGAGCGGCAGGGAGCACTGCAGGAGTATCAGGTCAGGCTAAATGTAACAGCAGAGCTATAAGACTTACAGTCAGTAATGAGGAGTAACATGAGGGACTGATGTGTCTCATCCACTAGTCAGAGTTTTGGTTTTGATACTAAGTGATCAGAAGTCTGAGGAATGAAAACACAAACTTCCTCAAAATACTTTTTTATAACACAAATCAAAGTCCTCAAATGTCTGAACACGCAATGCACACAAGAACGTAAATTACAGCATAACTGGCTCAGTTATTATTTTAGTTTTATTTGATGTATCTGATCAAATAATAAATAAACAAGATTTTGAATCTGACCTGGTATTTGTTGCCAGCTTTCAGCACCTGACCTGACACCTTTTTGATGTTTAAAAAAAATTGCAGTTCGTGCCAAAAAAGTTTTGAGGTTCAATGCATAGCCCAGGGATCCTACGGTAAAAACAGGGAAAAGTATTTTAAAATCTTAATTTCCAGGCCTGGAAAAGTCATAAAACAAACTAAAATCATTGACGGTTTTTGAAAAGTCATGTACATCAATTTTATTATATGAATTTAAATGTTGTGAATTTTCATGGAAATTATAGAATAGTTTTGAAATTTTGTGAGTGAGGGGGCCCTGCTAGCACAAGTCAGAATAACTATGTGTACTACTGTGCTGACATCTGTTCAGAGTTCATAGATGTGAACGCTTCTTCCTCTTCCTTCTTCATTTCTAGGTGGTGTCGAAGAAGCTTGAGCGAGCAGCTAACAAGACTAAGAATTGGAAAGACAAGGTGGCCAGACATGAAGGGCTGGTGCGTCTCATCCAGCCAGGTAAAGGGATTGGCAGCTCATTAGTTTTTGGTCATCATTTACTCATGTATGAACAGTCTTGTAGTTAAAGATTTTAAACTGACCAGCATTTAATTGCAGAGATTTTTACATTAAAGTTCATGACAGCAGGGTTTTGCAACATTATGTAACTGTAATATTGTTCATATACTTTGGGCCAACTAGACATTAACACAGCTCAGCCACAGTACTTTATTCTGTGTCAGTAATTTATATCTGAAGTACATGACAAAACTGAGAGTTTAAGCCTAAATTATTGTTGGTCCACATCCAACAATGTTTTACTTTTTGGACATATTTGCATCAGTGATTTGTCTTGTTTAAAGGTGCCGCCACCCGCCACCCCCCCCCCCCCTCTCTTGGTCTTTTAGGCGATAAAGCACCTCAGAAGATGACCAACTGGGGTCCGGCTGCATTTACTGACATTGAGCTGGAGATGAGAAAGAAGTCGTGGCAGGAGAGGAAAAACCAGGGGGCTCAGCGGGGCTCACCATGTTTACATGGACCGCATGCTGATGAGGGAGACTCTGACCATAATTAACTACTGAGCCAGTGTTTTTACATTCCAGGTCTGAAAGGTTTTATAACATAAACTTACTGAGCCACACGATAGCTGCAAAAAAACAAAAATATTTTACAGATTTCATTAGAGTCACATTTTGCCTTTACATGTGCAGCTTGGATGAACTGCATTTCATCTGTTTCATCTTTATCATTCATGTTTTTATTTAGTTTTGTTTTGCTTTGCAGCTGGTAATTTCAGGTCATCCGTTCTCAGTCTATCTGCTGACTATAATTTCTTTAATTTCATACTTTGTGGTTGTTTCCCATATTTTTGTTTTGACATAAACCTGCTGTGATGTAAACTGTGGAAAATAACTGATATCCTGCAAATTATAACAGTTAATTCATTTTCTTATTGACAGCACTGGCTTCATTTCCTGATAAAAACTTTTATTAGCTAGGGTTAAGTGAAGGTTGTCTGTCATAATCAACATGATAAAAACAAAAGTAAAACACCAACTATTCTTTACAAAAGTGGATTTACATTTCATAAATAAGAACATTTTATAGCTTGAGGCTGCTGTTTCCAAATAAAGACGCCTACATGTGTCTAAAATAGCAACAAGTGTCACATTTTCTTTTGTTTTTTATTGAGGGTCATTTACCTCCTGACCAGGACAAAGAGTGTCCACCAGGTGTCACCATATGAACAGGTCCTCATTCAGTTCACTATAAACTGAGGAGCAGAGGGAGCCACTGTGCAGGTGCTGCAGGCTCATGTGGAAGCTGCAAGAAAATATTGCATGGACATTGAACTGTGGATGCTGAGTGTACACACTCATGCTAGGTCTTGCTTTTATATTTCGTTATTTTTGTAGAAAACAAGAGGAGATGTCTCACATGCAACAAGGTGACCAGTCTTAACCATCTGGCTACCAGGATGCCACAAGTGCTAGATATTCTTGAAAAAGGAGCCACATCGTCCAGATGTTGAAAGGATAAGGCTGATCTTATTCTATATTTTTCACATCATCATTAAATCCCATGAAAAGACCAAACCTGCAAGAGTAACAGTCTGAGTGCATTCTTACCCTTCCCTACCCTGTTTGGCACTCAGCCCCAAGCCCCTTCATTCCAAATGAAGAACGGAAATCTTTTAAAAACTAAAAACAAAGCTAGAGTTTGTGACCCATTTTTAAAAATGCTAAGTAATTTTCTAAAACATCTGGGCAATGTAGTTAGTCAAACAGGAGTGTGAGCCACAGAGTAATGAACTTTATCAGGCTTTGGCAACACAAACAATACAGTCAACTCAGTGTTGTTTTTAGTCTTTTCAGGGAATTTGCTGACAACCAGAGAAATGCAGAATATCACCATAAATCCTCCCAGCAGGATAAAAGCATTGCAGTCACCTGCAGGGATGGACGATCACATTTTTGCGATTGCTATCAGCAGCGATACTGATCTGATTACACAGATCGGTTATCAGTCGTGGTGTTGCAAAATTCAGTGATTATGCCATCAGTTATATTCATTCAGTCACGGCAGGTTGTCAGTAACTTTTAGTGCCACAGCGATCCACGACTTCTTGATACCTGACTTGTGCACAACTAGGTACACAGATGTTAAACTTGTGAAAAAAGCAGCAGTGGTGTCAGATTGGTGCACGTTATCGACAGATGCTCTGAGTTCAGGTACCGAGAGAGGAAAAGTTTGGTATCCCCATTCACCTGCCTGTTGGTATGTGTATGACTTCATTGTTCAAGTTATCGCAAAAACAATATGAGTCACGCACAGCAGTGAGGCCTCATTTTTGCTTTGGCCCATGTCAAAACATATCAGTTTTTGCAACAAAGAAACACTGTTCTCACACGTACACCGCAGTGTAGTCTTCACTACCCTCATGTTTCAGTGAAAAAAGAGACAACATTACAGGAATATTGAAACTGGGTGAAACTATCAGCTGTGGGTACTTGTTTGTCTCGTGTCTGCCAGTCAGTCCACACAATGAAGCTCTTCACTTTCTATTGTAAAAAATCTCAAACCACTTAAATGTGTCCTTCGAGGGAGAGTTAGAGAGAGAGAAAGAGAGAGAGAGAGAAGGAGAGAAAAACAGTTCATCTTGAGTTCAGAGTTGTCAGAACAAGAGATGAGATAAGAACCTGCATGTATACACTGAACTAAGAGTTTCATGTAGATCTCTTCATACTGGTGGTTTACTGATAAGATCAGATATAGAGATGAATTGTCCAATTCTCTGAGCTAATACTGAAATCAGGAATGTGGTTTACAACTGAAAAAGACAATGCAATCCTCATTGCTTCTCCTTTTATGGACTTTTTTGTTTGTTTGTATGATTGGCAATCCTTCAATTGGTGCACAGAGACAAGATTGAAGACAAAAAGATCAGGAAAAAACAGCTAATATTATTGCAGTATTTGTCTTGAGTTGTTAATCCGATGTGCGATAAATAGATTTGCTGTTCACATTTCCTCCATGAGAAGTATTTTTATCCCAGAATCTGAGAAAAAATGTGCTGCCTTTTTTTTACGAACACTATTCTCAGAATATGGGGTTTCTAATCTGCGTGGCTAACTCGCACAAGCCCCCGACATACCAAAAATAAGGATATCTCGAAATGTCTCACCCTCGCCCCATGTGTCCGAAAAGTACCCTAATGCCCATAACCAATCAATAATATTCCTGTCCAACATCTCATCGAAACTGATTTGAAACGGGAACATTTTTTTGGGATTGTCTGCTAGTGAAAAAATGTCTGGCAGATGCCTGTTTTTGGGGGGTTAGGTAACTTCCTACAGTGACCTCACGGCCCCGAGAGTTTCACAGGGTTGAACGCACTCTGGGTTTTGCTGCGGAGGGAAACTGCGGGTCACTTCCACGGGCAAGAGAAGAACATCAGGGCCTCAGATTAAAAAATAAAAAAGTCTAAAAAGCCAAGGAAGCAGACACCATTGCGCACTTAAGAAATTCTCACTTCGTGTGTCCCTTAAAACGATTAATCAAGTGTTTTTCTATTCATGGATGAGCGGGCGGTGTCCGGGTAAGATTATCTGGAGCCCAGTTGATTCATGCATTTGATAATCTCCCAGCAAGACCCCCATGCGCTGCAGGCAGCTGACATCATCCTGATTTCTAGGGTGGGACTCGGTGATGTGTGTCGAGCCGGTGAGATCAGTGTTTTGGAGCAGGTGCCCGCCGAGGGGCCGCAGGGCTCCGTGGTGGATGGGGGGCCCTCAGCAGAGGTGCAGCGGCTCTCACATTGCGCACATTGCAGAGACACCCAGGAAACGGAAATGCTACACAGTCTGCATTCATTGCAACTGCAGGCATACATGGATAATAGGATTTGGAGGACCAATAAAAATAAATCAGAATCATCTGTCACTTGGGTATGTTTGAGGCCCGTGGAAAAGGCCGGTTAGCGTAGTTTTCAGGCTGTTTTCAAGGACAAGAAGCGCATTTTTTCTGCAGCTGTGACTGTACATGAACAGCACGGCATCCAAAAACAACAGATACGTGCAATGTTGAATTTAAAGACTGCTTTTGATTTGTCTCTCTATGTGAGAGCAGCACGCTTCCAGCCAACCAAGACTAATCACACCGAGCTTAGCCAAGTTACACAAGATCACGATTACACAGCGCCGCATTTGAAAGCACTGCTGTTCAAAAGGATAATGGCTGCTTTTATCGATAATCTGACCCAAACCTCGGAGGAAAAAACACTGTAATGTAGCCGAGCTCACGTCATGGTTACATAACAGCAAAAATCTTTCATGTCTTAATGTAATTTTCATACAAGTCATTTTCATGCAACGAAGCTATGTGGAGTCAATAAGTGGCTGCTGTTGGGTGAAAGCGCTGCATTTCGTATTCTGGAGGACGATTCCTGTCATTCCTCACTATCCTGCTGGATAACTTCCGCTGCATCCCTCTCTCCGTGGGCACAGGTCCTAATCTCCGTACCCAAAGCAAGAGGCTAAATATGGAGAGGCCTTCCAGAGGCTATGCCCAGATGTTGGCCCGCTGCAGCTCTGCACCTGCTGCCCCTACAAGCCAGCTGGGAGACAAACAACCACCACTTCCCCCCTCCCCTAAAAAACACCCTCTGCTTTACTTCTGACCTTCCTCTCAGACACAGACCTTCATGGGACTGCAGGAGTCCTGTTCAGCGCCGCCATCCAGGCGCCACTGAGCCTGAGCTGGGGCTCCTGCCCAGTCCCATATTCATTGCTGGCAAGTGAGACACCCATCATCATCCTCTCCAGGCTCCTCCGTTGTTGGCTCTGAGCAAAAAACACAGTTTCAGCGGTGTCAGATTACCTTTCATTGAGAGACAATCTTTAATAAAGAGGACGTGTTCATAAGAGGCCAGAAAAACGTGGCAATTACAAATGGTTTAAGTTTTCTTCCTGCATCCTGTGATATCCTATGACCCAGTGTGTAACACTGAGGATCTATGAGCTCAATGCTAATACTTAAAATACATGCTGATGTTCATCAGATATATAACGTTAACTATGATCAGTATGTTATCTGTTAACATTTGCTAATTATAGCCTAGTGCTTGGCACAATTTATAGCTGGGGTATTTGGTCATAAACCAAATATTTATGTAGGCCTAATGGACTTGTTTCCCCCTGATTACTGCTCAAGATTAAAACTTAAAGCAAAATAACAAATGGACTTTGTGTTTGACTCCATAGAGAGATCTGTAGCTGTGCATGACATTTAAAGGCAACGTGCAAAAAAAAAAAAGTTCCTTGAATGGCCACTTGAGGCAGTCTCTAAACGTGGGTTAACCCCCCACAGACCCTCATGTTCAAATGTGCAACTTTACTGTGGAAATAAACATGTTTACAGCCTGGTGCAAAAAGCTGCTTTTGGTCTCTATAGCTAATTTCCCCTTCATGACAACTGGGGTTTACAGTTTTGCATAATCAAGGGCGTAGCTGCTTTGAGTGACAGTTGGGTCACAGACCAGTGGCTACTATGGCAACAATGTTGGTTAGGTAACGTAACCATGGCGTAAACCCCAGATTCACAGAGTCTAAATGTAGCCTACATTGCTATTTCAGTGTGTTTATGTTAATTGTAGCAATTTGATCTTAATTAAATCTATTTGCGCAAATATTTTATTACGCATTCAAACATTTGACTTCATTTGATCCAAAAGTTTTCACACATACACATATGGTGATAAACAACTACAATACATGTGGCCCTAATTTGAATCCATACACCACAACATCACATGTTACAGAACAAGTCTAGAGAGATATTAAACCAGTCTGGCATCACACAAGAATGTTTGTACAAAATTACATCTCTTGGTAAAACACACCTGTCCAAACAGCTGTACACTTACTGCTTTAATTCCCTGGAATCATGAACATCTGGCAGTCCGTCCAGTATCTGTGAAGATATTTCAGTCTGGACGGAAGAGGTGGATCAAGCCATGCTGCTATTTATTTCATATGTTGCTAAAGCTGTTTACAAAACATAGTTCTACATCACATGTTCACTTGGATTTCCATTATGACATCTCATTGCATTGCTCCTCGTTTTTTCTGATCGCTGCCATGTTCTGTAGCTGTACATTAGCCTGTGCTTAATTATTAGTTTAGTAGAGCTAAAAGAAAGCATAAACACTATTCATACAGATTTTATTTCAACTAACACATTCACTCTATTCATTGTGTATCTTATGTATTCAATGATAGATAGATAGATAGATAGATAGATAGATAGATAGATAGATAGATAGATAGATAGATAGATAGATAGATAGATAGATAGATAGATAGATAGATAGATAGATAGATAGATAGATAGATAGACTTTATTGATCCCAAGCTGGGAAATTACAGTGTAGCAGTAGCATTACACAGACACATAGTGACGATACAGTGACAATAACAACATATAGTATAAGGATTATGGAAAAATGGGTAATCATTTTAATGATATGCATGGGGGCTTACTGTAGATCTGTTGAGAGAACAGTACAGTAACAGGGAAATGTTCATGGTAAAAGTTGTTTTTACCATATTTTCAAGTTTCAGAAAATCAGCCCAAGAAAATGTAATTCATGTGCGCTTCCATCCACAACTGTTTTGGGAATATGATGAGTTTGGTGCGTTGATTAGGTGCTAATTCCCCCATCAGGTGCCATTAATCCATTGAAGAAGAGGGTTTAATGGCACCCAAATATGACAATTTTAATGGATTGGATAAAATAATAGGAACACCATTTAATATAATGCGCTCCAGTATACCACCACCACCCGCTATGTCCTCAGTAATAAACATTAAGTCAAAGTATCACCTTTCTGATAGGTAATCCTTTAAAGTGGTCAGTGAGTGTAGATAGTAACAGGTTGAGTGCCACAGAGTAGGTTAACAAGACACTGGAGGGTAACGAGAGGCATTAAAATAGTTTTTTATTTGTCATTCAGATATACACTATGCAGTGCACATCCAGACGAAACTTTGTAGCAATGGCTCAAAAAAAGTACGGAATATTAAAAAGTGCTGATATAAAAAATAATAAAAGGGGAAATTAAAAAATCAAATAACTGGAAACTGCAGTTGGCTGAAATGTCGCAAATAAAGAAAATGGAGCTCTGATTCAGTGTGTGGGTACTTCTTGTTCATCATTCAGGGATCATGAATGCATTTAAATTTTTAAAGCAATCCATGTGTACTTTTTTCAGGGTTTATTTCAAATAGAGCTGCTGGTGCACATTCATTTGAAGGATTTTTTTTAAAGTTTCCATCAAGCAGACAACTTACTAAGATTTAGTTTAATTTGTCAAAATACAATTCCTGTTGTGGAGGCCAGCCAAGTACCATGCTCAGTTAGAGTTTATTTTACTGTATTTACTTTACTTATGTATTTCCATATTATGCATTATTTTGCAGATTTGTCACACACACATACCAGCAGTTAAAATATGATGCGTCATTATATTTAAAAAGGACAAACAGTTTTGTTGTTTAATAGTAAACTTATATTAAAAGTCTGCACATCACCTCACATTTATGTAGCTTTAACAAAAAATTAACGCAGGCTTGATGTTCCCTGTGGTGATTACACAACTCATACAGATGTAAATGTGACCAATGATTTGATTATAATTGAACACTGAACATTTTGATTTTTCCACTTCAGTAAAAATTTAGGAGGACTTTAACTTGTAACAGTATTTCTACATTGTGGTATTCTTACCTTTACTTCCTGCAGGACAATGATGTGAATACTTCACCATCATTGGCAGCAGTGGAATAAATGAAACCCTGATATTCACTCAGTAAAACAAGACGTCAGTCAAAGGTTGTTTTCAAGTATGTTTGGTTTATTTCCAAAAATTAGTGTCACCACAAAACATGGTACAAAGATACAGTAACAAAAGAAGCCTCTGACGTCTTTGAATAGCTTCATGTTTTCTTGTTTTTTTTCTTCTTAATGAAACTGTATAGGATGCACAAACAGAGAACAGATGAGACCAGAATTTAAGAAAACCACAATGTCCTACATGATATATTCATTAACTTCTTTAAAAGCCCTTAAAAGACACAGAGCCTGCCTGGACAACAAAAACGTCTCCATTTAATTTTCATTACATTGGTTCATTACAAACAGGGAACAGGCCACTCAGGTATTTGCACCATTAACAACACATACAAATAAAAAAAAAAGACTGGTTGGTCACATTAGAATTAAGGTTAGAAAAGTATACTTATGTTGAGCACATACAGTATATAAAATGAAATGTCACACAAGTATTTACAGAAAAACATGAAGAAACCACACTTTAACAGTTACACTTTTAATAAAAAATAATAATTTACATTATATGTGACAAATGTGTTATGCAGAAGTCAAACAACAATCAGCAAAATAGAGAAAACATCACATATTTAAATAGAAAAATGTCAGGTAACTCTTTTGAATTCACTGTGCAAACTTTTTTTTTTCTTTAATGTCTTGAGGAACTGTCATATGTACATTGTAAGGTAATGCCTTTAGCCTCGCTGTCTGCATCTGTTAGAAAATCTATATTTGATAAGGAGTGCATACTTTAGAGCTAAGTGCAAACAAATAGCTTTTTCATGTTGTGCATTAAAATCTCTGAGTTTTTGGCGGTTCATACGTTTCTTTTAAGCAGCAGTAACCTCTCCTCGTAGTAAAATAGAAATTCTTTTAAAGGCTCTCCTCTATATTTTAAATTCTAAACTTGAACCCACAGTTTGAATGGCCAGTGATATTGCTTTGATCTATTTACAGCTTAAGTAGGATAACATTTCCTTGGTAGTGCAGTGCCCTAAAACATCAGCTTATCTTCACTTTATCCCTGTCGGAGGCACAGAGGAGGGAGCTGACAGCAGAGACGGACGTGTTCGGCCGACTCCGACTGAAGCTGACCTGCAGAGTGACGACAGCCTGACAGTAACAGGCGGAGAAGTGGATCCAATGATGGATGGACAGTATTCATCCTCCACTACCAGGCACTTTGTTAACTGTGGTCCATGAAGTTAAAGACATCTATAAACTGAGCTGAGTGATCGCCGCGTCTCTGCTCTCAACCACCTGACGCCACCTCTAATGTTCGTGATACGATGTGATGACCTCGGCGCTCAGGCATCAGAGATGCAGTTCTGGATCTTGTCCATCCACAGCTGGGCACTGGGAGCGTCTGAAGCGCAGAAGTTGTAGACTCGCTTGCTGGTCTTCAGCTAGAAGAAGATACGAAATGTGAACCAGGGCGACAGAAAAAATTTGGATGATCAAATAAAACAGCGGATCATTTTCAGGGATGCAAACACATTATGGGTGAAAAAAGGTGACAAAAATGTGAACAAGAAAATTCAGGGATATCAGGTCAGTTCAGGGCACTTAAAAAATAATCAAGGACGGGCAGATTGTATTAAAGTGCATTTCATTCCCTTTACATTGGTGTTTATCAAACAAAACACAAAAAAAACGGGAAAGCAGCTTATATTTCATTTTATATGAGAGAGAGAGAGAGAGAGAGAGAGAGAGAGAGAGAGAGAGAGAGAGAGAGAGAGAGAGAGAGAGAGAGAGAGAGAGAGAGAGAGAGAGAGAGAGAGAGAGAGAGAGAGAGAGAGAGAGAGAGAGAAAGAGAGAGAGAAACTGAATCAGACAATCGGGTCTATTAGCATTGGAACAGATGGTGATGTAACAGCTACGATGCAACCAGAACACATCACAGCAACATCCGGTGGACATCTGGATTAAAATGTACTCACGTCAAAGAAAGCCTTTTCACTGATGTGTTTGGGAGCTCCTATAGTGGGTGCAGCGATCATCACGGACTCCACCTCTGCCAGATCGATGTGGCCTCTGCAGTTGGTGTCCTCGCCGGTGTCGTAGTACCTCAGCTGTGAAGACACAGACGTTAACTTTTAGCCTGACGATTTAGTGCTGCTTAAATAAACCTGATGCTGTGTGCTCACCTGGTGTTTTGTGATGTCCAAAACAAACCAACGAGGCTTCCAGCCTTTCAGCAGTGCTCCACGTTTATACAAGATCCCCTCATAAGACCTGCGGATTGACACAAAGTCTGAATGTAACATCTCTGAAACTTCACTAATGACTAATGTGTGAAAGTCAGCTGGATCAATATTTATAAATCAGTGGAGCAAATTCCAGCTTTAGTTGCACAGAAGGCAGAGACACACAGAACAACACAAAGCCTGACTGATGTTTCCCCATATGTACAAGATGAACTCCGGCACCCTTTGTACATTGTGTTCCCGTTGTGTAAAGAGGCCCAACAGTGGGTGGCTGAATTACTCTGAAACAGAAAGCTTCTCATGTTCTTTTAAGGGTCTCTTCTAGAGATCCCTGCTGTCATATTTCAAAGTTCTTAGAGCAATTTAAATGATTGAAAACCAGCCTTGACCTGTCAATAAGCTTCAACAAAGACTAGTTTTTACTTTTTATGTCCACAGAGACAGTAATACAATAAAAAAACAAAGCTATCTGTAGGAATAATGAGTGAAAGTGTGAAGCTTGCAAACATCTGACATGCAAATATCTGATCTGGTATTTGACAGAACAGTCAAGTCATTTTAAGGGCTGCAAGCTTGGAAATAATCTGTTTCAACTTGTATCCATCAAAGGATTATTTGAACTGTGAAAGTTGAAGATCACATATAAAAGAACAAACTTTTTTTTTTTACACAAATTACATTTTAATGACTGTTTGTCCAATTCAGAGGAGAAAATATCCAGATATTAAAGCCAAGGGACTGTACTTTAACCTCTTAGTAATTGTAAAATCACACACCCAGAGTTTAACAGAGTACAGACAATCCTCACAAACATGACACACAGCATACCATGGTGCTGAGTCATCTTCCAAAACTGAACTGGACTGGACTGGCCCCTCGGCAGCAGTTGTAAGTGAATCAAATGTGGACTTTATTTTTTCCGGGGCTCGAGAAGTTCACGACCCACCTGTTCTCCTCGCTCTTGGGGGTGAACTGGTTGTAAAGTGTTGCAGCTCGGCGGTTGATCCCGTTGGCTGTGGCAGTGCTGCGGTCCTCGCCCAGCGCGCTGTCTGGCAGGTGCAGCATGGAGCGCCGCTGGAAGGCTTGCAGGCTGGACGTGGGAATGAGGCCTGAGATGGACACCGACTGCTTACGGAGCTGCAAAAACACACAATATAACAATTATGACACTCAAAAGAATAGTTTTATGTAATTTAATTGTTGGGATGTGAAGCACACCCACATTTCCTTCTTGCTTGAGGTCTTCCTGGATGCTGATTCGGACTCTCTCTAGAGTGGTCTGCCATCTCTCGGTACTCTGGTTCAGCTCACCATCCAGCTTCTCGATGTCCTACAGCACCAAAAACAGACAAATGTGACTGATGAAGTAAGAACCTAACAGAATGAAACTAAAGATCAGAGTTTTAGTAACAGGCTCTTACAGCGAGGAGTTTGGTGATGGCGTGCGGCTGGGCACGGCTCACGCTGCTGTAACACGGCCACACGATCCTCCTCTTGCTGTTGGAGATGGTTTCCGCCTCCTCTGAGCTCTCCAACCTCACAGCCATCATCCTCCAGTCGTAACAAGGCCCGGTCGACAGAGTCTCATCTGTGAAGTAGTCCCATTTATTCAGGCTGGGGATGCTGATGGAAGGCTTCAGGATCACCTATAAGACATAAAAGTATTGTTATCATTTTGTTCAAATACTTTGGAATAAACTCAAATATTAGACAGTCATTTAGTAACAAAGATAATCAAAAAGCCTACAATTTGTAAGGGCTAAAAAGTGTGAAATAATAGTCTGAATGTTGTAATTCTAAAAAGATTAATCAAGAAATAGTTTGACAACGAGCCCCGCTCACTGATTTATACTCTGCTGGGATATGAGAGGAAACATGAAAAGTCATCAACATAAAGAAGCTGATCATTCATCATAAAAAGGCTGAAATAAGTTACAGAGTTTTGTCAGGAAACTGGAACACTACAAGGGTAAAGACAGATCAAACTTGATCTCCAGAGTTTGACACATTTATTCCATTTGAGATGTACAGACAAGGACGAGATGAAGACTTGATGCCCTCTAGGTCATCCTCCAGGTTGGCTAAGGGTCTGCCACAGGGTTGTACAACATTTTGTTCACTCCTTTTGACCACTAAGGCCCAGGTAGTTGGGTTGCGACTTGCAGAGTCTGAGGCAGCTCCATTTCATGGATCCTGTTTGGCTAAACTCCAACTGGATTTGTCACTGAAGGAGATAATTGATCAAGCCTTCAACTTTCTAGAGACCCTGTCTGATACTGGAAGGCTCTGTGACTGGAAACTGTGGTGATGCAACTCCACACCGCTAAATAGGCAGAGAGAGAAATCGCAGCTGCTGTGCAGTCTTAATCAAAGGTCAAAAAATCAGTTGAAATGTTTAGTGAAATATGAGCTAACGTTAGTCATTTTACTTAAAACGATAAACGATAAAATAATTAAGAATTCAGAGTCAAAACAAACCAGGGAAGACGGAGACAGAACAACAACCAGTATTTTTAACTGAGGGACAATTTCATAAACTATCAAAGAAAAAGAAAATAATGAAAAACCTCACAGACGAAAGCCAGAGTCATGCATCTTGAACTAAGATGCTTTTATCACAAATGACTGACCATGAACAGATGGAATCCTTCAGTATGAACAAAGATGACCGTTGACAACAGGTTGGCTTTACAGACACTCAAAAGGAGAAGTTCCTTACACATCATTTTTTTATTTCAAAGAAACTACAAAAAAAAAACCTGGTGTCGACTCAATGAAAATGAGAGGATATCATTTTGTCAAGCTACACAGTACGCGCACAGCTGGTCGAGTGGTTAGGAGCGCATCCCACATACGCAGCGGACCCCGGTTCGAATATCGGCCAGAGGACCTTTGCTGCATGTCACACCCCACTCTCTCCCGTGATTTCCTGTCTCTCTACTGCTAATAAAGGTGTCTATGCCAGAAAAAAATAAAAACTATACAGTAAATTCATTGACATAAAACAAAGAGATTAACTGGTGAATTTGTATGTCGGGTGGTACGACTGTGTCAGGATGGACATGACTTTGGTGAGGACAACACAGCAACTGAATGTATTAGAAATGAGCAGAACAAGAAAAGGAGAGACTAAAATACTTTTGTTTGATTTTTGTTTAAAAAAAGAAAAACAGACAGAAAGACTTACCTCGATCTCTGACGGGCTGTACAGATAGTTGAAGAAGATGGGACTCCTCCTGTGCATCCTGTTGATGCACTCCCAGATGCAGATTCCTCTTCGTGCCTGCTTATCACCTTTATCCTCAAACAACAAGCCTGCAAAAAAAAACACAGAGGAGAACTGTTCAGCACACGGACCGATTCATCCCTCAGATCGTTTTAGCTGACTGTGTTCAAAAGCCTGTAATTCAACAGAGCGGTTCATGTTTTAAACTACATTGGAGTTCATCATCTGAAGTGTTAAGTGGATGCTAACTGTGTGAAAGAATACAAATACATTAATTGGATATGCGCAGATAATGAAAATGATTGACATTTTTGCAGCAACATTTGCCCCGGTCCCTTCCCCTCCAAACCTCGTCCCACAGCATGCACTGCCTCCTTTAATAAAAAAAGATATATGGCCGAATGAGCTGTTGTGGCCTGTTTTTCATCAATGGCTTTTTAATTTCCCATCATGAGCACTCCAAACCAAATTTATTTTTATTGTCATGAACACAACTTCCAGTTTTCAAAGAACATCATGCTTTATGTCCCAATACAATCCTAATTTTCATCACTGCTCATTTCCACCTGGTGACACAACCTCAATTTACACTCAGTTTAGACTTTTGACTTTTCTTTTTGAAAGTGGGATCCAAAAACCAAATCTTGTTGGCAGCTAAACAACTACAAATTTATGTGGAGAGTAAATTTTAGTAGAAAACTATTTTATGCAGAAAATGAGGCTGACTTGACAATTTCTAACAACTTCCAGTAATAAAAAAAACAGACCGATGTATGAATCTGTTCAACACAATCAAAATCCATATCAACTGCATGACCAAATGTGAAGAAGATAACAACAACAACAACAACAATAATAATAATAATGATTTAGCATTCTTACATCCATTTTTCATCCTATAAATGCAATTTAATCAACAGTTTAATAATATATAACAAAGATTTGAAAATTACAAGGGGACTCAAAAATTCCTGGAATTGTTAAAAAAAAACCCTCATTATAAATCTTTCAGTTGTATGTTTCTAATTCCCAATTGATTTATTCATTTACTTCTCCTTCAAAGTGTTAAAAGTACTCTCCATGAGATGTGATACTTTTGTCATTTCCTTTCAGTCACAGCATACGCTGCCTGACAACTGCCATCTTCTCCTGCACTACTGATGGTTTTTTTTGGGTCTCCTCTCATGTTTTTGAAAGATTCAGTGTAGTTGCACATTTCAAATGTATTTATAGTCCTGTGTTACTGTGTTGCAGGCAGGAACAGTGCTGGTGTCTATTACTGTGTGGGTGAAGTCATCCTCATTTCTGGGTCATTTTGGGCGGGCGGGGAGAGCTGTGTCACTTGTCAATGTCCACCAAACAATAGTCAAACCATGATAGTGTGTTAATATATAAAGGTAAACTTTAAACGTTAAGTGTGATCGGTTTTACGAAAGACACATACAGCCACTAGTAAGACAGCCCTTCCTTAAAATAAAAAAAAGATGTTATTAAAAAACAATCCCAGTTGGATTAGACTGTACGGGACACTAACCATGTTCCAAGCGCTCATAGTCGGAATCCAACAGGAAGTTCTTGAAGCGGTTAGAGATGTGATGATAGGCCAGGAACTTCAGATAATACTGATTAAACTCAAACTCCAGAGGATGTTGCGCCAAAATCTGCAAGACATGAAGAGATGCATAAAGATAGTCAGACAGAGAGAGGAGAAGAGGAGAGACAGTGAGAGAAAGTCAGTATGTGTGACAGCTGGATTGTGTCCTCGTGTTGTGACTTCACGTCTCTCCAGAGCAAAGACGACCAATTAGGAACAGAAAAGAATGTCTCCTGTCCTTCTGGGGGCAAAGGTTAGTGATATCATCAGACACAATCCAGACCGAGCTGGGAGGACTGTAGCTCCATTGTTCCCATCCAGCAATGTGAGGTGGCCAGTGAGAGAGAAGTGTTGAATATTTGAGGCCACCTGGGTCTATTGGCAAAAACAACAGCTGTTTTGGAGATGAGGCACTTCTATTTTCAGCTCTTGTCCGAACCCCCCCTCCCCTGTTTATAGCCTTCCAGGCCCCCAGAACCCCCGCCAAACTGTCATAGCTGCCAAGACTACAGTTTCAAAAGACAAATGCTGAAACTATGTGTTGATGTAAGTGTATGGGAGTGGGTCTGTAAGACCCCAGAGACACAAAAAAACCAACAACATTCTCTAAAGTTAGCATTTTACAGCGGACACAGCTCTCTGGCCCTCGGCTGGGCGAGCTTCATTCTTAACCCCTCCCACCCCTCCGGAAAACCTGAAACCCTGAAGCACACCCAAACCCTTCTTAGGGACTCTCAATCCCCCTAAGTGCAATTTTCCACATGCTGCTCTGAACACACACTAAAATGTGAAGGGATGCTGAAACACGCGAGCGCACACAGCTCAGCACTGATCACTGGGTTCACAGACCATCTGGGCAACAGCCTCCCTGCACGCTCCCCGGTGCAATACGCTGTCGAAATTACATCTACAGTGTTTGGAATGCAACGTGCAAAACTAAACCAAATGTATAGATAACGACCTTCTTCACCCTCTTGCCTGTACTCTTTTGAGGAATGTGATTAGCTCATTTAGAAAATATGAAAGTAGAGAGGAGTCATATTGCAGCCACAGAGATGCTTGACTGTACAGAGCACCTGAGGTACAGTGGTAAAAAAATGTGGAGTTTATGCTTCACCTGGTGCACGCAGTCCAGGAACTGCAGGAAGATGGGTGTGAAGCCGCTGCCCTGGCTGCTGGGACTCAGGTTGCTCCGCTGGCTGAACTTGTGGCCGAAGGAGAGCCACTCTTTCTCCAGCAGCACCTGAAAGCCCTCCAGAGTCCGGTAGAAAGGATCACTCAGCAGCTGCACTAAAGACACCACCTGCAGACAGAAAGACAGAGGTGAGGAAAATATAAGTCAAACTGTTTATTAAGTAGTTTTTGGGGCATTTTAAGTCTTAAATAAAGACAAACAGACAGTGCATAGATGAAAGGCAATGAGGGAGACACATAAAGGTCCCTGGCTGAACTCTTTGTGGTTCATGGTTGGTGTCTTAACCTCATAGCTTAGAGGACGTCTTCATTTTCTGATGAGGATATAAGCAAAACATTGCTATGAATCTGATATGAATCCTTTGATATGAATCCTCTGAGTTTAAAACATCCTGTGATAAACTGCATTGGTTGATATTAAGTTTTTAAAACAAACAAATAACAAGGATCTGTTTAATTTGATTATTAAAGAATTGTGACCAATATATTTACTGTTCTGGACAGTGAAAAGGAGACAGTGTTCTGAATTAGTGAACTAAGTTTTTGGCATTTCTGTACTGATACTTATCAGCTAACATACAGGGTCAAACCAATATATCTGTTATAAGCCAATACTTGTCAACATATTGGTCAGGCTGTAGTTTTAGTGGGAAAATATTTTATCAACAATCGACTGTCACTAATTTAATTTGATAGTTTTCATTACGTTAAATATACAGGGTTTAAAAATCATGATCAGTTTACCACTAACAGAAAGAGGCAGCTGTTTCACTACCACTCCGCAGCAGTTTTTCCACTTCTCATGCATGATTTCAATACAGCGTCTAACATGTTTTTTAAGTGGATGGCATGCTGTTGAATTGCACCCCCTTTAAAGCTGAAGGCCAACACAACACAAACTGATCATCTGCTCTCAATAACATTTATATAAAATTGTAGTTAAATCTTCAGGCACACTTGAGCTCACTCCACAAAACACCAGTTGAGAACCACTTGTCTACACATGCAATATGTTTGGCCCGCCTCCCTGCCCGTGTCTCCTCCAACACAGCTAATGAGCCCTGACACGTGTGGAATGAGCGGGAAAAACAGTTCATGGTGTCCCCATGGGGTTTACAAGAACATCCAGCCCTGAGTGGTAGAGGAAGCCCCCTGTGCCCAGGCACAGAAATAAGCCCCTGAGATTACAAAGAGACTGAGGAGAGGACTCAAAGGAGAAGTGAGGCACGAGATAGGAGACTGGATAGGAGATAGAGGAAGAGGTTTAGACTGAGGATGAGAAGAAGAAACAGAAAACAAGAAAGTTCTACATCCTGTTTGCTGGGTGTCTATGGTCCGTGGTCAGAGGCAGGAGAGCCAGAGCATATGGAGCCCATTTGCCTGTGCAGGCTTGATCAAGACCTGGCGTGATGGAGCTGGTGGCCCGTGGAGAGAGATGCTCCGGGCCTAACACGTGCCTGGCATAAGGGACCCACAAACTCTGCTTTTAAACAGCAGCCCAGGGCTTCACAAACCCCCATAAACACTCAGAAAGAGACACACTTGCAACACAAACGTGCACTTTAAAAAGGTCAACATGGAAAATATGAGCAAAGGCTGCAAACATGCGACAAAATGGTGCAGCAAAACGATACTGACAACTGATCAGGTTAGAACCAGACTTTTTTGTTTACATGCCTTCAAATCAGAACCATAAACTTTAATGATTGAAATCAGTACAAAAACCTTTTCATTTTCCTTTCCTTTTGCATAGTTGGGTCACCGGTGACACAGCTGATTAGAAGATAAGCACTAAAAGCAGGTGTGGCAGATTTATGATTCACACATGCCCCATTTATAAGTGAAGTCTGGTGGATGCTGCAGGCGACTGTGGATAATCTAAAAACTTACTAATTTCTACTTTCAAAATACTGTTTCAATATTTGGGTGGTGGACCTGTGTCGCAGTTCTCTTGACCCAATTGTGATAAGAAGACCAGTAATGCCAGACAATTTGGTCTGCACAGCTGTTGTCAATAAATGAAGAATATTTATGTGATTAACCATCTTGTGTGGCTACATCTGGATCTTTGTTACATTTTTTAAACTCCTATTTATTTGCTTTTTGCAAATAAATAGGAGTTATGTTTGGTTGTGTCTGCGATCCGGCAGTGTGAAAGTTAGAATTGCAAAACCCTATGTATGTTGTTTATTCTTTTTTTAACATAAAAAAACAATAAAAGTGCATTGAACAGATACTCAGTGGTAAACAAGTGCTTCTTGGAACATTTTCTGTCAGTGAACTTATGAATGTGTGGTAACATATGTAATGTAAATAGCTACATGTTTCTATCAACTACATTTACGCAAATATAACCAAGAGGACATGACAGTATAACATGATTAACTGAGTGTTTAAGATGTTATTTGTGTTGGTTTTTTCCCTACTAATCTATAAATGTGTCAGTTTTGATCCATGTGTTCCCTGTGGTGTTTTTATCAGCTGATAAAGAGGAGATGGTGACGTCTAACAAGAGTCCCCATCTGGACATGTACCAGTAATGATGTGGTTACACACATTTAACACTCAAAACTCTTCTTATTCTTTATTTTACTGGTTTTCTGGTGAAGGAGAGGCATGTAATGTTGAGTAGCAGCGTGACATGAACGCTAGCTTCCATCTCTCATCAACATGCCAACTTTCCTACCTCCGCCAAGCGTAAAACTTATTTTGTGATATTTCTGCTGTTTTCCAAATGTTTGGTTTTTCCACTCAGTTTTTTCATATCCAAACTTTAAAATGAGCAAAAAAAGAGATCTTAGGGAACGTCTCTCTGTTCTACACACACTGTACTCGACCACTTCTTCCTGAGTCCACTCCACATCTGTCTGTGTTACTGGATGTTTATTCATAAATGTATTTGTCTCACTTGTGTAGTCATGTCCCAGCCATCCTCCAGGCTGAGGAGAACAGATGAGCCGCTGTCCAGAAGCTCCACCAGGATCAGTGCCAGCTGCAGGATCTTATGAAGCTGTGGGCGATCAACATATGTGCAAGTGAACACACAAACACACACACACAATTAATCCTCTCTGTGCATGCATTACCATGTTTGGTCTACTGGTAAATTACTTGCTGAATCTGCTTGTTGCTTATGTTGGGTTTCCCACAGATAATATTTTTCGATGCTCTACGATATGTTCAATGTAAGGACAAAGGCTGCAGGGGGTCAATCAGATAACCAGCATGATAAAGAGCTCTGTTGCAATCCCATCGTTGCGAATCCACTTCCCTTGGGAAAATGGCTTCAGAGTGGATTTATCCATTATGTGAAACTCGCACACAGAGCTGACTGCTGGGTTGTTTCTCACACAATTTTTAGAAGCCTACTCCGACTCACAGTGGTGCTGTGAATGTTTACTCTTGATAAAATACGAGAACAGTATTGTGTCTATGTTGTATTTTTACCTGCAGGATCCATTCAGAGTCCTCCAAGGCTTTGAGGAAGGAGTCCTCCGCATCAGATGAGGTGGCGCTGGGAGCACAGGCTCTCAGCAGCTTCTTAAAAGAGGCTTTCACCTGCCGTGTCTCTGCAAAGTCCACTGGCACCAGTTCACAGTTCAGAGAGGAGTCCACTCTGAGGCCCTGTCCAAAGAGACACAAAGAGCAGCAGAAATCTAACATGTTCAAATAAAATGACACCTAATGATCAGAAAAATACAGATATGTATAACGTAATTCCATGCAGTCTGGACTACTACTTTAGTTCGGTTTGAGTGTTGACTCAGTTCTGTGGTAGGTTTAGAAATTGGTGGTGTCATTACATTGAAAAGAGTTTTTAAAATGTGGCACTCCTCATTTTCACATATGGAGATGGAAACATTTCAGAATTTCTTTATAGGATCATGAAAAATCCATATATCACAAATCTTAGCATCTGAGGTGGTTTTACATTTTGGTGTTCTATACCTCTACTTAATTTGTTATTTTTTCATATTAGGAAACCTCTTCTTGTATTACTGGTTAGTTACAAGTCTGTTTTTGTTGATGTGTACTTGTTGAAGTGATTAACTCTGCAGATAAATGACAAGATCCTAAAAACATATTCATAGCGCCTCAGTATCCCACTATTACTGTGCATTCGACCACGTCCATCTGAGACAGGTGTCAGAAGACTTTATGTGCCAAGGACAGACACTGTCTAACTGGAACTAGGAAAATCTTTATCTTAAGCCAGATTTTGGGAAACTGAGCGGACCTGAATCACTCCAGAAGAAGTACTCCCACTGCTTTCAGTCTCACTGACTCAGGCTTATTACCACAACAACTGCAAAACTGAGATACAGAGGGCAACAAAAAAATGTTCTTAACGTGAACTTTAACACCAATGGCGTCTTATACGGCTTTCTGACAAATAATCAGTTTTTATTAGAATAAGTATATAAAGGTATTTTCATAACAGTGTTCATTTCTGTGTTGGCCAGAAGCCAGTCTGAGGAGCTGTTATATTGTGGCTGATAATAGATTTTACATGACTGTAGATGTGTTAGATATACAGAACTGTTTGTACAGATTTACTACATGCTCAGACTTATCCTTTATTCTCAAGGAATGTAGTTTTATATCCTTTGAGAGTGTTAATATATTCTTAAACAATTCAATTATTCCTAAATGGACTATTTTATTTAATACATTTTAAGCTTAAACATGATGTGACAAACTTTAAAACTGACCTTAAATGAATAAATATTAACAATCACATAACCAGACAGCAGGTTTCTTTTCTTTCTCACCCTCAGATGGGACTTTTCTCCGAAGACGTAGAGGGCAGCTTGCTGTTTGAGGAGCTGAGCCTGCAGACTGCTGCTACCTGCAGGGGGCGCCAGATCCTTCCCTGCTAGTCTGGCGCCCACGTCTGCTACCGTGGGGTGCTGGCTGAGTCTGCTGCTTGAACGCAGGCTGGCCCACATGCCTGCAAACACACAGATGCAAACAAAAATTGCACACAGACACGGGAGCTTGCCTTTACAAATGCCACTGATGTACACATGCCGTCAAACAAACTAAGATTAAATGATGAACAACACATAACATGCAGACTACGTTTACATGCACAGCAGAACAGGGATTATATAAACACCTCCATTCTTTCAGTCTACCAACAAAGCGCTCGACTCTACTCTGTGAAATCAGGCATTGAGATATTAGAAGCAGAAGTTGTTGGAATTTCCTAGCAAGTCAACAAGCCTAGAAGCCATTTCTTTGAAAACCAACATGCAATATCTTCCAAACAGCAGGAATCACTATTGGGAAGGGCATGGCTTTTCACAGAAAACATTTTACAATGCCACCTATGTCAGCATATGCAACTGAGACATTTACACGAACACCTTTAATCAAATTTCAGACATATCTTGATAACATAACTTGCTTTTATACTGAAATTGAATCAATTTCAAAAGCTGTTGGTAACACTTCTCAGTTACTATGAAACATGAAAATTACCACCTGCCGCTGCACCTGATTAATTCTTTATATCATTATTAATTTTTCAATATGACCGCTGTTTAGATGTGACATGACTCAGAGATAAACAGGCTAGATGAAAAAAAGGACAGTATGTACATTTCACAAGTCTTTGTTGCACTAAATTGAGTAATCTGAGGCACCTCATTTAGTATGAATTATGACTGGTCTGCCATGACAAACAGCTTCTTTTCCTCCTCAGTGTGGACTTGGCTCTTTACTGACCACAGCCCTGCTGAGCCAACACATTAACAATAGAAATGGCCACATAAGAGCCGCCACTTTGGTTTGGTGAAAAACCACAGCTCCCAGAAGAGCAGCCACAAAGTCAGTGAGGATTAGTACAAGGCCTCACAAGGTCTTTGTGAGGGGTTTTCAGCATGGTGGAGTGTGGTACTTGACCTGGTTAGTCTACTGTGTAAGTTAGAGAGGAGAAATTATTAGAGGATGATGAGGCTAGGAGGATGTGTTAGAAGAAAAAAGAGCACTGTAAGAGGAGGGGCAGACAGTTTCACTATACCTTGACTGTGGATTCGCTCCTTACTGGCAGGTTTTTGGTGTGAGTGAGTGAATAGTTTATCTCTGTACTCAAGCACTGGGGAAGGTTGTTGTGTACGGGAGGTAGAGAGGAAGATGAGGGGAAAAAAATCATGTCAACATCATACCGACATTTCAGCCACACACCAAACCCTGCTAACCTTTTCAGTCCACAGAAACAGTCATGCATGTTTAAATGAAAGGTTACAGTTGAGGGTCAAAGATTGGACCACGAAAAGTGACAGAATGAAAATCCTTTTTCATTTTAAATGAATGAGATGATGATTGTCATAGCATGCATAAATATGACTGTCCACTGTTATGATTGGTGGTGCGAAGACAAGGCCAGGTTTGTCAGTTGTTGATGTAATGGTTTGTGCAAGTTAAGCCTCTCTACGTGCATAGTTGGATTATGTGCACTGCATTTTTTATTTGGAAAGGTCAGTTTAAGATGGAAAATTTGATGTCCCCGAGAAGCAGCCACAATAATACACCAATCAGCCACAACATTAAAACCAATGATGGTGAAGTGAATATCACTAATTATCTTGTTGCAATGACACCTGTAATCGGTGGGATATACTATATTAGGCAGCAAGAAGTTGAAGTTGGCATGTTGGAAGCAGGAAAAATGAATGAGTGTAAGGTTCTGAGCGACTTCGACAGGGGCCAAATTGTGATCCCTTGATGGCTGGGTCAGAGTGTCTCTAAAACGGCAGGTCTTGTAGGGTGTTACCAGTATGCAGTGGTCAATACCTACCCAAAGTGGTCAAATGAAGGACAACTGGTGAACCAGGCTAGTCTCTCTGGTGAGATCCCACTAAAGAGCTACTATAGTACAAAATGCTGAAAAAGCTAATGCTGTGATCGTGCTGACCACTGTCCACCGCCAAAAGCGCCTACAATGGGCACATGTGCATCAGAACTGGATCATGGAGCAATGGAAGAAGGTAACCTGGCTTGATGAATCACATTTTCTTTTAGATCGTGTGTACAGCTGAGCACATGTGCGTTGTTTACCTGGGGAAGAGATGGCACCAGGATGCACTATGGGAAGATGACAAGCTGGCAGAGGCAGTGTGATGCTGTGAATGATGTTCTACTGGAAAACCGTGGGTCCTGGCATGAGGATGTTACTCTGACATGTACTACCTACATAAACATGGTTGCAGACCAAGTACACCCCTTCATGGTAACAGTTTTCCCTCATGGCAGTGGCCTTTTTTTCTTTTTTTATAATGAGCACACACTAATACCAGAGGACACCTTCAGACGTCTTGTGGAGTCCATGCATCAACAGGTCACAGATGTTTTAGTGGCATGAGGGGGATGTAACCAATATGAGGCTGGTGGATTTAATGCTGTGGCTGATTGGTGTATTGCAGATAAGATTTTAAGGAGACACAAAGAAACAGAGTGATCACAACACCAAACTAGCTATATGGAGACCAACACTGATTTTATAGCACCAGTTTGGACACAACTTCCAATACCCTTGAATGAGAAAGTGTGTCCAAACCTTTGACTGGTGCTGTAGGCAGACTGAATGTCTTTGGGTCTTGGACTGTTGGTTGGGACAAAACAAGACATTTGATGGTCTTGGGTTTTGGGAAACTGTAACTGTCACTGCATTGGTGAAGTACTACAGTGGGCAGTACACTGACACTAGATAATGTACTGCAAAATTAAGTCCTGTAACCATTAACATGTGGTACATTCTGCTATCAGTTTAATACACAACTGGAAACTCATAAACTCACTTTGGCTAACTGGCTGTACTTTGTCACCTTTCCTTGACAAAGTAAAAATGTTGATATCACACTGTTATGCATCTATCAAAATAAAACACTAAAACCTCTGCTGAATTGTTGATCTTGTCAATTAGCATTAAGCATAGAGCAATAAAAACATGGTTCAAACTGCAAACACACACACACACACACACACACACACACACACACACACACACCGCTCTCGCTCTCTCGTCCACATGTGTCACTGCATACGTGTCCTTGTCGTTACGCTACAGATAAATTTCCACATTAGCACTGAACATGTTTGCTAACGCAGAAGTTCTAGACATACAGTACATTTACCTTTTATCTACTTTAACGGCCCATTAAATTTGTAAACATCATCTGAGCGGTCACCAACTAATAACTCTGCTCGTCTCCTACACTCAGTCTATGTCACATGTTGGCCGTTGCAGCTCTGCATTAAAAACATTATTGTCCAGATTCTAGCAACTATCAGAAATAATAGATAGCTTTGTGTCTTCTTTGAAACACCCTGGCCAATTTGAACTGTTTTGTGTACTTCTGTAAAAGGTATACTACGCAGGATTTTCCTAAAAAACAATGTATAAAATAATCCATCTCAATCAACACTCATGAGCTTCTTGAAGTGTGTGGAGGTGTCTGTATCTTCAGAGACGCTGCCTGTGTATTACTGTTTCATTATTTTGCTGTGTTCAGGACATTTCTTCAATCTTTGGACAGTCAGTATGTATCTCCCAGCAAATAACAGCACGCAGGGTGAGCGAGTGTGGTATTTTATAAAAATGTGGTGCAGATGTTCTGCTTACAAGTTACAGCAGTGAACAATCATAGTTGACTTGAGTAATGTATAACCTAAAGTCTGTGTCATTCTGTCTGCTCTGTGTGTGTGTTTGTGTGCCCCATCTTCATGCATACAGGCAGACAACAGGGGAGAGAGACATTGATCTGGGGAAGAGAGGCCAACTTTGAATGTTGTGTTTACTGCAAAAACAACTGACAAATCCTGCATAGTATGCCTTTAATCCTGTTCTCTTCATGAGAGAAGGTGGTGGCCTGTTGAGAACCAATCGAGAAATTACCTCAAAAGACCTGGACTGGGCTAAGTTGGACTGGACAGAGTTGTGAAGATCAAACCATAGTTACATAAGTGAATGGTGGGGAGCTATTTCTCATGCAACTAGGCATCACCTCAAAATATAAGAGCTACCATCATTAAAAACAGGACATTTAAAATAATTTTATGACCTTAAATTCTGAAAATCTAATTTGAGGCTTTTTAACGATCCATGGGAACCCTGTGCACAAACGCCAAGCATAACATCTGGCCGAGACAAAACACTAAGTACTGATGGTTTCCTCTGAAGAGTTCACATTCCACTTCACACAGTTTTGATGTTGTGTCAATTTAATAGAACGCTGAGTTAACGCTCATTTGCCAGGAACAGGAACACATTACGTGTTGAGTAGAAAAGAGAAGACGACACTCACCTCCTCTAGTAAAGCTGTTTGAGAATGGGATGTCTAAATGGACAGGAGTCATCTTTGGTATCCTGGATGTCCTCCTTTCGCTGCCTGGAGACAAAACATTCACTAAACATGCAGGGCGTCAAGACAATTATATTTCATACACTATAAGCATCAAGCATGGACAGTCAGAGGTGGAAAGTAACTAAGTACATTTACTCAAGTAGTGATACCATTTTGAGGTACTTGTACTTTGAATATTTCCATTTTAATTTACTTTATACATTTCAGAGGGAAATATTGTACTTTCTACTCCACTATATTTATTTTTAGTTACTTTTCAGATGAAGATTTTAAAATACAAAACATTGTTAAAGATGAAACCAGCGACTTAAACATTGTTGGCTTTTTATGTCTTACAAAAAGCAGTGTGTAGTCAGGGTCACATTTCAGATGTCTATGAGTTGTTAACAGCTCCTGTTAACAACTCTTGTTAACAGTGATTCTTTCCCTCTAAACTTCTCACATGGTTTCATTTCAATAAAAGTTCAAATGATACAATATTTCACCAAAAACCAAAGATCAGAGAAAAAGTCCAAAGACTGAAAACAGGTTTGTGTATCAGAACTCTTTCCTCTCCCATTAATCATATTTTGGAGGGGCCCGATAATCTAATGTCATTTAATAATATATCAGTCAGAGAGCCAAAATATTAAGTACATTTTGCTGCTGACACTTACAGACTTTCTCTTAAGTTGGATTTTGAATGCAGGACTTTTACTTGTAATGGAGTATTTTTACATTGCTGTATTGGTACTTTTTTGCTATGTAAAGGATCCGAATACTTCTTGGACCACTGTTTACAGGTGAAGAAAATTATGCGATGTATATTTATGCCTCTTGGCACTACAGAAATGAGCCATATTAAAATTTCCTATTAGGGAGCCCTTACTCTGATCCTTTAAGTCTTAGGTATATTTAAAAAAAAATGCTACCATTTATAACAAGTAAAGCTTTTAATAGTTTCCATTAGTAAAAGATACAATTGATAAATTATTGTTTGCCCGTATGTGTGCGTACGAGTCTCAGTTCCGCACAGGCTACAGTGTATATCCAGGGGAGATGATGGATGGGCTGGGCAGTGACCCCAGGTTGTCCTGTGATTCTTAAATAACCTTTTATTGTGCAAATTTCCTCCCAATGCTACCAAATATCAGATACAGTTTTTCTCCCACACTGTCGCTTTGTCTCATAGAAACACACACACACACACAAGATAAGTATGTAAAAAAATAACTGCTGACCAGAGCAGACACTTATGGGAAGAGAATGATTGCCTGGTGGCAGAGAAAAACAGAGCTGGAGTGAACAAAAATAATTCAGAAGAGTGCAAGTCTGCAGTTTTACTCTTTATCAGAAGACATGTACTCTACGTGGCCCTTTTGTCCCTCGCAAACAAACCAAGTTTTTTCCCACGGCACAGCCAAGGCTGTCAAACAGTAAATTCAGGTCAGGTATTGAGCACTGGGAGTCAGGTGATGTAGCTTTGGTTTGAGTGAATTGATGCCCAAAGTTAAGCCTTACAGGCAGTGCTTACTTAAACATGCACAAAATCTGACAGTTAATGTTACGTTAGAGCTTATCAACTCTCAGGAAAACATTTCTGTACAAACTGTATTTTCATGTTAGAAACTGGAAACACTTTATTATCCACATCACCTGAAGGCTTGGTTAATATCACCCAATGCTTGTGAGGAAATGTGTGTGAGATGTGCGTTACCTGCAAGGCTCAAATTAGGGCAACAAAGTGCTAACTTTGGTTTCAACAGACCTTTCTCACGCCAGTCAAATACAGGAGTAATTGATAATATTGATGACTGCATTCCTTTTAGATGTGCCAGTTTCAAGTACCGACGGGTACTGTGTGTGAATGCTGCAGTCATACCAGTGTTTTTTTCTATTAGAGGATGTCAAAATGTCTGGTTGCTAACTGCATTATGAGAGATCTAAACAATCACAACTTAAAGTAACACATGAACTGTTTCCAGACATGACATACTGCTTTTCGTAAAAAATATCCAAATTATCCCAGAGGGAGATCAAAACAGTCAAGTAGAGGAGAGAACTGCAGCATTTAGCATCTTCAGATAAATAAAAAAAGGATCTGGATGTTATTATCTGTATACCTGGTGAGAGACCTATGAGGGAGCGGTTGGACAGGGTGTTATGTCCGTTCATCTTGAAGTAGATAGGGATGGAGTCCAGGATGGCTTGCAGGTACTTCTCTTGTTCAAGACTACTGGACGAATCTGAAGACGAGGCAGGAGCTACAAGCAAAACACATCACTAAATTTAGACAGAAAATAATCACCAACACTTTAAATGTTTAGATTACAGGCAACAGTTACAGTGTTTTGCAGGTTAAACATAAAAAAGGTTTAATAGTTTGAGTGAGAGTTTATCTTCTAAAGGCAGAGCTGTCTAAATATAATAAATAAATACTGTCATTGTTGAGATGAATTTCAATACAAAAAACTTAAAGTTACAAGCTAGCTAGCTAAGTTATAGTTATCCTATTTTTCTGATTTGCTGTACTGGCTGAACTAAGATTATGGCGCATTACTGCATTACTGCATTACTGCAATACTGCGATCATGCGTGTCTACTGCTGGTTTAAACTACCTTCATCACTTCATTACAAAAAAAAAAGAAAAAAGAAAAGCCAACCACAACTGTCATATACAGCAGTCTAATGTGCTTGTGCATATACTGTGTAATATATGGTAATACAATGTAGACGTAGGAGTCTATGTGATATGTTGGGGAATCTGTATTGCCCTGGCTTGATCCGGACACCGGGCCACAAGACCACCAAATTGCGGGGATATGTTGTTAATTCAGCACGAGAAAAAAATCCATCCTATAACAGCACTGGGCTGAATTAACACATAAAAAGTTCTGCCTTTTGGTAAGTTTACATAATTATACTCTACCTGTTGAAGAGGGGTTCTGTGACTTGAAAAGTCCCACCACACTCTTTCCATGGAAGCCTCCTGAGCGGAGCAGCACAGCTTTGGTGCGGGGATGTTTCCAGCACACAACAGGCAGACGGTTGTGTCTGTAGCAGCGGGCCACTTTGTGTAAACTGCTGTCCTGTACAGCTTGAGGAACCACCAGCAGCCCTGGGTAACTGATGGAGAGAGACAGAACAGAAATGTCCAACATACAAGTACTGACAAAAACAAGGTCCACTGCAATGCAATATGTTCATAAACTTGTAGAAAGACAGAGAAGCAGTTGAAAAGATGTTTTTCTTGCTGATTTAACAGCCAAGACCTGAGTGGGATTACAAATGTTAGTCACAGCATTTGTGTTTTGTGTAACAGGCTGGACTTGAACCTAGCTGTTTCATTTAATAAGTCAAACATCTGTCTGCCTGGTGAAGGAGGAGGACGACTCACTATCCTGTTGAGATACTTAGGGTTACAACACTTCTGGCTACAAATCCTGAAAATGAATATGCTCAGAACCGCTGTGCTGCGATTATTGGAATAGGAACAGATCAGCAGGTTTCTGGAGTCATGCTGGAGCTAGAAAGATTCAACTAGCAGCAGGTATCCAGCTTGTGAGGTGATGTACCTGCGACAGAGCGAGTACAATCTGTTCACGGCTGTGATCCTGAACTGCTCGCCTGACTTGGAGCGAGACGAGCTGGCAGTGATGGTGCCGAGGCCCAGACGTTGGTAGTCGCGGAAACAGGACTGCTCCACCAACTGCTCCATGGTGGACTTCTCTGATGCTCGCAAAGTGCTGCTGGGCGGCGGCTCACCATCATCCGATACTGAAACACACAGTGCAAAAAAATTAATAACATTTTTATATCTTTTAAATTTTCTTGAGTCTGTTTTTCTACATCACGTACACAGAAAACTCTTCAACACACACACACACACACACACACACACACACACACACACACACACACACACACACACACACACACACACACACACACACACACACACACACATACACATACACATACACACACACACACACACACACACACACACACACAGCAACAATTGGTATCCTGCAACCATCCCACACGTGTCATGTGCCATTTCTCTCACTTGAAATGTCATCATCTTCATGCCAGGTCATTCTGCTGCCTCTGTCATTCTTCTTCAGTGTGGTCTGGCTACCACGGCCCATGGTGATCTTTCCAGCCCTTTTGGCTCCCTTGACAATAGTTTTGGATAATGTTCTGTGAAGAGAACAGAGCAGACGGCAACTGAACAGTTTCGCCTTCAAGCAAGAGGATTCTCCAACATTTCCAGAGGAAATGCCAAGACATGTATTGGTTTACAATAATATTTCAGATGTCTATTTGATTCATACCTAGAATCAACATTCAGTGAGGCTTGTGAAACTTATTTGATAATCTCAGCCAGTGAAGCTGCACCACAAACCTGAAGCCAGTGTTCCTCTCTTTTTGCTTTGGAAGGATTAGCTGAGGTGCTGTTTGTCCCGCAGCAAATGCAAAGGCAGTGAAGATAGATTGTGGGTAGCGGATTCTCTGGAGGTGCTTCCTGAAGATCTCCACCATTTCTGAGCTCACCTCCTCATCAAAAGCCACCTTTATCAGCTGTAAAATATATCAATCAAATGGATTTCTTAAACAACACAAACAACAATTTACAGACATAATATTTATTTGTTAAAAACCACATCGCATTAAGACTGGAGCCTCATTCTATGACTGGCAACATGTGGTGATGACATCTTTAAATGCAGTAAAGCATCTACATGAGTCACAACTGCTGTTTATCATTGCTAGAATTCCTTTCTGTCCAACCCCCAAACATTTACTAAAATCTGGATCTGGAACTTCCATTTCTGAACACAATCCACATATAGTTTCCATAACACACCTACACACTTATTCCAATGTGTGTGTGTAAGCACAACAAAACTAAAGAGATGTCCACACATACTGAGTGACCCACACTCCAGAAACATGGCCATCATCGTCTGTGTTAGTAAAAAGGAATGAGCCATAAAAAGTTTTGCAGCAGTTCTTTTAATGACTAAAAACACATGCTTGGCTGAAAAATCTCACTTCAGTTCTAAGAATCAAGCTGACATTACGAAACACAAGGCAGGGTTGTTTCTAAAAAATATGCAAAACTCGATGATAACTGTAATTCAAGGGCCACTGATGTTAATATTTAGATTTTTTTGTTTTCATTTTTGGAAACAGAACCACAGATGATACTATGTTTACGTCATTGCAACGGGTTGCTCCCAAACTTGTTTTATAATTTCTAGAGAAGCTATCTTTTCATCTGAAATTTCAGAAAAGTCACAAGAACTAAAGCTCAGTTGTCTGTCTACCCATCTGTCGAACATCTTTAGTGACTTATTGTGCCAATGTTGGACTAACATACAGTGCAGAGTGTTTCAATGTTTACCTGGAAGGATGCAGAGCGGAGCTGCAGACCTTCCTGCATGTTCTGCTGCAGCTGGTTCTGGATGCTGATCTTCTTCTCTTTGGTCAGCGTGGACACAGGGAAAGCTCTCATGACTGCCTGCTCCCCCACTGAACACACAGGAACAAAGACCAGCATCACAATAACCAACATTGCAAACAAAAATGATTTCATTTAAACAGAAAAAATGGGATTGTTTGAAGAGGTGACCAGATTAGCCTGAAATGTGTGTCTGAAGTCATGTGATGAGGTAACAACAAACTGCATATTAATAATAAAAATTTGCAATTTATTAAATGGCGACTTAAAAGTTGTTCAGCTAGTGATGCCGTATTAATGGAGTTACCCAGTGGATCATGAGGGATGCCTTTAAAGATGATACGGTAGGTGGTGAGAAAGAGCGCCCCCTCTGCTGGCAGGATGTGTGGGCCCCCCAGCAGGCCCCCAGTGGCCTCCTCCCTGCCGTCAGGATCCAGAAGCACCCGCAAGCCCTCCGACACCAACTCCTCTCCGGGAAGCAGTGCTGGACGCAGAATTTTAGGCTGATTGGAAGACACAAAAAAAATAAATCATACGCAGGGACTGCAGTGTACGCACTAACTTAAACTGTTTATCAACCTGTCTGAGTTTAAATCTTTGTCTCTGACAGTCAGGTCGTCAAAGCTAATGACGAAGCAAAAACAAGTGCGTCAGTGAGTTAGATTAGAAAAAGTCAAGAGATCAATCAATCATGATCATGTTAAATCACCGCACCACATGACCTTGTTAGACATATTGCAGCTTCACATGTGCGTCATCATCAAAAACACACAAGCGCACTATGCATGAGATAGCATTTTTTAAAAACCCAATCTTGCCAACAAAAACAAATCCATGCTCTCTGTAGAGACCAATTTAGGCATCTCAACCCTCACAGAAAAACATTATCATCTGTTTTTCCAAGTAAAAACTGTTCTGTTTATCCAATTTAATAAAATGAGCAATTGCTGGTTTTTCACCTTATGTTTTTAACATTTAAACATATGAACAATGACTGACATCTTGCCTGCTTCCTTATTACTTGTAGAATAAAGCCCATTGACCGGGCTCTTTCTGAATCCCTTGAAAGGTCAATTGTTTCAGTGGGGCAGAAAACAACGGCAGGGCAGACAAAGACAATGTAAACCCAAAGATGCATGAATAACTGCAGCGGTCACTGTATATTGTGTTCTCTTGTCAGCAACCATGTTGTTAGAGTTGTTGAATTTCAAACTGCTAATGTCTTGTACATGCAGGATCTAATTTGTAACTCTTTGTGTGCTTCTCATTTGTCAAGTTTGTTACGGCTTAAACCAATTTTCAAAGAAGTCACCAGGCTGTTTTTAAAGAAAGAAGAATTGGAAACATGTAATGTGACACATCTGCCTCGTATAATATGGATTACTCAGGTGTTGACTGTATTTCGGTACATTTTGATATAAACCACATACTAGAAACAAACACTATACTGTAAGACCATCTAATGGCACTATATGAACTGTTACTAAAGGCAGTGATGTCTTCACCCTGTGTTGCTTCAGCTCCTTCGGGCCTCCAAAGCCAGAAGAGAAACACTCAGTTGTTCCACTGTCACAGAAACAAACGAGGAGGGACATTAGATCATTCACAGCATTCCCCATTAAGGCCACATCCAGTCTGTGGGAGTTGAGGTCTGGCCAAGATATAATTAAAGCTTCTTGAATCTTTCTTTGAATGCACAGCAAGACCAAGGAAAGAGTCCCTCTGCACCTCATTACTGCTGCAGACTCGCCTTCTTATTAGACTTCACCTTCAATGTGTTCACTGTTTTTCTTCTTAGTATTATTGCTGCCATTCCTGCTACTATTCTGACTTGTCATGAATCCAGAGTCCATGTTGTTTACACACTTTTTAGTATTTGGCATTGTGCTTACAGCAAGCAGGCCAGGATGGAAGTGTTGTCCAACACATAAACTTGTGAGAAGTTAGCCACAAAGTCCATCAGACAATCTACCCAAACTGCTCACCATGGTTTCCAGGTTGCTCCCAAGGCTGTGCTGGCATGTCATTTGTCTGTGTGTTTGAGTATGTGCGAGAGGAATTACCAACAGCTGGCACACATCTAGCACAGCAGAGTCCAAAAGACCAAAATATGAAAGTGCAGTGATGACTGAAGAGACTGACATTCACAAGCACACAAGCAGCAAAACAGACAAAACTAAGGATGTAGACATAACTAAAAGATAGGATGTAAGTAAAAAACAATGCTGGAGTTGGATAGAGTGCTTAAATTGAGTTTCAAGTATTATTCCATGTAATTCTGAATTTTTCAGGTATCAATAGACAGAGCTCGTCACTGTTCTGTTAGCTTCTGTAATTTAATACAACTTAATACAATCTCATCAAGGGTTTCTTCATTGTTGTCTTTCTGAAAACATAAAAAAGTCCTTTTGAGATTTAATATCCACATTCTAAAATTGAAATAGTTTATATTTCTGCACTTTATATTACTGATTTAACCTTTTATAAAAAGTTAACATGCTTACACATTAAACAATAAGTAATTTGTTAGCAATAAAAAGCTCCCGAGCCGATCTTGCCAACGTTTTTGATGTAGAATTTATTGCCTAAAAACCATCTTGGCTGTTTTGGCCTTTCTTATTCCATTCTCATTGGCTCCCACTCAACTGGCCCTCATTCCTTCAAGCTGGTGAAGTTTATAATGCCATGTACGTGTCATATGGGAGTTATCACTTGATAGAGTTTCTGACTTGTAAAATGAGTCTTTGTCAACATCCAAGTCTATAATTACGACCGGGACGCTGTTTTTTCTGAAATTTCCGATATATCCAACTTGGCACTTTAGAATATAAAGGTGCCTGAAAACAAATACAGATACCTTACAGATACATTACCTAAAGACCATCGTACAATGTCATTAAAATCAAATTTAATGGATATTGTGTTATATTTTCAATGCACAGTATTTTAATCCACATATGACCAACTGTGATCATAGAAAGAAAGGTAGATTGTTTACACACCCAACACTAGTTGTGTACAGGTCCAGTACAAAAAACTGCAACAGCAGAAAAGGAGAGACTGTCTGCATACTAGGGGTGTCACGATCTCGATTGTCGATTGTCCCGCAGGCGAGTCAAGAGGGAAAAAAACACACGTTTTGAAATGTGGCGATTCAACATTACGTCCTCTAACCTGAACCTGCAGCCGGTAAAAACACACCATGGCAACTGCTGATAGAGGATACACATCAACCAAACTCGAACTGGTTGTCAGTCCGGTGGGGGGGATTGGTCTAATAAGCAGCAACACAGAGCTATAAGGACGCTTTGTCACACAAACACACGCGCGTGCGCTGACACTCTCTAGTGGGCACTCTTGCTCACTCGCTGCAGATTCCGGGAGATTGTATATAATTTGCGGGCGTCAGGGAGCCGGTATCAATATGCGGGACACTCTGAGAGAGTTGGGATGTCTGCACTAAAGCAATAACTAGCGCTATGGGGGTATTTGTAGCACCAGAGATACTACTGTTAGGATACAGTTAGGACACTGTTAGGACAGTTAACACACTTAATTGTTCAGTGATGTCAATGGACATTAGGCTGTTTTAATTTAGTTTTTGTTTTATTGTGAACTTGAATATCATCTAATATGAAGAGTGCACACTGCAGTTACAAAAGGGTCACTACATGATTCTTTTGTTTACAGTAAGTTTCATATTGACTGCTGAAACAAGTAATTGTTACATTATATTGCTCATAAATAATTGAATTTTGACAGTAGGGCCTTAGTGTGGTACATTGCAAACAACTGATGGAGATTATATCACTCATGATTAGTCTAAAAATGGCATAGGCATCTGTGCTAAAAGGATAAAATAAAAAGGGATTGATAATCGAATCGAATCGTGACCTTAAAATCGAATTGAGGATTTGGAGAATCGTGACACCCCTACTGCATACTGAAATGTTTTGACCTCTATATACATTGAAACAAGCTATGAAAACAACTTAAAATGTGTGGCAATAAATGACAGCTCCACCTACAATGAGGAGATCACATGATACAAAATAACACAAAATAAATAACTGATGTGAATGGTTGCAATTTATAAGCATGGGAATCTGTTCAATCGCTACCTTCCATCCCTTAATGATACAACATTAACATGCAGCAGTATAGACCTTGCGGGAAATGTGGGTGCTAAATCAGAAATACTGAAGCATTTTTGTTTTTTAATTGATAATTTTGTCTGGTGCGATCCACATGACAAACTGTTGAGACTGACATTGTGGGTAATGTTGTTGAGCTGGCTTTTAATACTTTTCTATATTACAAATGTAGTATATAGTATAGAATTATGTATGAGGTTTAAAATAATAAAAAATAGAAAGTTGAGCTTTAGAAAGTCTGACCCAGCCATACAATTGTATATAAAATGCATGCAGCTGAAGTCCCAGCAGTCCTGTGTAGAGCAACACTCACCTTCTGAATGGGAGGTAATCTCCTGCTCTCCCTGTGAACTGCCTCTAGAGCCTCCATCTGCATAGCAACGATGCCTGCGGGTCAGAAGTTGAGGTCAATTACCATATGTCCACACACAAGTGCACACACAGAGCTGGTACAGAGAAACACATGTACGTACACACATTCATACAACCAGAGTGTGTATTTGTAGATTTTAAGGCCATCGGCAACATCGTGAGCGCTGTACCTGGGATCATGCTGTGCAGACTCTTGATATGGTCCTGGGTTACTCCGCTCTCTGTGCACACCTTGTCAATGAAGCGGGCAACAAATCTGACCACAGAGTTGGCCACGTCACTGGTCTCCGAGTCCTCAAACCCACTTTCTGTGTCAAAGCTCTCTGCGACACTACCGGCAATGCTGTCAAACAAAGAGTAAAAATGTGAAATATTGAGTCATGATGTCCATGATAAGAATAAGAATAAGAATAAGAAGTACTTTATTAATCCCTTGGAAGGGAAATTGAATGTCATTGAGATTTAATCTGAGGTCTTGGAGTTGTGTGCTGACAGGAATGGATTTAAAGATGTATTGTGATAAAGAGCAGTGAAAGAAATAGTGATTTGTAGCCTGGCACAAGCAAAGTGTTGATGCCTGCATCAATCGCTCAGACTCTATTAGCCAAGAAATTGTTTCACATGAGATGGTGATGCAACCTCCCCGCTGGATTCACAAATAGTGAGTGATGAGATCCAAATGTCCTCTGTGAGAAACAAACACGTCTGGGGCAAAAATGAAAGAAAAACGAGAGAAAATTTCCACATAAACAAATTCTTGGCAGTCCTCTCTTCAGAATTAGAAACAAACTAAAGATTAAAATATTAACACTCTGTTCGTGATAGCAGTTGGGAATAAAATGTAAAATTTAGAACACAATGTTAAGCTATATATAAATCACATACACAACAAAAATAACATTATTAACAGTGTGTTCTGAACAAGATTTTTTTGGCTACAGTCCGACCAGTTCTAAGAAAAGACATACATGGGGGTTCTTCCCAGATTTATTTCACTTTGCAGTTACTGCAAAGCACAGGAAATCATTTCCACCATTATTTTGTTTGGTTTGGGTGAGTACAGTGCAGCCCCAATAAGGACGCCTTGAGGGGTTTAAACTTCCCAAGCGAAGTAAATGAGCCTCACTCTGTTTTGTGCAGTAGCAATGTACTGTAAGCCCACAGGATGGATGTGGACCGGATAAATAAGACGTACTGTGTTCCATTTGGCTTAATAGAAAGGTATCATGTAGACTGTGAGTTTTGCCACATCCACCCACTTTCTTATTGTCACTTTATTAAATGAGGTACACATACTCCCAAACCATGAAACCTTACCTTAAGACTTTTTCCAGATAAGAGTGATTGTTCTACCGTACTAGTATTGAATGTGCCAAAGATCTGTTCTAGTCCAGCATATGCTTGATCATAGTGGAAGTTAAGACATTTGAAAGATGTCAAACAGTAAATGGGATCCATTCACCAATTTAAGACAACCCTGGCATGCTGTGGCTCTCTCCTGACCTGTTTGTGACGATGCTGTTGCTGCCGCTCTCCCAGTCGGTGGCAGGGGCGTTACGGAGCAGCTTGATCTTGCTGGTGTCCAAAGGAACTAGCAGGTAAACCATGAGGCTGGCGTAGTGGATGGCCTGGCTGAACACGGTGCTCTCCTCATTCTTCACCAGCTCCTGCTGCTTCTCCTTGCTCAGGCCGGGCCATGAGCGCAGCTGCTCTGCTGCCAGGTCCATGGCCGTCTGCTCTTCATCTCTGCCCGCTGCAGGTGCGGGGCCCACATCCTGGAGAGGTCAGGGTTGGAGCAAAGTGGAAAAAGTGGTCAAAAAGATTCAGTAGAACTGGAAAGATTTTTTCTCGGATTGTGCCCACTAAAGATACAGTGATGCCTAGTTATACTGCTAGTTACAGAGTATTGATTAGAAAAACAGTTGGAAAGAAAGGTGTTTTAATTTGTTAAGTATACTTTTGAAACTATTAGGTTTTTCTCAAGTAATAAGAATAAATAAACATGTACAGTTGCAATCAGAAATATTCAACCCCCTCACCTCAAAAGACATTTTAGTGATGTGTATGAAGGATAATGACAATAAGTGACAAAAAACCTCATTAAATAACAGAAAATATTTATTGATACATATTTGAGTTATTTTGACAACACAAGTTGACTCAACTTTGAAGTTCAAATGAAAAATGTAACTCTCTTAACAAATGTGCATGTGCAGTATTATTCAACCCCCAGCTTCAGTACTTTGTGGATCATCCTTTTGCTTTTATAACTTCTAACAAACATTTTCGATGGGTGCTGACAAGCTTCTTACACCTCTCGATCGGTATCTTTTCCCATTCTTCATGAGCAGAAGCCTCCAGCTCAGTGATGTTTGATGGCTTCCGTGCTGCAACTGCCTTCTTTAAATCCCACCAAAGATTTTCAATCAGATTTAAATCTGGTGACTGAGAAGGCCACTCCAGTACATTCCAGGATCTATTTCTGCAAAATAGCTCTGGTTGACTTGGAGGTGTGCTTGTGATCATTGTCCTGCTGGAAAGTCCAATGATCACCAAGGTTCAATTTGCAACAGAAGACATCACGTTCCTCCTTAAAATGGCTTGGTATTTCTGGGAATCCATGATACCAGGTACACGGTCAAGATTGCCAGTTCCTGCTGCAGACAAACAGCCCCACATCATCAATGATCCACCTCCATGCTTGACTGTGGGGATGGTATTCCTGTGGTCATAAGCCTGGCCTTTCGCATTACAGACATACCGCTGGTCCATATGTCCAAACAGGTCCAGCTTGGTTTCATCAGTCCATAGAACTGTCTCCCAAAACTCTGTAGTCTTATCCAAATTCCTCCTGGATTATTCTAGGCGACTTTTGATGTTCTTTGTGGTCAAGAGTGGAGCGTGTTGGAGTCCGGCCATGAAGTCCTTGTTCATTCAGTGCACGTCTTATAGTTGCCACTGAAGCACTTGTACCAGCCTTCATCAGGTCATCCTGTAGTTGTTTTGCAGTAACATGGGGGGTTTTCTCAGTTGTCCTGACTAAGTTGCTATGGGCCCTTGATGAAATGTTGGGCTTTCTTCCTCAGCCAGGCAGGTTTGCAGCTGTTCCAGATGTTTTGAACTTCCTTATGATGTTCCCAATGGTGTCTCTCGGAATGTTGAATGTTTTGGAAATCTTCTTAGACCCAAAGCTCTTCAGGTGTGATGAAATAATCCCCTCTCTCAGCTTTATGGAAGCTCCTTTGTCTTTCCCATGATTGCAGCTCACCTTGGATACCTTCATGGGTGGGGTTTATATATGCATCACAGCTGAATCAAATGAAGGATCATTATAGAGTTCCCAAAGGCTTCATTATGTTTCTACTCCACTTTAGGCCATAAAAACTGGCGGAAGGCTTTAAAAACAACAATATTATATAGGGCTTGAATAATTGTGACATGGCTATCTTAACAAAATATACTGTTACACACAAATACTACATGATTTATTTTCTGTGTTTATTTTATGTATCACTCAACTCATAAAGAAGTCATCCAAAGAAGAATCTGGCTCTTTGACAAAACTTTAATAGATAAATCCTTAAAATCTTTGGGGGGTTGAATATTTCTGATTGCAACTGTATATAATCAGACATAGCAGTAAATGTGTACAGAAAATATATGCAATTTCTTATTCCAAAAATTATCTTGATCTCGTACAAATCTCAAAAGCCACTGGAAGATTCCAAACTCCAGGCTGAGAACCACTGTACACACACACACACACACACACACACACACACCTATTACACAGAATCAAATACATTGGACAATATAACAAATGGCAATTGTGACTCGATGCTAATATGGATTAGGCTTGCATTTAAACATTTTATTTTTAATCATTCTAACAATTATTTCTTGACTAATTGACCAATTATTAAGTCTATAAATTGTTGAACAATTGTGAAAAATGTCCAATTTCCTATAGCCAAAGATGAACACTTTAATTGTCTTGTTTTGTCTGACTAACAGTTTGAAACAAAAAAATATTCAGTTTACCATCACTTAAGACAAACAGCAGCAATTCAAAAGTTGGAAACAATGATATTATATAAGCAAAAAAACTATTATTAATAAATGATTGATAGTAAAATAGTTTCCAATTAATCTCCTGTCATTTAGTCATTGCGTTTTAAAACAGTGAGGTTTATCAGACTTCAAATTAATTCAAAATTACACACAATACCTACTTGTATTGGTGTATTTTCCTGTCTTACCTTTAGCCTGGCAGTGATGCGACCCTTATCCTCTGGAGTGTTAAGATACAGGTCTCGGATCTGTCTCTGGACCTCACTGTAGAAAGTGGCTTCCCAGAATTGCTGGTTGGTCCAGATGGGATGGTCCTGTATGCATGTGTAGGCAAACTGGTTCACCCCAGCAGCCAATTTCTGCAAAATAGAACGTAATTCCTGGAGTCAGGACAAAATAAAACAGCTGACTAGGTTTGAGGTTAGTTTCTTATTCTATAACACAGTACTTCTGACAAATTCAGAGGACGTTCTGTCCCATTCCTGCCCACAACTATGTATCTATGTGACACATAGCCCTAAAAATGTTAAAGCTATTCTAGAGAAATGTACTTTTCACTGAACCAACTTTAAAAAACATATTAACTGAAATCAAACCTTTTTAAATGCAGATAAAAGTTTTTAAAAAGTTGAGGGAAGTAAAAGTGGAAAAAATGGATAGCGTCCCTGTTTCTTTATGTTGTTTTCTATAAAGCAGATAGCAACCAGATGCTGGATTGTCAGGCGTCAGAGCAGTGTTATGGTTTATAGTTAAGATTTGGGTCAGAAAGGCATTCTTTCATGTTTCTGACTTTTAAATGAAATGTATGTACTGACTATACAAGCAGTCTAAATAGGAAGACAGACAAACTAAATTAAAACTTTACATACATAACTCTTCAACCCCAGTCAGTGCAAACACATGTGTGTAGCCAAACTTGCGTCAAAACCACATAAATGTATTTCAAATTCTAGTTTCCAAGGATACAAAATATGTCAAGATACATTAAAGAAGATGTTCATAAAATTATATATTTCCATGGGATGGAATGGTGTAGCTACAAAAATATCTTGAATTTGAATGTTATGCTCCTGCATTAACATAATATAGCTTCAATGAAGACCTGGAACAAGCTGATACAAAATAGACCATTTGGAAAAAGAGGGTTTTTTCAACCTTAAAGGTGACTTATTACACTAATTTCCAGCTCCACATTTTAATTCTGGGACTTGATCAGAGTAGCTTTGCACGAGTGACTGAAATAAAACATCCTTGTTTATCTTGTATTGGTCTTTATGCAACCGTCAGTTCAGCCTTTGTCTCTTAACAGGCAGTCTTAGCTCCTATCTTTGTAAGGCCCCCTGCCCAATGGGCCCACTCTTTTCTGATTGGTCAGCTTTCCAGAGGCTTGTGGAGGGCCAGCTGTATCAGTCATTACATTACTGCCTATGAAAATCCAACATTTCCTACTTTAGCCACTACATATTAACAAGTTTTAAATGACTAAATAACAGGAGACTTTTACTGTATACAGGAAATTAAACATGTTCCTCACCGAATTAGCGAAACTTTGTCAACAGCGCTAAAAACCAGTCAACGCAACATAACGTGGAGATATTTGGAGCTCTTTGTTCAATGGATCAGTTAGAAATAATGCAGGGAGGAATACTATAAGCTGAAAGTCACACTGAAGAGGATGTTTGATGAAGAGCTGCAGATGACCAGAACTATTCCAACAGGTAAACAACTTAGTTTACTTTGCTCTACTCTGGAAAAGTACAGGACAAGTTCCAAGCTGACATGAGGCATGGCTCGGTGTGAGTACCCCAAAAACAATGCAAAAACACCATAAAGTAGTGCAGCACAGCAGTGAATAGATGACCATACAAAGAAATCTATCACGAGCTGACGTCCGCTCAGGCTGAAAGTACAAAAAACTGTTGGAAACAGAGCAATGAGAGCAGTCTGAAGCTGGTGCTTTTTACTCACAGGGATTACTTCTACATATGTTTACCTCATTATTTGATACTTTGGCCATGTTTAATATGAAAATCCTACATTGTAACATTATATGTATGACTGAAAATAAGGGAAAGCATAATTTGTCCCCTTTAACGCTACTTAAGGGCCCTGGATGTTGGATAGTTTTTAATAACACTGACAGCTGCTTCTATAGAGAGGAAACACTGTGCCTGAAACATCTGTATTTGTTCCTGCATTATCCATTGGATCCTCATCCCACTGCAGCCCTCTTTTGTGAGCAGTTAGAGTTGGTTGCAGGTTTGTTTCTCTTTAAGCATTTCTGTCAACAAAGGGTAGGGATCCAGTGAGTGTTGCTTGAAAAATGGGGTTTTCAAAATGCTGGGGAGAGGTGGGAAAACAAAAAACAAGCCAGCTGTGAAATTTAAAGTGAAATCAATCATTTTCTGTGAGTCGTAACTTTTAAAACAGATAACAACCCCTAATGGGCTGAAGAGTAAAGCACCTTATGCTTGCAAAAACAAACCCATGAAGGGAACGTACAGTGCTCGGCTAAAGGCGCTAAACCTGACCCATGCATGCCTGACGCATACAACAAAATACCACAGAGCAATCCGGGGAATACTACAAAAAAACATGGTCTCAACTAGAAGTCCTGTATGTCAAAAAAAATGACAGGCCACAAACCAACATTCACCTACGGTCCATCTCCCTACAGAGTCTGTAGGCCACGGGTACGGCTCGAGCCTGTTATTAGATTAGCTTCTGATTTCTTTCCCCTGAGTCTGACACAGTGCCGTGGTTTCCATTATCACTTCATAGTTTACCTTTGAAGGATGAGAACTGGAGGGGTTACAGTAATTATAACAGACAGAACCAAAACAGCTCTATTCCCAGTGTTACGGGACAGAAGCCAAGAGAGAGGAGAGCTGGGAGGACGGGGGGCGAACACAGAGCTGATGCCCATACAGTACAGCAGTTAACATGCAGGCCCTCACTGTATCTTGATTTTGATACTATCTACCAAACTATTTTTTCACTTTAAAAAAAAAGAAGAAAGAATTGACTCACAGTTAGAAATTGTTATTGTATTATGTATTGACATTTTGAAACTGCTGAAGTACAGTCTCAAGCTGCTTTTCTAATTAGATGACAAAAGAGACACCACTTTCACAGGAAGCGTGACACAGCTGCGAACTTTCAGTAAATTTCAAGGGAAGAACTTGAGATAAATAGAAGATAATGCTAATGACAGAAGCCAAAAAGAAAAAAATAGAAAATATGTGGGACACTCTGATATAGATACAGAACACAGGAGTTGGTAAACTCTGTACAATGTCCAGGTACAACATTTTAATATAGATTCAGAAGAACTCTATCTAAGCTTCATAGCAATTCAGTCTGATGTAACCTGACAGATACTATCTTTTGAGGCTAATACCAATATTTTAATATTTAATTTTTATATGTATGTTTGTTATTTGTTATTGACATTTTGTCAGTGCTCTCTGGTGGACATTGAGTGAGGGAGATGAAGTATAGAAAAGTGTCTTTCATTTGGGGGTTCAGTAAGTTTCATGTCATGCTTTGCTTCTAAACTATGAATTCACCTCCTCTCCTACCATCTACACTACTGCCACCAACCTGAGATGTACAAATGGTGTGCCAGAGTACCGCCTTGCAGTAAGTAGATCATTGGGCAACATGAGAATAACATTAATAGATATTGTTTAGAGGATCTGTTTTTCATCAGAAACAAAGATGATTATAATAACTTTGATATCATCAGTGGAACAAATCACGCTGCCCTGAGATCACGAATCTCCTGAGACCAGAAATGCTTTTAAGACTGGCTATAATGAGAGGATGGAGATGCATGAAACATGGCCAATAAATAGTGACGAATACGATAAGAAGAACTGCAGCCCTTAGAGTAGTCCCGTAACACCTATCTGTCACAGCATTGTGCTATGTGTCTTTCAGCAGATGTTGTGTGGGTGGGTCTGTGTGTGTGTGTGTGTGTGTGTGTGTGTGTGTGTGTGTGTGTGTGTGTGTGTGTGTGTGTGTGGGTGTGTGTGTGTTTGTGTGTGAGGGGGGGGGGGGGTGTCTGTCTACAGCCTCGCTGTACTTTTGAGATATGTTCAGGTCATTTTGACCGAGGTCATCTCTTCCTAATATGATAATACATTGAGCTCACAGAGAAATCCACAAAACAGATGGACAAGAAGGAGGACAAGGAAGGGGAGAAAAAAGGAAAAGGAGGAGGAAAGGAAATAAGGAAGTAAAGATGAAGGGGAAGGAGGGAGTATACCACTATCAGACACATCTGGCTGTGTGACTTGACTAGTGAAGAGGAGGAATGCAGGGTTGAAAGGGCGAAAAACAAGCAGAAAAACCACAACCAGAGACAGAAAGCAGAAAATGCTGTGTTTAGGTCAAAAAGAAAGAGGCTATCACAATTTGAGATCTTGTTTTGAACTTTGGGACATGATCCCAAAGTTCATGGTATGCTGGACTGTGGCCTTCAAACATCAGTTGGAGAGCCATACAACAGTGTCTCTCAGAGAGTGAGAGACGGTGCATGTTGTCACTGAAGGGAGATCACACTTAAATGCAGACGCTGAGTGAAGACCATCATGTCTGATATGTTGCCAGCCGTGGGGCAGCAACATTATTCACTATTATTATTGTTTTGGAAGAATTCTTAGCATTCCTGAATTGTAGATACAAAAACAGACATTACTTCTGTCCTCTGTGGGAATGCATGCCTAACCTGCACACAATCCATCTCCTAATTTTCGTAATTCTCTATGAAGTCGGTGTATTGTGAAAAAAAACTACAAGCATCGCGAAACCTTGATGAAGCCTCCGTTTGAACAATGTATTTACATTATTCAGTCCCGTAAAACAAAGCGAGAGAAAAAAAGTTGAAAGTCAGACTAATAAACAAACCCCTCATGGCATCCATAGGCCATGACTGTGAAGAAACACGATGTACAAGTAACATAAATGTTCCAAAATGAAGTAAACATAGATACGGTAAGTCAAGAGCTGGACATCTCTGATATATACAAGGATCACCCAGTACGTCATTTTCATTGTGAGGACACGGTGTAGAGCTGTTTGGCAGAGCAAGCTGCCAAATCCCCCCATGAATAAACTATGGCTGAAAGAATGCTAACAATCAAGTGTTCGAGCTGTGTAAATCTTCCAGAATTGTGTTTGTGTTTTTCACTTGCTGCTGGATCCAGCCTTTTACTCTGGTGACATATTCAAATGTAATAAAACATGTTACATGGGACTGCAAAGGGCAAAATAACAACTGACTCAGACGTCAATGACACCTGCTCATCTGCTGATAAACTCACCCTTCACTAGATAATGAATGGCAGAGGAACTGACATAAGATTAGAGAATCACAACAAAATGTAAAACCTCACCTTTAACAAAGAGCCACTGTTCAAAGGTTGTGCTGCGTTTAGATAAACTTTAGCAACAGGAGACAAGTGACACCATCCATGCATGATCCAGGCTAAAAGATATTTTGCAAATCAGTTTTAGGTTCCTTCTATGGGAAGTATTAACAAACGCTGCTCCATGTGTGCTTTAGTATGAGCAAAACATTCAAGAAGGGTCAACATTGAAGGCAAAACAAAGAAATGGTAAAGCAAAACAACTGAACATAGAATGTGGGTCAATAACATAAGCTGTTCAATGTCAACATACGGTCTGCAATACAATATAACCATACACTGTCTGTCTCTCTCTGGCAGTGCTGATTCTGGGAGCAGACGGTTGCATAGCGAGGGAGCTTCCCACGTTCCACGACCTGGAGACTTAAGGGCCATGGGGACAGTACGACTGTAAGCATGAGTGCAGTGTGAGCCTGCCAAGGCCTGTCCAAGAATACCAAACAGGGACTTGACCAATGTCTGACTCCTGAACTTGAACTAACAACATTTAATGTTCACCCACTGTTTGGCATCCATTAGCTTTATCTCCTATGAATACTTGCACAATAAGTGCAAAATATCCACTGTTGATTAAACTTTGTGTCAGACACATGTTGGAGATGCAATAGCACTATCACCCCTGACTTAAAGAATATCAAGAACGGATTCTTCAAAAAAAAAACATTCATACTGAGATGTCTTACAAAACATGAAAATTTGCTGGAATGTAAAAAGGGAAATGCCTCCTCTGTTCCTGCTTTGGAATAGACTGAGCTAAATTACAACAGTTTCGCTTGCTTGCTCTTGAGACTGATTTCAAATCAATGTCACCATACAGTTAAGTAGGTCACATTTTGATCAGGTCAATGGTTCAATTTTCGGTATAAACAACCTGCTGATTTGGAAAATTTCCAACTCAATTTAGTGGTCTTTACAAATATCTGACCTTTCTTTAAACAGCATTGCACCATTACATCCTAATCTTAAAGCCTGTAGGGATCTCCTGCATAACTAGCAGACTGAATACAAAGAAGTGCAATTACATGAGTCCAACATCAGCTCAGCTGTGTGAGAGATTGTTTAGTTTTAGATCTTAGATGAGAATGTGCTGTTTCAAACAAATGCGTCATGAAAATAATTGTGACCACATGGCCCACAACATCTGTTTTCAGGTTAAAAGCCAATTAAACAACAGCTCAAATGAACCTGTCTTTCCTGGATTTTTATAGCCAGCACTGTCATCTATATCTTACCAATTCCTATTGGGCAAAAACCCCCGAAAAAAACAACAACCCCAACACAAAACAAAAACTCCACTTCAAGACATGAGACAGCAAATTACAAAAAAATCCCCAAAAAACTAATTACTGTCACAGTCTCGTCTGGTCACATTGAAGGACTGGTTGATCATTTGTCAAGTATTTGGGACTCTTTTCGGAACACATACAGTAGCTACTGTGATATATAAGCAATGGTTAGGAGCCCACAGTAACAGTCTCTCAGGTTTCATGCTATAAAGATGATTGGGAGTGGTGGGGGGGGGGCTTCTGAAAGATGAGATGTTGCATTTTGGATATTTTAAATGCCTGCTATCTAAACCCATCATGTTATGCATGCTGCAGTGTCATGGTACATATTGTTCTTTGCAAGGCATCCCACTCAAACTTCAGCTATCAAACTTCTAAAGCTGCGTTTTGTAATACTCAAATTTGGGAATGTGGGAAAAATGTTCGTTGAACACGTCCAGAAACATGTGAAACAGGGTGTGAGGGATCAATGGTGAGATGTCAGGATCATGTCGGGTCTTTCAATCCACACCCATGATGACAGCTGCTGGGAACTGATGGAATGCTTCATTACCAAGCTTTGTTTTTGTCACATTTCCCCTGAATGATCCTTGCACCACTAAACCAAAGATTACAGAATCATTTTGGCAATTTCCCTCCTGACCTCACTCTACTTTTCACCCTTTGGGTGAGGCAGAGCTCAAGTTTGTCACCAGTTCCAATCATCTGTAAATAACAAAGAAAAAGCTGTTGCATTCTCAAAATATCTTCCTTTTTTCAGTGAGTTGTCAGAGCCAGACAAGAAATCATTTATATTGTTCTAAGACAATAGGAAATAGCTCCATTGTGTAATAGTTGTGAATATACTTTAATGGATATTCCTATGAAACAGAAATTGAATTAAGAAAACACTGATATAATTTATTATTTTTCAGTGCTGGTGGTCCTAAAGAGAAACAAAAAGAAAGAACACATTTGGTTTATCTGGGTGAGTTACATCAGTCTGTAGCATGTGAACTGGATGAGTCATGTGGCGGCAGAGAGCGGGTCAGGTCCCAGACCAGCCCATCAGGGTATGGCAGTGATACCCAACAAAAGCCAGTGCGGACAGTTGTGTCTGTGTCCATAGCAACGAGCAAGCTGTGGGAACATAGTTGTGGTGAGCACTGCAGCTACCCCCTGTTGATACTGTGGTTTGGAAACCAAAGGCCACGACCAGTCCTTTACACTCTGCTGTGAAGGTTTTAAGATGTTGCTCTGTGCATGTACTGTACATGCTCGGGGATGATCAAAGGTCAAAGGTTAAGAAAACTGCTCTTCCTCTGGCTACAAACATTTCTACAGTGCAGTGTCAAAGGGGACATATTATGCACATTGCTCTATATTTACATACTGGGGCTCAGCTGGTATACCTTTGCATGAATTACAGTTTGAAAAACTGTCCGGAACAGGAATTGTAGGTGGACATATTAAAAACCTTCTTTACGGAGATAGCTTTGGGGCTTGTTGAATGTGTTCAGTATTTGAGAGCCTCAAACAATATCCCAATATCCAATGCCCCTCAATTTCTTGAAAGTAGTTTCAGTGGCAGGTATTTCAAAACCTCGGCAGTGAAAATCTAAAATATACATGGCCAGACTCCACTGGAGGTTAATGGTAATGTTTTTTGTTATTCGGTTTAACTAATCCTTTAGACACTACATAGTCAACCAACACGTGACCAAGTATTAGTTTGTATGCATAACAAAGAAAATGCGAGAAAAAGAAACATTGAATTGAACTCACATCCTGTACTGTACATCCTTTCTTTCAATTAACTTCCTTACCCTGTAGAAGGCTGTTGACAGGGGCAGCAGTGCAGAAGCCACAGTGTACTCCTCTGAGCTGGAACAGTCCTGTGGATCAAACAACAGGGGAGAAGTTAGAGCAGGGCAAACACAGCAAGAGACATGTTACATGGCTCTATGAACACTTTTTTTCACCAGAGGCTCAACACAAGTAACACAGGCTCCCCACAGAGAGGTTACACACACCAGGGCTGGAGGGGAAACTTGAGTGAAGAAATGTATATGAGTTTTGGTAACTGTATGTTTTGAAGTAATTATGTGTTCCTAAGATATAAGAACAAAAAATGTGTCTTTCAGCTCCTGACTGATGTGAATGATCAAGAACTTTTTCTTTACCTTTCACTTGATCTGATATGTTTGTTATTGTGTCCAACCAAATCTCGCTCAAGAAGTCTTTCTCTGAAATCTCACGAGATGCAGGAAGACAGCTAAATAATAAGCTAAATATTCAGCCATGACTTTGAAAATATTTTAGATAAAGATAAAAAAAAATCTGAGCATCTCAGTGGCAAAACAAGCACTTTTTATGGATGTACATTGACAGGCCGCAATAGCTCTGTCTAAAGGATTAAACTGCGGCCTGTTTTGTGGCTGCTGGCTGGAGTGCACTCACTCAGTACTGCCCTTATTTCAAAAATTGTTGTCCTCATTAGTCACTTATACACAAAATGATGGGAAAATGAAGTCGAGGTTGAAAAATCCTGACGTTTCCCCTTCAAATGTGATGCTTGAAAAAAAGTCTGCCAAAACCACTTACTCTGCTCTGTTCCACTATTAGGACATATGCTTTCAATAGCCTTATATAATCCCTGCCTTGACACAATTGTCAGGTCACTCCAGTCTTCAATTTATTGGTAATTTTTATGTTTTGCATTCTTGAACTAGATTGCCATACAAGACTCATTCAAGACAATCATAAGAATCTATTCTTTTTGGCCATAAAATGCTGTGTCCATTTATCAAGCAGTCATGACCAGCCAGAAACCAAATTTAATTTTCTTTTTTATTTTGTTTTTTATAAATAGTTGAAAATATTCCCCCTTTTGACTTTTATACACCATGCCAAAGAGTCTTTGTATTTAGGATTGTTTCAGGTCAAAGAGGCGGCGCCTAATAGTGCTTTCAAGAGAATGGCATTAAGATGAATAGTACATTAAGAGGCTTATAGCGGGGGACTTAGGGGCCCAAACAAAACTTAAAGAGATCACAGAGAATGATGAGAACAGGAGAATTGGAGAAAATGATGCGAGTTGGAGTCAAAAGTACTTCATTCACAGGAAATTGGTACTTATCTGTGGTAAGCTTTGTTGGGATTTATTTGTTGAACTCTGTAGATGAGAATGGCTAGAGGAAACTTGATTTAAGACCGTGCACTAACAACAGCACTGATGCTGACCTGGTGCCGCACCTCATAACCCTCAGTGGGACCTTATACCAAGAAAATGTACATAACACACATTTTCTTTCTTTTTTAACTTTATCATTCAGAAATTCTAAGTTCATGAGTTTTTCTAAAGCTATGCAACACACTATCAGGGTCTATAATTTCGACAGGAGAGATAGGGAGAAGAATGCTGTGCTTTCTGATAGCGGTCTATAATGGGGGCCTATGTTATCACCATTACTCTAGAAAAAAAAAAAACACAAGAATGTTCAGAGGAGAGAAAATGCAGAACACAAGTTCCACAGCTACACATGAAAGCATGGCCCCCTGTGGACTGAGCAACATAGTTTCTATTTTATTGTTCTTGTCGCTTGTGTTTTTCTTTGCAGTTATTTGGGCTGCGGTAAAATGTTCCAGCTTGGAGCAGCACCAAAGCATTGTTTACCGGCATCCTTGACAATGCTGCAGGTAACAGGAGTTCATGGACCCCAGTCAAAACAGAACAACAAGTGGAAATGCACGAGCAGATAAGTGTGAATATTTAACAATAGGACTCAAATTCTGTGGAATGGTTTATTGGTTCTTTGAAACAGGAACTTATGATAAGTTGTTTTTTTAACACTGAAAAGGCCACAGTCATGCTTCAGATGAAGAACACATCACAAGCTTTGTCCTAATATCCATGGAAAAATAAAGAGGCTGCTTCAACATGTCACATGTCATATAAAGTAGACATTATCAGGTTTACTTAAGCCATCCTTATTATCACCTACCAACCTTCACCATAATCTCCAGTCAGAGAAGCAAAGTGACAGCTGCACGGCTTTGGCAAGTAACAAAGTGAACAGATAAGAAGTAAAATCTACTGCAGCTCTGAGATTAGACTGAATGAAAAGTGAAAACTGAGAAGTGGAACAGAGCTGTTTCCATTCTATCAGCACCACATGAAAAACTTGATAAAGGTAAGTACATTTTATTTAGGACTCAAAAGGCAATCACTGAAATGAATAGATCCATGCAGGAAGGGGAGTATGTTAGCTTGTTTGGGATTTCAAGGATCGAGGGAGAGGAGGGTGTTTGCTAGGACACCTTGCAGTCTTCTTTTCCTCCTATTATTTTCTACATATCTCACTGTTTTTTCCTTCATTCTTGAAGCTGCAGGAACTATGATGACTAACATAGCTAGTCTGTCTCAAACATGTATGCAGCAAACAGAAACAAATAGCATGTGACAGAAAAGCTACATGATGTGAACAAACAGCAGCTTCCTGTGTGTTACAGAAAACTTAGTGTTTTCCAGGAAAGCACTTATGGCATTCCTTAATGAGAATTCTGTGATTACGAATATACAGAAAATTCTTAACTCGGAGGCTTTTACGGTTAATTGCAGGTTGAATCACCAATAGGAAGAGGAACCATCCACATAGTTGAACTGTGTGGTGTCCGGATGAGTAACAAACAAAGATTGCATTGCAAAAGCATGAATTCCGATTAAGGCAGATGTTTACCTGGCCATACAGGACATCCTAGAGAAACAGATATCTGAACATGGGAATGATACCCAGTGCAGATTCCCAGTGACCGTGTTACGCAAGGCAGTCCATCAAGGCCACTAAGGCAGACAGGGGCCATGTTCTCACAGCAAGAGACAAATTTATGATCTAAATAATGTAAAAATGAAATGAAGTCATCTATTCACTATTAAAAGAGATGTTCAAAGTGCTTAAAGAGCTGAAGGGGACAAGGACTGAAACTATTTGTCAAGTTGTTGCAGCCTTCAAGCTCCATGAGGGGCAGAGGGTATACTCAGTTGGTATGCGTCCCAGCTCATCAGCTCAATATTCAGCAGTCTGTGATTCAGACAGGACAGTGAGATAAAGTGCCTCCTACTTGTCCAAAAACATCTGTGTGTAACGTGTATTTCTGCACACTGCTCTACATCAGACGGTCAAGCTCAATATAATGCGGAACTCATGGACTCCATGCCGTTGTAGCCGCTTCCCATGAACCTCCCGCCCTAATCCCCTCTCACAGTAAACTGCCATTCAGAGTGTGTTTTTGAGCACCATCATGAGGCCCTCAGCCATGAGAGAGCAGAGCACAGAGGGCTCATAATCCTATCTGACAGGAAATGGTTGGGATGCCAGGATAGATCCACAGCAGGACTCATTCCCCCACATGGCTTGCGCAACATTCATTTCAAGAGCTGGAGCAATGACCAGTGCATATGCGTGTGCACTAACTCACACACACAAATAAATGTGCAATTAGCTCAAATTACTTAATGAAGCTTGTTACATTGTATGATTCATGGCAGAGAAATAACACAGATAAGGATATCAACAAATGTGAAAACAGGAAAAATGTGTCACTGTGAACATTTTCTGGTCATACCAACTCACTCCAGAGAATGTATCAACATTTCTCTAAGCATTAAATATTATAACAAAATAAACGGAAGAAAGAAAAACAAATGAACAAGCACTGACATGGTACAGTACCACTTGAATCTGATGTCCTAACATCTAACCTATTGTACATTTTTGTATGACATACTGCTTCCTGTGGCTGTGCTCCGCTGCAAACCTTTCGAAGGAAAAACATTGATTGCAACCAGACAACAGAACGGTTACTTAGCCTGAAGTTGACAGTGAAACGATAAATGTTGTAATTTTCCCCATAATAATGTCATTGTGAATCGATGTGTCATATCAACAGAAATGCCAGAAATCCTAATGAGGCATCATGCTGTCATTATACAAAGAGCAAGCAACATTTTTTACAGAAGAGGTCACTTTGGTTTTGTAAAGCACTTAAGGATCCCTTACACACACACACACACCCATGAAAAACGCTGACAGTGGTGCACACACTGCAATATCATTTTTGGGTTCTTACGTGGCTGGGCGTTGAAAGAAAAGGCAGAGTGCAGAATATGAAAGTAATTAATGGCCCAGCAATTTACTATTTATATTCCTTTCATAGCTCATCTGAGACAAACCCCTCACAATCGAGTTGAGACCAAGAAAGGAAAGCCAGGAACAAATGCCTGGCTTCGATGTTAAAGAAATACATTACATTACAAAAAATACACAATAAAATCTTTTAAAATCTTTATCTTTTTGCATGTTGTGGTTAACAAAATTCAAATCCCTTCTCCATGTGTGAACTTTTCTCGCACGAGTAACATTGGTGTTTTTGCAGCATGCCGAAAGGAGTCAAATTTGTCTTTAAAACATGCTCGGAGACTTTTATTATTTACATATAAGAATTATAATGATATTAATGTCTGTAGTAAGACACTTGTTCTTTCGTTTACTAGTATTATAAACACATCAGTTCAAAAATAGACAATGAATATCAGCATTATCCTCTGATGTGAGTTCACCTGTTTGTGCTGCAAACAGCAGACAATGAATAGATAATCTGTATTTTTCTGAGTTTTTCCTTTATAAATTCATGTTTTTAATTCCAATCAATTAATTTCGTTGTTGTGTTTTAATTTTTTGTGTGATCTGTGTTGTTTTTCTGTATACCTGCTGCAAACTAAGTGCCCTTTTGGGACAAAGAATAAAATGAATCTGAATCTGAATCTTTTTCCAGATGTGAACGACAATTTCAGTTTACTGAGAGCTGTCCTTGACAAAATGAGGAATATGAAATTGACTAGAAAATGCATTTCACATTTGTCTCTCCTCATGGCAGAGATGGGGAGATTTGCTGCATTGTTCATTATTTTGTGTTTTAAACTCATTTCACTGATCTGTTCCAGTAAAAGTTAACACATCAGGATCTCAGTTTAACACAAAAAAGACCCTCTGGCTGACAAGCTATCAGATAGCAGCGCTACAATGGCCCACCTAAACAGCATGCAAAGGAGATGGTTGTATTAACTGAACATCTTGCAACTCTCCATCCTTTCAACAGATACAGTAGATATCACTGACAAACTCATGTGGAAGCAGCACATAGTTCATCACTGCTCTTAGAACTGAAGACAGTCAGACATTACGCAGCATAAGTTGGGTGATGCAACAACTCTTCCTGCATGCGTGGAAAGACATAAGTTACCCTGTTTGCAAATCAATAGCCTTGTCATGTAGACAGAACTTTGGCCAAAATCATCAATGCTGCAGTCGGCTTCATTTCTTCCCTTTTTAAAATTGAGGAGCAAATGACATGTCAAATGACCTTGCATGTTCCTGGCCCGAGCAGATGGTGGGATTAATTGGCTTTCTATCATGGGGGGGGGGGGGGGGGGGGAATGACTGGAATCCAAAGTTACTCCATAAAATCTGCACTCCGTGAGGACTGCTTAAAATTATTAAATTCCCTGGAAAGGCCTGATTCAAGGCAGTAAAACATGTGGAACTACCAATAAAGACTCGGCTGCTCTGGTTGAGTGAAGCCTCACTGACTCTTTATGAGCTGCACAAAAACACATTACTTACTCACTTTGACAAGTAGTCGAGGCATGAGGGCACCAGGAAGAGACAAACATACTATCTGATAAACAATAAGCAGTATTGTTGGGATTCAGTCTTAAGACTAAACTTTTGTAAACGAAGCCAATTTTTGAAATTAAGGAAAAACAAGTTGAGAAGGAAGGTCAGGCATGTAGAGCAGGTCATGTGTACTCACACATTACTTTAGCTAAATTAAAACCAGTTTGAACTCATAAATATGAAGCATCTGCTGAAAATTTGGGGTTCACGGCTAAAAATACAGCCAGATATATACTACAGTGAACTTTGGCATCTGTTTTACATATTGTTTGGGTACAAAGTCGGAGGAAGAAAATATATTTTTGGCAAAATGTTGTCAATTTATTTATTTATTTTTTATTGTTTTAACAGATTTTAAAACAAGTTTTAACAGGGCAAATCTATTTAGATTTTGTTTGACTGCCTATCACGCATCCTATTTATTGATGTATGATGCAATTTCACTGAATGTTGCTTTATGTAAGGGGTTAGAGACAGATGAAGTGTATATGTAGTTTTCTCCATAAGTTTTCAATGACAGTAATGTTGAAGTGAACAAGCGCTGCAATTAAAGGTTGTGTTGCTTATTTTTCAGACTAAGGCTGCACTCACACCAAATCAGGTGTTGTGGCAAAAACACCACTCCCCCCCATTCATTTAAAATATAGAATTTCATTTAGTAGACGCTTTTATCCAAAGTGATATGCATCTGAGAGCTGCTACACCACCAGGGGAGAGCAATTCGGGCAAGTTCCATAATCTAGGTTTGAGTCCAATAGGATGTAGGTGACAGCAGGCAGTGCACAGAGTGCATAGGAGAACGTTTTGTTTGTTTGTTTTGCTTTCAAGCAGTCGAGTGCAGAGGTGTTCATGAAAGAGCTGGCTCTAGTCCTTTCTTAAAGATTGAGAGGGACTTTGCAAATTGAACAGAGTTTGGTAACTCATTCTACCACCAGAAAACCAGTGTCTTAAGGCCCTATTGTTATGGTTGTACCAGGCACCTTTCATTGGCAGAGCGTTGTGAGCCAGAACTAGGGAGTACACCTTAACGAGGGAGTTCAGGTAGATGGGAGCTGTTTTAGTTGCTGTTTTGTAAGTGAGTGTCAGGATTTTGAATTTGATGCGGGCAGCAACTGGGAGCCAGTGGAGGGATATGATCAGCAGGGTGACGTGCTGTTTTGGGCTGGTTGAAGACCAGATGTGTCACCAACACATTTGAATAGGGGTAGTGCGTTTAAACTGCAGGGGTTTTGACCGTAGAGGTGTCAACTTTTGGACAGACGCAATACGATGTCACACTATGGTGGCCAATCACAGTCGGCAATCAGACTGATCAAAGCTATAAAACCTTTCCATGTGAGATGCTAGAAAACAGTTTGATGATTGATTTGATAAAATGATTTCCTGAAGCTCAATGTAAACATTTTCTAATTTAGTGCAAAACACAAAAGTATTTAAATTACAGCTCAATAAAACTACAAAAAGGAGCAAATCCTCACTTTAGTTTAGGACTTTGCCTAAATATTGCTCAAACAGTAAAACAACTAACACACATAAATTGTTGCCAATTACGTCTCTGATGAAGGATTAATTGAGATATTATTATAGTACTAGTAGTGTGATGCTTCTCTTAAAGATAATATCAAGTTCTTAAAGTGTAAGAAATTACTTTGCCTCCATGGCAGCTTAAGTTTTTAATCTGTTTACAATGTGGATGCAGAAGAAGACTGAGGTGTGAGTCTGTGAATTACCTGGAGGGCACAATTCATCATCCGAATGATGTAATCAAACTGTTGGTGGTCCAGTATAGCACGATTTTGCTGGACGTGAAGACTCAGTTCCTCAGTCAGACATTGGCGAGCTGCTTTGCCTTTCATGGCGCGCAGTGCAGCTGGCAGAGTCTGTTAATAGAAAGAGAGTGTTTTGGTAAACAAAAAAATATCTCTAAATACAGTGACTGACCCGATGAGATAGCAATGACATTTAGCAACAAAGTTAATGAGTGTGTGCAGCTTATATGTTAAACTCACTGCAATCTTTGATAGTCATTGCTGGAATGGTATGCATGTAGGTCATTTTATAAATCTTTAAAGTAACAAATATGAACTGTTATATGTTGTACATGTACGGATGCATCTACTGTACTGTGGATTGCAACTCCTATTTTATGATTATTATTAATGAGCAATGTATCTTAAGTTAGAGAGACTTTTGTTGTCATTTAACCTGATGAAGAGTACTGATTAGTGTCACTTTGTTATTTGATGATTGCTTACAGCAACACTCTGTACCAGCACAGCGCTTCTAGGAACTGCGACCTGCCGTATGGTTGTTAGTGTTCACACTGACAATTTGGCAGAGCATGATTTATAGGCTCATTGGGGGTTCAGAGGATGAATGCTATGCAGTCTTACATGTGGACTACAGGCCGGATTATATAACTCCTATATGAAGCCAGTGGGATACATAAATTAACTGGCTACCATCCCATTTCTAACACTGTGGATACATATTGGACATATACACCTGTGACCTCACATACATGGGGCCTCGAGAAAGGGAAATGTGAGCAGGCATCTCATGTAAAGTGCTTCTGGATGCAAACTCAAAGTGTGAAGAACTGATTAATTTCAAGCATTTGATAGCAGACTGTATCTCATTCTGTATGAGTGTCTGTGTACCAGCTAGGAGATATTAGGACAATGAAGGTGTGGAGAGACCTACAGCTCCAACAGAGGCTGCTGGATGGGTGTAACACAAAGGACAGATGCCCGCAGCTAATGAGCCTGTTGAGAGGTAGAGGAATTCCCTTGATGAAAGACAATATGCATCACCTTTTCAGTTTCCAGCATCTTGTTGTCAAAGATGAAGGAAATGCAGCTCCTCACCACCTCCAGTCTGCGAGCGCTGTTAAAGACGGAGCCACTCTTACTCATAATGGACACTGGACAACACAGAGGGACAGAATTAGGTGACAAATCACTGCACACGAAAACTACACCTGCTATGAATATTAAATCCATTTGTATATATGTATGCCTGTATGTGAACATTACATGCTTTTCAAATTTTGACTGATATTCAGAGCAATTTAGGGTATTATGTTGTTGTTATGTTTAAAATTTGCCATACCCACAGGTGGTCCAGCAGGTACAACACACTTCCTCTCAGGTCGTGTTGAGGGAGGTGCATTGGTGTGCTTTGCCACACCTTCCTGCATCTGCTTCTCCACCTTCTCATCATCCAGCACGGGGAAGGGTACCTGGTGCACCCGCAGGTGGGATCCCTCCGACGGCCGAGGCACTTTCTGGAATGCCATGTGGGGGTTTGGGTTCTCCTACAGCACACCCAACCGTAGAACAATATGTATTATTAGGACATACGGCTGTATATACAGTAGGTCGACTAGTCGATTTATTGGTCGATACGTTCTGGCTCGAGCAAAATTCTGATTGGTCGATTTTTTGCTGTGTTAATTTCATCAGGTGGAAAGCACTAATTGCTAATGGGGGTGTTTTCAAAGCACCCCTGTTTCACAGGTAACAGTCTGTCTTCAGAACACCCCCCTTGTTTTCACTTTTTTTGGATTAGCCCAACCCACTGGAGACAGATTGAAGAAAGTACTAGAAGGCCTTGGTCTGGTGGTTTGCTGAATATTTATTTAATTGTGAGCGTTTAATTTACAGTCAGTCCTCCGCTACCATGTCAAAGACATCGGCAGGGTGGAAGCATTTTACAAAAATAGATAACGGAAGCCCGCAAATGAGACGTATTCTCTCGGAATCTGGAGTGAACGAGCAAGAGCGGGCACCAGAGAGTGACAGCGCGCCCGTGTGTGTGTTTGTGTGACTATAAATGCGGCGCGTGTGAGAGCAAAGCGTCCTTACAACTCTGTGTTGCCGCTTATTACACCGATCGCACCCCCCCCCGCCCCCCAGACAGACACCTAGTGTAACCCCCCCCCCCCCCCCCCCCCCCCCCCCCCCCAGTTTGGGATGTCTCACATAGAATATTGCATATATCTAAAAAACGATAAGCTAACTTGTCTGCGTTATGTTGCCCCGTCTGTTTTGAGTACACTATATGAACATATCAGAATTGGCATATTTCAATGTTTTAGTCTAATAATCGTTTTATAACTGCAGGCACACTCGCCCGCAACGACGGTAGCATCCCCCAGACAGACGAAGCTGAGCTCCCATGTTCAGCCTCGTTCTGTGCGAGGACATGCACAGAGCGGCTGAAATGATAGTGTCTGTCAGTTATTATAACATATGACAAAAACAATTGTCAAAATTATGTTGCATATTCCTCAACAGTTCTTGTGCTGATATCATTAATTGACATAGTACTATTTTCGGAAATCATAGGCTATGATATTGCGCAGGTGCACATGATGCAACGCTGTCAGAGCCGACAGACTCGAGTGTGTCAGTTCAGTGCAAAATAATTAGGTCAAAAAACGATTTAATATACTGCAAATAGCCTACTAGTTTTTTATATTTATTTGTAATTCATTTAGGCGGACAAGGCTACCAAGTACTGCGCAGCTAATTAATCTAACCCTCCCCGCCCCCGAGTCGATTTTCAGTCGAAATTTCAGGACATCAGTCGACCAAGATTTTCTTTGGTTGATTACAGCCCTAATATACAGTAGATACACCAGAACAGATAAAAAGAATGAGGAAATGCGGATATCTGTCTATTATAGCACAACACCAGTACAATAACAAAAATCAATCAGTCTTACATTTTTGTATAGCTGCTCAGAGAGTTCCCTGATGTGTTTCTGCAACTTGACAGGGCTGACCTCCTCTTCCTTAAAGCTGTCAATGTCTAAGGCCACCAGCTATAATACACACAGAGTAAAACAAACAATCCGGTAAAATAGCATTCAAAGGGCTTTATAGATGAACAGTATTCCTTATCAAAAGATTGCGCATCTACCAGATGCTGGTGTAAAATGTCTCCACTTATAGTAAAGAGATACCTCATCAAAGAGATCGGAGGCTCTGTAAGGTGGACCTCTCTCCGAGACAAAGCCAGCGAAGGCCATGCCATCCAAAACCTTGGTAAGGAAATCATTCTCGATGAGGCCTCGCTGGCCCAGAAAGGCAGTCTGGATAATGTCAGAATTAGAACAGTTACAATCCCGCACAGATGGGAGCAATGTAATCTTGTTCATGTGGACATGCTGTAGACTGAAAGCAAACATAGTTATCACAGCCATTTTTAGAATATGATCACAAAATCTTCCAAAATATCTCTGTAAGGGGCCTGAGACCAGCTTCTTTTAATGTTGAAATAAAGGATAAGTTCTTCAGCATGTACAAAAAGGGAAATAAATCTGGTTATAAATGACTACATGCAAATGAATTTAATTTACTTTACGCATAATTATTTGTGCTTGTGGGTAGAAGAGATAAAACAGAGTTCACTCAAGCCTTCCACACTCAGTGATTCCAGACGAATAAGCCGAGCGTTTGTTTATAATAGAATCCATGTGGGGTACTTTGAGGATGATGTGCAGAGGGGTTACCACGGAGACACCACAGACACGAACAAACAAAAAACCCCGGCACAAAACAAAAATGTAAACCTAATACGTTTCATATGGCCCATTGCCGGGCTTTGCCCAAGGTTAGAGGACTGTGTCCGAGGCTTGCATAAACAAAAGGATAGCATCACGGAACAGTCATGAGGCCGCTACAGCACATTTCAAACAACATGCATACACACACATGTACACACAAACACACACTCTATACACGCCTGACAGGTTTATCTGTCTTTACATGTAATTCCACCCTCACTGCTGGACACTGGCTAAAACATTCTTGGCAGGTTACAAGAACAATGTGCTTTCTGAGCAGCACTTGCTAAAGTAGTTTCTATCTAAGGTCACATAGTGGAAAATTAAGTTTTCGAAACTTTTGAATTTCAGCACTGGGAACTTCATTATGTCGTTATCTTACCTTGTGAAAGTGAATAACAGGTTCAGAATGGATGCGGATGAGCTGCAGGCAAGACCTGTAGCCCTGGAAAAGTTGTGCAAACAGCCTGAGAAAGACGGCCCTCACCTCCTTGTCCTGAAATAACACACACAGAGACAGACAATCAAGCCTCATCAAACAGCTATGCCACAAATGCAATATGATAAGTTTCTTTTGCAACAGGCATGCTTTATTTGTCTTCAGGGTAATGCGTTATGTCAGTTAGTACCCTCACTCCCAACACTAACCTTTATGGGATAAGTGACCTTTTATGTTGAAAGCCATCATGTCCTCCTCTTGTGGGAGGAGGAGGACATTAATCCTTACAGTGAGACATCCTGTGAAGTAACTGATAAAGGGAGGGCTTGTGATGACTTACCAACAACTTGAGGTTGGAGGGTGCAGTGCGAGGTGGAGGGAACGCATTATCTGCTATCTCCAGATCAGGGTGCAAAACCTGAGGGAATGAATGCAACAGATGCTCTTATCAGGAGAAACTTTTGATAAGTGCAACAGAAATATTACGTGAACATTCCACCGACATGATGAGTAACCATATACAGTAATAAGTCTTATCATTAAATAGTGTTGGATTAATAGAGTAAAGTAAGCGTATCATTTTTTATCAGTCACTAAACCTGTTTAGTGCCTTTTGTGTTTATGTATGTGTGTGTCTGCTTGAAAGATGGACAGATATGTATACAGATAAAGAAGGAATTTTTGCTTGCTCTCTTCAAATGCTATCATCATGTTATTTTTTAAATATGGTTATGTGCGTGTGTGTGTTTACCAGAGACAGGGCAGTCTGCGTTTGGTGTAAAATAGGTTCAGGGAGCAGGGACAAGTGGATACACTCTGGTATTTTTATAGTTCCTCCATCCAGGTCAGCAATAATAACATCCAACTGGTGAAGACACATTAAACACAGACAGGTCAGGTGGTTTGGTTGGAGCTGGAGGGAGGATTATGAGGAACAACACTTATGTCTGATGAAGTTCAGCCGAAACCAGCTAAATAAACATCTTGATGAAGGGCAGATTACTTCACCTTCATGTGTAAGAAAACTTCCTGAAACCAAAGTGCTTGTGAAATGAAAACTCTCCTGGTCAGTGGAAAGTCCAGAACTGTTACAATGCATCCCGACTTTTAAGGATATCAAACTCTTAAAAGACTCAAATATTTGTAGTACTGAATGCAAGAAGGGTATTTAAAGATGCCTGTGACATGTTTGTACTCACCAGATCTTGGATTTCACTCTGAAACATGGAGTGCACTCCAATGATGAAGGGGGTGGGTGAGCTCAGCACCTCCAGCAGCCGTGAAGGCAGAATAGGGATGTATGGATAACTATACATAGAGGAGGACATGTCAGTGGAAACATATAATATGCACAGTTAGACAAAGGAAGACGGATGAGGAGGAATTACACAATGAGCAACTGAGAGCCTAAAATATACTGCCCTGTATTCTAATTATGAATGCTCAGTTACGAAAACTGAAAAGTTACAAGAGAGCGGGAAAGACAGTCATTGCACATGGCATGGTGTTCATAAATGTTGCAATAATATTCTTTATTAATATTCTTTTGGAAATATCATCATTTACCAGAAACTCTGGTGGCACCAATTAAATATTTTATATCTTTAACCAAATATTATATGATATAGCATGCTGTGTATTGTTACAGTAATACAGTGATTGACACATTGAGTATTGCTGCTTTCATTGTTATATGTTGAACGTTGCACACAAAATTTGACTATTAATAATGAGGTTAAATTAACCCAGCTAGTTTGTTACACTTAAAATGCAACTGAGCCTTTTAGAACAAGAATTTTAATCTATGTCACAATGTGATAATTTAAAAAAATCCCAGATGATATTTAGTCTCACATTGTGATTTAGTTGGGTTTTTTTTACATATCAGCCAGCTCTACCCGTAACAGCGGACTTTTTGAATCACTCCCCTTTACTATTTCAAGTTATGTTGTGAAATATGATGTTCACTGAACTACTTTTAGTTGTGTTTGTGCAATTTGTTACATTTTATAATGATAAAAGGACTTCAGAGTTATGTCATACATTTTTAGGAAATGCATTCACATAAACCATTACTGTTACAAGCATGATTTGTAACATCACAACTAGTTTTGAGCCATTGTGATCCAGTATTAAACACATGTGATGAGGAAAATGGAACTGATCTTTCTGACAAAGTGACTGAACGTTTTCTTTTTTCAGACACAAATCAGTATCAGTAATTTTGTATTTTTAAAAAAATGTCTGGAAGGGATCTTAGATTTAAATGAAATCATGTACTGATTATCACAGATTTTCAAAAATGACATCATATAAAATGTATTTCATAAAGACAGTGATGAAAGCATTTGTTCTAAAAAGGGAAGGAAATTCATCACCATCCAAGTGAAAGACACTTTAAGGAGAAGTGAATTCTGAGAAGATAGTGAGTGGAAAAATGTAACCCATTCAAGTTGCTGGATATATGAGGTCAAATTTTGTCATGCTAAAGAGGGATTTTATCCAAGAAATATAGCCGTTTCTATAACTGAAGATAATAATGAACAAAGTTAATCATCCGTCAAATTACAAGCCATGGAAGTCATGACACCAGCCAAGATGTTAGTGGAAAGTCACATGAGAAACTGTCCCGCTGCTGGCGTCAAACAAATACCTACCTGTATTTTAGGGGAAACATGAGGGCTTCCAGGGCACGAGATGCATCCCCGAGCCTCTGGTAACTGCTGGAGTGGAACAAAACCTTGTGTTCTGTCAGAACCGCACAAAACAGGCTTAGAACATTTTGGATTCCTGAAGTGAGAAAACAAAACAGAATGAAAATTAATGAGGTATTTGTTGAAATGTGACTGCCACATTGTTCCAGATCATTTATCAAACATCCATGGCTATTTGTGGGGGAATTCAAACCTCAAACACAGATTGGAACAAACAACATTCATTTGGGAGTTCTGTGCGTATTCATAACAGCTTCAAGACTGATTACTAAAACTCGAAACATACAATATTCTGTGGGATATTTATAACAACTTTGGCAATGCTATGCAGACCAGCCATACTGACTGTAATAAAGAAAATCATAGTGCTACTACTGGTGTTGGTATACATTTTAAAAATCTGTCTCCCAGTTCTGTAGAAAATTACGCATGACTCCACAACCTGTTTCCCGGCAGCTGCCCTGCAAGATAGGGCAGTGCTCATCCATTCAAGTATTCTTTTTTTTTTTTTTAATTCCCTGCCCTTTCCCAAATAGTTTCCATGCAAGACTTCTCAGATGGTTCTGTGTAACAAATCATCTGGTTTGTCAGATTACACAATCTGTGGAATTGATTCAAATCTATTTTTATTTGTCATATTCAAATGAAATGTGTGAGACAGCTGCCTAAAGCACCCAAAAGCCTGATGTGCTAGTTCTGTGTTGAGGAAGAAGCGTGAGAGCCCCCCTTCCCCCGACAGGTTACGGCACCATCACAGGTTCACTGGATAAACTTCCAGAGTGATGTATGTCTGTGTGTGGTTATGTCTTTGATTGGTGCTTGCACAGCCTTTCTGTTTTCCGTGGCACTTGGCATGTACAGTTCATACTGAGCTGAAATTGAAATAAAGCAATATTTAAAAAATGAACACTGAGAAGAATAATGTAAGCATTTAAGTAAATTACTGAAACATTACCTTTAGTCTTGCAACATTGTTCATATTTATTTAATTTGGATTACAAAGCTTAAGCATCTCAAAGTTGTCACACTTTAGTCCTAATGTCAAATTGAAAGAATTGACAATTCAATCCCAACAGATACCAATAATAAGAGTTACAATCACTGCATGTAAACTGCAGGTTGTGCACAGCTATGTAAAGCCATGTAACCAGCTGATTCATGGTGACAACATAATGAAAACAATTTTTTTCCCCACAATGACATGGGACAGTTTTTGTTGGCACTGAATATAAATCTATGGGAAATCTCATCTTGGAAAAACAAAGGATATTACACACTCTCATTCAGTATAAATAATATTTCAAATACCGATGTGACAATCAGGAAGACTTCTAAGTTTACAGTTCCTGTTATTGTTTCCTATCAAGCAACTGACAGACCAATTCATCACACATTGACGTGATAAAGAGAGAGGAACACTGGCAGACATATCCGCACCACTGGGGGCGCTGAGTCTGGATGTTTGGCTGCCTGAGGGGAGCATTTGAGTAATAAACAGGAAACTGAAGGTTTAGGTCCAAATGCAATGAAACACTATTTTGTTGGGACCTTTTTCTACCAAAAGACCTGCAAATTAGTTTGACTTTATCATCTCCCCAAGGCTAATGAGGCCACAGTTACGTAACCACACCTAAGGCTGAGATGTTTACTTATCTTATGAAACAGTGACATATTTCCGAGCCCTAAATAAAAAGTGTCAGCAACAGCTCCAGACAACAGAAGAGACAAAGGCAACAAACAACAAACAGCAGGGCTGTTGATGGCCGGTTTTATCTCGCTCCGGTGGGGGTGTACTTCCTGTGCAGTGTTACATGTTTAACACACATTCCTCTCTGATGACTTGTGACCTGTGCACACAAACTGATGTGCCGACCTGCCAGCTACTCGCCAGTCCTTATATGGGAAAGAGGACGATCTAATAAGTGGAAACGATACACTTGCTCTTGGCTTATGTGTAGCTGATCATCAGACCACAAACATTTGCCTTCCTGTCAGCATACAGAGGAATCACTTCTTAAAGGGTAGAAAAATTAACTCTGTCAGTCAATTTCACCCAGTATGCTCTGACTCTCATTGATCCCGCTACACGATCATAAAATATCATATCATATGAACAGCCAATCAAAGTGGGATTAAGGACTCAGCCAGTTATTAACAATCTGTTACTTGTTGCTACAACAGCAGGAGGATGACAACAAGCGGATAACTGCACTTCTTTATTTGTATGGTCAGAAGATAGACTGTGCCATTGCGTTCATGTTTGTGACATCAAAATATTAGCTCCTTGCTGTATGTATTGAGCATATGTAGGTGGAAGAATACAATGACACTGTTAAAGATAGTTCATTCCACATTTCAGCTAGCTGTTAACCCCTGTGTTCAGACTTAAGGGGGCCGTCTGCTCCCCATAGCTTCAGATTTCAGTATAATATATATTGTCTCATCTAACTCTCACAAAGAAGCAAACATTTTTCGTGTTTACCAAAATGTCGAACTAGTCCTTTAATGGTTATCGTGTCCTGCTCAGCAAGCAGGAAAAGACCAAAACTCTCATCAGTTAATTGGAATCTGGTGCAAAGAGTAGAGAGTAGAGAGTAAATGTCATCACACTGCACCATTTACAGTAGTTTTTATAGCAGAGCAAGCAGTTTATCTATAAAGAAACACAAATCTGTTTGTTCAGAAGGCTTAGACACATTCAGTATCATATCACGTGTTTGTTTAACCGGAGTTAATATTAAACAACAGTGACCAGACATGGAACTCTGACCTCAGATGACCTGACTGTAACTAAGGCAGGTAAGACATTAGCTAAACATAACTTTCCACCTCTTACATGTCTTGACAAGACATTTACTAGACAGATAATTGCCAGACATTAAGCACAATGACACATATTCAGCACCTTTCCAACACAACACATCATGTCCTGTACTCTTTAATCAAAACAGGCTGACTGTCAGACAACGGTTGGGTATTACGTAAAGATTGCTTTGTGTATGTAGATTGGCTACAAATAGATGCCTTCCACTTGACCGTGATCACATGTATATCTTGTAAGTACCCCCCATGTACACCCTCTCCAAAAAAAGAACGGTGTTAATGCACTCAGGAAATAAAATCTATTCTGATTTGAAGCACAACCTTCTAATCAAATGAGGCTACATGAGGGCATATTTTCCATTACAAATCAAATTTCAGGTACATCAGATTCAGTTTCACTCGTAGCTCACGGGGTTCAAAAAAGCAGAATTCCTTTAAAATTACCTGAAAGTCTAAAAATATAATGTACAATAGCTACACCCTAAATTTTCCCTAGGGGATCAATAAAGTTTCTATCTATCTATCTACATTTTTGTGATCCATGCCAAACTGTAATATTCTGCTCTCTATATGATTCATGGTGAGTCAGGCACATTTTATCTTCAACAAAGCACTCATTGCCTGTTCAAATACTTTACAGTACGAACATACTGTGTAAGCACAGCCGCTTGAAACCAACAAAGTGCATCAAATCTTCAGCATGTGCTCGTTCTTTCCCAGACAAAATTACAGAAACACTGATGGGACAAAGCGAAAAACACATAATCTTGCTTTAGACACATTCAGTGCAGAATTAATCCAAGTTCTTAATGGCTTGTGGCAAAAGTCTCCTGATTGTTAAAGACCCACAGCACTCTAGTTTAGCACCATGTGATTTGCAAAGTAAAATGGATCCTCTACAAATCTGGATCAAGACTACATGAATGTAAAATATGTCACACGCATTAAGCTGCTTAATTGAATCAACTAAGATGATGACGCCAGTAATATGATTAAGATAAATGTTTGCTGTCAGGGACAGCACTCAATATGTCTTCAAAATTAAAAGGGATACTGTGTAGACGTGACAACCTGCAGCAGGAAGTTTTTGTTATACAATAAATATTTGACAGGATCTTGGTAATAACAAAAAAATTACTTAACATCATGCTGAGTCACCGACACAGTCAGTTTGACTCAATAGATTACTTCCCCCCTCAGGATAACTAATTGGTAATTATTAAAAGTTCCTGAACCCACCCAGCTGCTGGAAGAGCAAAGCAACACTCTTGCATGTAACAGGCAATGTGTCATTCAGAGGCGTCTGGATGAGCTGCCTGTCTCCTGCTCCCAGGCTGAACAGCTTCTGTAAAGAAAAACAAAAGCAGCAAAGGTCAGAAAACAGTCATGGAAAAACATCTACAGCCATTGCGCCTAAAGGGCAAAACAGCTCTGCAACTGACACTAATCCATTCAGATTTATAGCAGAATGTACTGTGGCTGCATCAAATGAAGAAGACACATGCTGTACACACACACACTGCAGCTGAAGGGCTGAATTAGCCATTTGACTGATGTGCTTGTCATAGAGAAAAGAAAACCTCAATTACATGTTCACCAAAATATCACTGGTGCAGCACACAGCCTCAGCAATATCACAGGATCCATTAAACAGAAATATTATAGGGTACTGGGAACTGAAAAGTGGAAGCCTGGTTTAAGATGTAGAAAGTTCTCTATTCAAGGGAAAAATACAAGATCTCCATTCATACAATTCCTGACATACCTTTATGTTTAACTAGGTGCTATTTGGACAAATTTGTCTGTCCCACTGCTGAGGTTCTGCCTAAAGGCAGACTTTAGGACTTGGGATTTTAAGTGGCGTCCTGCTGAGGAACAGGGAACATACCAAATTCTTTCCTGTTACAACACAACAAACAATTGTTTAAAACAAATTCTCAATTTTTACCAGTGATGAGGACTTTTCCGCAGTGGCAGTAGTATAATAATTTTTGAACATGACTGGGACACATTTTACCTCTGGGTTTTTTTTAAGGTGCAAGTATGCACTGCATTTATAATATTACTTTCCAACATTTGGCCACCAAATGAGTTTTTTAAAAACGTATTCCTCTAAACAGCTATAAACACAATTTAATAACTCTGCTCGATTTTGCTCCACTCTAGGCTGAGGTATTTAGCTTAGTGACAGTATGGAAAAAATTACGAATATGTATTAGAAAATTACCGCCTGTGGCTGTTCAACAATCTGTGGCACCATCTAAACAAGGCATTCCTGTAGCTGCACCATCAAGCCATCACTTCACAGGAAAAATGGGTTGACCTTAACGTCTTCAGCGGCAGTGTGTATTTGTAAGAGACTGTGGTAGTTTGAGCATGCCTTGCCTTAGTTAAGACTTACCTGGGATCCACCAGCAACAGGAACCTGAAATATAAAGAGATTGGCCACCAGACCCTCTAAAGGGAAACTCAGGCTGTCGATATACACAGTGTAGACCAGACCCAAGCACCCCTGTTGGACAACAAGTGAAATACAACTTAGACATTATACACGGACACAAACCTCACAAAGTGTAATAATCAATATTGCTGCTTATGTGTAAACTTCATAGCCACCACTGACGACACTGGTTCTTTTATGTGACAGCATACAGGATGTATGTATGTATGTATGTGATATATATACACACACACACACACACACACACACACACACACACACACACACACACACACACACACACACACACACACACACACACACACACACACACACACACACACACACACACACACACACACACACACACACACACACACACACACAAAATTGTTGGTAGTAATGAGCACTGAGGGGTCGGTATATTAGTGTCCTGATGGACGATCCACCACAGACACAATTAGATCTAGTCTGAAACAGTCTTGTTGTGACTTTGTTGCAAAAATGACAAGACAGTAACGTCTAACATTTCATAATTGCAGCAGTTTTCCAGCAGTTATTTTACTTTTCTAGGTCATTATTTATTTCTAGTAATGGTGTTTTTGTTTACTTGTTGTTGTTTTTTGCATTCATAAGCATTGGAAAACTAAAAAGCCAAACAATTGAGTGCTTATAATATGTTCTGTTAGGGTCTTTTTTTGCATACTGTATGTATGTACATACAGTACAGTATGTGTGTGATGACTTATTTATGATTAAGGATATAGTTTCAATGGCTAATTGGAAATAATAATAATAACAGTAATAATAATAATAATATACTGTTAATCAAAATTATTACAAACAATTGTGCAGTTGTTAGCATCTTGTTATTAGCTTGTCTATAATTTTCTTTCTAATCTCCTGAGACAACTCTCTCCTTCGCTTCCTGGTCCATGTTCAGTGTGGTACACACCATGTCACCAAACAGCACAGTGACTACTTGTCACCCTTTAAATAGGCAGACTGACTGATTACAAGTTTGAAGACACCTGTGATGCTAATTAGAGGACACACCTTAGTTTAACATGTCCCTATGGTCAAATTATTTTCAATCGTTTCTAGGGGTACCATCATTTCTGTCCAGGCCTGTTTCATTAGTTTGTTTTTTAAAATGATTCTGTTGAACCACAATTCAAAAGCAATGTCTGATTTTCATTGGTTAATTTTCAGTTCATTTTTATTTATTATTACTTTTGTCAGTTATTTCAGTAACAATTGTGGGTTTTTCTTTCATTAACAGAGGGGTACCAACAATTTTGTCCACGCGTGTGTGTGTGTGTGTGTGTGTGTGTATATACAGGCTGTGAGAGAGAAATATGATTATTCATCAACTGTTTGCTGATATCACAAACAAATGTTTCAATGTTTAATTTATCTACATTTAGATTGGATAATGCAATTTATTCTCTGTGCCCTTTGAAAAAGCAGAGAACCTGTTGGGATGGATAGCATAACTGACAAATCTGCAGCATCAACTTACTAGTCAGTGATGAAAAGATCAGTAGTGCTTATGCTTCTACGTCTCATTAATTTAACTGAAATGCATCTTTAAGCTCAACCAAACTCGGCAGACAGTGTAAAGTAGATTAGCATCATCTCTGAAATGCAAGATCAAAGCACTGATTTGGGAAAAAAAAGTGGAGTATTCCTTCTCAACGAGACAGAGAAATATTTTTTATTAAGATTTATATGGTGTCTTATTACCCGGAATATTTCGGGATAATCCAGCCTGGACACAAGAATGAGACTTTTTGGTGCGAACACTTGAGCTGGCTGGATCAGGCCATCTTCCTCTGCCTCTTCATCTTCATCTCCATCAGCCTCCATACTCTTTGATCCCTGAAACATTGAAAAAAAAGAAGCTATTTCAGTTGAAGAGTTCAACAAAGTGCCATACAATACAGACCCTGCACTGTAGTGCAGAGCATGCCAGCAGCACTGAGCTCCCGGTTTAGCCTGTAAATTCACTGTGTGCCTTAAACTCATCACTTTTTATAGTACGTGTCCTGCATATTTAACAGAGAAAAATAAATGATGTGTTGACGTATAATACTGAGTCATGTGTGCTGAAATTTAGTTAGTTTAGATTATTGATGGCATTGTAAAAAGATGCTTGGAAATGCGTTTAATTACTTGTACCAAACAGAAAAAAGCCTGAAACTAATTGCATTAGACGAAGTCATAGATTCTGCCCATAAACAATCTTAAAAATCCTCCTTCGTCTCCAGAGAGGAAATACAGATTTATGAAAGTTTGAGCTGTTTATTATTTACTTTCCTAATCAGTCCCCATTTAACATAGTTGCTCATCCCCACGGAGCCACTAAAAGAACACAACACATATCCTAAAATTACGATGAAGTTAATAAAAGATCTTGCCTGCAAAGAGAAAAAGATTATATGGGTGGATTTCCTCAGAGAGAAGCCAAAATGAGTTTAGGGATTGATGTTGCTTCCCTCCCAGAGTCACATACGAACACAGCAAATACAAAACAGAGATACCACTGATGATACCAAAGATGCCAACAACTGCACAATTGTTTGTAATAATTTTGATTAACAGTACATTATTATTATTATTACTGTTATTATTATTATTTCCAATTAGCCATTAAAACTATTTCCTTTATCATAAACCACAGGACGTCTTAAACCACTTATAAATTGAATTAGCTGAATATCACACACATACTGTACTGTATGTACATACATACAGTATGCAAAAAAAGACCCTAACAGAACATATTATAAGCACCCAATTGTTTGGCTTTTTAGTTTTCCAATGCTTATGAATGCAAAAAACAACAGCAAGTAAACAAAACACCATTACTAGAAATAAATAATGAAAGTAAAATAACTGCTGGAAAACTGCTGCAATTATGAAATGTTAGACGTTAATATCTTGTCATTTTTGCAACAAAGTCACAACAAGACTGTTTCAGACTAGATCTAATTCTGTTTGTGGTGGATCGTCCATCAGGACACTGATATACCGACCCCTCAGTGCTCATTCCTAACTAAAGCCCTTATCACAATCTGGTATATTTTCCCCAAGCAGTGAAAACATGCCGTAAGTGCTTCAATATCTTGGGACCGAGGAGTATGGGATCAAAATATCCCATTCAGATGGGGGTTACATTTCACCATTATTCTTAGGATTTGGTTTAATTATCAAACAAAATACATTTCTCCGCCGCCTGTCTGGACTCTCTCTGGAATTCAGCTGGGTAGATAAGGATGTCAATTTAGATAGTGAAGACTGTTAAAACACCATCACGTTTTTAAAAAGAGCTTCAAGTGCCATAAACTGAATCCAGGAATGTCTGTTTGTTTTGCAGTACTATGATGTCTGGACGAGGCCAAATATAGCCTAATCTCATTAATAATATGAGGCTGACAAAATGTTAAGGTTGTATTGTGGTTAAAGCGTCCATTATACTACAAATATACAAGTTTAATCTTCACTTTACATCCAGGTTTCTTGATAAAATGTATTTTTAGAATATACAAACATCTCAGTTATTATAAGCTGCTCTAGATAAGAGCGCAACTTAAGGAGCTTAAGAGCAAACTTAAGAAATAAAACAAAAAACACGTATGTATAACATTTAATCTCTTGCTGATAAATTAAAGTCCACGTGATGTTTTGTTTTTATGTATATATAGCACAAACTCTGCGGATACTGCAGCTTGTATTGCAAATGGCACCAATTCACAGTAAACATTTTAATTTCACATTTCAAAGTCAGATGTGTCTAATACTGTTTTACTCAACTAAAGGGTCATAACCTACAATCTGACAGGTTGCACTGACTTTATTTTCCATAACTTTCCGCTTCTGGCGTGGATGTCTCAATGAAAGCATAGTTTATTTTAATCAGTGAAACTTGTTTGATAATCCTGTGAACTTCCTTTAACTGATGAAGTGGAAACTTGATACTGAAGAAGGAATTCTGATTTAAGTCAACATTTTGAGATCAAGTGAGACATTTAAGACCCTGTGGAGACATGATTTGATTGCGTTTTAGACACTGGCTGCAAAATATTTCAAATGTTTACACTCTTCCAGAGTCATAAAATGAGTGAAGTGAAATGTATTAGTCCCTTTCTATCATGACTGTTTAAATATCAGGCTGACCTTCTGGAAAAGCAGTTACTCTATGACTTGGACCTAATATAAACATTAAATGTAGTATGTGTGAAAAACAAAGTTTTTGGCCCTTGCTAATAGCCTTGGCAGTCAACAGTAAACAAAGACACAGTTACAAAACATAAGAACTCATAATCAAGACTAAATCTGTTGTTAATGATAATTTGTATTCTCTGCACTGAGCTGATGGATGAGTACAGGAAACAGACCCGATGAGTATTATGGTGTCAATACTGTGTTTTTCACAGCTGGGGGGCTTCAGCAACCAGTGATAAGCAATTAGATTCAGTCTGTAGCTCGGCTTTTCCGAAAAGACCCGGTAACATTTAAAAACAGGGATATTTTTGGGTTATTTACTCTCTTTGATGTGGCGATTTGCCCTAAATCCTCCTTTTTCTGATGCTTTTGAAGCGCCACGGAAAAATGTGCTCAGTTGTGCAAACAGAAAAACGTCTGTGTAATTATGGTCTGATTCACACAACAAGCTTAAATGGTAAAGTGAAGAGGAGGATGCGCCACTACAGTGTTGATTCTCAGCATTCCACCGCAGTGATTCTTCATCGTCTTCTCGTACACGGCTGCTTTACAAATTTATCTTGAACTCATAGTGCTGCTCTAACTGGAATGTGATTGACGACTGCCTACCACATGTGAAAGGATGTGAAATCACAGTGGGCAGAGGGACAGGAGTCATTTCAGGCCTCTTACAAAAGCAAACACAGTGAAACAATTAGCCTGGTATTCTGTGGACTCTTGGCAGTCAAAGACATTAACAAGATTATTCATAAGTGTACAAAAATGATGCCGTCCCAATAAATCTGTTGTAATCAATAATTTATTGGGTTTTGCAGATCAATGCCGTGACTACTAATATGTATTCAAGCACACTCTTCTCTCTTCTGCACGGGTAAACCAAATAAAAAAGCGCTGAAGGGGAGCACAGGTCCATCCTCTTTCTTTCTCTTTCCTATCAGTGCCCCTCAGCCAACACAAACGTTATCAGGCTGGATCCAAGTGTGTTTTTGTTTTGTGTTAATGCCTCAAATTCTGGAAGACATCACGCACGCGACAGACATTCCTGAATGTTACAAATGTGCCAAGAAACGTTTAAAAACAAAACAATAAGACTAAAATGGAAAACAGAAAACGAGAAACATCCCGTTGCCCGACCAAGATATCCTGAAGGCTTCTAAGAGTCATGAAAGAGGCTGAACGTGACTTCGCGCACATCGTGGAGGTTGACAAAACTCATCATTTTCATTGTGATGATATTGAAACCAGCCCTTATGAGGAGGAAGAGGAGGAGGAGATACAGATTACACTACATCAGGATTAATGAGGCCAGCGTGTAGCACTGATGACTCAAGATTACATAGGCAGGTCACATCCTCTCCTCTCATTATGGGCTCCATTTAGTGCTCCTATTTAGTGAATTGGAGACTCCAAAGTGTCCTTAGTTATGACTGTGATTGACTGCGTTAGCCCTGTGATGGATTTAGACCTTCACCCCAGTCAATTCTGGGATAAGCTACATCTGCCTGTTACCCTGAAAGTGATACATTTGTGAGAGAGAGTAAATAAATGAATGACAGCACGAATGAAAACAGCACAGCAAAGTGCTCAAAAGTCACGTGCACCAAGATACTAGACATGTTTAGCAGGATGCTGCAGCAGGATTGGCCTAGCGTGTAATCATGGTTGACTGTGTGTGTGTGTGTGTGTGTGTGTGTGTGTGTGTGTGTGTGTGTGTGTGTGTGTGTTGTGTGTGTGTGTGTGTGTGTGTGTGTTTGTGTGTGTGTGTGTGTGTGTGTGCGTGCGTGTGTGTGTGTGAGAGAGTGCACTCTTACCTGTAAATTGACCTCTGCCTCATAGAACGTGAGGCAGGAGCAGTAGTGTCTGTCTGAATCGATATCTGTCAGCACAACGGTGAAGAAGGTGGGTGCTTTCCTCTCTCTGTACAGCCTCCAACCTCCAGGCTGGCAGAACTGCAAAGACATTCAATAAAACACCATTAAATGAGAATAAGACAGAGAATAATCCACACAACATGGTCAAATATACATAGTGTTACAGCAGCAACAAGACACCATTCTGAAGCATATGTTGAAACTTTTCAGTGTTTATTGCTGATTTAAAATTTTTAAGAGTGGTTATTATGTCCACTGAGACTTTTTGCTGGTAACCCATTCAATACGTGAATGCACAAAACATCAGCATATTAGCCCGTCTATTCGTAATACCGCCATGGAGAGTACAGGCAGGATGTCCTGTTTCAGTGCTGCAATTACGTTTGTTCATCAGAGCGGGAAGTGGCATGTTCACTATTTCTTTTTCCCTGAGAGTAATCAGAGAAGGTGCCAGGACTGATCATAAAAGGAAACATCTTCACAAATACGAGTAATAGAAAAATCTTGAATTCCACGGACAACCTTAAAGACAAACTAGGAATTAAGCAACATGCCAAATGATTACAGTTTGGCACAGTAAATGAAATCGAGGTTAAAACTGAGACTGAATAACAAAAATTCACTTTCCTGCGATCAAAAATGAAGCAATTACAATTTTAAGTCCCGCCCACCCCAGAGGGTAAAACTATTTATCATTCTCCGTTGACTTTGTTTGGTGTGAAGGTGCCTCTTCGACACAACAGAAAAATGCCTAAAAGCCGATAATGGCGGGATGCAGTACCAACAAGAACCCAGAACTAAGTTTGTATAAGCTGCCGAACCGAAAGGCTGAGTATTTAAGAAGAAGAAAAACAGGCAGGCAATAATGTATCAGCATTTTGAAAGTACTGTATGCAACCGACATTATTGAGTTTGTCAACATACCATTTCCTCTCTTGTAGACATAGGTTACTAAAATAATCATTTGACATGCTGAAATCTAATGTTTTTAGCTAGTCAAAGACATTTTGTTAGCGTTTCAGCTGTTGCTTGCATATTATGGTGTTGATTATTTTCCTCTCTAGTAGGCGTGGTTTTCAGAGTATGATGCATCAGGTCTCTATTTTAAACCAGACTAATAGTGAATATTATGAAGTCAAGCTCTTACTAAATGTTCCTGGAATAGCTTATTTGACTATTCCGACTCATCACTCGCTTTGTTTGTTGAGGTTTTAAGAATCACATAAATCAACAATTTTCAACGCGTGACAAAACCAAAGTCATTTTTAGCAAACTGTGGGCACCGAACCTAAGGAAGACGGTTACCATAATAAAAAGAATCTCAAACAATTTTTAAGTCCCAAAGCAACAGCATGAGTCATAACCAATCCTGACACAAAACATCTGCTAAGTGTGGAAAAACACAAGCTTTTACTGATACAGTGTTTTCAATAAAGTGATATTACAGATGAACATAGACACAGCGTCAGACTCCACTGCCAAAAAATGTTTATTCCACATGACTTGCTGATGATATCTAATGTCTTAAACAAAGAAAATAATCATACATTATTTATTGTTTGAAAGACAGACTCTCAAAATGAAGAGTGGCAGGGAAGAGAGAAGAGGGCCAAAATATGGGAGGCAGGCGGGCATTTGGTCATATAGTCAAGTGTTTGTGTCTGGCCTCTTTCTGTTTTTGCTGGAGCCCAAATGGCCTGGCTCTGAAACGGTGTTTAGACTGTTCCTCAAGGGTTACGTGGGGGATCACCGGACACATGGAGGAAGAGAGAGGAGATTGGGTAAAGGAGGGGTGGGTGAGGGCCAAACAAATGGATTGATGGATAGATGGATGTGTTTATTAGCCAAAGACAAATAAACTGGTGTGGTAGCGTCTCTGAGGCAGAAAAAGAAGAGGAGTAGAGATGGACAGAGTTGAAGAAGAGAAGGACAGTGTTAGAGCGGAGAGTGGAGATAAAGGGAGGAAAAGGAGGAAGGGGGGCTTTGGCTTGTTCAACCTGGAGGTTTGGACCAGGATGCCACCATCCTCCGGCAGATACAATAGCTTGCAGGAAATCTGTTAAACCTGCATTGTGGTGCTGTGTGTGTGTGTGTGTGTGTGTGTGTATGTGTGTGTTTGTGTGTGTGTTTGTGTGTGTGTGTGTGTGTGTGTGTGTGTTTGTGTGTGTGTGTGTGTGTGTGTGTGTGTGTGTGTGTGTGTGTGTGTGTGTGTGTGTGTGTGTGTGTGTGTGTGTGTCAGACAGGACTCAAGGACAAGTGCAGATAACTGTGATCCTGTTCTAAGCTATTCCAACTATGCCATTCATTGTTGTCAAAAAAGAGATAAACACCTTTGGGACCACATACCTCACAAGATCACAGGAGATATAACATCCTGTGAGTGAGTGTGTGTGCACACACACACGTGTGTATGAGCTGTGAGGCAGAGTGACACACACACCATGTGGAGGAGCTAGAAGTGAGAAGATTAACTGACTTCCCTGATATTGAATCTGCAGAGAGCTGGAGCAGGTTCAAAGACACTTTGGGGATTTTGGTATTTAGTAAACTTTATTCAGGGATTGTTGCATTTTACATAAAACTTACAACTGTCTTGAGATATTCATCTTTTGGTTAGAACCGAATGATGAATCTCCTGAATGTTGTAGTTGGATCCATTCAATCAGCGAAATGAATAAAAGTCAAGTAAAATGCAGATTCCATTAATCATCTATTATTTATTTAGTCATGTGGTGCATCACTAAGGCTTTAAACACATTTTAATGCAAAATATAACTTGCATATGACTGTAATTATGATTTTTAAGGTTAAAAACAACTGAGCATGCATCCTACATAAAGGTGTTTACATATGCTGTTTGTTGTATGCTTGTGAGTTAACTATTTGGACCAAAACTACTGTAATGTCTTGCCTGGGCTCCTTCTCTGCAACTTGTTTAAAAGTAAGACTCACCCGAAGGGCTGCGCTGCTTTCTGCCAAAGTTGTTATCATGACAAATGTAACTATGCACAACCGAGTGGAAAGACAAATGGCCTAATCATTTGTTATTTATTTGAACACCCAACATGAAAAATGATGTCATTTGCAAGTGAGTCAAACACAGACACCACCACATTTCTGAGACTATCCCTTGAGGGCAGAGAGGATTAAGATGTGACACTGTATGAATGAGAGAGGGGGGGTTCAAAGGGAATCATATTAAAAATGGTCAAAAGGTCAGTCTGCAAAACATTGATACCTACAGAAAAAAAACAGTCTGTCTGTGCTTTTAAGCTACACAGGTTGTTTTTTCTTTCTGCAAGTCTCTGTAAGTGAATGATACTGAACTGCCCCAAAGGAGCAAAGCTGAGAGTAAGTGAGTATGAACATGCAGGAATAAGTGTGCGTCAGACACAAGCTGTACTGTACAATAAGCCATAGCATGACACAGAAATCCACTGCAGAGCAACAGGTGCAAAGGTCAACACGTAGGACCTTTACACAGCTCAAACACACACACACGCACACAGAGCAGAGAGAAAGGGCATCTCCTGTTCCCAAATTAGACCTCAGTCAAGTGACAAAGGAACTCTGGGACACACTTGCTGTATTGATGTCAAAGCCGAGTAAATTGCTGCCCTACAGCTAAACCCTCTGCATCACATCATGTGCTGCAGCATGACTGACTCCCCTACACCCACCCAACTGCACTATTCACCCACTGAGATACTGACACAGGATCTACAGCCTGACCTGTTAAGCATTGTCACTGCAGCATGTTTGAGAAGCAGCACCAATAAAAAGAAAAGAATAAAAATAAATAAAAATAAAAAACACATTCCGATGCTCAGAGGCTTTGCCTGATCAGGACAGGGCTACATTCTTATACTGTGACGAGACCCTAATGCCTGGTCAGGCCAGCCAAGGCCAAATATATCTGGGGCAGCAGCCATTACTAAGGATGACTCAGGACAAGGTGGCTTCGTCTTTTATATCTAGTGCAGCTGATACATGACTGGAAACAGTGTTTTTCTTATGAGGGCAACATTTGAGATTCCTCTGCGTGGAGAAATACAAACAGACTTTGAAGGCCCATAAACCCATCAAAGAGTTCCCATTACCACAAATGAGCTAAATCCCACAAATCCTTTCAGAGAACAGACTTATTTCATAATTTGGTAGAGTTATAAACTTAAAGGAAATCAGGCACCACAGTTCCTCCATGTTTTCTCAGCACAGCAATAAAAAGTGTGTAGACTAAACTGTCTCCTCTCTTTCGAGCATCATGAAGAATAATTTAAGGACCCCGGACATGCATCTTTTACGATAAATAAAAAGACTCTGCTGCTCTGAATAATGTCTCTGTTTTGTCTCTGACACAAAAAGTTCAATGACGTACTTACAAATTCTTAAAATCTTGTCCTTCAAGCTTCAACGTCACACTTGTGCAAGTTTCATACTGAATCACAAGTGACTTCAAAATTAGCTGAGATGTCTGAAATCTTACTCATAGTATGTACATGCCAACTCAGATTTAAGGTGAGCACCAATAAACTTTACTCTATTAGCAGATGAGTATGAAAACAATCTTCAAATGTCAACCACAAACATCACTCTGCACAGTGAAGCTCATACATCTGATACAAGTAACATTATACCATGGGTGAATACTTGATTCTGATTGGCTGCAGGGTGTCCGTTAATTCCTGATAATGGACACATACTGAGTAGATTCACTGACACTGTGTTCACTGTTCTAAATTAATGTGCTGCCTGAAATGAGTAACCATAGCAACAGGGTGCAGTCAAAGCCTCTTTTCACAATTTATTGCAACACTTTATTTGAGAAATATGACAACTTTGATCGCTGAGATGCAGCTAAAGTAAGAGAAATTGAAAAGAAAAGGTAGAAACGGCACAAAGAGTTAAACACCAGGAGAATGATTTAACAACATATGTTAAACAAATCGACATTAGAATTACAGTAAATCTGAATAACACAACACTGACTGTAGTCCTTCAGTGCCTCATCCTCTGAACACCATTGGATGGCGACTGTAACACACAAGCTGCAAGAAGTACACTGCCCCTCTGAACTTACTGATACATTAAAGCAACTATCTCACATCCCATTTGCTGTTCAACTCTTCACACTGATTTGGAGAAAATGAGATGGGTGGAGAGGTAGCTCGTCTTTTGTTTAACATACTGTCAAATGATATTTATCGTTTCTCAACTGTATGCAGTGTTATTGACTTTGCTAGCATAATTTTAGCTTGCTGGCTCGTAGCTGAGCCACGGGTTTCCACGAGCTGAGCGGACTAGAAATATCTCCCGTTTGCCAAGTCGTATCTCAGGTTCATCCTATTTACTGGAGTAGTAAACAAAGTTTCCATTGCATAAGATCTTTACGGGATGGAAATGATTGTTTCACCTGAACGTAAAGTCACAGTACATATGTTCAGGAAAACTTAGCAACAGATGTGCGTTACACCGTGCACTTCCAACATCCTCTTCCTTCCGCCTTGTTCTTTCCTCATTCATTTGGAAGAGCCGTTTGCCAGGAAGACAACACAATGACGGAAAGTGAAGTAGGAGTTGTCAGGGCCCAGAGAGGGACTAGCCGAGGTTGAGAAGGTCAGTGGCGTGCTGCCTGCCCTGTACTCCTGCTTTATCAGGTCTGCAGGATGAGCTGTGAGCAAAACAACCAGAGATGGCTGCTCAAGCTGAACAGTTTGGTGCACAAACATGAATGTGCTTGTCCTCCCCCCTCCTCACCCACCTCCTTTGCTCAAGGTCAACTCGATGAGTACAAGAAACAAAACTGTCAACAAAAGGACCATAATAGGACTGTTATCCAAACATTATTTAGCAGTTGCAGCGAGTTGAATCACTGCACCAAAGCCCGAGTCCATCTGAAGGTTGCGCTGAGGTGGCATCTCCCCTTTTCTCCCATTTTTCATTTCTGCTTCCCTGCTGTCACCAACACCTCTGTTTTCCCTTTGCTGATCTATTATGCAATACCAGGCACACATGATTCATTTTAGAGATAGATATTTTTAGATGGCCATGATGAACTGGACCACAGTAATAAAAAAAATGTCTAGTCAGACAGAACAGGAAGAGTAATCTAGCAAAATTGAAAACTGTACTGTACACAACATTTCAAGTTTCATAAATGCCATATGTGTAGGAAATGTAACACCAGAGAAAAAACCCAGAACAGAGTTTATTTATAGCGCAAATGTAAAGAGTCTTTTTTTTTTTCTTGCCACGCACAGCCCAACAAGCTCATAATGACAACTCTGCTGAAACCTCTATTTCCCCAACATCCCTTGGGAAGATTTGTTCACTTCAGGGCGAATACTTGGTTTTATTTCAAAACACAGCATAAATTAAAAACATACGGCCAGTTCACCACATGCAACTTGAAAACAGAAATGCTTAAAGAGGCAAATAAAAAAGACCCTTTGGAGAATTTGACATTCCAACTCTTAAATCAATCCACTATCGGATTAATTCATCCTGCTCTTTCGACCTCAAACCTAAGCGTCTGTGTGATGTTCACGGTTGGAAGTCCTAAATATTTAATGGATTTTGTTATGTCACAGTTGATGTCAAAAGTAGGTTAATAAACACCACATCTTCCAATCTTTAAATCATAGTTCCTGCTGTGAAATACAGTCAAGCGCATAAAAATTCCCTTTCACAATCCAAGGAAAGTCCACGGACTTTTCCCTGCACAGTTTTATAGTAGATTCTAGTGGTAAACTTGATATTGAAACCACTTCAGGAGTATCAAAACAAGCTTAATCTAATAAATCCTCCCATTTCTGTGATGGAACTGGGGTCAACTGTGTGAAGCTTGCAGCATTATAGCAACAACAATCGATGACTTTTATCAAAGAATGATCCGGACTTTCATCTATGAACATGCCTGCTTGTGCTACTGGGTTAATCATAGCCCGACAGTTTGTCATCACCTTGTACTTTGTAGACAATATTAAAGTAAGGTCAAGGCTGTGTAATAACTACAGAATTTTACAATTCCTGTGAAGTGTCTTATATTAAACAGAAATCTGGAAAGAATGTGCAGTTGGCTTTGCAGAGTAAACCATTATGAATTTAGCCAAGGTATTTGTAGATAAGTGACAGTGACAAATACTGAGTACAGCACATATTGTGGTGCATAAGGATGAGAGGATTTGATAAGTTCAAAGATAAAATGTATGCAAAATGAAAAAATTATTACCCCAGTAAGAGCATTACAAACAACAAGATTCCTCCACATGAGAGAGCAACAAATCAAGTAGATCAAGTAGTACTACACTTTGGGACGGCCATGATGAAAAACACAAACCTAACTTTGGCCCTCCTACATGACCTGAACCTCAGGCACAAGTACACAGTACACAACAGAATTCAAAGAGGGGATTTTAAGAGTGAGTCACCTTTTACTACAAATCAAACAATCAAACAATCACAAACACAGTTCATCTTAATATCTAACATCCACTATAACATAAATGACTCCCACAAGTACAGACAAATACTCTCATTTTTGTGTTAAATACAGAGTGAAAAGTAATTTAATCCCTCAATTGTAACAATTTTACATCGGTGTGTTTCAGATCATTAAATAAATTAAATATGGGTTAGTGCAGCATGCATTGTCAGCCACAATGTAATTCTTTATAGCACCACCGGAGGCACCAAAGTTGAAAATTGTTAAATCCTACTCTGGGGCTGTGAGATGAATTATCAAGTGGAAATTAATTTAAAAAATACCCCTGCAAAATATATTCCACTTTAAAAAATTGGAATGAAGAAAAATTAAGACAGACCAGACATATGTTTTTTCAGATGTTTTATTGGACACTTATCATTGTAGTTCACCACATACTTGAAATTCAACTTACTTGAGATTTCAAAATATTTTTCATGGAGTGTTTTGGTTAACTATTTTTTTTTAAAAATTCTGTTCAGTACCACATCAGTGCAAGCCTTTTCTCTTTTCTTTATTTCTGCCAAGAGTAGATAAACACAGTTGTGTTTTATTTCAACTGTAAAAAATTAACACAAAACATCAAAACACACTCTTGAGCACATGGGGTGATGAATGAAAGAGCAGGGTAAACAGCTTTGTCCTGAGGTTGTAGATCAGCACAATGGCTGTCCTGCGTCAGACTGCTGAGCCCCGGCCTTTAGAGCACAGTAAGATAATGGCTGATAATGACCTGGCTCTGAAACAGGTGCTTCCTCCACTGCCTTGTGGGGGCCCTGGCAAAGTTATTCGCCTTAGTCTCTCTTCTGCTGTTAATCAGCTCAGTTAAAACCAACAACCTTTTGCTTCCCTTTTGAACAAACATTAACGCTGTGGGAAGAGCGAAAGTAAATCTGTGCAGTACATATGTGCAGTATGTTGTGTGTGTCCAAATGCTTTTCTCATATAAAGCTTCACACAAATATTTCAGTGATTTTTTTGTACAACAGGTGAAGAACAACAGGTACATACAGTAGTATGTTAATATAAGATTCACTGCTCCAACACAATAAACTAATGGATTGTGACACATCTAATCTGCAAATTCATCATTATAATAATAATATTATTATTATTATAAGAGCAGGACCTTGGCACTGGGCCACAGGAGCTCTGCATACAGCTTTATTTCCAAAACAATAACAAGGGATGTCCCCTGTGAAGTACCTTAAAGGTGATGTCCAACCTCACGTCCCTTCTCCAATGTCATCCTATCACGTGTCAATGCACTACAAGCATTGTTTATGGATAGCAGCTAACAACAGTGTTTCTACAAAGGTCCTATGAAAAGTAGAGGTCGTCTGTTTGCACTGTATTTTGCTTGCTATACAGTGATCTGCCGGGTATTTGAAGTCTGACAGTCCAGTAGTTACAGCATCAGTCTGGTAATCAAGTGAAACGTTCCCTCCTAAGGTATGAACGCATTATGCCACAATGGCACTATTTCTCTTAGATGCAGGTAGCGAAGTGGTTATAATGATCATCCTCTGATCATATGACACAACTGTCCAGAACAAAACCCAATAAAGAGTCAAGAGTTTTGATTACATGCAGTATACTGTCAATGGCTAACAATCAACATTTCTTTATGAAAAATAAACAGAGATGCAAGACATCACGTAGTATTTATAGATGAATATTGACACCAAAACATGTGTATGTGGGAGGAAAACAAAACAACTATGACAGCTATAAAGCAACCTTTACACAAACACCATTAAATAAAAACAAATTACTAATGTAGATAATTGGTTGGTAAGCTTGTTTTTACCAGCCATCAGAGGCCAAGCTGTTCTTCGAACCCAAAGAGACTAACAGGGTTTGACAACCAACCACCACTGCCATCCTCAGACACCCACACTCCTACTAGGAGAGCTAAAAATGTCCAAGAATAACAGCAATGTAATGTATTACTACACTGTGTTATTATGCTGTCAGATGTTAAGACTGTTCCAAAGGATCTTAATATTTTTCCCACAGAATTTAAAACATCCCAATACCTCTTCTCAAGTGAAACCGTAGCATACAGCAGTCGGGACCAAACTCTATTTCTTCAATGCCAACACAAAATGGAAACGTTACAACAAAAAGATGTTGGCACGTCCTGTTTAAGTAGCAGGAATGCCTGAAACTGGGCACATAGTTGTGCATACATCAGACTGTACTGGAACAACAGGAGCTTGTTTGAAAGTTGCCTGATAAGAGCTTTGCAATCTATACAACACCCTCTATCCTTACATCCTGAAAAATTCCTAGAAAATATAAGCACGTAGATGTAGGAATCCAAGTAATTGCACCCGTCCATGGCCCCGGTTTTAGCAGCAGTCAGCACATTTTTACCAGTAGCAGCGGCAATCACCAGTAGCCAAGTAGAGGGATGTCTGCCAGCGGAGGGAAGAGAGGAAATGTACAGGATAGATGGGGTGTCCCAAAAGTTTGCTCTTAGACCCGTTCACCTGGCTACTGGCAACAGTTCACTAAAATGTTTGTTTTTTTCAGCACAGAATTTACAGTTAAAGAAATTAGTTCATTTATTAAATGAAATTAAAATGATTGTTTCTTTGCTGGATTTTAAATAAAATATCCTAATCATTTCTTGTGTCAGATATTCCTTTTTCTAAACTGAAATAACATGAAAAACCAAGTTCAATGGACCTTGTTGACTGTCATATTTGATTGTCAGTGTCCATTTCTTCAACAACAATGATGTTTGACTGGAGAAGGAACATGGTCAGGCAGTGTATCAGATTTTTATGATAAGTACCGGATACATCCATTGATGCAACTCAGTGTCAAGTTGGTATAAGCAGTATTTTTTCATAAAAATCTGATTATGTACAGGAAAATAAATGTGAACTAAAATGTGGAATAAATGTAATCCACTTTGGCAACGCAACAAAATGGTTTTTAACAAATTTAACATCATTGGCCCAACTTACTTAGAAAAAATTGTTGTTTTTAGGATATGTCTTGCTTAATATTAACAAAACACATAAACATTTAAATGAAGGAATACTCCATTTTTTTTCTTTTCATTTTTTGTTTTAAAATGAAGCAATTCATTTTATAAATGTAAATAAAATACAATATGATACAATATTTAATATTTATTAATATTTATTTAAACTTTAATAGCATGGATCAAATATATTTATGTGACTACATTTATGTTCCCTGTTATAGGCAAACATGTAATTTTGTAAATTTCCAGTGTATTTCTGTTAATTCTCATGGAAAGTTTCCAACTATGAAAATTAACGAAATTTTGTGTAGGTAAGAGAAGGTTTAGAGGGCTGAACAAGACCACCAGGTTTCTCTGTTCATGCTGCTGAGGTTTTCACGTTTATCTGACAGATTTCAAAAGAACTTCTACTGTATTACATCTATGTGCACTCTACAGTGTGCTGTGGCTTCATTTCATCCTGTGTATTCCCATTTCCTGGTGAGCTCATAGTGCTCTTCAGCCTGGAAAGTCCTGCTTGCTGACAGCTCCAGCTTTGTTTCCTCATGTGTTTGGCCTCACTGGTACACGAAGCATTGATTACTCATGTGTGGATCTTCCTGACAAACACTGGTTGGAACGGCATCCTGCTATCTGGAATGCACTGTTTAGTTTTTCTTTCACAGTTTTACAAACATCATAAGGCTGACGTGCAGCTTGACATGTGAAGTTATGGTCACTTTAGTCAACCCATCAAGTGATACAATTAAGCAACATTCTTTCATCTTGTCTTGTAGTTTGGCACACGGGTGCTGATGGTAAGCAATACTAGTTAAGCTTTGTCTTGAATTGCTTATTCAACCTGCTCAGAGAACAATGCAAGATGAAAGACTCCCTGCAGCACTGACAGTCATTCTTTTCTCCACTGACCTGACCCTGACCTAAGCCCAGAGGTGCAGGTCATACTGGAGTCAACCCTAACTCTAACCCTACACCTAACCCTCCTAAAGTATTATTTTCCTAAAAATATGAAATATACATTCCAAGTATTTTAATTACTAAAAATGTCCCCTTTTTACTCTTGCCTAGCAGTCATAATAAACTACCCACATGAGACCAGTAGTTTACACATTTTCTGAATAACTCGAGCATCCTTCCCGGAAGTGTAAGCCACGTTCCTCATTACAGCAGGGATTTGGGGGAAAAGGGAGGAGTTCAAGAAGTCAAAGTTCTAGACAAGAGAAATGACACAAATGTTTACAGTCTGGTCAAGTTGGGTCAAATTCCTTCATCAGAGGAAGTTGGGCCCCTAAAGGAGTTTTCTAAATTTTTCATGTTTAAAACAAGCAGGGGCGTAAGATGGTATGTGCTGGTTCATGTATTTACAGTATGTACTGTACACTACAGGGAGTGGACACCACCTGCTACGAGCTGAGCGCACTCTCTACAATAACAGAACACAGAGTACAATAACTTTGCTCACAATAATGCAAGTCTCTGTTATCATCTCTCCTGTGATTAGCTTACTGTAAGAGTACACGTGATTTATATCCAACTGCTTGAGAAAACTAAACTAAGGCATAAGTGGACTTCGAATTAGGTTTAGGGGCCCAGTATGTATATGCCTATAAGGAATTTGACTCTTTTTTTTCTCTGCGTTGCTGTTCAGCCTAGAAGAGCAATCTGCAATCTGTGTGATGTAACTTTGCTAAACAGCTTGAATTAGGAGGAGCAATGATTGTGTTAAAAGCTAGAAAACACACAGCCTCCACTCTACCACATTTTGATTAACCTTCCAATCCTGACTGACATGTGTAATACTGTATTTGTCAAAAGCTGCACCCCTTCTTCTCAGTCAAAACTTATTCAAACCAGAAAGCACAGACAGGAATAGAGAGTCTATGGATATTGTAATGCTGTACAGATTGTAAAGTCTGAGTCTGAGGCAAGTTTGTTATTTATGGTATTGGGCTATACAGATAAAAGGTGGCTTGACTGAACATCATATACATAATGCTGCAATCAATTCCCCGATTACTGACTTTTTCTATTGACTAATAGCCATTTCTCCAGTGTTCATTGAGGACAAATTGGCTTAGAAATGACATACCATCATTAAGGTGTAGCCTAAAGCTAAATGACCAACATTATTCTACCTGTCTGCTACACCCAAAAGATGATGGAAATCCTGGTGGCAAAAACTCACATCATAATTATCTCTAAAGGGAATAAGAAAAAGGAAACATTTTCCAAATGTATTTTTATTTTTAAAGACATTTTTGACAGTAGTAGGACACGTAATGTTCCATCAACTTATATCCCTGAAACACTGATACACCTCTCTATCCATATCATTTGAAACTGTGTAAAACTTTTTTTTTCATTAAAAACTCTCCTAGAATATGAATAGTACCATTATCCAGCCAAATGATGGAATTTCTGTGTTACCCAAGCTAAAGGGTGAAAGGGTAAAAAGCAGTTGCTTTCCATATTTCACATTGCAAACATATTGGAGCCAAATTAAGAATATACTAATATCATGATGAGGCCCACCCACACTCCCAGATAGATAGAAGTAATGCCTTTGTTATCACCAACAGATGGTTTGAAGACTGGGTTTGGGGATAACTGTGTTCACCATCTTGACATTTGGCCAAATAGTGAAGGAGCCTGGACAGAACTGTGAAGGGATGAGGAAACCACAAAAAATAACTCTTCTTTTCAATGAACATTTCCCTTCCTCCTCCTCTGCTTAGTTTTTTTCTCTGTAAAGCATCCTTGGATTTGTGAAAGGCGCTATATAAATTTGACTTATTATTATTAAAGTCTTGAAGTGATAGACACTCGAGTCAATCATGCAAACATACTCAAAAACATCTTCCTCTTCATTTGAGGCTCCCAATCACTCCCTATCTCTCTCCCCTCATTTCCTGTCATCTCTCTACTTACTGAATCTAACAAAGGCATAAAAATGCAGTTTTAGATTCCAAGCACTGCAAATGAAATCAGCTGCTGAAACCAAAAAGTCCTGTGGAAAAAAAATATTGAGAGAAATCTGCACTTTTTCAACAGATTGTAGAATCTAGTGGCCATTAGTAGAGCTGCAATTTGAGGCATTTTCATATTTGCTTTAGGTTTTGACCATTGTGGTGTCGACTTGTTTAAAATGTCTACCTCTCACTAACAATTATGGCCACCAGTGTACGTCTGAGTAAGCAGTGTGACAAAAAAGCAAATGACCGGCATGGTATGTGGTCAGAGAAACAACTATGCTTGCTTAGCTGACTGAGTGGAACAGAAAACCCACACGGCGTACTGCATGTTGGACTGGGCCACTACAGGATTTCTATTGTTCAGTGCTGCAGCATCTCGCCTACAGGCACAACATGTAGGGCTACAGATAGAGCAGTGTAAATATAAGAGTCCCACTGTTTTCACTGTCAAACAACTCAGTCTAAAGGCTACGGGCCTTTAAAGGTGAGGACAGGTCGACTTCAGACTTTGAAATCAAACTGAGAAATACGTCAAGGAGGGACAACGTGCCACAAGTGGAGAGTTTTTGAATCGACAAGTCCTTTGAAGATGTTTCAGTGATTGTGTTGAGAAAGGTCACACCTAACCTGCTGACTGAGGGTTTTTTCCTAAAATGTCTAACCTACAAAACTACATTAATTTCTTCATGAAATATTTGCTCATCAACTGAAGATTCAAACTACTACAACTAATTAAAACAAACTATAGCCGAGAAAAACTCAACACAATGAAACTCACTATTAAATCAGAGCTGCAACAAGCCATCATTGTGATTGATTACTCACCAGACTATCTTTCAAATAATTTATCAGAAAATAGGGTCAATCGCCCTTTAAAAGTCTTAGAGTCAAAAGAGCACACCATTTTTAAAATGCTTGTTTTGTCTGACCTACAATAAAATAGCAAAAAGTATTTAATTTAAAATAATATACATAAAATAATAATATATATTTGGAATTATTTGATTTTAAATGTCATGATGTGTTGCAGACTCATTTTCTTTAAATCACTAAATGAAATACTGCCAAACCTACTCTTTGACCTTTGGCATACAATTTATAGCTTTAATCATGATCAAGGCTCATCCTGCTGCAGCATCCCAAATCAAATTTTCCAAAATGAAATGACTAATGTGAGGCTGTGTAATCAGATGAGGCATCTTGTTTACTTGCTGGGAAACATGACTATGGTGGAGACAGCAGGAATGAGTCTGCTGACAGCATATTGTCTGCAGGCTACATGTAACTGACTGACCCTCGTGTTCGACACTGAACTTTGTGGCGCTTTGGAATGTGTTTGACCTCTCGGGCGTAGTTGTCAAGACATCTCTCTTCATCTCACCCAACACACACAAAAACACATCCACAGACTGAAGGCCAACCCGAGCATAAACATAAACAGCGATCCATTTCCATTGCACAGAGTTGTCATTTTCAGTATAGCTCCAAGCGCCCTAGATTATTACGTTTTTCGCGAACAAACCAAGACTGTGTGGTCAAGTTAAGTACATTAAGCTGTTTTTAGGGGTTACAATAACAAACATTTCTGTGTGTAGCAAAAATAACCTATAAGTTGTTGTTTTTTTGGGCAAACAATTGAGTCATATCCCTTTATTAAGCAACTAACACACACTTTTTTAATGACCAAGAATTTTATTTTATACATAAAAAATCAACGTAATAAATCAATAACTAAAAGTGATTTATAACAATATAGAAGCCAAAGTTAGTATTGTGTCTGAATAAAAAAAATCTTTAACTTAATATTAATAATTTATATTCTAATTACACTGACCGGCATGGAGTAACTGAGCAAATAATGAGTGTTTTATGAATTTATGCATCTGAATTGGTCAGGATCGGGGAAATGTTTTTTCTAAATACGAACTCCATTTCTTTTACGTGCCTCCATTATTACATGCAACAGACAGCAGTAAACAAGAACGTTCCCGTCATAAATTGGAGGCATATTGCTTCCACTGTACTAAAAAAGAAAGCATGAAGGTTTAATTTAGGCGAAGTTAACGTTAAAAATTTACAACTCAGTTTGCTGGCAAGCATTGTAACTTGCTTGGACAGGATATGGTGGTTGTGATTCCAAATAACTCACCAACACTTGAATTAGATAGATTTAAAAAGCTTACCGTCCATGTGGTTGTCTTAGAATATAAACTTTATACCTATAATTAATACGGCCCATTAAACATGAAAAAACACAGTGCCAGTTAGAGAAGAAGGTCAGAGGGAAAACAAGTGCACAAAAAGGAAAAAGTAAGAAGAGAGGAAGACTTGAGGATTTGTGTATCTACATTTGATACCAATATGTTGTCTACAAGCAGCGGATGTTATGAACATTCACAGAATCAAAGCACTAAACAAATGGTGTTTGTAATTATACGAGCAAACTCAGCAATTAAACAATGAACACATAAGTGATGGATTCTTTTGACTTTTGTGTGGCACATTTCTTTTTTTCTCTCTAAACTATCTGGCAGCAAATCTAAATAACAACATGTAAACTGTCAATGTCAAATATCAGAAAATGAACCTTTTTTTCATAATTACACTGGGCATGAAAAGCACTGCAAAGGTCACTTGACCCAGAGGTAGCTAAAGGTATCAGTTGACTAGTTATGGTTACCCTGCTGGCTACTTAAACAGTGCCCTTGAACTCTGATCATTTATAAAACTCCCAACTTGACACAGCAAAGGAAATCACCTATGGTATTCCTTGTTTGAATAATAAGCTTGCTTTGCAACAATTTTGGCCTGTGAAGTAATCATCATTAATTCAGGTTGTCATTACACACACTGACTTCATTGTAGAAAATCACAGTGCAGCTACTTCTGTTTGTCACGCAATGCATGTCATACTAGTTGCAACCGGCTGTCAGGAGAAACAAGAGAAATGTGAATGAGAATCAAGGAAATCTTGAGGTGATTGTGATGTGGGGAAATATTAGACCACAGGCCAGACAAAAATGTTATGCATACCAAGAAAAGGTCAGTCTGAACAAAACGTCACTCCTGATGGTAGCAATAACTTAGAAATGTTAAAGTAGCCATCATTCAATCTGACATCTGATGTGCTTTTTCATATTAAATAGTTTTTACATGACTAGCCTACAACCACCAGTACTTCTGTCCTTTTACAGTATACCACGAGGATTGTGCCTGGAAATGTACTTGGAGCGCAATGTGCTGACCTCTATCTACAGGACCTGGCTCATCTGTAACAGATGAGGATTTGAGCTGGTTCCTATCATCATCACTTGCCTGAAAAGATTAGAAACACATTTTTCCTAGCACAAGTTGTAAACGCTTTTTCTTGGTGCATTCCTCATCTGTGGTTATTTAGTTTGCTGGGGGCCTGTTGTGACCACAAAATGCTTTTCGTGCTCAGCTTCATCCAGTGTTTTCTACAGATGTGTTCCTTAGCGTTTGTAAATGAGTCATTCTCTTTTTCATGGAGTAGAGAAAATCTGCAAATAATAATGGTTTACATACCAGCCCAAAACAGAGCCAAAATGCAAATTGCTTAGTGGGTCTGTTAAACACTATGGTGTATCTTCATTAAAGCTTCAAAGTTGGAATCCCAGTCATTTGGCCCTCAACCAAAGCTTGCCACACACCAAATAGTAGGAAAGCAAATTTCTGGAACAACCCCCTCTTTCCTGCCCTTGCTTACACCTCTTGGTGTTTTGCGATTGAGAAAACGGAAGATGTCCACATGTGCATTTTATTCAGCATGTTATCCAATATTCTATACTACCCTTGTACTTATAGATCTTGCTTTATAAGAACATAATCTGCCTAAATTTTAGTGAATATGCAGGGTATTTGCCAATAGGGACTTGGGAAAAAAGGCTCTAGCATTGAATACATCCTCTTGTTTCAGCTCAGGCTTACTTACTCCAATGAGAAACATGCCTAATGCTCTTTTTTTACACACTAGGGATTGTAGTATGTCTCAATTTCAGTCTACGCTGACACATAATGAAGAAGCATTGGGGGGACCACTTCAGTGTGATGGAATACAAAAAATTCACACACACACACACACACACACACACACACACACACACACACACACACACACACACACACACACACACACACACACACACACAAGCACAAAAAATGTGCAGGTCTTCAATGACATCTGGAAGCACTAAGCAAATACATTTAGCTAAACTTGGGACAGTGTTTCTATATTTAAACTCTATGAAGCCACGACAGGATACTTGAGGCATGATGCTGAGGGGGGAGAGATGACCTGGTTCATCTGTCAGTCACTGAAAGGCTGGGGTCGGGGTTTCAACTTCATATCAACACAACTCTATTCTCTTTTTCTGGGCAGGATGTACTATATATATATTTTTTTTCTTCCATTTTTAATTAGTGTTGTTGGCTTCTTGAGACATGCTTTGCAGTATGACACATCACTGCTGGTCTCTAAGCATCAACTCAACAAGACACTCTTAATGGCCACCAACAGACTCAGAGTTACACAGGAAGACGCCTGCATGTCATTCACACCACCCACTCACAATATGTATCCATTTGTGCTGGAAAAGCAGTCTTACTTGTCCTCAATTGCCTTATAAATACCATTGCATAAACAAGAGTCATGGTATAATAGTATCTTTTTGACCTGTGTCCACACAGAGCCGAGATTTCAGATGCAGCTATAATAATCTTGGACCATCATTTGGCCGAAAAAACTTGAATTCACTATTCATCTAAAAAAACTCAGTTGCATGCAACATTAAATAAACTAGAGGATAAATGTTGAATATTCAAATGCTGTGTAAAATGTAGGTTATATATACAAGCCTTTCTGGAAAGAATCTTGTTTTAGTGAGCGAGAAAAAATTACTTCATCCAAACATGAGAATTTAAAGGATGCCTGTGGTTTAGATTAGCTCTCTCCATTTATCTTGGTGTTGATATCTGACCCTTATGATGCAACTTGTTGGCCTCCACATTTGCTGCTCTGCTCTGCATCACTTGGCTTCTACATTAAATACCTCTGGATATGATCTTTGAACTCTGCTGACCTCTAACCAAACACAGAGGAGCAGTGATTTCATTGATGAAGTTCACTGAATTCATCAGCGTACTTGCACAAAACTATAAACACCACTGCTGCTTAAATTTCAAACTTCCTCTGTTGCATGTCATACCTGTCTTTCTCTCTCTTATGACATTGCAATGTGGAACTAAAGAGAAGATTGGTTTAAAAAAAAATATCTATAATTACATCAACAATCGATAATCCAATCCGCGGTCAAAAACAGTAATTTTTAGGCCATTTTCAAGACAATGGACAAAATGAAAGAAAAACACATGCATCATCTCCTTGCACTCCTAACTTCTCCTCAAGTTGCATTAAAGTGTTTCGAAATATACTCTATATAAATATATAGTGCACCCCTATCTGTTTATGGTGGCACAGTTAATTATTTAGTAATTAAAACAAAACTGTTGCAAATTACCATTTAGGATGCAAAATCTAATGCCTAATTGAATTTACAGAGGTATTTACTAAGATGTCATATGAGTCCTGCCAAAGTTCATCTGATTTTCATAGGAACTTGGATTCATCCTTTGGCAACCATTAATGTTTGTACAAAATTTCATGGAAATCCACTCAATAGTTGTTAGGATATTTGAGTCTAGACCAAAGTGGTGGGCCGACTGACCGACCTGTCATCTCTAGAGTCATGCTGCTTGCGTGGCTAATAAAAACTGTAAAACTGACTTAGACAGCACCCATAGATGTTGAGCCATGAAAAAACTAAACAGTAAGTCCTGTTGGTGACGCCTTAACTACAATGACTTGAATAAAAAAATCCAGCTTTATACATGAAAGTCATGGTGCTGAGTTGAACACAGAAGTGAATACCACAGAAGTACGAGATGATTAGTATTTTCAAAGGATCAAGTACAGTGTTGGGATCTGGAGTCATTCTGCTGTTTTCCCTTCTCGCCCACTGCCAAAACCATTCTGCTTAGTCATTAAAAGCTTATCTGCAGTAGCCAATATAAATGAACAAAAACAGATATATCACAGGCACTCATGTCCTGTGCAGTATGATACTGTTAACTGCTAATGTTGCCCTAGAGATTGACAATTGTTTCTCAGTCCTGATAAGCAAATATTTGTCCATCCATTGCAGTGTCCATATAAGGGTAACAGACCCCCTGTCATGAACGCCTTGGAGTCGCCTTCTAGAGAAGGAGGGAACAAACTATGAGAGGCTGAATATTCCTGAAGACAGACGATGAAGACAGATAGAAATGGGAAGCAGACAGGAGGCTGGATTTAATGTAAAAAATGACACTGAGAAAACTAAATTCCCAATTAGTGAACACAGAAAGGGTTGAAACAAACCTTTGAGTAAACAATTACTATGAATTTATCAGAAACAGGAAATGCCAATATCTGCTGCACAAGCTCCAAAGTGCAAATGTGTTTTAAAAACATGGGGAATCTCGGGGGTGTAATCTGTCACTGTGACAGAGAAAATGCTTTCGTTTATTAGAGTATATCACGCAACGAAACATTCTCAACCATCAACAGTTGGAAAGGGGAAGTTGGCAGGGGGAGGACAAGGACACTCGTTAACCAGAAAAAACACTGTACAACCTTCGCACATCACACATGAACTTACAACTGTAACTGAGATGGTGTCTGCTTTTCTGTTATGAATTTACAATTGTGGTCTGCACTGCAGAGAGTAAGCACCTCAGGCTGATTTCACAACTGTTTTTGTTCCAATCATCAAATCATGGACAATTACAGGAAAAGAGATGCAAAATTAAACAATATCCTTTTATGTGTATGTAGAAGGAGAAGAAACACAGGGACACTAAATGATTTCCTTTTTTTTGACATCAACTTTGAGAAATGTTGAATGATGAAATTCTTCCCAGTGATTATCCAATCATTGGAGTTTTCTAAATAGTAAGCTCTGATATTTGTATTTCTCTAATAAAAAAAAGTATAGACAGAAGACACAGTTCTGTCTATATAATAAATTGCCAAAGCATGTCAGGTAATATACTTTTGTTCAGTGTGAGTTATCTTTATATGAAGCTGTTATCACTCACCATCTCCACCCCCTGAGGGAAGGCTGTTCCCTCCCAGTCCTTCTTGGGGAATCGCTGAATGATCTTCCCGCATCCCTCTCCTGAACCTGCTGGAAAAATTGATGAAAATATGTCAATCAGTGCAGAGCTTCATAAAGAGAGCATCGTAACATGAAGACCTCTTTTTTTTGCTCACAGATATGCTTAAATTAGCCTGTCTGGGTGATGTGGATGGGACTGCTACAGTATGACAATAGTTACGTCTGCAGTGTAGAGTAGTCCTGACATACAGTACAGTAATTGATGCTGGTATGTGAGGAACTACAAAACATGCTATGGTCAGATTAACATTGAATTTCACTTCATATTATGTCAAATCTACTTGTGAGGATTGACTCAATATTACTAAATTGTATTTACAAGAAGATAAGGGTTGCGAAAATGCAAATATTCGGTATGAACTACATTCAGATCTTTAGCAACCGTATGACTGTTTCTCATCCCTTTGTTTAGGGATTTTTTTCTTTAACCACATGAGAAAGTAGGGTGTATGTACCAACAGAGGTTTCACAACAGCCTACAGGTTTCATAATTGCCACTCTCTTTCAAAAATGCATCCATACAATAGAGTTTTCCAAGTGAAACTTATTTCACTGAGTATTTTCAGAAAACTATTACGAGAGGGAAGTGAGGAAGCTCTGAGAAAAACGGTTTGGTTCCTTTTTTGCCAGAATGAGGAAATGTGAAAAATCTTGAACTGAAAAAAAGAGGGATCTAAATATGCTGACAAAGCAAGATAAAATCAAATGTGACACTAAAATCTGAATTAACCTTTGGATATTAAAATAATGAATGTAATTGCATTGGTGAATTTGGGAGGTGTTAATGCCACTACATTAATGAATTATAGAGTTGGATAAAATCCGTCCTCCTGGAGTTTGCATGGTTGGCTTTGTAATAATTAATGTAAACTTTCAATTTTGTCTAATTACTGAAGTTCATTTAACAAACTTAGAAAAATGTAATGAATATAGACCCTTTACCCTAAAAGTATCTTGTCAGGCCCCCGATCTTACTCAAAATATGTATTACTTAACCCACTTTAATAATAGGTAAATGTAGTATAAGTTTACAATTAGAAGTTGACAAGTTGTTCAATCAGCAAAAAGCATATGAATGTTTTTTATTAGGCGTGTACGCAAATTTAACTTAAAATTAAAACAATAAAATTATATTAAATAAACATCTGCAGCCCTAAAACAAACCACGACGCTTTTTGTGCCCTCTTGCAGTCTTTAAACACTACTGCAATTTAACAAGATTTAAAAAATCAATCTGCATTGGCAAAAGCCCTTAGCTAGTTCAGTCAATATTGGCCACAATAAACACACACACACGCACACACAATCACAAAAAAAAAAATACACTCCTGGTCAGATTGTGGTGGGACTGATTATCTCAAGATGTAGAAATGTGGTCAAAAGTGTGAGATATGGAACTTAACGCCACTAACACAAAGCAGATTATATGAGCCAAAAGGCCATTCATTCTTTTGTGATAATGCTCTGACAAGTGAGTACTGGAAGACAGAGAGCCAACATTAAACCATGAGCCATGAGGGGCAGCGTCTTCGTTCTTTACTGTTTGCTCACGATATACTCGAGAGCAACCTGACATTAAATTGTCCCCTCTAACACCACACTGCACCTCTGCAGCATCTGGCACAGTATCTTCCCTGGTCTGTCTTTACCACTCAAATTTGCTCTGTTATATTGGCTGGAGGCCTTACCTTATTTGCTGCATAATTCTTAACTTTTTTTTTTGTAAATTTGATATAATATACAAGTCATGATGAATAACACATTGTCCATTTTTGGAGCTATACAGATATCTACTCAAATCTACATCACAACAGTAACTGTTCCTGAAAACATGTTTACATTACTGATGTAATTTGCATTAAAACGCATGTAAGACACTAGATAGATAGAGCCGGTGAGTCAACTTTTTTAGTGTTTTGTGATCACCTTAATATATGACTGTAATTTAATACAGCACATGCATACAAAGGCATACGTAAGTATAGTAGACAGTTATTGCTGAGAGAGACACCTGGATACTGATCTATAGCAGGTGTAGTGAACTTCACATTCAGCCACACAGATTTGAAAGTTTGAACACTGCCAACTTTAGTGGTGAATTACTCCCTCATAGATTTCCCAAAGGACCCCATATGGCTTGGTCTTGCAAAACTTTATAACCTAAATTGGATGTAATAATTCATGTCAACATGAGTGCAAACACAACACAAAATGTATTTAGGAGTTGATTTATGACTGAAACATTTTTACTTAGCAACTTGAAAGTTAATAAATGGAAATATTATCTAATTAAAGAAAAATATCGCTCATTTAAAATGCCAAAAACAGCATTTTAAGGTCTGTTTCACAATATGCACTTTGTAACAGTGCGATGTCTGACCCAATGATTTCATCTCAACGTTATTTTAAACTCTTAGTCACACTTTGACAGTTAGGACACACTTTCTCCAGCCAAGGGTAAATGGTCTCCTTTCAAGAGAGAGTAAGAGAGAGAAACTGAATAAGTGTGGCCAATTTCATGGACCTTCACTGAAGAGTCACACACTATATGCTGCAGACAGTGTTAGCTCGTTCGGTTCTCAGTCATTTGTTTATATTGAACAAAATACTTAGTATTTGGAACTTACATGGCTTTAACCATCTGCAGAAAAATCTAAACCAACGTATGTTGTATGTGCCCTGTAACATCATTTGTAAGCTACAACTTTGGTTCAGAATTATAAAAACATCAAATGGAAAAATAAAGCTTTATAAAGATTGTTTAGTTTAAATTAAGGCATAGGGACACATATTTCAACCTGCTGTACACACTAAAGGGAAATTAGTTTTTCAGCAATCCCATCTCAACAGAGAAATGCCATTACTCAGCAAACTACTCAGCACACTGCTTACAGATGACCTCTTGTCACAGTTTGGCCAGAGGTCAGACACCATGCATGAGGGAGGCAAAATTGCTTTAACAAACAGGAGAATCATCGGCTACACATCATCATAATGACACGTGGTGCTCAGTAGCCGGCTGCAGCCCCCCTGCTTTGAGTGCCTCAAGCCTGCTGTCAGCAACTCATTGAAACCTAGACCTCTGTCAAAAAGAACGACTAATTAATCATGATGAGGCTCTCGGGGTCTGGGGGTCTTGGTTGGGGAGTGTATGGGTGTTAGTTTGAACAGAAGGGAGCTGGATGATCGTTATATTTTTGCTTTTGTTCACCTGCACAGGCGAGTACAACGTGTCCAGACAAGGCATGGAGACCGGTGCTAGAGGAACACCAGTCTGTCTGACCGTTACGTGTCTTCAGGTCTTTACAGCTCCTCTAATTGAAATCACATGCTGTGAGTGCTCCAAGTTCTAATTTTCAGCCACGGATGAAAATAAATGACAGAATTCCTCACATTCCACAAGGCTGCTCGCTTGTATTAAAACAAGCCATGCTTTCAAATACTACCCCCTTGACAACTATAAAGAACCCCATCAGCGAGGATAATAGAACCCAGGCCTTAAAGGGAACATGCTAATTTCAACATCCGCTAGCAAAGTGCAAGGGGGATAAAGTCCAAAATCAAGTTTATTTATTTATGTATACTTTTTTTTTACTCATTTCCAGCTCTATACTGTTATTCGGGGACTCCATTAGATTAGCTTTACATGATTAACAGTTAAAAATACCCTAATTTTTCTTATACTGGCTTAATGCAGCCCCTCAGTTCTGCCTCTGTCTCTTAACAGGCAGTCTTGGCTCCTATCTCTTTAAGGCCCCCTCCCGATGACCCCACTCTTTTCTGATTGACCAGTTTTCTCTGGGAGCCTGCTGAGGGGAAGTCGTATTAGAGTTGTGTAAAGTTACTGCTGATGCAAACCCAACATTTCCTCCCTTACTGCTTTATTATCTCTAACAGGAGACTTTTATTATGAAGAATGTACAGGAAATAAAACTAGTTCCTCATCAAATTAGCAGGGCTTCTTTAGCAGCACTTAAAACCAGTTGACAAAACAACACATGGACATTTGGAGCTCTTTGTTCAGCGGATCAGTTAGAAATAATGCAGATCACACTGAAGATGATGCTTGATGAAGATATGCTGATGACCACCACAACTCCAACAGGTAAACAACTTATTTTAATTTGCCCTACTTTATAATGGAAAAACACTCAGCGTTCCAAGCTGACTCAACTCATGGCTCGGTGTGACTACCCCCAAAACAATGGAAAAACACCATAAAGTAGTGCAGCAGAGCAGTGAATAGATGACCATACAAAGAAATCTATCACAAGTTGATGTCGGTTAGGGCTGAAAGTAGAAAAAACTGTTGGAAACTGAACTTTAAGAGTAGTCTGAAGCTGGTGCTTTTTGCTCACAGATATTACTTATACACATTATTTGACACTTTGGCCACGTTAAATATGAACATGGACACTGTAACATTATATTTATTACTGAAAATAAGGAAAAGTCTAATAGGTCCCCTTTAAACAACAAGAACAAAACCTGTCCAGGGGTGGGTTTGCATGTTTAAGACTGTGACTCATTTCCAGCTCAATACAGCAAACCTGTGTGTGTTAAAGCTGCACAACAAACTAAAGCAACAGCGTCAATCTACAACATCTACAACATCTACAAGATTACTTTTTTTTCTAAAACTGCTTTATTTGGAACAATAACTGTAGACTAACCAGCATTTCACAAATGCCATCAGAGATTTGCAGAGTCCAGAACAAACACTGGGCCTCATTTATGAAACATTTGAATGCACAGATTTGATCTTAAATCATGCATATACACAATAGAGGAATGTTTGTGGTATTCATTTTCTTTTTTCAAACAAAAAAAACTAGAACGTAACTTGCGAGTGGCTTGGACCCCTCGTAAACTAATACCCTGACACCCATAAACTCTTATTAAAGCTTGAGGAGAGTTCTATTCCATGAAACAACACATAAAGCAGAACTGGCTTTGGCTTTTATTAGCCAGATAAAAAATATTGCAGCTCCAGAATTTATCATCTGTTTTTGGCAAACTTGAATCTTCCTGATATATGCAGTAGGATGCTGTTCAGTGATAGCAGGCGTGTCTTGTGTCACACCTCAGACAACAGCATCCTTTTCTGGTTATGCTGATGAACTATCACATCAATTATCAGTGACTGAAGAGCTGATTACTAATTGTTATTTCAAAAACAGCTAACTAGGCTGGAAAACCGATGCATGTGATGATAGAGGCACTTTCTTAATATTGTTTTGCTTAAACATTCAAGTGACATCCTCATAAAAAAGATTGTGAAAATGCCAACTCAACCTTCAGCTGCATATGGACACTAAATAAAAAGTTTTTAAAGAGCCGAAATGATTAATTGATCACATTCATTGGCAACTATTTTGATCATTTTTGTCATTTTTAAGCAAATATGACAAAAATGCAGTCTTAGCTTCTCAAATATGATGATTTAATGCTTGTCTTTGTCATTTGTGACAATAAGCTGGATATCTTTGTGTTCTGAACTGTCAAATTATGATATTTATATTCAGTTTTGAACACTGAGAAATTATATCCAGCTTTATTCACTATTTTCTGACAAAACAATTGATTTCATGTATCAGACACACACACACACACACACACACACACACACACACACACACACACACACACGCACACACACACACACAACTTAGCTTTAAAAGATTGAAACCTAATAATTTATTACTCAGTTGCGTGATTTAGCATAATCTCAACAACAAGTGAAAAACCACTGAGGAAAAGTTGTTAGTCTTTCTTGATTAGAGCAGATGTTTCTCCTCTTGGAAAAAAAGCTCCATCCATCTTCCTGATTTATCTTACTGCTGTTACTGTTGATTAAATCAGCCAAACGCTTATTTTACCATATATGGACATACCACCAGTGGACTCTGCCAGTTTACATAACATTCACGTCAGTCCCTGTGATTTTGGCCCAGTTCTGCACACAGGTGGGCTGTCCTGGAACAAGTTCACAGGTATCGATTAATCACTTTCCTCCTCTTATCTATCAAGACGCACGTCGGAACGGAAAATCCACCCCAAAGCAGAATTTTCATTAACCTATTTCAGCAATTAAGATTGATGATGTTCTCATGTCTACTTACAGGATCTGAGGGATCAGTTTTGTTTGAGATATTATATCCAAATTAGTCTGAGTTGAATCTAGAGATTGCAGCTGTGAGTCAGAAAATGTGGCTTAGTAAAATTACCACAGATGCTGTCATATTGTCCTGTCCTTTTTTCCAATCATCACTTTGTATGGAGCAAATCCCTGTTGGAAGATTTTTATCATGATTGTCTCCCCTCTTTTTCTGCTTCCACTCTAAGGACAAACCGGTTTCAAATTCACAAAACTGAGGTGTACAACATTACATAATTTACATATACATTCTATATCAGTGTATTTTGTTGTTGTTACAGCACAGTGAAATCAGTGTTGAGTCTGTAAGTGCTGCAAAAAAACATTTTTCTCAAGAGCCATCATCAGGAAATCCGACTGTTCTGGATGTCCTGCATGGGTGATATGCAAAGAAGTAAACTGTGGTGTAGTTTGCATGGCAAAAGGGTACTGGAGATTAACAAATGGTGATGTCATGAATATCTAATTCAGGAAGCTTTCCAGCCTCCAAAGACAGCTGCAGGGCAGGAAAAATATGTAAAAAGATATCCATTGCCTTTAGGTCCTGCCAAGGTCAAAATACTGGGAGAGAAGAAAAAAGAAAAGGCCCGGAGAGTTAAAGCTTCCTAGCATTAAGATACATCACACACTGGGTTTCTTTAGCTTCCCTTCACTCATGGCCATAAATACGCTGCATTGTTTCTATAGAGAGCAATTCATAAATAAGAGGGTTTGACCTTTCGTAGACATTTCTGTGGTTCTCAACCGGGCTTCAGTCAGCAACCAAAGTTTAAGTAGTCATTATCAACTGAAACAGATTTCTAAAAATATCTCATAAATCATCTTTTCATCATTTGCTCTCTCTCCTCAAGCAAAAATAGTCAGTGTCTCTCACTAGCTGCAGTGCCGTGTGCAGTCATTCTGTGGTTCAAAGTGGCTCAAGATTGAATTATTATTTAAATGATGAATAGTTGTGACATCCAGTTGCAACTTTACATTCAATGGTAAGCAGTTCATCCAAGAAGAAGAAGAAGAAAAAAAGGAATTTCTATTTTCCAGATTTCAGCACACAATTAGATGTTTCATTTTACAGCCTCGGTAACATCTGTTGCTATGCTTAAATTTATCCTCTTCTGACTAATCTGTGTTTAGAGCGATGTCTGCATCCAACACATCCAGACAGGGTTCAGTTCACTTCAACACTGTATTAAAATCAAAGATACATATTTTATAGTCACACTGTCACTGAGTTATCAGATTATAAACATGGGCAGCCTAGTTTGGAGAAAGGGATGACCTCATGTTTTATTTTCTTTACCGCCAACCTACTATATGTCAGATTTACTCAAATGTTATGACTAAAATGTTTCCTGGCACGAACTTTACCGTAATTTGCATAAGCAGAGAAAACACAAAAGATCTGATTGTATGAACACCTTATCAAGTGATTGAAAGTAGTGTGGTTGAACAGCAGCTAGTGGAGTTTCCCTAGCTATCAGTTTTAAACTCTACAACACAGAGGCAGGAACTCCTCCATTGTGGTGTGGTCAGGATACCATTCACCACCAAGTCTACATCCAACCAGAAGCTGCCAAATGTGGGGATAAAAAAAGAAAACAATCAATGCAGGCAACATATCCGAGATGCAAGATCCAAGAAAAACAATTCCCCATCTGCCACCTTACTATGAATAACAATTTTTATGACACTTACTGGTAATTGCAAGCAGGCTGTGTTGTAATATAACGATAACTGCTGAGGGTCAAAGGACAGATGTGAAAAACTAAAAGTGAAAGTGTTTTTCAGTGGAAACTATCAGAGTAATTTAGACAATTTAATGGTCATGCCAAATGTTTGTTGTGCATGTGTGTGCAGAAGGAGGCACACCCACACTTTCTTACATGCTCACTCATAACTTATTTGAAGGGTTGGCTCTCCGAGATTGACCATGTTTGATAAACTAATCTATCAGAGTCAATTTGAATGCAACAGTTTTGGACAAATTTGTGCAGGGGTGTTCATGATATTAACCATTCATGAACTCGGAGTGTGCTTACTGATTCACTGCATACTATTAAAAATGGTGTGTGTGGTTTCCGTAGATAATTCCTGCACTTTAAAATCACCTCATTAATTATCAAGATGTGAAGGGATGATGTTGAAATAAAGTCGTTGTTTATCACTGAACTACAACAAAAACAGAGAAACCCAAACTTCTCATTTGGACTTCATTCTTAAATCACAACTTTTCTCCAAATATAGTTACAACTAACTTTGAAAAACAATCCAAAGCAAATCACTATTTCAACATGTGTTTATGTTACCGCTGAAAAAATTAAACAGACTACACAACTTGACTTGACTTAAATAACTAATGATTTAGAAAATCAACCACAACACATGGCAGCACTTTCTGGCATCTACAACATGAAATCAACATCTCCAGCTGTCTGAAGGGCCCGTCTCTTAAGTGGATGTATTCAAACAATATTTACTCTATGGCATTATTTGGCCAAATTTAGTACTTAGTAAGTCAACAGATGGCTTTAGGCCATCACCTTTGCATAAATAAATAACTGTCAAATCCAATCTTGTGCTGATTGTCAAGAGCTAATGCTTTGTTGAACCTTGTTTATGCAATCCATTTTTAGACAAAGGCTTAGAGAGTTTTCTACATCTAAGGATGCAGCCTCTTTTCATACTGGCAACTTCTTCAACAACACTCTGATCTTGTGAATAATATCTGACTTAAAATGTGTAATTTTTTCAAACTGATCAAATTGAAAACTGAAAATGTGTCATATCTGGAATTGATAGTAAAAAAAAAAGTTTTCATTTCATGGTACAATCATAAAATGCTGCAAGAAAACGAACTATATTTCATGTTGTCAGTAACGTGAATCTCAAGTGTGCAGGCATTCCCTGAAATGAGGAGACCTTTGTTAAGCTCAGAGGCAAACACACAGCCAAAAGACACATGAACTGTGAGTAAAACTAGATGAAGCTAATCAAAAGGATCCGGTAAATGAAACTATGAACCCCAAATGTTGCGGACCAGCACAAGCTTGAAAACCACTTTACTGTCTCGAATGAAAGGCAAGAACTGGACTGATGACAGAGTCAGGCGTAAAAATGTAGGGAAACAACCATCGAGACAAACCACAGAAACACCAACATGGGCTATTCCCGTAGTATTTCCAACAAGATGAAATAAGTAAGTACAAATAGCAGACAAACACATGAACTTCTCACAGGTTCAGATGATGTTTTTTTTTTGTTTAAGAAAGGGGTGGGGGTTTTGCCAAAGCTTTTTTTTTTTTTTTTGACTTTCCTTGTGGGTGTGCCAAGTGAGCCGGCACACAAAAACAAACACTCTTTGAGAAGTTGTAACAGAAAGCCAATTCATGAATGTGTGGGGAAATGAAACCTAGCATGGACTGATTCTTGGTACGACTGATACAATAACGCTTAAAAAGGCATTTATGAATTCAGTCATGCAACATTACATTACAAGCTGATTAAGAAATAATTCAATGCTAAAAGCTTGCATACGTGCATCTCTACTGATACACATCAATAACAATGTCACGCAGTCAACTGACAAGTGCAGATGGAAGTATTTTGCCCTTGGTCATTTGGAGGTATTTTTGTTATTTTGCAGGATTGTGATACGTTACATAAGCCATTCTTCAAGTCCAGACCAGAAAATCCAGACCATAAAGTCACACAGAGTAGAGATTGGGCAGAGTGTCTGTGAAACACATTTCCAAAGCAGTTTGATTCAATACAGAGTGATGATATCTATCCAATAAACTGTTTGAGAAAAGCAGCTGGGCAAATTCCTCTTTTTCACGTGGCAAATTACATTTTATGGTAGCACGCCAGAGCGAATATAACCTTTCGCCAATGAGGAGAAACAGCGTCCTACTGCAAAAGGAAAATCCAGAATACAATGCAGGTTTAATAAAGGCTGCATCCATCTAGACCAGCGTTTTTGGACTCCAACATTATTCATGAAAATAATTCCAAGTTTTGTGGCCCATGACAAACTACGACCAGATTTCTAGTGGAGGAATCTGTCTTTTAGGTCATGTTCCCTTTTGTCATATTCACAGCTGCATAATATATTTCATCTAACTAATAGCACTCAAATGACAAACAGCTCACCTGTTATAGGTTTTAAGGGCAGCAATAAACTACAGAATTAAAAGTTAGCCCACTTCCATTTTTATTTGTTTAGCCTGCATCACTTCAGTCTGCACCACAATGATATAACCATTAGTTACGTACCTTTCGATACATTTTTTTTAAAATAGGTCACCTGTCTCACAATGAAAATATCACAAGTGTGCTTGCAGGAGACACATACCTTAGATTTTTATCCAGTCCCAAGGGTTAAACGTCTTTAGAAAAGAAAATAGCATTTTCTATATTTACAGAGTCTCAAGAGGAACTCAAGCAAGTTGATGAAACGGGGCCGTGCAAATGCAAGGAATTATCCTATACAGAATCTAGTGAGGATTTCAACTATATTTGGTACTGTTTAGTTGCTATCTTTACTGTACAGTATTGTATTCCTACCTCCACATCATCCAGTGTCTCCTAGAGAGAAACCACACTACCACCTCAACTACACACTGTCACTTCTGACTGTAGCTGCACACCAGGTGTGCCCTACTTTAAAAGCAATGCTCTCTCTTTATTGTGAAGGTTATTACTTTGCATTAAAAGTATTCCATTTCCAGTGGCAATAATTAAAACAAGAGTTCACATAAGGTATAGGTTCAGATTTTACAGGAATTGATTTCGATTTAGTTGTCACTTGGATTCACTACAAATTGGATTTGAGCCTATTCCCCAACAGGCTGCATGCTTAGCATTATTTGCAACTGATCCATCCATAGTAATCTGAAACTGGGTCAGGCCAGTGGAGCTAAAGCCAACACGGCACAGGAGGCTTGGTGATGACCCTTGTAGGGATCCCTGGTTTGAATTAACGAGCAAAGTGGACAGGAAAAATCTGTTGTCTAGACGACGTTTTGCACCAGGCAGATGCCTATAACCTCACTTTGTAAAAGGATTTCCTGGGATAATTAGATTTTTCTCTGCATTTCAAATCTCACTCTAATTTTCCACTTCTCATAAAAATTGCTCCCAATTGCAAACAAGGGCATCTCTGCAGAGCGCCAGCTCAAACCAACAATTGATATGCTTCATTACATTCAGCAAAACATAATAAAAGTAGACAAATACAATTCAATATGGACTGGGGATTTTTTTTTTTGTCCTCCGGAAAAGGCTCACATGTGGATGAGACATGAGCCTGTCACAGCGCACTAATCAACCTCAATCTCAGAAGGGAGACTTATTTTGCTAATGCTCTCCATCAACTTCATCATCATCATCAGCGGACAGTGGATAAAAAAAGAAAAAAGAACTGAAATCATGGTCCGTGTGACTTCTAGTGGTGAGACTGTCTGAATGTGAATCCATTCAAACTCCTCTGGTGACGCCAGGAACATTTTATCCCTGGAGCACAAAAAATTCATTTGTCAGTTGGCGCTGGGATGTACAGAGTTGATGAAAGACACTGTTTACCTATTGTGCATAGCAAGCTATGGTGACTAAGAGGATTCAGCTGCTCTGGCCCCTCTTTGACACACATGGTGCTGGATGGACGCCACTGCAAGAGGCTAGGAAGTTTAATTTGTTCCCTTATGGCAGATTAGCTGAATATTTTTACTTTATCCACCAATGCTCACTGAGCAACCATTCCCACTGAGTGTCAAAAAACTGCACAGGCTCGAACTGTTTACTATAACTAGTTGTTTAAAAGTTGTTTACCAAGTACTCTTTATGGTTAATGGACATGGAAAGTAAGAAATTTGAAGTCTCAACATCTGTGTGATGCTCATCTATTTATTTATCTGTCCATTTGTGCTAAGAAATATGCGCAAAGTTGTTTTGAATGAAGAGAAGAAGTGAAGCTGGACCTGAGGCACAACATGTAAGTGGAAGCATGGGGAGCTTCCTGTCCCACTACAGATCAACAGAGGAGAGGGAGAGGGACTGCCTTCCCTCGCAGCTGTATAACGTTACGCCCATCATGAAAAAGTTGAGCTCTCTTCCGGCAAAAACAAATATAACACAACAAATCATTGACAAGTGAGGCTGCACTTAAAAATAGACCAAAAACAGATCATGCAGGACAGGCAAATCCACAGCTACCATTTTACACAACTAAAATACAAAACATGGATGCAAAGCCTGGCTATAAATACCAATGGTTTACCTCGCTTATTTTAAACAATACTAATCAAAATGTGGATTTCTCTGATCTCTTGTATGTATTATACAGCATGGTTTTCCCCTAAGCTGGCAGTGAAACCAACCCCGGACCTGACAGGAGCACAATCAACAGGGACAGGATGTGACAGATTTTGAATCCCGGAAAAGTTTCGATTGATCCAAGTTAAATATCGCAAAACGTCATGTGTAAAGACCCACTGTTGAACTGCCAACAGGCGTGTGTTTTATCAGTAAACACATGCCCGCCGGATGATACTCAGCAGCTAGCGGGTTAATGACAAAAAAAGAAAGTGTTTCCAGTTTCGCCTGGTAGCTGTGAGGCTAACGTTAGCCTAAGCGCAAAGCTATCTGGTATCAACATCATCTCACACTGACTGACGGCCTGGACACAAACCACAGCGTCGCAGTTCAATCTGCGAGCCGCCCCCGCCGCGAAACTTACCGGCTTTTTCGTGATCGTATCCCACGACAATAAAATAGTCAGCAAATCTAGCCATGTCTGCTGCTTTTCCCGAGATATACCAACACAATTCAGCATTTTTCCTTCTTCCAAAGCACAGCCATGTTTGACAGAAGGAGTGCCAGTGCGCTTGCGTGCAGGAGCAGAGACATCCATGGGCGTGGGCCCGTCAATTTACAGATCCAGCACTGTGCCCCAACACAGCGTCTTTTTGCCATTAAAGCGGGGGTCTACACCCTTTTTTCATGCCTAGTACAGCCAAACACACAGCCTATACATTACAAGCATAATTTTATATGCTAAAATTTAATAACTGCGGGTAATACATCAATGACCATAATGACAAACCTGTTGTGTTGTTATAACAGTGATTCTTTTGTCCTCAGTAATTACTGTCTGGTTAATGCAACAGAAGAGCTCTTACAACATTTATGGGTTTGCTAGAGATTCCCTGGGAGCTTATAAAGAACTCACAAGGATCTAAAAACTCCCATTTAAAAAGAGTTTCCCCAAAGAACTGTCTAGGAAAAATAAATAAATAATAAAATATGCAACTTTGACAGAGTAATGAAAACATATTTGCATCATTGTTGTATTAATCAGATGATCAGATTTCCACAAGGTTACATAATAATACCCTCCTTCTTTATACTTGCCACCCTCTTTTTTATGCATGATCATTTGGATTCATCATGGAGAATTTGTTCCAGTTGGGGCAAATACTGGTTAAAGGGAATATTAGTTATAGGATAGTGAAAATACACTGCTTACACTACCCAGACAGATTCGTTTCTCCTCTTAATATGACAAATCTGCTCCAATTTAAAATGATTAGGAGTTATTCCATGGATTCACATATTTGTTCAAGCTTTTTTTTTAATACAATTTAAAACTTGGTCAAAGTCTTGGTCCTGTCAAAGATAATTTTTTTTGTTTTAAAGACGCTCTACAAGACTGGACATGGTTATGATTTGATGCACAGTGTGAGGGATAGGGCAAGCTCGTGTGGTTAGCGCAGATTATTGAATATTTATGAAAACAGGAAAAGCTGTCACGAGGAATAGCACATGGACATCTGTACTCCAACACACAATCCGCCATCACTGTCAACAATGGCAGGAACACAGCAAGCCATTTCCACTACATTTTGTCTCACTCTTCATTGCTCTTTTTTCTCTTATTTGTTGTTATATTCTGTGTTTTCTTTTTTCTGCCCCTCTCTATCCCACTTTCTGTTTTGGCGTACTAGTAAAGAGGAGATGAAGACAGAGGTTAAACAGTTGAACCTGAGCCAAAACATGAAGAAATACAAACAGGGTTGGAAAGTCAGGGGACCGTAATCAGATCAGCACACATTTCCAGGTTCATCAAAGAGCTACGACATTGATGAATCATCTTTCAAATTTGTGCCTTTGGGCTTAACACCCTTTTTCCTGGAACACATGAGCTTAGTTGTTCAGGTTTCCTGCCACACGTACCTGTACACACGCATATTTAAATGCAGAACAAATATTGTCAGTAATATGACAGCAACTTCATGGGGGACATGCAAAATACTTCTATATAAGGAGTCAAAAAGCAACAGCAGTGTTTTATTGTCATGATTGCACAATCTCCTATTGTAAACTCTGGTGAGGGGATTACTCGTCTGCCGGAGGCAATTATCATTACAAAGTGCTTACAAAATGTTTGCTGCTTTACAGCACATGTGTTTGACATTTATGCTTTTTTTTTAGTTTAAAATATGACGCCATGTGTGGAATGAGGTCGCATGAGATATAAATAAACTAAGAAAGGTTCTGTGTCAGGGACTAAAAACAATAAGATATGAATGATAGGATGCTTATATGCTAGAGACTGGAGTGGAAGGTCAAGTGTTAACTATGCCTAAAATAATGTTGAAAAAAAGCCACAAAACAGTTTCCCCTTCACTGAAACCGAAAGGTAAATCAAAACTGAAAGCATTACTTTGACATGCTTACACCATAGTGTAAGGAAATGTTACACTGGAAATTCTACACTGACAAAACCAACAGATCTTTCTCTGGTATTTACAGCATTTCATCGCTCAATGTGAGGGCAAATTATTTTAATCTTTCTGAAATCATGTACTCAGTTTTCTGACATGCACACTATCTCTTTATGACAATATCCACATCTCAGATACAGGCATAGATCCTCACTAGCTGTGTGTCAGATGTATAAAACAAAAAGTTGTTACCCCCCAATTAGTTATCTCAATTCTGTGTTTCCACCAAATTATTATCATCATCATGAACCCACTAACAAGGGTGTTATTTTGAGCCTTACAGATTAAACTGTTTTCTAGTGCCCTGTTTTGATTCATCTTTCTTTCTGCTTTGCTTTCAGTTTTTTAGCTTTAATCTAAACACACATGGACACAGTGTGGTCATGTAAAACATGCTGGCATGCTGAGTGACTCACTGAACTAGCCATGACGAGAAGTCAAGTAATGCAGGGGGTGATATCCTCCGAGACACACAGGCAGACTTGATGGCTCTCCTCTTCTCACCTAATAGATTCTTGTGTATGCATTCTTATGTTGAAAAGTGAAGTCATATTACTTATAATTTATAACAGCAACAAATCAGCAGAATTATTTCAAAAATGTTTAAGCCAATATTTTTTCATACGTCATGGATTGTTGTTCAAGTTCATTTTCTGACTCTTGATTTACTTTTAGATAATTGTAAAATTCCACTTCCCATTCATCCACACAGCAAAAATAAATTGCATGGTTAGTCTGAAGTCAAATATTTGCCTTGTACAAACAAATACATTGAGTATATTGGCCTTACAGTTGGGCATTCTTACTATATTTAATAAGTTACTCAATGCTTGTCTCTTACCAAATCTCAAATTCATCACCCAGTGTACTTTCGAGCTGGCATGAAACTTAACTGTAACAGGGAGTGCCTTGAAAAGAAGACTGTAGAAACATTCCTTTAATTTTATTTTACAAAATTAGCCAGTGGGACTGAAAGGAACGTTAACAAAAACTATATCTAACCAACCTTGAAGATCAAATATAACAATGTATGTTTAAACCTTTTCATCTGTGGTTATTTAGATTTCCTATACCATCTTATAGCAAGCAGTCGGCTGAGACCAACATATTATGCATTGACTGGGACAGTATGTTTGGTATTTGACTTATATATGCTGACTATTGATTTAATTTTATTGCTATTATACACACGCTGAAATGAATAAATCACATTAAATGAGACTTATGAGTATGTATTTATACTGAGCTTTGAAAAAGGAGGATGATGTGACTCAGCAAAAGCAAGATAAATTTGCTGCATTTTATTTATAATGTGTGCTCTAAAACTATTTCCCTTTACAAATTTCGTTTTTGATTTTGGTTCTTTATCTTTGCATTGTGTAGCACCGTTGCAATACATGATCGGCAGCGCAGCACTGGACTGGGTGGGGGAAAGGATGAGAGACTGTGTGTGTCAGTCAATGAGCCCCTCCCACCTCCTGTATAAAGGCTCCCTGTCTGGTGTGTAGGAGCTATTAGCAGAGTGACACAGCTGCCTTACAGAACCAGTGGCAATTTCAAGAAACCTGTGGAGTACGCTTTTACAAGAAGAACTTTCTCATCCAACTGAATTATCAAAGAGATACAGGTATGTGCACTTTCTTTTAAAAGAACACTGCTATTATTGCTCTGCTCCCAGCTGATGGCTTTATCCTTGCTTTTTGAGGTCAGGGCACAAGTGTATAGACAAGGACAGGTTATCTGTCTGGTTATATAAGCAGTTCAGCTCTTAATGTGTGCGTCTGTGGAGGAATTGCCTTCAAGGTGTAACACAACTGACAGAAGCACTCCATCATGTAGTGTAGTTGCAATTTCTTTGTTCTGTTTAATCAGGGACCTGAGTTTAATAGCATTTTAAGTTTTTGTTTGACTTTTGAGCTAAGCATATTTTGGAACCCTCATTGGTAGACAGTGTCCTTCACTTTATTGGCCAGGGGCCCAAAGCGTGGTTGTAGGTTTACTTAACCGAGCAAAATCTGACCTTAGCTTAACTTTTTAAATAAATGAATGATAAGTGCAAATAACTTGGCTTTTGGACTCTTGTGTAAGCAAGCACCAGTGTGGTAATTGTGGGCATGCGGGTGGTTTACATGCATACAGGGACAATAGGAAATTCAAAAAGTTAAATATTAATAGATAAATAATTGAATGTTTTTTTCCTTCTGTCAACAGGTGTTAAAGACAAAATGAAATTGATCTTCCAGTCCTTCCTCTCTTGCTGTCTGCTGGCGACAGTAGCACACTGTGTGGAACTTGAAGTGAATCCAAAGTTGAAAAAAAGGTGAGTTAACTGACCAAGTCATTCATTCAATAATCATTTATTTCCATGCTGATAATACATGTTGCAGTCTGTCAAGTCTTTGACAGCAGCTACCTGTCTACTGAATTATCTACCTAAGACTAATGGATTTTTTCCCCTCCCCTAGGCTAAGCATATGGCTCGGGAGCAGATTGAGACGGGATCTAGACAGCGTATCTGTAGAGAGGCCAGCAGACTCTGAGCACTTTGTCAGACCAGAAGATATCAGGGATACCCTGCTGCCACATTCCAGGTAAGAGCACTTACCGTACAACTCTGAAGATCTAAAAACTGTCTCCATTAGGTCATCAGGTCACGTTTTTGTCAATTTGTCATCAAAATGTATTCTGCATGTCATAGAAAACAACTCAGGAATGAACAGCTTGGATTAATGTCTTCTTTTCTCTCCCATTGTAATTCCAGCACTGACATCAATGTCCGAACCAAAAGGTCTAAAAATTCATCCAACCAGTCAAGAAGGCAAGGTTGTTGGCTGGGCACCTGCACAGTGCATGACTTGGCAGATCGTCTGCACCGGCTCAACACCAAGTTGAATATTGGGAGCGCTCCTGTTGACAAGATCAGTCCACAGGGATACGGCCGGAGGCGTCGCTCCCTTCCAGCACACACAGTCACACTGAGGCTAGATCAGGGCAGGCTGCGGCCCGTGTGGAGAAAAACTGACTCACAAGTTCACAAGCTTGAGTCTCTCCTCAGACGGACATGAGCGGGACTTTGCGAGAAGAGTTGGGAGCAAAAGCGAGGGAGCAGACCTAGTGTCCTCTCTGCTCTGTTCTAAAATTCTCCAAATGCCTCAGACTCCTGCCAAGTTTTCTCCAGCACATTTTTTCCAGGCATAAGTTTGAGCAAGACTGGCTGCACTGAGTTTCTCTGAGAGCTGAGAGCTTGCAGCTCAGTGATGTAGAGCGTGCAAACAACTGCAGCTGGCTTACAGACACTGGATGGCACCGCGTGGAGCAACTACAGGTGTTGCTCGCTGCTTTGGCAGAGATACAGGAAGAGTGCTAATACCTGGCAAAGTGGACACATCCGCTAGCTGAAAGAGGGAACTTTCTTCTAACATTTTTGGACCTTAATTGCTTCTTCCTCAAGGCCAGGACTTTAATGAGTGCTATCCTCTAAGGATTATACCACCGTTTCCATCAACCTGTCAATACTCGTCTGCACTTTTCTATATGGACTTAAAGTCAAATGAATCATCAGGAAAAGACATCATCACAATGCCAAACAGGGAGATAGGCTACAGAGCTCCGAAGCTCTTAATCTATATCAAGTTTTGGACACTGTATAAGGGAAAATGCCTTAGATTCTGTGAGATATGTACCAGTCCACAGTGGATTGAAATATACTTGAAATTGTATGTACAAAACCATGTGCAATCTGTGTTTGATTTTTTTTATTGCTGATATATGTATATATGAGTTCTTTTATTTAAATATTATATAGAGGTTACACAAAAGTACTTATGCAGATAGAACTATTTTTGTACAGGAAGAAATATATATGGGCATTTTAACTATTTGTCATTATTCTTTTGCAAACTGTGGTAATAGGATATCTGTTTTATAACTATATTATATATTTGTAAATATTTTCTATTTTATTTGTGTCAAATCAATACCATCCTCATTCAATAAACATTTTGCATACAGAATCTAGACCTTGTCCAGACCTCCTTTGCTTCTGACTCTTGTAAATTGAAAGTGGCATTCTATTGTCTAGGGTGCACTGCTACAGCAAGACACAGAGCACCTGGTCTCTGTTAAGTGATTACAGGGTCTCATTAGAGCCTTCCCTCCTCTCACTACATTCCCCTAGTTATGACGCCCCCCCTCAAAAAAAAAAAAAAGGGCAGACAGGGTGCCAGGCGCATTCCTGCTTCGTTCAGCTCATATTTGTTGGCTCACCCCACACCACAGAACAGCCCTAAAGCCATCAGAGGAGGCTGAGGCTTTAGCTCCATCTGTATTCAATGCTAGATGCTTGGGACACAAGAACGATGTGGGGGGTTCCGGTCCAACATTCCTGCGAGAGCATCATGAAAACTGCTCCAACAAAGAATTCATCAAGACCTTCACATTCAAACAGACCCCTGAGACTCAGCTGCACAGAAAGGCTGCAGACCTTCTTATTCGACACATTATCACCCCCTCTTTCATATTATTTTAGGGTCCAGACTACACCACAACAGCTCTCTCTTTTGGCATCATTTCTTTTCTCTTTTTGTCCCACGATAAAAGGGTATAACTGTCAACATGTGCACTTTCCAATTTGGAAATATAGTACAAGGGAACATGTGGGGTATACACTCAACTTACCCCCTGTTGCAGAACTATCGACACATGATCACATGTGTAGATTTACTACAATGGGTCAAATCAGGGAGTCACTGAATGCCGTAATGTCAGATTAACCAGATGTTTACAATAAGGCATTCATTTCCACTTATTTAGTATCCTATGTGCTCATTAGTAGCATGGCTATCAGCTTCTCATGTAAACATTAACTGGATATTCACCCTGCTATTATAGACAATTCTTGGTGAAATCATACAGGAAATGAAAGGTGACTGAACACAATTTAGCATGACTTGACTTTTTGTAGAGCCCACAGCACTTCATACCGATTTCAAGAGTGATCATTAGTAAGTACATAGCATTGACATTGTGTCATATATTGGCTTAAGACAGTTTCATGCTTTTGTTTTAACTCACAGGAAAAGCCAATTACAGCTGTTCAAAACTTTGTGGTATGATTGTGCGAGCTATTTAGAAAGGGTCAAGAATTCAATTATATGTTCTCTATTGCCATCTAGCGACCAAGATGGGTAAAACTGCAAAATGGTGTTTTTGGATTGTTCTTCGTCTGATTTGTTCGCCTACATCAGAAGGAGGAATCCAAATGAAGGTTTTTTTCAGCATTATAAAGGAACAGCATTAAGTGAAAACTGTGGTTAATCCTGGAATATTATTGGGTTACAAATGTAAGTTTGGCTTGGTCACTCAGCAAAGATGACAACAAATGAATTACCTTTTTTAAAATGACATCACATTTTTCACAATATGTAATAAATAATGTATATATTTTTTCAAATTTCAATTAGTACAATAAGAATATAGTCAGGAAATAGTGGTTTATTCTCCTTGTGTATACTGACTATGAGTTATTACTATTACTATCATGGGCTTCAGAAGTGTTCAGAGGTACCTATATGCCTACAATAGTTCAGGGGCACAAGATACATAAAAGCAACATGTGTGAAATGTCACTTACTGAAACTCTTTCTTTACTTCTGTCTTTTTTCACAACCTGTTCTTTTGCAGTACAGGATTTCAATTTAGAAAATGAGCCTATTATGGAACTTTAATATAAGTTGTGTTTTTGGGGTGCTTCAGTCATATTTAAATTGTATTTTATATATCCCTTAAATATAGCCAATGGTGAAATTAAATTAGAATTAGCCACAAATGGCTAAATGTAATGGGGGGGATAAAAAACAAACAAACACACACTATGAACAAACTAAAACAATGAAAAATGTGCCATCTAGTGGCTGGTAAAATGAGCATTTTTAATAGAAATTGTCTGTGGCTTCTACACAAAAAATCCTTTTAAATATTTCTCATCACAGTAAAAGCACTCTAAGAATAGACTGAATGGATGATGGATTAATGTCAGTGTACTCTTTATCTATGTGACGGTGTCACTCCTTCAGTAAGTCAATCAGCTAGTGACGCCAGTGACGTGATGACAGCATCAAGAAACTGATCAGTGTAGGTCAACTGGGACAAAATAATACCCCCTGCTGAGGGCTTTTGTTAATCTCAAAGTCTTTTAATTTTTCCACTGCTGTGTTCAAACAGCTATTGAAATATTTCAATATCTATTCTTTCCAGCAGTATGTCAGCTGAGAGTATTCAATCATTTACCTTTACTGCCAAAATGTAACTGAGTGAATGAAATGAGAAAATAAGAAAATAATGAGATTTTTTTTTTTTTAAAGAAAAAAGAAAATAAGGAGAGGAGAGGAGAGGAAAAGGCAGAGGTATAATCATTTCGACAAACCTGCTACCAATCAAAGTGATACAGGCCCAGGGCTAAAAGTCATTCCTCTAAAGCCAACTCTCAAAGTACCCTGATAGCCTGAGCTGAGAGGATTAGCCTCATAATCTAAACACTGCAAGGCTAAATCAGGGACTGTGGAGCCCCTGCTGCATATGGCCACAATAGTAAATCTGGGTCTTCTGAGGCTGTGTGTGAAGTTCAACCAGCTGTTCTGTAGAACTGCTTGTACCACTCTGCAAAGGAGTTGTTTTGACGTGGCTGTGGCTACTCAGAGGCTGATGTTAGCAGTGGAAGAGATAGCACATGGTTTTAATGTCTTTACAATAAGAACAGAAGGCAATATTAGAGTCACTTAAATTTGCCATGATGTACACTGATGAGGCAAGTCCAGGTGAATGTACTTTAACTGTTTGTGTCTTAGTTGATGAGCTGTCTTAGTTGGTGAGCTGTAGTTAAAAACACAGAGGTGAGTGAGAGAAGGGTTTTTTTTTACTTTTAATATGTTGTATGTTTATTGTGTATTTCATAAAAAGGGCATTTGTTATATTGCTTAAATGTTTTTGTCTGCTTATGTCATGTCACATCAGCATTTCCTGCAATGGAACAAAATATTCACAAGTAGACATGACTAGTCTCAAAGAATGAAGAGAGAAAACAGGGAAGATACTGATATTTTACCTACGGCAATGATCAAATTTGTACAAAATGCCTTCTGCATCCATCAGTACTAATTGAAGAAGTTAAACAGGTAAACATAGTAAGCAAAACAACAGCTGGCTACAGTAAAGGACTTCCATGAAAAATGACTATGATGCCTTTATCATGATGTTCAGCTGATGATCTTATACAAAGCTGTGGCAATGAAATAGTTAAGGATGGAGTGATGTGCCCTGCGGGGAGGTGGATGAGATATCGTCTAAAGTATTCCAGCCACAACAACAGCACAGCATGACTTAGACGTTTTTCTGAGGGAACTTGTACACAGTTTATACACACTTCAGAGACAGCAGAGCCTGAGGAGGTGAGTGAACTTATTTAATGGATTAGTGATGAAGTCTGATAACCGTTTTGTTTTTTTACTTTTTGTCTACAAATTAATTTTGTTATACTGTTGTGAGTTAAAGACTTTGTAAAGGTTTGATGTGTATCTGTATCCAACATTACTCATAAGTACAACACAAAAAACTAACCATACTTGAATATTATCTGACAAGTAATAGAGAATAGCTTTTTGGCTGTTTTGCATTCATGGGTGAGTACACTTCCTTCACTTTTATCTTTACTCTTTTCAGGCCCTGGCCACTGAGAAAGATGAGAAAAGGAGACATGCCTCTTTTAAAGCAGCAATCAAGTCCTTGCTTGGGAAAGAGTGAGCTTCTTTATTTCCCTCTATCATCCTCCCACTATTTCTCTTTCTGTAATGCGTTAAATGGCTTTCTCGTTTGCTGTTGACCTCCCATTCAGATATGACTTTGACAAATATCTAACTTATGGGCTCTGCCAATAGCTGGAGTGAAGTAACTGAGAAAAGGTGCAAAGGACAACGAAAACAATAGAGGACAGCTAGCTGTGTCTGAGACAAGGTTATGAGCCCAGTAATGGCTTGGGGAAGGCTCCTGTGGGATTAACACAAGGGTTGGGAAATAATGAAGGGTGTTCCTTCTCAAGTCCACATTTCCAGTACATTTAAACAGTTTGAAAAACACGAGAGGGCACACACCCACATTTGCACTGTGCAGAGTGAGCAACCATTAGGTTACTCCCCACATTAGTGTCTAATAATGCTGTCTCCAGAGCTACACCGCTACACCATAATGCTATTTCTCAACCATTGAATCTGATGTTTCCTAAACCATACACTTTGATCAATAAAAGAAAGGCTGCTCTAATACTGAATAAAGTGAGTCATTGGTGTAGACAATGTAAGCATTTCTTTCATTTAGGAAATGATTGATCACCCTGTAGTGATAGGAATCAGCAGGTTAAACCAGCTACCAGCATATTGCAAATACTGTTCAATATTATGATTTTTAGACTCAATCTTCTCTTATTTACATTAAAACTACAACAGTCTAAACAAAAGCCATATGTTACAACAGTTAAAACAATGAGCTGTATCTATTGGCTCTCTGTAATACTGTGGTTATACTTCAAGGATCCCAAGAACCTGTAGGTCAAAAGCACTTGTGAAAAATCACCTCATTGAAGATCAGAGTTGTTGCTGAAGCTCTACAAATGCTATAGGTCTATTTATATTTAATTGAAACAAAACATCAGTCAGCAAATTTGTTAATTTTAGGCTACCTCAGGGGAAATGCTGCACTATAAAATCCATTGCAGCGTACCTGGGTCCACACTGTGGAGGAAACAGGCTGAGCAAGTTTTAATTATTATAGGCAGGTTAAAGGGCACCAGAAACATACAGTATGGAGAGTATTTACCTTACTGACAGGTAGAGGAGTGTTCTCAGCATTGATACAAAAGATCACTGTGGTCACTTGGTTATATATAGCTGGGTAGTGACAGCTATAGAGATTTAACTAAAACACATTATGCAGTTCTGCTTCGTACACAGAAAACAAATGGGAGTAGGGTTCAGTTTGTCTTTCCTATCACACAAATCTGAGTTGTTATCTGATAGTGTAAGGTAGCTAATGCCTTCTGAGGGCTGTTTTTGGCTTGACTTTTCATATGACACCACAGCAGGACTGTGTATTTTCAGATGAACAGGGAGGAAAGCAAGGTCAGGGCCCAGATAAAATTCAGTGCTAATGAGCGAGAGAACAGCACGCTTGAATTGCTTTCCAACTGCTTGGCTGCCTGAGGGCACTTAATAATTTCATCACCTCAGCTTGTGACTTACTGACCAAGAAGGACAACTGCGACAACTACCTGGTTTTGAGTCCTCTATGCCACAGAAGTAATGTGGAGTCTCTCTTTCTCTCTATATCTGCACACTAAGTAAGTGCAAGAGTGAGCTACATGCGCCTGTCTAAGTTTGTGTGTATGTGTGTTCACGAGAAAGAGAGAGACAGAGAGAGAGACAGAGAGAGAGGGAGGAATAGGCAGCAGGTTGTAATTACTCTTAGGCCCTCTCTTTGTTGACAGCCAGTTTTGACATATTCTCAGGATTAGTAGTCCTGTCAACATGATGCCACCGGCTCCCTAATATAGAGAGATGGGCAGTCAGGAAAACAGAACTGTAGTTGTGTACCACCATAGACTCATAGATTAACTGACCCAGATACATGCAGACGTAATTTCTTTGACTGTACAGCGCTTTCCCTTGAGCCCAACTTGAGAGGACAACACCACCAGATATGGAGATATCTGGATATGAAGGTAAGAGACAACTAATGAGCAGCATAGAAATGTAATACAAGATAAAAGGTGAAATGGCTATGAAGTCAAATTACAATATAGTCTATTCTCTGCATCACTGCTCATCTGTTGTAATCAGGGCACAACAGGGAGGAGTCTGAGTTAGTCAGCAGAAATTGGACAGTATTTGTGGTGCGGCTGTGTAAAATAAAAAGGTCACTTGCCATTAAGTGGATCTCTGACTTAGGACCTAGCTTTGACTAACTATTCACTATTCCAAATTCGCCAAATCATTAATTGATAATTCACATAAATCTTTAACTAAGAAGACTTGCTAAAAAGACAAGGCATTGTCATGTGACAAATAAAATATACATTTTCTTTTTCTTTTATGAAATATAACTCTACTATTTAACTGTAGAAAGGTCTACAACATTTATGGTGAAATATTTTTTAATGTTTGATAAAGCTCTATATATAACAGATTAGCTTTTTTGTTTTTTTGCCTGCCTTTACCCTGGTTGTCATGGTAACAAAAAAGCAAGACCGTTACAGTCAAGACAAATGGACATTTAAACCGAGTTCGCTAAGAGAGTAGTCGAGGCTCAAATTTTATTTATATAGTCTACACTCAAGTGTTCAGTGGACTTCATACATACCTAATTTAAGCGGCTTTAAACTTCATTAACCTCCCGGAGGCAGCACCTGTGCAGGTTGAAGACAGGTGAGCGATAAGGAGGAAAAGCTACTCCTCACGGTCGGTAGATGGAGCCAATAAAACGACAGTTTTAGAAATAAAGTTAACGTCGTGTATGATTAACACAGCCAACGCAAGCAATTTAGACAGCCGATATATAACTAATACCAGACATCTTGGAAACTTTCTTGTTAACCGGTTGGTTATCTCTTTTTTCTTGACTATTAACATTAGCTGCGGAGTGATATTAGGGAACACAACACGACATAGTAGCCTCCTCATTTAAATGTTTCCCACAAACTAACCAAACAGTTCATTCTTAACAAGAACTAGTAAGTGATTACATCTTCATATATTTTATCAGGTGCCACTGTTGATGGTATAGTTCGGTATTAGACCATAGATTAAGGGACTGCTTTTATTGGTGGATGCAGATTCGGTTTTTTCCCCCAGCTAATATAGTTCCTGTCGGCCAGCAGGTGACACTAGTCGTCTGTTGTTGCAACTGTTTGGCCTGAAATTGAGCAATAGCTGCTCATGTTATTTGGGACATAAATGTGTTTACACAGTCACATTGTTGGGTCTTGTCTGCCTTCTGGAAACAATGAGTAAGTGCCATAATGGAAATAATTTTTTTAGAGTTTAAGGTTATAGGCTAGGTTCACAATTAAAACAATAGCTATATGCCCAAATAAACCTTGTTGTAGGTTTATTGCTACAATCAATCTTTCTTTTCATACTGGCCATTAGAAAATGCCTTCATAATGCACTTAAAATTTAAATGATGGGGATCAAAATCCATAAGCTGCCTTCTGTTCAAAATTTACCTGAAATTAATATGAAGCCTCGGTCATCCAAATTAGTCAAATCAAGTCTCTTTATTTCAACATTACAGTGTTTTAGTGACAGTGTCCCTCTTTTTTTTTTTTTTTTTTTTTTTTTTTTTAAACTGCACTTCCATCACAGCTCAACAGGGAGACACTGTTCAAGGAAACACAAACAGGGAATTTGATACTAAATAGACTGTAAATGTGGCAGATATCCACTTGATGTGATTATCTCAGATTGCTGAAGCCTCATATATGCTTCGAATACATTGTCGCACAAAATGACTGTGTGCAAACACTGTGGATTTTGACCCCCATCGCTTACATTGAAAGCACATTTGAAGGGAATCTTTTAATGGTCAGTATGAACAGGAGGAATGATTACAGCGAGGAAAACCTCTTTCAGTGTTCATATGGGCACCTGGAATAAGTGTGTGTGTGTGTGTGTGTGTGTGTGTGTGTGTGTGTCTGTGTGTGAGATAGAGAGGGGAAGCAACTACTTGACTGTGTGATGAAGTTAATGAGGAACTGATTTTAGAGTATAGAGGAGATGGTTAATAATTCATAAGGCCATCATCTCCAGATCAATACAGCTTGATGAGCCTAACCCTTTCCACAGTGCGCCTGTAGTGCCATAAAGCTCCATAGCAGGGTGATGTACACAGCTGTTGTCTGGTTAGTGTTGTGTGTCCGGAATGATAAGCTTCCTGGAAGCACAATGGCAGAGCGGAAAATTGGCTTAGATGACACCATGCAGTATGGCCTTTCTCTGTTGTTGCCTCAGCACTCCAGTGACCAGAACTGTATCGTGCATCACTAAGGATATCAACAAGACACTGTCAGTTCACCCAGGTTATCTCCTTTCAGAAATAGACAGTACTGTATGTGTCAGTGAGCCTTGTGAATAACTGTACACAGCTGGGCTGGAGTGTATCCAGCGTGTCATTTGCAACAGTACTGCTGATATGGGTTAAAACTGAATTACAGCTGTTCTGTTTATGAGGAGGAGAAAATGACTGCCACTGTGATATATATACTCTAATAACATGTCACGAATAGCTCAGGAGGACTTGCATTTCTACAAGCATGTCATGAATCTTGAGAATTTAATTAATCTGTCAATTTTGTTTTCAAAATGTCTTTATACTCACTGTGCACAATTCAAAATGCTATCGTGCACGTATGGTGGTAATCCCATACATATTCCACAGGACTAGCTTGTGTTTCCATTACAGTGCTCATTACAATCATTTGCTGATGATAATACATTAATTATTGATGCACCCTATAATAATAATAGTAATTCTTTTTTTCTTTATATAGAAGACATTTCTAATGCAAACTAGCAAGTGAAGAAGTACTGCAAATAAAAACATCAGCATGTAACAACAAAACAACAATAAAGCTAAGTGATAGAGATACATTATTTTAATATCTATGGTTATATCTTTAGTCCGTCATTCTTTACTTGTTTCAGATGAGACAACTTCCTGATTGAGACAAGTGCACAAAGTTTTAGTTATTTATATTTTAGGATATTTTGTAGTTTTACAGGGGCCTGCTATACATGCACATTCAACTACATTGTGGTCTGTTTACTTTCTCCTAATTTCATCAATTTTTGCATCACAGAAGGGTATTTTCTAGGGCTTGTCTATATAAGCCATTGTTTTGCTAAACTGTAAAAATCCATACTGACAACCTGAAAACTTTGTTTATTTGTAGAACTGCCAGATAAGAAAATTCATGAGTGTCATTTGGAGTTAGGAGAAAACATTTTAAGTGGTTAAAATTTTAACCTGCGGGACATGAACGACTGCAGCAATTGAATGTCATCTGAGTCAACATGAGCAGTTCACACATAACTCTCCAGGAGGTGATGTTGTGCCAAAGGTAGCTCTTAAATGTCCTGCACTCAAACCTGTACACATGATGATTTTTTCGTTTAAAAAACAGCACAGACTGGTCAAAGCAAGTAAAGTCTTTGTGTACTGATAAACAAAGGAAGTACTCACTACAGTATGTTTGAATGTTACTGTCATCAGTCACTTTACTGAAGTTTCTGCCCTCCTGCAGACATGCCTCGTCAATTCCCAAGGGTAACTCTGAGTGCGGCACAAGAGGAGACACAAATCTTAGCAGAGAAGGTATATGCATCAGCGCTGAAAGAGGAAGACAGTAAAGATGCATCATCCATGTTCAGCGTGCCTGAGGACTGTCCGATTGAACTCCACCAAGCCAAGGAGCATGAGCTGCTTAAGGAGCTGGCAGAGCAACAGTCAGAAGAGAGTGCTAAGAGGTAAGTCTAGCTATTGGTTGGACACAAAATCAGATTAGATCATTGACACAAATGAGTAAAAAACACTTTTATGTATTGTGATTTTGGGTAAAATTAAAACAGTTTAAGAGAACTTAATATCAATTACCAAATATGTTGCTAATTTTGCAGGAAGAAAAGCCTCCAGATGATTCGTTCCCGGTCAATGTCCCTGCAGACTCCAGTGAATACAGATTGTCCACGGTCAGTGACTGTCACGCCATACATGTCCCCTAGCTCCACCTGCTCATCTATGCCAGAAAATTGCCCAGAATACCAGAGAGTTACTATCAGCGGTGATTACTGTGCAGGAGTAAGTACCATGAGGAGGAGCATTAATCTGTTTTCATTACAGTTGTGATAGTAAAAAAACGCACACCACGGTTGTCAGCTTAATACTGTTGTGTCAAATACTGTGGTATATTTACATATACACAGTGCTGAAGATACATATATGTGCAATTCCCATTCCCCATTCAGATCACAGTGGAGGACTATGAACAGGCAGCTAAAAGCCTTCTTAAGGCTCTGCTCATTCGTGAGAAATACTCAAAACTGGCCTATCACAGATTGTGCAGGACCACAGCCCAGTTCCTCCGCAGTGCTGAGAACATGAGATGGAGCGAAGAAGATGAGGTTCTACCAGGTTTGACGAGTATATGTAGTAGTTGAAATCCTATAGGGTATTCTGGTTTATATGACAGTAACAGAACCATGTTGTGGCCTCCAGATATGTGCCCACGTCCAACAGAAGGAGATGACCCCTACAGTATGGAAAACATCCCAGAGAACCTGAACTATGAGCTGCAGATGAAGGATGGAATAGTGAATGTGTATGACAGCGCTGAGGCTCTGAGATTAAACCAGCCACATGACCTTCCTTACCCAGACTTAGAGACTTTTGCCATAGACCTTAGTCATGTGCTGGCAATGATTGCAGATGGACCCACGTAAGTTGCCCAAACAAAGTTGCCACCCATACGCTACTTGATACTTTTTCAGAATTGCTCAGCAGATTCTGACTTTGATTTTCAGGAAGACCTACTGTCACAGACGACTTAATTTCTTGAGTTCAAAGTTCTACCTGCATGAGATGCTTAATGAGATGGCAGAGCTAAAGGAACTGAAAAGTGTGCCCCACAGAGATTTCTACAATGTTAGGAAGGTTTGTAATCTCATTACAAGAATTAGATGTATTATCCCAATAGCTTGCTTCACTTTAACTGATTTTCTTTTTTTTTTAAAGACAAAGAAATGGCCACGAATTAGTTCTTATTTGGCCAGTAGATTGAACATAGACATTGGTTGTTTTTTTTTACACAGGTGGATACACATATCCATGCAGCTGCCTGCATGTCTCAGAAACATCTGCTGACATTCATTCAGAAAACATATAAGACTGATGCAAACCGCGTGGTGCTGGAAAAGGATGGACAAAAGATGACTCTCCAGCAGGTTTTCCACAGCATCAATAAGGACCCCTATGACCTTACTGTAGACTCCCTGGATGTACATGCTGTAAGAAACTAAGAAAATGGCACTGTCTGTTGTTTTAACTTCATGGTTTAATAATATACTGTGCTTTTTGAAAAGAGAAATATATCACTATTGATGAGTATGAATACATGACTGATCATTGTGAGGTCACAGCTGTGGTTTTTGTCTGCATATACTTTACAGGGGAGACAAACCTTCCACCGCTTTGATAAATTCAATTCGAAGTATAATCCCGTGGGAGCCAGCGAACTTAGAGAAATCTTCCTGAAAACTGAGAACCTCCTTGATGGAGAGTACTTTGCTCGCTTAGTTAAGGTAAATGTAATCATGCATTTTAAGTCAGAACTGATGCAGTGACAGTTTATCACATTCTCTTTTTTCACCTTTAATAGGAAGTGGCTCATGACCTGGAGGAGAGTAAGTACCAGCATGCTGAGCCACGCCTGTCCATCTACGGAGGCTCTCCAGAGGAGTGGGACAGCCTGTCTAAGTGGTTTATTCACCACAGAGTACACTCTCCGAACATGAAGTGGGTCATCCAAGTGCCCAGAATATAGTGAGTGCTACACTACAAAACTCAAGCCCCTGTTTTAAAAGATTTTGGTTACATTTTTGAAATTTCCTGGACACAAGAAAATGTTCTTATGTGTTTCAGTGATATTTTTAAATCTAAGGAGCTGGTCCCGGATTTTGCCAAGATGCTGGAAAACATATTCCTTCCTCTCTTTGAGGCCACTGTTAACCCACAGAAGCACAAAGAACTTCATGTTTTCCTCAAATATGTAAGATGTCACATATTTTATGATTCATTATACTTGTCATACGAGTTCACAAACAGTAATTGATTCCCTCAAATTTTCCAATTGACACACCAGTCTATACAAAACAAGCTGTAACATAAGTTCCTGTACTGCTACAATGACATCATGCTATTATTTTGTGTATTTGAATTGAGTAATTCAAGAGTAAAATTTGTCAGTTAGAAGGAACACATAGCTAACAAAATTGTACCCTAGATACCTGCCGTACTTTGTAAAGCCACCTCAGTAGTAGCTGACATTTCTTCTCTTTTTGTGCAGGTGTCAGGCTTTGACAGTGTAGACGATGAGTCCAAACACAGCGATCACATGTTCTCCTTCAGGAGCCCAAAGCCAGAACAGTGGACTACAGATGAAAACCCTCCCTACAGCTACTACCTCTTCCATATGTATGCAAACATCATGGTCCTCAACAATCTCAGAACGTAAGCGCTAATTCCTTCTTTTCAAAATGGGCACTCCATTAAAGGAAATTATCTTGCTGAGAGATTGATGAAAGGCAACTTCATGGTCCAACATCTGACCTGGTACTGTGGATGCAGCACTCAGTGGAGAGGTTTACTGGGAAGATGTGATTAATTAATCACAGGAAAAGAATAATCCCTGATGTACTGAACACACGATGAGAACACCTTAATAAGTATTACAGTTGATAGTAGTAGAAGTACTGTCCGTGTGATGAATTATATAATGTTCCATGATTTACTAGTTTGTTGATCAATGCGTTTTAACATATTAATTTTGTCCTTTTGTGCTCTCTGTAGAGAGCTTGGCCTGAGCACCTTCCAGTTCCGTCCCCACTGTGGAGAAGCTGGGTCAATCACTCATTTGGTCTCTGCCTTCCTCACAGCTGACAACATCTCACATGGACTCACCTTGAAGAAGGTACTTTAGATTTTTTAACCTGCTATTACTGAAATAAAACTGTAGAAAAAGTATCAACTCCTGAAACGATAACATGGGGGCAGCTGCTGTGAGGACTCACCTCCAGCCAAAGATCAATAAAATGTCCCATGCTCTATGCCTTTTGTTCTCTTTCCAAATGGATTATATAACAAACCAAAATAGCCACTTCAGTGTGAGAGTAATTGTTTACATGAACCTCAACTTTAGACCAAAACATTAAAACAAACCTTCTTTTCCTCTATGGACTGTTTTGATGTCTTTGCTGCATGCTTTGTAGCATGTGTAGCTCAAATGTCCTGCATATAGTTTACTCGTAACACTGTGGACCAAAACAATGAGAAATTAAGATTAGATGGAGGGAATTGGAAGTTTAAAATTTCTGGTGGATGGAAAGCTTACTGTATGTTCCTTAACAACGTACAGAAAGTGATGAACCGATGTCAATAACACACATTTATCAACAACTCCTCTGCACAGTTTTATTTTAAGTAATTTTGTTCCATTGGGTTGTACGTTTTATTTACTTGATGTTTCCTTAGACCAAACATCTTTACAGTTGCAACAATGTAATTCTCTCTATAATTTGGACAATGTGGAAAAAGGTCTGAAAAGTGTTTAATTATGTGAGGTAGCAAAATCTAATGTTGTAGCAGTCCCTGTTATATATTTAACATAACACTTTTGAGTTCCTGTTCAGCCAATTGGAGCGGCAAGCGAAACACTACAGTATGAAAAAAAGGGTATAGAATGTAAACAACTGAAAAGGCCTTCATGTAAGGAGACATGGTGATTCTTAAAAATGAAAAAAAAAAGCTGAACATTATTCATTTTATAATACTTGTGTTCTCTCAGAGCCCTGTGCTGCAGTACCTGTACTACCTGGCCCAGGTGCCAATTGCAATGTCTCCACTCAGCAACAACAGCCTGTTCCTGGAATACTCCAAAAATCCTCTGAGAGAGTTCCTGCACAAAGGCCTGTGTGTGTCCTTGTCCACAGATGATCCCATGCAGTTTCACTACACCAAGGTAAACAGAAGAGTTCCAAGGCTGCTGTTCAATATGTTACGTTGATTGATTAAGTCTTATCTACTGTTTGTGTGTCCTGATTGTAGGAACCACTGATGGAGGAGTACGCTATAGCAGCTCAGCTGTGGAAACTAAGTACTTGTGATGTGTGTGAAATAGCCAGAAACAGCGTGCTGCAAAGTGGACTGTCTCACGAGGTACGGTCTCACTTTCAATCATCCTCTTTCTGTTTTTCCTGTCATTACATTTAATCTGCATTGATCCTATAAATTGACAATGTACAGCCATATGGTAGCTTGTTTTATTGTTTATTTACAGGATAAGAAGCACTTCCTAGGGGTGAACTATCTGAAAGATGGACCAGAGGGAAATGATATCCGTCGGACCAACGTAGCCCAGATCCGCATGGCCTACAGACATGAGACACTATGCAATGAACTTAGCTTCATAGTTGATGCAGTGAAGTCTGGCGCTATGAACTTACAGAATTCAAGCATGCAGAGCTCTTAGTAATTAACATTAACAAAAAAAATGCAGTATCCTGAAACATAAAGCAATGCTGAGCTGGTCACAACCTCACAAAAAGGGAGAGTGGTGAAGTAAAGATGCATGCCGTGAACAACTGGATGACTACAGCACTTCTCAAAGTTTTAGACAAAAGCTGTGGAGTGCCAGATGTGTGAAGTAGATGCACACACTTGTCATTACCCAAACACACAGTATAAATAGTTGTACCTTAATATTCCATTGTGTGACAGTGTTATGTCTTAGAAATTGTTTGAAACCGGAGGATTTTCAGTTTCTGTATATACTGAACACCAGATGTAAGAACGCCTGTGGTTGAGAGAGTGTGAGCTTAGACAAACCTGATAACAGAGATAAATGATGTCTAGAACATTTCCTCTGTTTCTCCTTTAAATAGCTTGTTCTTAGAGGGACTTTTTGTAAATATATATGTAGAAAGATCTGGAAGACACCCAAGTTTGTAATGATATATGTTTTTTTCAAAGTGCTTGAAAAAAGAAGTTGCATTTACTTGCATGTATATTCAATCTCTGAAGCACTGCACCATTTGGTAAAAGAATAAAAAGTCTTCAAAATGATTGCAATGCAAACACTGCCATCTAGTGGCCACACTGTTGGCACGCGCCATCATTCAAAAACAAATCCCTGTATTTGCACATCAAATGACTGAAAATAAAAATAAACTTATACAACATAATTATGCACAAATAAAAACACAACAGATGTACATATTACTCAGCAGTTCATAGAGCATTTCTTCAAGATGTTTGACTTGCACTGTCATCAACTTCCATCTTCATATCTTCCTCAGCAGCTTTCTTGGGTTCCTTGACTTTCTTCAGACACGTCCACTCTTCTGTCTCCATATGCTCTTCCTGCTGCTTTATATCAGAGCTCCCAGGGCTCCTTTTCCTTTTCGAAAAGAGAATCAAACAAATCTTGTTAAGCACTTAATGGATATTATACAAGAGGAGATTTAAAAAAAAAAAAATAGTGTCTGTATTTCTTATGCAGCTCATAAAAGAAAAATCCTTTGGTTTATCAGCTTTTATTGTTATACTGTATGAGCTGAACTGTATGTTAAACAATATAAGCACAGTATAAGTATTCTTTTAATTTATTAATTCAGACACTCATTCAGTTATTAGTTTTTTTCTGTTAGTTTTTCTTTAGTTTTTTTAAACCCCCAATGGTAGTATTTTAATGAAAAAAACAACTCACAGTTTTATGTATGCAAGGGTGACCATCACAATAAGGAGAAAGGTACAGGTTGAGGTGATGAGCACTGCCTTTGCTGAAACAATAAAACATGAAATCATACCTACAGAAATTATATCACTTATGACCAGAGAGATTGATTTCAATATAAATTGTAAGTACTGTATTTGCTGTATAGTATGTACTGAATATGATATCAAGTATCTCAGCATGAACTTCATAGTGAACAAAGTCCTCATACCTCCAGCAAAGCCTTGTGCTGTGCCAACAAACCGGGCTGGCTCTGCCTCACTGTCTTTGTTGTACAGGAATGAGAGGGAAGTGGTAAAAGAAGAAGTGACAGGAGGAGGGGAGGAAGGAGATATAGAGGATGCTGACTCAGAAGGGAGCTGAGTTGTTGTATCCATCAGTTGTGCTGTGATATCTGTGAATGTAAAAAAAAAAAGTAATAGGATGATATATAAAATGTATATTTCATGCTTGCTTGTATAATTCACATTTTGAATATCATTTTTTTCATCTTTGTTAAGTTGAGGGAAACACTGAGGTATGGCACATATTGAGTTTAAGTATTTATGAAAGTAAAATAAACATAATGTTATCAATTGTACAGTATTTTCTGGACAGCGGGAATTCAGTCAATTCATTTCCAGCATGAAATGCACTGAAAGTGAAGTCCTTGTGCAGCTGTATTGATGATTAAATGGAAAATATTCAAAAGGCATTCCTGAATGATTTTCTGGCAGCAATGGTACTTGGAAAGCATTTATATAAATATTTTATGTTCTCCACAAGTTCAGTTTTACATTGGAAAGGGTTGTGTAGATACTGAGATGCAGTCCAAATATAAATGGAATGAACAGTCAAGAGTGCTCATTTAAAAAAAATAATTTTGATGAAAGAACAGAAAGCCAGGTATATATTTAAATATGAAAGATATATTCAATTTAATGTTCTTTTAATGTACAATAAAGTGTGAAGGGATAGAGAAGAAGTCAAAAAAATCATACCTGATTCATTAAAGCAAAACACATCAAAATTTTGTGTAACAGAAGCTCGCCATGTCACCAAGCCTGTCTGGTTTTTGCCACAAGTAGAAAGTGCCTTGATGCGGGGAATGACTGCCAAATGTTCATCAATCCAGCCAAACCTGAGTAAAACCAAACAAAACATGACTTGACTACATCTCGGCATGGTTTTTTTTTGTCTTCTATTGTCAGACGTTGAAATGACTGAGGTGTTCTTGTACAATCTGTTGTGATCTGTACCTGCATGTTTCTAAACCCCTCCTGAGAGCTTTCTGCACTTGTTCTTTTGAGGCAATGTTCACTCCGAGCGTCGAGCAAAGCTTCCGAGCATCAGAGGCATTGAAGGCATACTGAGGCTGGTTGAGGTAATTCAGATAGCTAACCTGGAATACTCCTGCAATACTCCTGTTCACTGCAGGGAAAACTGGAAACAGCATATAAAACGTTATCAGATTTAAGTTTACTGTATTCGTAGAAGCACTAATAGAATAAAAAATGTTCAAATGCAGTAATACTACTGGTTGGCAGAAGTTAATATAGAAATATACAAATATACAAATGTCAAATCACTTACCTCTGATGTGGCTTGTGTCAATATTTTGATCAGAGATAACTGCAGTAATCGACAGCACTGACATGATGCAAAGCCACATAATATTCATGACTGTTCAGAGTACAGACAGATTAATGCTGTGGATGTGAAGTGTGGCACGTTTTATGTGTCTGTGAGCCAAATGACAGGGTTAAATAGAGGTGATTGTGTTTGCAGGGGTGTGTGAACTCTGTCATGGTCAGAACGTACAGGAAAAGGAAGAGGAAAGTACTGCTCATAGGTCATGTCAAGAGTCATCATATGTTCTTGGAGCAGGGTCAGAGAGAAAAGGAGATAAAATATGACAGCAGGACACAAAGCTACAGAAATTCTGCAGAAGGCAAAATGCAGTAAACTAATGTTCCAGGAATAAATATAGTTGTTGGATGTAGATCAAAATACAGCTTGATACAGCTCAGAACAAACCACATAAAATTCTAGTACAAGGCTTACGAGAATAATGATGTCATACTTCCGATTAAAGTAAGGGATTTGCACTGTTACTAACATCTGGCATTGGGCACCCTGTCCAAATGATTTCCTCCCATGGGGCATTGCTCAATCATTGCTCTGGTATCCTCTGATGATCCTTTGGCAAAGGACGACAACACACTTCCACAAAAACATCTCTCCACAGGTCTGGCAGCAGGAAATGACGCAAAGAGGGCTGATGAACTCGCAGCAGTGTTTTTGTCAGATGCGAGGTGTCAATGAGGTGTGTGGGCACAATAAATGATGACTGGGAGTGACGGGAAGAAGACAGATATTTAACTTCTCTCTAGGGTCTCATGGTTCTTCAGCAGATTACAAGATCAAATAAAAAAAGTTAGGTTTAATTTTCATGACATTAAACAGTTTCCTGACATAATTATGCTATTTTAATGGGAATTTTTTTTTTTTTTTTTTTTTTTTTTTAATAGGCTGAAAAGTGAAAACAGGCAAAATATAATGAAATTAATGATGGTTCTATGCAAGTATCCTAGTAAGTTGTGACAGTGAGTTAACATGTACAATACCAGGACGCTGAAACTGAAGCAGCTAAATGGAATTCAGCCATCATTAACTTTATTATTTACACCTGTTTCCTGCTGTGACATGTTAAAATGTTTTCCATGAAAAAAGGCCTTTTGTTTACTTCATTTATAGGGATTGCTCCACATTCTGGGAAATACACTTATTTGTGTTCTTGCCGAGAGCAAGATGAGGAAACCGATCAGTTTGTAAAAAGAAAGGGGAAACAGCTTCCCTGGCTCTGTCCAAAAGCAACCAAATCTGTCTACCAGCTCCTCTTAACTAAATGTTATATCTTGTTTTTTTAATCTGTACACAATCTGACATGTAAAAATGGCACACTGGGTTATAGGGAGGGTTATATGCCAGACGCCAGGCATAGCAACTTCCTAGAGTCTCATTTGGCTGCCTTCCTAATGGTAACTCCAGTGTGTCATTTTTACATTTGAGTTTTTGTCTGTATAAAACAAAGAAATTTAATGTATTAATTACTGAGCTTTATGGGTGCTGGTAGGTGGATTTTGCTATCTTTGGATAGGGCTGTTGGTTGTAGCTTCATATTAGCTAAAAGTGGAGGGGAAAGTAAAAAAGGCAGACCAAGAAACACCTGGCACAGTGACTTGGAGACACACATGAAGCGAACTGGCCATACATGGGGACAGCTGGAGAAATTGGCTCAGGACTGGGATGCCTGGAGAGCCATTTTTGGCGGCCTATCCCCAAAGTGGGGTCACAGACTTTATATAAGTAAGTCAGTAAGTACGGTATTAATCTTCTCATCCAAATCTCAGGAAGACAGCGAATAAGCATAATTCCCAACAGTCTTAACTACTCTTACAAGTCCTCTGTATTGCATGCTAGGAATAGGGATCATAGTGCCAATCTTCTTTGGTATTTATCAGTGGAAATGACAACAGAATATTTTCAGGCACCTTTATTTAAAGGTGAAGTGGTAGAACATAAAATCCACAAAGAAAAAAAAACAACACAGGTAAACACACATGTGCAAAGAAGATAAAAAATAAGCCTCATGCCATCTACTGAGTGCTCTCATACAAGAAGAAAATCATTCAGTGCTCTAAAGACACAATCCAAAATGGCACAAACAAGAACCATTATTGCAAAAATATTGCACTTTAGGAACTACTTTGGAATGTGCTTATACTTTAAAATCTTTAAATATGCAGTATAGAAATTTAAAAAACAAATAAAACATTCCTTCATTTTCTATATCTTTAAATATGAACTGATAATCACTCAGGGGCTTTATTATCTACTGGACCTGAGAGATTACACATTAACATTAGAGTGCAGATAAATATACACTTTTTAATCTACTGTGGCATTTTTATTAAAAGTGCCATATTTATCATTAAAGTACCAGAACCCCAATATTTTATATACTATATTGTACACTCTATACTGTAATTGGTCCCTAAACAAAAAACATATTTCTCTCACTGCAGCAAACACTCTGTCCACTTTTCAATCCAAACAAAATTATAACTTAATTCTGTTAACCATGCAAAAGGCAACATCATCCATAAAACCTCCCAAAATGTCTTTGACCCTCATGAGTCAGGGTCGTGGATTCAAGTGAGTCCGACTGTGGTGATATGGTAAAGTGACAGAGACAGAGGTTGACTGGGGTCTCAGCAGTGGGGATCTTTGGTTCAAACATCTTTGTCTTGCCTTGGATAAAGTCCTTTTTACGTGTCCTCACGTCTGTTGTAGTAGTCACTGAAGAATGTAAAAATACTGATAACCAGACACATCATCAGAAAAAATATCAGGGCGATCCCGAGAAGACGTTTACTCCAGGTGATCTTGGGCCAAAACCGCCCAAGAAGAACCAGGAACTCCTCCAGCCTCCTATGAAGGTAAAGACTTCATACATTAAACAGAATATACAATATTTTCATAGCTGTGTACATGTTTTGGTATATTTTATTTGTTTTCCCTTTCCCTTCATATAAAAGTATTTTTCAATCATACTGACCATTATAAGACCCCTGAAAAAATGCAGAACATTATAAACCTTTACCTTTACCTAACATTGACCTTGGTGACATTAGCACTGTGTTTCAAACATAAACAATCGGTGTTCAGTGTGGCTAACCACACATTGGAGAGTTCATGAAAATGCCAATGGGGCTTTTTACCTATCTACATTTCTACAATTGAATGTTACTTATTAATATGATATTCAATTTCTACCAAGTATGTTCTGCTAGATGCCATTAAATTCTACACATTGCATCTTTAAAACTACTACTAATGTTGGGAATTTAAAGTTTGAAGTGCATCCTTTGGATGCTTCCAATGTGTACAAATGTAGGTATTTTTCAGGTCACTTTTATGAAATAAATAGTTGATTTTCAATGGGAATGATAACCATTTAAACATCAGCTCTTTCTGAATGCATACATCTGATCATATATGTTGTACTTTGAATATAATCTAAAGAGTCGTCATTTAGTCTTCCTATATCAATACTGTCAAAGTAAAAACATTTTACGTAGTACATAATGTGTTTACCTGCTACTCTTTATCTTCTTTCCACTTTCTTCATCCTTAATTTTTGATTCCAGCAATTTCTCTGCAGCATCCTCCTCTTCGTGCTTTTCTTCCTGAAGAGCTTTGCTTTGCTTCAGACCCTCTTGCAAGCTAAGTTTGAAATGTTCACATTTGACAGCAAAATTTAATCACATACAGTAATAAAATATGTTACAACATGAATGCCCTACAAACCATCACTGTGTTTACTGTATGTTATTTATAAATGCCTGTCGGTTAATGTTACATAAGAAGATTCACCTGTATAACATAAATGGTGGGTCTCATAAAAGTAATGATTTATGATAAGCAACTATAATGCTGTGCGTGTTTGTGTGTAGTTAACGAGCAGGAGAGAAGGCCTCACCCTTTATTATATGCCTCCTCCTCAATCTTCGCCTTGAGCTCAGCTCTGATCTCGGCTCTGATCTCTTCTAAGTTGACAGCAGGCTTGGCTGGCTCACTTTCCTGCTCCGACACAGTCTTTCCACTGCATTGTTTCAGATAGGAAAGAACAATCAACCTCGGACACCATCACACTATCAGAGCAGACATTATGAAACTGTGAGGAGTCTACATTGTCTTATAATGGGCAAACTACAGGGTAGGAGCTGGCAGGAGAGTACAAACATGGAGCTGGCACTTTGCACATTTGTTATAGCTATTCTCGTCCTCTCACAGAACATCTAGCTCAGACACTTGAGAGCTCTACTCAAGCTCACTTTATAACCAGGATATGATTGGAGTCTTGTGCCTGGACTTTGTCAAACTCTAGCACAGATGTTTAGATTACGACCCAGGATAGCATATCCATCAACTGCAGCAGGATTTGATTATTTTTTTATGCTTTCAAAGCTATTTTCACCTCACTGTGGCTCTCTCTGCTCTGTAAAACACATCCTGAAGGTCAAACAAACAAGCCAAAAGTCCCACTGCAGCAAAAAATGCGTTTGATAAGAATGATTAAATGTTCTGGCTTTTCTTGGCCCATTGTTTCAAGGACTGTGTATCAACCTTGGGAATCAGGCAATGGTATAGCATGTATGTGTGTGTGTGTGTGTGTGTGTGTGTGTGTGTGTGTGTAAGGAAAACACTCCCAGTACATTAAACATACCATTCCGTTGCTGGTTGTGCTGCCTCTGATGGAGAGTTTCCTTTCACATCATTTGCTTCACTCTAAAGAGAAGAGTTGAAGTATAATGTTGAATAATATTGAAGAATATTAGGACTCTTCAAACAATAATTCACAGTTAACATAGAAGAAGGAAGTAAAAGTGCCACTACCACTATGTAAAACTTGTTCATTTAAATTATATTCAAGTGAAAGTACACAAGTATCTTAAGTATCTAAAGTTAAAAAATTCCGTCTGCAGAAAAATAAGTAAGCAGCATTTTATTGATATAGGAGGTTGAACTAATTTGAACACACAGTTTAGTAGTTGAGTTCAGTGTTTCAACTTGAAGTTCACAAGATAAGCCTGGGAGACTTCGAGATGATTAATGGGGTAGGAAACGTATATTTGTATTGTTGACTTTTCTCAAGTTTCTTCTTTAAAAATAAAGACTTTTACCAATTTGAGCCTCAAACAAACATTTAAATAAAACAATCTGAGAAGTTTAGAGGGGAAATCTGTCTTCAGTTGAACTACTAACACTTCATAGACATCTGAAACGTGACAAGGAACCCTAAACAGACTCTGTTTTGTGCATTTTATAAGCTTATCATATATCTTTTAATATTAACTTTCAAACTGTAACTCTAATCAGAGTACAAGAACCTCAAAATTGTATCTAAATACTGTACTTTTATTTAGGTATTTTAGTTACTTGCTACCATTGACAATTTATATTGATATGACATTTAGCAGAGGTTATTACTCATAACCAGTAAATTATAGCATCATGAGACAGATGGTTTACATTCCAAAACACTATTCATCTATTTTGAGAAACACTGTAATATTTGAAGAACAATAAATAATTCTGTCATAAAAATGAGCTACGTTATACACACTGAGATAGCTCCTAAATACAGTCAAAATGAGAGAGTGGTTCTTCTTATGAAATGCTTGATATCACATTTTGGAGGTCACCTCAGGGACAGGAAGACCTACCAGAACAGGAAGAGCAGCACCAGCAGTGGGTCCCACGTTGGGGCCTGAAGCCGGGTTGATGCAGACGTTGGGGACGGCTGTGGCTGGGGTCTGACCCGGGATGTTCAGGAGGTTAAACTTAGGCACGACTGCAACACTCACCCTGCGCCTGGGCAGAGCCTGCCAAGTGAAGTGGAGGCAGAACGTGCAACAGTGTTAGTTGGAAATGTTAAAGCTTTGAATGATTACACCTACAGAGGCATGAGAACACCACTGAAATAACTGAGTGCATTAGACAAGAAACACAAAAAACAAAAAAATCAATAAAAATCAAGCACTTCAAGCGCTACCTTTCCAAGGGTGAGGGACATTGATCTTGATGGCCGAGGGACTCCATCATCTTTATAAGAAAATACAGAACACACCACATCCCAAAGCTGCATTAAAGCTGTTACAGTAGGATACTCTATAGGTGATAGATATGCTTAAATAACAAAGCAGGAGTAGTATTAAAAAAGGTAAATGCTTTATCAAAATCCTCTCCTGTATAAATAAAGTTTAAAAATACTTTCCACTTACAACCATGAAACCCTTTGCACAAAAATGTAATATCAGGTTGGCTGAGTTTCATTCCCTGTGTTTTCCTATGCTTGATGTGAGTTTTGTGTAGTTTTACCTCCAGTGTCTACAGACCCTCCATAACAGCGGTTTGAGTTCTGGTTGGCCAGCTTCTTAAACTCCATCAGCTCAGCATGATCTTTCTCGTACGTCCTCTTCAGGTTTTCCACATATTGCATCATGACCTCAGTGGCCTTGTTCATGCGTTTCTCCTGTTGCAAAAATGAAAAGCTGATAAGTACAAGTTCGAGGAGCGCCTTGGTGGCTGAGTGGTTAAGGCGCATGCCACATAATGGCAGTGTCCCTGGTTCGATTCTGGCAAGGGACCTTTGCTGCAGGTCATTCCCCTCTCTCTCTCCCTGTTTCCTATCGGCCTCTATGCCACATACTGTCAAATTAATCTTGAAAAAAAAAAAAAACAAGTTCAAGAATCCTCTCCTGAAAAGAAAACTGCCCAAAGTAACTATCATAAATGTTAACACAGAGAGAGATTGGACATGTGGTTGCTTGCTGTAGGAGCTCTGCAACAATTTTGAAAACATAAGAAAGACTTGAGACATTGTAAAATATGTCCTGTAAATCAAATTAAAAAGTAACTCTGCCCTCTTTGGTTGAAAGTTTCGAGCCTGTTTCACCTCTTGCATGTGGTCGGAAGTGTATTTTGCAGATGAGCTCTGTTATAAGCTGACAGACACATCCTGTAACTTGGAAAGATATTACCAGCAGTATTAACACATCCAGCAGACACAGAACATTATCATCCCATTGGCCTCCTGATTAAACAAAGTCCAATAATATCTTTTTCTCTCTTTATATGAGTATTTGACTTTCTAGAAGTTTACCTTTCTTAACCAGCTAGTTGTACACTTTGCCTCACTGCTGTTTGGTGATAGGCAGGTGGCATACAGTGTTTTCTGCAGCTGTCTGCTGCTGAAAACAGGGTCAGTGAATGAATCGTGCAGTAAAATGTGCCCTAAAACAAAAACTGGGTATACATAGCAAATCACAACAGAGAAGTTTTGCTGCAAATAAATCATCACATGATGGTGAGATGTTCAAAAGGTGAGGAATATGTACAGTACTCTAAATATACTAAATTTATGGCAAAAAGTAGTGTGGCAACAATAAATACATTTTTCCTTCCCATAGCTTGCATGTGATACTGTGTAGAGAGAGTTATTACTTGCAACAAACTGTCTAAAGCAGTGGATGACAAGAACCTAAATCTTGACATTTTAAGTGTATAAATTACCTCAAAGTGACTCAACAGATCTGTACAAAGACAGAAAAGGCAGTAATTCATTTGAATGGTTTGGGGTTATAAATAGCAAAAGATCTTTGTACTGCAAATTTGTTTTGTTTTTTTAAATGTTTGCTTTGGCCACAGAGAGGTCAGCCATGACATTAGATAAAATCCTTCACTTACAAATCTAAGATGCTGCCAAACAGGCATTCCTGTGGCCCAAAAACATCCTCGGGAGGACAACATCTTTCAAAAAATAACACTGCAGCATTTTCTTTCTCTGTCATTAAATCGTTGTGCAATTTATTATTTGCACATGCGTGTGTAACTGTACCTGTCGAACTGCTCCGACTATCTCAGCTCTGCTGGAGAGCCGTGTGGCCAGACGATGCAGCACTGCCACTGTCTCTATGAGGCGCTGGTAAGCCTCACGCTGCTCCAGGTTCTGCCACTGTGGTGCAGTCATCTCCAAGAAACACAACAACACAACATCTCTTTATTATCATCACACACTCGGGAAAACTCAGTGTACATCAATGTCTCTTTTGTACCTGCGAATGGACTTTTTCTCAGACAAGATAAATATTTATTCTGGGACATTTCCAGGAAACATTAAGCAGATAAATGAGCACTAAAAAGCCAGAGGGAATTCTTCTTTTCAATGACTTAATCTAATATCAGCTGATCGGCTGTTTTTGAGGACTGACCTTCAGAGCGCCTTTGAACTCCTCCAGTTCTTTCTCAGTGTCTTCCTCAGTCAGGTTCCTCTCCCTCTCTGCTTGTTTGAGCCGGGTCTCCAGAGTGTAGTTGTCATTACGAAATGCCAGTGACAGCTGGACAAACGCATTCTGTGGGGAGGAAGTTACTGCAATATAACACTCAGAATGACACATTAAACAACACATTAAAGACTGCTGGTGGTGCTGGTGATGACAGCACACCAACTTACTGGAACAGATCAGAGGAATCCATAGAAAACTTTCCCACCAGTGCAAGTGCCAGTCTGTGTGACTGTTGACTGGATACTAATATGTATTTTTATTGGTTGATGTGTGAATGAGACTCAAGCAGGCCTAAGATGAGCCTGAGGAACAAGCTGCAATCCTGCCATTTAACCTCCTGATATTTTGCTGCGTTGATCAAAGCCAGTCTGCATGGTTTTCCAACATGTATGGGCCATGGCTGAGAGGAAATATATGACCTCTGACTGTCCTGATCCAGACACGTCCCCATGGGAACAGCGAGAGGGGCAGCAGCCCGAGCCTGACGGCGTCACTAATGTTTGCATTTTCTCCACAGGAAATCACTGCGAGTCTCTTTGGCCTGATCAGGAACAAAAAACAACTTTCCTGTTGACAGAATACCGCCAAACCCAGGCAGCCAATTCTTTTTTATAACTGCGTAATAAACTACTAAATAGGTTATTGTAAACTTGGGGCTTCACATGGCAAATGTTCAGAAGCAAGTAGAACAATGCATCTGGCTGCACAGCTTGAAGCTGTGTTTGAACAATGTTTACTGTTCAAAATAAACAGATACTGTTGGTAGTAAATTTTATGAGCTGCTGTTTTACAACTTAATTACTGTAAGTCATTGTGAGAGTGGAAATGGGAACGATATTAAATTAAGTGTATGTTTTTAGGTGACAGACATGGCATAAATCAAGTGATAGTATTTTTGCTATTTATTGTTTTCAATTGAATTTTATTTGGTTTGACTTTTGATACTGTAGTTACTGTAAATAACTATTTCTAAATTATTTCAGTCACTATTTTTCATGTAACATGCTTTAATGTTACAACAAAACAACAGACCTTGTGAAAATACCAGGGACAAGAAGGGAAATATGTCTAGGACTTCATTGTTCTATTCCTGACAAAGTCTGATATGTTGTGTTTTAAATATATTTTAGTGTTATCAATGAAAATAAACTAATTTCACTCCATTCTTAGCCAAAAAATAATTAATAAAGCTTTAAGCACACAACTGCAGCATGCACAAACTTTCAATGTATTGTCATCATTTGAATGTTTTTGTGGCGTTATATTTTTATTTTTAGCTTTAATAATGTGTGAAATTCACTCAACAACCTGTATGGATCAGATACCAACCTCAACTTCTTTTTCAGTAAGTGGGGGTGCACTGGAATGAAATCAAAGAGTAACTGTTAGTAAGGTGAGTAATGTGGGTCTGTGTACACAGTATGACTGAGATGTAAGAAAGGTTATTTCTGCACTATTAGGCAGAGAAAATGAGTCAAGAAAGGTAAAAGTTAACTTAAGCAACTGTTGGTTTTTCACACACCAGCCTGGTAGACCTCGGTGAAGTTTGAGTTTTCTCAGCATCACATCTGAAATGTTTGGCATGGCATCTGACTTTTCCTTTGTCTCCTCACTGCTGGCTGAGTTTGGAGAGGCAGGTAGACCTGCAGACACATCGCTGCATCCATCAGACTTACAAAAGTCAAGTCTGGGCCATTAAAATAATGTGTAATTTCAAAGCAATGTTGATGTAAAGAATACATTTTTAACAGGTCATAACATGACACTTTTTAAAGAACATTTTTGGCTTCAAATCTCAGGTCAAGTGTTCAGGCCACCAAGTCTCAGAGCACTCCATTCTTAGCCAAGTCTAAAGTCTAAAGACTTCAGACTTTATAACATACTCAAGTCAAACCTCTAATCAACTGACCTGAGCCTTGTATAAAGTCTCAAGTCTACATCTTTGCCTACAAAACACAAAACACAACAAAATACTAACAAAAAAATTGTTTCTTCCACAGGTGGTCTATGGCTTTAACAATCATGCCCTCTGCTGATAGAAACTGAAAACAGCATGTCTCTCACTGTTATGTGGTTGCCAGTAAATGGGTGGCACAGGGGAAAAAAACAAAACAAAAGAACAGACCATCATCATTTTCTGACTGGAACAGATTTTCCCTGAGAATCAGGAAGTGCACGCCCTTGGCGGCATTCTGCGCTGCTGAAAGCACTTTGTGTCTTACATGAACAAGAGGGCTAACAAGGACTGTTACCTTTTTCCTGCTCAGCAGCTTCACTCAAGTCTGGTAGCTTGGATCCAACTACGCTTTGGTTACGCATCAGCTTGTGCTCCTGTGCATACAAACACACACAAAGTACAATGTATTTTCTATCTTTCCTACAGTATTTTGGAAAAAGCAGGCAGTAATATCAGTAACATGTAATCTGCTGCACTAGTGATTTACCTCTCTGAGTTTCGACAGTTTCTGTGTACTCCCCGGCTGATCCTTGTACCCTGAAGATTTGAAAAGAGCATCTCTTGGCTTGTCTGAGAAGGTGTCCTCTGCTGGGGGAGGGAAACTAGGGGCTCCATTTCTAGAATTGAGGCCACCCACTGCATCCCAGGAAACAGCTCTCATTAGTGGAGGGAAGGCCCCAATCGTCTTGATCTCTGCTGTACAGGGAGCTTGCTGGGTAGGAGGTCGGGGAACGGGCTTAGCGACCCCTGTGGCTGGGGTCTGGTTGGGATTTCGGCCTAGACCAGTTCCCTCATCAGTTTTATTGGCTGCTGGAGGACTTTTAGGTGCACCGAGATCACACTTCTCTTTCTGAGCAACAAAACGAGGTTTTAAAGTCCCAGAGGACACTTTCCTTTTCTCATTGGGCTTCCAATCTACCAACAGTCTGCTGCCCTGAGGGGATATAAGATATAACTGTTATTAATACGCTCAGCTGTGAGTAAAGCTGTGATTATTAGAAGTACAAAGTCATATCTGTATTAACAAAGATGTTATTAAACTTCTGCACACTGTCAGCACTTTCATCAGACATTAAACCCACAATATGAATGATATTTTCTCAGTAAACACAGTGCTGACCGTGTGTGGGAGGTTACTATCTTGTTTTGCATGACTTCAATATTAAATTCCACATATCTGTATTTATATAAGGAAATGCATTGAGTGAATCTGTTATCTAACCTCCTGATCTTGGTTCGTCACATCAGGCTGCTCTCTCACTGAAGGAACCTCCAGATGCTACAAGAGAGGACAACGTAGAAAATGCTGCAGTGTTAGTGTTATGTTACATGTTCAGTGGTTGATTTAATTGAAATCTAACTGATATGAAAGCAAGTGAAGGTGAGTTTTTTTGGCGAACCATTTGTAAATAGAGACTATTCAACGTTTTTTTTTTTTTTTTTTTTTTTTTTTTTTACATATAGTTAATAGGAACATAAAATCAACATTTGCAGTTTTAATCGGGGATAATGAATAAAGAATGCATTAAAATTTAAATATTTGTTTAACACCTTCAGCCACCATAAGTGAATGTTGTTTATCAGTAACAATAATCTGTTTACCTGACCAGCAGACTGTGAGCTGACATGAGTTGCTTCTGTGGGTCCAACAACTGAAAGAGCAGAAAACAACCGACACAATTACTGTCACAAAGAAAGACAAGCAATAAACAATGGTAATGTACAACATAGGAGGGAATATTGCAAAAGTGTATGAAGCTGCTGCTTTCAACGTAGTAGAAGTCAGACTCAAAATGAATACCATTTTGAGGGGCTATGGTCAGTGAGCTGCTTCTAGAAGAACACGGTGAAGATGATGGAGTTGGAGCTGGAGAAAGACCTGAGGATAAATTAAACATGTACTGCATTTAGATTAATGTGACTTTCTGAGTTTTAAAAAAATAACAAACTAAGTCAAATTGAAGATATTTAAGCCCAGAGTATGCGCAGAAACCCTAAGAAAAAAAAATCTAAATATGAAGTTAAACTGACTTAACAACACCAAAAGATTTTCTTTCATAAATTTACATAAAGAAAAACTTGACAAATCTCATATAGCTGTAAATGTATTAGCTAGCTTCAGAAAAAATGTAACAGTTTGAAAATTGTTTTTTGTTTTCATTGTAAAATTGGAATAGTTTTTTTTTAGCTACCTGTGGGGGAGTCAGTGAGGCTGCTGGTAGAGTGGCGGCCACGGCGTGTCAGGAAGCGATCGCTGACCTTCTTGGCCTGCTCCAGCAGCTCCAGGTTCTTCTGTCGATCCTCCTCAGAGAGCTGCAGCTCTGGCAGCTGATCCTTCACCAGGTCGATCACATTACCTGTGCTGTCTGAGAAACACAATAAAGACATAAACACATTGAATTAAATTAGAAGAACAAATACTTAAGTTTTAGACAATTATGAAATACAATTACAGGCAAACTGCTATGTTAATCAGTCAGTAATATCATGGAAACATGCGGTAATAAGGAATTGACAAAATACTATACATTTTATGATCTATTTAACTACAAGAAGTCTGTGAGCACTTTTGGAATTGTGTTGGTTGAAGAGCAGCTGTATCTCCTGGATATTTCAGTGGGACTTCTAAGTATAAAGCCTCCCAAGCCTCCCATACCAAGGAATAATTCACAAATGGATGTGAGCCAATAGATCAGGTGATGAGGGTTGGCCAAGTCAAAGATGCTTTTTATTCTCTTCCTCAGCTCAGAAAAGGGCAACAAGCTAAACATCAAAAGTAATCAAAGTAGCGAAAGCATCTCAGGCATGTGGGAGGACACACTGACAGATTCATCTCTCAGGACACCAAAGACCAAACTTAGTCTAAATGTGGTGCTTCTTGTGTGCACACAAAGCATGAAAGCAGTGTTTAGTTTGATAATCCTTGCAAGACCTGACAAGAAAGTTTAAGAGCACAATTCAGTAAAGAAGGCACCTCGAAAAGTAGGTTGATTTAATGGGGTTAATAGTGGTGAAAATGTAGAAAGGTTTAACTCTGAACAGTCCACGAATAGATCCACACTCTGTGAGAAACAAAAAATCCCATTAAAGTATCTCTCACAGTGTTGTGGTTATCTTTAGATAACTACAGCTGCAGTGTGTGTGTGCGCTGGGTTTACACACCGACTGTGGTGATGGGTCCTCCAGAGGAGTTCCTGGCCAGACGAGCTCTGGGACTGTGCGGCCTGAGGGGAGGAAACAGTAATGATACAGACACATTGTTCCTGTTTACAGCTGAAGAAAAGAAAACTATTTTCTGTGTTCCAAAATGGGATGATTACCTGGCCTGCTCCAGAGGACGTCCATCTTGTTGGAAAATAGTGGCCTTCTGTGGGTAGATGATAGTGGGGGCAGTCATGACGACAGCTCGACTTTCACCTGGAGTAGACTGTGAAAAAATAAAACAAAACAAAGATATGAAAGTTTATAGTAAAACAGTAAAACTCATGTCATCTTGTTTTTATGGAACAGATAAAGATACACTGTAGAGTTAAACAATATAACAATATAACAGTATATGTTTCTTTGTATTCTTATATCACAATCCAATCACTTTCTTCCTGTAAATCAAAATTTGATGTATGCTTACACAGACTTGAATCAACCCATTTCAACCCATACCATGACATCCACCCATCAATCAATCTTAAACTTTTAGTAGCACGTAGCTAAGATTCATTGTGACATGCCCACTTTCCAATGTTTAAATCAAATTCTTCCCAGTGTAACGCCTGTCTATCCTGTTTCACTCAGAAATATCTCATGACGCAGAAGTTAGATACTCTTAATGATGCCGTTTCATCTGAATTTTAAAGACTGTGTAAAGTGAATTCAGACATTTTCTTCTAAATACATTAATAGGTCATAAATGTATTTCTAAAAAAGGTGTAAAAAGCATTTCAACTATTTTGAATTGTGGAGCTAGGTTTCACAAACTGTGTTTCAAGATTTCTGTGTCTGGATTTAATGGGCGGGTCTGAAAATTTCCGCTGGGTTACGTAACCCGGCGATTACGTAACCGGTAACCAATAGCACCAGCACACCAGAGCATAAACCCGCCCCTGCTGATTTAGAGGTATAAATACATTCAGCGCACACTACTACTACAGTCTATAGTTAGCCAGTTAGCTGAGTTAGCCGCTTAGCTAACCGCAGAGCTAGCCACCGAGGTAGCCGCCGAGTTAGCAGCTGAGTTAGCCGCCGAGCTAGCAGCTGAGTTAGCAGCAGAAAGCTCTCAGGCCTAGCGTCCATGTTTCTGGTAGAGGTGGTGACTTTGATTGACAAGTGACACTTGGTAGGGGGCGGGGTTTCAGTGAACTCGGTGGCCACTCCCACAGCGTTTGGGAGAAGCGAAATAGGCAGACTTTTAGACAACTTTGAAGCCTAATTTCATATATTTGTCGATTAATTATTTAATCATTCAAATTTGGCAGGGTGGTTAACAACACACTTTTCTGTGGTATGTTAAACTCAGGACACATATTTATTTTTACTTTACACGGACTTTAAACAAGAAAAACTTTAAACTAGAAATGTCAGAAAAAAGGCAGGCTTGCATCAATCTGTTTTGGGCCAAAAATCAAGCTGTGAGTCATTGCTGACCCCCAGTTTCTCCCACTCTACTATATGTGTTTTGTGTACGTATTGTGTTGCCTTCGAATACCTATCAGGTGCAGTACATCATTAAACTACACATGATGGCTTAATTACAGTTTCCCAAGAACCCAAGAAACCAACCAACACTCTGGGTTTGCATCATGTAAACACAAAGCAAACTGAACAACAATTGTATTCAAACTAGATTTTGACATAAAACAGCTGAACAAAACAGGTCTCAAGATTATGTAAAAAAGCAGGTTATTTGTGCTACAGTGGTGCATATCTCCAAACATATTTGCAGTTACTCAAATGACCACAAGCAATGAGCTATTTGTGAGAACAGGAAAGATTTGAAACCACTATTGCGATGACTTGGCTGATTGATTTGGAGTTAAACAGTGAAATGAAGATACGGATCAGTCCATTAGTCATGACAGTACTTCTATACCTGTGGTGATAAACCACAGCTTTGTTTATAGAGGGGGCAGAAATGCTCAGAGAATGTGACCTCTCATTTCTTTTCAAATGTATTTATTTTGACTTTAGCATCCTTACAATAATGTACAGTTTTGGTGTAATTTCTCTCTTCGTCATTTTCTTCACAAACTTTTAGCTAGCTTGACATTTATCCAGTTTTAAGTGAGATATATATCTAGATAAAATGTATGTAAAAGACAAAGAGCCAGATGTAAAAGGCAGAGACCTCAAAAGGAAATGTAAAACAAACAGGAAAAAGAAAAAAAGAAGAGGGGGTATATGTATAGTGTAATTATATGTATAATGTGTAAAGTGTTTCAAGAAGAGGAAGGATGCATGAGTACAAGGAATGTAGATAGCTTGATAAAGTATGAGATGAGTGGGACAGATTATTGCATCAACAGTCATTACAATTATATGTGATTTGCTCCATATGTTGTATGATCAGGAGCAGGTTACCGTCACCAGAAATGAAACATTTCATGGCAGCCCCCCACAAGTATTTGTAACAAATAGATTTTCCCTTAAAGCCAGGAATTGCTCAAAATGCTTTTTGATTGAAATATATGTTATAACTGATTTTTCAGAAAGCCCAAATGAGTGTTCAGCAGCAGCAACAAACTCTACAACATTAGACATTTGTTAGAGTGAGGGACCTAAAGGAATAAGTAATAATATCATTAACCTTCTGGAGTCTGGACATTGATCCGTGACTCCACTGAGTGTGTTTTATTTATAGGAATGTGACTTATATATATGATATATCAAGTAGGGACAAGCTGAAGAAGCAATGCCGATGTGTGGCTTTCACACATTATCTCATTTCTATCTGTGGATCAAAAAACATTTTTAAGCTGTGAACTATTACAATTGTCAGTGAGGTACACATATACTTTCAATGACAAAAACCACAAAAACTATTATTATAAATCAATGTATTATTAGTTTTCTGCTATATTTGTATGTATAAATAGTAAAACTAGTTTTACAGTATAGTTTCATAACCTTGAACTGTTCTAAAACAATACTTTGAGTGATAATCAGTGAATATTTATACATTTTTACAGCCACGTCTTTTTTCACGTAACTTGAGTTCCTAGTAGCTTTTGTTAGATTGACAAAAAATTATACCAAAAGACAATGTAATGTCCAACAATATAGGGTTATAACTGAATTTGAGCTAATAAGGCTATCATGCATGTGAGTTTAGGTAAGTTTAAAAGGTGCAAAGACAAGAATGAGCACAGAGAAAGTCAGCAAACATTAACACCAGAGGGTTTATGTCCAAGAACAAATCAACACTCAGATAAATTCTTCTGAATGTGAATGTTGCCCTAAATCTGTCACACATTTTTAAACTTAACGTGGCACTGAGAAAAACTTAACATCCTCTGAAATAAAAAGTTATTTCTTGTAAAATCCCAGTCCAACCATCAATGGTATGTATAAACACAGTCCAACATCAAACACTGGTTACCTAAGTGCTCCTCTTACAGCTCATCTTTGCCACTAGAATCCTAATGAAAGGAGTCCAAACGAAGCTAACGCTGCAGAAAGGCCACGGCCGGCAGTAATAAAGGTGAATACTTTTATACAGTTGGTACATGGCCCGAAGATTAGATTACACAGCTTCATTAAATTCTGCAGAGATATCTTATCTAGCTTGTGTGTTTATGAGCGACTGCAAACAGCTCTGAATGTTTAACACTTTGTTGACTGTTAGTCTGAAGAGGTTAGCAAATTTAAAAAAAAACACAAAACAAACAACCTAACCTGTTTGGATTGGTGATAATAATGATTTAAAGGGTCAGTTCACCCAAATTAGAAAGATATTCTAATGCTCTGATTTCTTCTGTGAAAGTGGAGGAAAAACCAAGTGTGTAGCTGAAGAAAAGAACATTGTGCCTTTCGATACGAGGTATTAATGAAATGCTTCTATTAAAAATTGAAAGCAAAAAGATGGCTTATTCGAATGCAGCCTTCAGTAGCAACATTGTTTCCTCACAAGGGCAAAATGGATTACTCAGTGGCACTTTATATTGACTCACATGCTTTTCCCAAAACAGAATGTGCTTCAGAAAGTGACAGCGTGTTCACTCACTGTACTGGGAGAGCTTGAAGAACTATCTAGCTCCTCGGGGGAGTCCTCTTCCTCCTCGGGCAGTGTGGGCATGGCGGGGGGCAGCGAGGGGCGGGAGCGGGTGTGGGGGAAAATAAAGGGTCTCTCAGCAGCAAAGGAGGTGTCACAGGACTCCTTGTAGTTATGGTCACTTTGATGAAGTAGAGATCCTTGCAGAAAGTGTCTCTCCTTTTCCTGGAGCTGCAAATCCATAAACATATGTCAACACAAAAGATGTATGTTATGCATGAGAATAAACGTGCATTTGATGAGTAATATTGAGGGTAAACTCTTCTTTAACTCTCTCTCAGTTTACTGTACGAGCTGCAGGAAAAAAGATGTAACGCATTAATGACGATTTTCTGAAGATGGTAATTTCTGGCAAAGCAGAACTAAAAAAAGATACAGTAGAACTAACAAAACAGTCACACTATAAACAAACCCCAAAATAGCTTTGTTGTCCACGGCCTTGCAACAGCACTAGGAGCATAGTTTCCCAATGTACTGTTACTGGTGTATTAGAAACACAAACTTCAAATAAGAATAAACTGTGAACTTTAATGCTATACTGAGAAAATGTTTAAAATATTTAATCAGTCATGGCATCAGTGAGTAATAATAATAATAAACATTATTTATATAGCTCTTTTCTTAACAATGTTACAACAGTCACTACTACTTTGAGTTCAAAGAACTGTTTATCAAATTATACCTTTCTGAGCATTTTTTGTTTGATTATGCCTTGGGTAGCGATAGTAGAGAAATGACAGGGAAGAGATATGGAGAACGAATCAAATCAAGGACTTTGCCGCAAAAAATTCAAGTGATATAACTACCTTTGCTAGATTTATGCCATGAAATAAGTTAATAAAGTGAGTATTCATGTAGGGGAGGACCAGGCCGAAAGTAACAGTTTTCAGATAAAGGTCGTTTTAAAATATAACATTACAGAAACTAAATTATGATGTGATCATCAATACACATGTGACATTTTGCTGTTAGGTTGTGTTGTACAAATGTGGAATGACTTCAGTATAATTTGACTTTGAAAGGAAGTTGTACACTGTTACTTTTGACCCGGTCAGTTGGGATGAAAGTAATGCACGGGTGAGTCAAAAGTAACAATACACATATAAACAGAAATTGTTTATATTATTCTTATTTTTATTAAAAATGTCTTTGTTAATATGTATGTGGATTTTATTTTTTTTTCAGACCTGTGTAGATCAGCCCATTATCACATTGCATTTCTTTAAAGTCCTTACAGGCTTCACTTGTCAGTGTTGTACAAGTTTTATTTTTGGACATTGGCCATTCAGCCTTTATGGCACTTGAACTTATAAGGCAAAGAGTTCGCTTTCATCTGTTAGCGTGTGTGTGTGTGTGTGTGTGTGTGTGTGTGTGTGTGTGTGTGTGTGTGCATTTTGTCACGCAATGTCTGCTTCACTATGGGCTTGCAATTATTTTATGACCTGTATTTGGTGCCCCAACAGTCATAAAAGTACAATGCTGTTGCATTGTATAGACAAACACAGTCCCGCTGTGAACTGGATCTCTCGACCTCAGACATGAGAGGTGGGTGTGCTCGCAATGAAGCTAAAAACCATTGTTGCTAATGTTGCGATCTAGAAATATCTGGGACACTATAAACTTCACAGAGGTATAACAGATGAAGCAGTTACATGAAAATGCATTTTTATTTTGTTTGGTTTATCCATTATCCCCATATTTTGGAGCTTATTATGCTTTATCTCATTGTGTTTAATATGACAGTTTTACGACAGTATACGTCATGAGTCGGCACATAGGTGTGAGACAGTTGTTCAGTTTTAGTTTGGTTTTTGTACGGATACGATACTGCTGTATGAGCTCCAGCTGTGGTCTTTTGAAAAACTCTTATAAAAAATGATGCAGAACCGGGAAAATAAAGTTGCCTAAACGGAAGATGGAGTCTTGTCTTTTTAAGAGTGCAACACTAATGTCTGTCATCAGCCCAAGTGTCGGTGACTGAGGTTACTCACAATGCAATGTGCTTGCTGGCTTCACAGTGATTGTGATTTTTGATGCATTACTGTATGCAAATTAAGCCTGACTGATGTTTGTGCAGGTAGGATGGGGCATTAGTTGAGTCATGATGGTACCCTTAAAAACAAATACCTGTCCAGTAAATTTCTTGGTCAGTTTTGTGTGCAGTACATGCTGATGCAGTTAGGCATATCAGATTTGTATGGACTCTGAGATAATCGCTTTTGATCCAGTTATTCCTACTTTTTTGAATATCCTATATGTATTTAAAGGACCAGTGTGTAGGATTTAGTGGCATTCAACAGTGAGGTTGCAGATTGCAAGCACCTGAATATGCCTCGCCTTCCCTCCCATTCCAATAGTGTAGGAGAACCTATGGTGGCTGCCAAACTCGCAAAAAATGCGAAAGACCCTCTGTAGATCCAGTGTTTGGTTTGTCCGTTCTGGGCTACTGTAGAAACATGGCAGTGCAACATGGTGGGCTCCATGGAAGAGGACCCTATGTAGAATATTATTTTCAGGTGATTATACACTAATTAGAACATACTTAGGAATATTATCTTCCATTTCTGCCTATACTGGGAGAAACATGCAATAAAAGTCTCAGATCTTCAGTTTTTGGGGAAATAGTAAAACATTGTTAGATTCTTCAAGATTCACAAAAAAACAAGACAAAACAAAACAAGGAAAAAACACCAAAATCTGAATGGTGTCCAGTGGAGCAAATACCAACTTTCAACACTTGCAGCCTCTGGACATGATTCTCTGTGCTTGTCACTTTACAACATGAGTGATTGGACATGCAAATAAATACCACCCATGACTGAGTCTGAGAGTCACAATGTGTGTTTTTCTTCCCATACTGTCTTTCATCAGGTGGTCTACATTGACTGACGATGTGTAAAGATGATAAAAAGACATGAAGTACAACTTGCTCTCACAGGCTGATGTGACGCAATGAAAAGCTACACAAACTGTATCTGTAACTGTTGTTTACCTTTTTTTTACCAAAATAACGAATCATCAGGTAAGTTGTGAGGTCCGTTAAGTAGTGAGATAATAACACGAGATGAGAGACAAGATACAACAAAATATGAGAAGTGTAAGTGAAAAGCAAACAGGAAAAGAAGATAAAGCATATAGTGGTGCAGAGAAAGAATAGGGCACGGCAATTATACAAAAATGAAAAGTATCCTAAGAAAGAGGCTGGGGATGACCGGGACTGTATAATCTCAAGACTTGATATGGTAGAATATTTTATCTAAAGTCGGACTGCTTAGGTTTAAATTAAACCCAAAGAAACGGTAAAACCTGAGCTGTGCTGCTCCATGTGTTTGCCATCAATAACACTGGATCACTGGATCATTTAGCTAAAGAGAAACAGGACTTAATTTAGTCAAATATTACGTGTGCAACTCGCATCCCTTCCCTTTTAGTCACAAATCCATGCAAATTTAAAGGCTGTGCAAATTTAACCCTTTGACAGGAGCACACGGGAAACGCCACACTGCATCTACACACTATTGTCAAGTTTCTGTGAGGCTTCTGCACCCCCCATTGGTTTAGCAAAAACAGGCTAATTTTCTTGCCAATGACTATCTTCACATGTGCCTGCAGATGGATAATAGTTTGCGAGCGAAAGGTGTGATAAATTAATGCTTATTTCAGAGTGACGGCATGCACTTTGTGCGGGACAAAACCTCAGTCACTTCAAAGCCAAATATGCAGTGTGCTGCTCTGTGTCATCACAAACATGACAAGTTCTTGGGAACATATAGGGACAGAAAGCATGTGAGTCACTGGGGAGGAAATGGGTTGTTTAGCTGTCTCCCAGCGAGCAGCGAGAATATTTCCTGACTGCAGGAATACTGCTATACAGGGTTTAGTTCATTCTCTTTCTCAGCTTTTGGCTGCAGACTTTTGATCCTTTAAAATGCAGTTGTGTAAAACTGCTGTTGAGTTACAGTTTACATTTTTGCTGGTGAGCAGAACATGTGTCTTGTGTCAGATACTCCTCCTAAACCTGCCACTCATCTCATACCTGAAAGTATGAATAGTCCCATCAGTTCTACATACAGTTATTTAGATTTGCTTTTAGCTTTGACTGCATATATAAACATGAGAATGACTCACTGAATATTTCTAACATGATTATCTAATTGCCCTGTGTATTTCAGGGGGACTTTGGTAGCAACCACCTGCATTATTCCTGGATTGAACACACGAGTCTTTCTTCTCATTTCTTTCTTTCATTTTATTCCTTTTCTCTGTGGTTTATGTCACAGTTTTTTTCCTCAAAATACAACAAATAAAGAAAAGAATAGATAGGAAATGAAGAAGAACAACAAAGAAATCACTGATTATCATTTCAGTAGGTTGTATCCTTTACACTTTCAAGCAAAGTATAATAAAACAGACCGTGACACAGTGCTGACACAGGCAGAAGAAACTCATTCTACTTGAACATATCACAGCCCAAACAGAGATGCCAGCCTTCACCGCGGGAGTGCTTCCCCGGCAGACCATGAAACTGAGATAAATATTGCAGAGTAATTGAATCACTCAGATTATTTCCTGTGGGGGAACAGTACAGAACATACAAGCCTGAGCACACACAGCCCCTCTAGGTATTCTCGTTCTCACACAACAAGGAAGAAAGAAAACACTTGTCCATCAGGAGCGTCAGGACTCCATATTGTCTCTCATTGCAGTCAGGTCTGGCTGCCCCTTATTTTAGCTGCCCTGCTAAATGCCCTGTTATTTTTACCCTAACAATCTCAATCCTCATCATGCCTAAACCTAACCAACACTGCAGGTCAAAGAATCTGATGGGTCACCATGGGCCTATCAATGCCGCCCTCCTCCCCTCCTCTGTTACATAAGCCCGCTCCCTCTTGCCAGATTTGTTTAAAATTTGGTTGTGGGAAGCACGGAGTACAGGGCCAGCAGAGGAAGTGGTTGCTACAGAGCTACAATCTGACATAACAGGACAGAGGAAATATGAGAAAAGAAAAGAGACGGAAAGATGTAGAGATGTAGAGTTGGGAGATGGAACAGATAAATACACTGACTTTAAATCACAAGGATATATTGTCACTCACACCAAGAAGACAGAAAAATGAGTTTCACTTTAGGCAAACACTCGATTATGTAAACAGCACAGCAAGACCAAAAACACCCCCTTTGGCACGTTAGTTTGACACTGCTGCAGAGTTACCAACACAGCTGCATCTCCTGGATCTCACAAATCTGCATGAATCCATCATCCACTAAGACAACGCACCTCCATGCAGCCCACCATCTGAACCTGTCCACAGAGAGCATGCACATTACCTGAGTCCACCGCTAGTGCCGTGGAAACACACTCACTCCTGCTGTTCTTTCCACTCAGACCGACTTCCCACAGTCAAACTGTCACTCTTAGCCTTTTCCACAGAAAACTCCTCTGTCCTCGGGGCTTCTCCTTCCTTCTCCCGTCCCCTCTGTTCCCTGTCTTTTTTCAGCAGCAGCCTCTCTTTCACTCCTGGGAGCTTTGACCATTTAAGGAGAAGGGCTCTGTATGCCTCTTTGGGCTGCTGTGGAGTGTGAGTGTGTGTGTGTGTGTGTGTGTGTGTGTGTGTGTGTGTGTGTGTGTGTGTGTGTGTGTGTGTGTGTGTGTGTGTGTGTCTGTCTTCTCAGCCTGCTGCTCCACTGATCATCCCCTCAACTAAAACCTGGAGAAAGTTAGTAAAGTATGTTGCTTTTTCTCCATGGCTTGTTTGGTTACCGTTACCATTGTGTGGGAAGATTTTTTCTGTTTGTATGTGAGGGCATGTTTGTGAAACATGGACAAATAGATAGATAGAGTCCATGTAAACTATGTTTACTCTGCCGGCTAACGGGGAACCATGCATCGTATTTTTAAGCCTTTAAGTTCATTATAGTTTGGTAAACTGCATTATCAAACCACCGTTTTACTGCTTTTTAACAGGGAGACATTTGACTCTTTAATACTGTGATTTTTGTGTGGAGGACAAGCATAGCAGCCACATTGTCTGGATGAACACAGCTGACATTCACAGTAAATTACAAGCACAGCTTGAATTCATGTGAACTGATAATCTTAAGTGCGACAGTGTGAAGGAAATTGCTTATCAAAGGACTAATTTGTGCAAAGAAAGTCAGATGTTTGTATTTTATCTTAACTTATTCTTCTCTTCTTCAAGTGAAACTGCCAAAATAAATATGTGAAAATAAAAAAATGTATCAGCTAAATATGCTTTCAATGTCACAGGTAAAAGTACTTCTGCAGACAAATGGCCAATGTGACTGGTATATTATTATATCAAACGGTAAGATTGTTAATACTGTTGCATCAATGTGTACGTAGCATTTTACTGTTGTAGCAGGTGAACATGGAGCTAGTTTTAACTACTTTATATGGGTAAGTAATTTAGCCCAGAGGTTCCCAAACTGGGGGTTGGGCCCCTCCAAAGAGTCACCAGATGAACCTGAGGGGTTGTGAAATGATTAATGGGGTAAAAATGAAGGATAATACAAAGTTCTGCTACACAAATCTGTATTTGTTTTTGAACTTTTCTCTGATATGTACCTTATTATGACATATTGGATAATTTCACCTACTTTGAGACTTAATTAAACCATCTAAGGAGATTAATAGGGATATTTAGAGGGGAACTGCTCATTTATTATCTAACTATTAAAAAAACATTGTATTTTATAAATTTGTGACATGAAAAGTAACTACTCATACTACTGTAGCTGTCAGATATATGTAGTGGATAAAAAGTGCAAAATTTCCATCTGAACAGTAGTGAAATACAAGTATAACAAGTAGCATAACATGGGAATACTAAAGAAAAGTACAAGAAAATTAATATATTTTCCCCTACTGCCCAAAGCAAAGTCAAAAGGATCCGTTTCACTTTACCTTTTCCAAGCATGGAAGAAATTTGTAATCAGCACTACATTAAGCATCTCATACAAAAACATATTTTCGACAAACATAAATGAGACAAACAAGCATGCAGTTCTGCCTTGATATAGATAAATAATATTCATGAGCAACAGGGAGTCTCACCTCGTCGCAGCTGCCTGGTCCTGTGCCACCTGTTGGAGCCAGAGCACAGACAGACAGTGAAAAATAGTTAATTTGCATTTAACAGGAAAGCAATGCAAATGTCATGAGACGGTTACAAAACAAGAGCGAGGTAGAGAGACGGAGCGAGATGAAGTGAGAGAGAGAGAGAGAGAGAGAGAGAGAGAGAGAGAGAGAGAGAGAGAGAGAGAGAGAGAGAGAGAGAGAGAGAGAGAGTGTGAGGAAGAGTGATGAAGATAAACATGTAAAGGAAACAAATCGAGATAAATTAATTGAGTTTTCTGTCCTGTAAGGTTGATGCTGGCAGTGGGATATTCATCTGAGGGGTAAAACTACTGTAACTCTTGTTTCAGGAAGCACCCAACCCCCTCCCCTCCATTATCTCTATAACTAGGGGCAACAATAACCTGGCAACCGTCTCAAGTATACCAGGTGCTTGATCTGCTGGTTGAAAGCTCTTGGCCCAAGTGAAAGATATTGTGTCGTCTGCTTTAGGTGCTCTCAGGAAAAGGTTGGTAATACCGTGATACCAAGTAATAAGATGATGTAGAGGACCATCATAGCGGAACAGCAATATACCACAAGAGGTAATTGAGCTACAAATGTTGAGGACACCAGTGCTATTAAAAATTAAGAGCATACAGAAAAAGAACACAACACTGTTTATATGATACTTGTCTCATAACAAAACCTCCAATCTTTTTTCTTTCTCCCCACAACATGGCGCCTAGAGTTTAACCTGACCATACATTACGTTAGCATTATGCCACTGTACTCTAATTTATAGATTCCCCATAAAAGAGCTGACTGTTTACAATCCAGAGTGCACACAACCATCACACACACACACACGTGCACACAGTGAACATTAGAAACTCGCTTCTTTTCTAAATGATTTACATTCAGTGTCCAGTGGATCTTTATTCATCGGCACCAAACAACCTCACTGTTTCTTGTTTAAAACTGCAACATAAAAAAACCCTAGAAACAAGTTTTATTCCTTTGTCATGTTATGGGGATATGCCTACAGTTGATTGAATATCTCCTATTAGTCTTTTAAAGGTATGAAGGCAGATAAAAGAAGGACCTTAATAGCTTTAAAGGCCTAAATGGAGGCTGAGTGAATGTCTATACTCTAGATGGCAATGAAAACACAACAGCATCAGTAAGGGTGCTCAATCACTGAAAAGATAACTCACAAGTCAACATTTAGTATTCTTAGTGATGCCAGGTGCTTCGTGGATAAGGTTTTAAGGTCTCCATAGCACATATGTGTGTGCATGTGTCAAACATCCTTAGCATTTGCCTCTACTGATACACTTTTGTAGTCCTTTGAGATGTTTTGTCTCGTCTGTAGTTGTATGTATGTGTTTTATGACAACTTTGATTAGCTTTATATTCATCCATGCTGTATCCTTTGCTCTGTTGTTTTCTCTTGTTTTTTGTTTTGCTGGTTGTTTCTTTTAAAGCTTAACCTCAACAAGCCCAGAGGCTGGATATGAATCTGACACATACAACAGAGTAATGAGGGGGGAAAAGGAAAATCTGAGAATAAAGTCATCATTTTGAAGAAAAACAGCCATCACGTTATGAGATCATATATTGAGAAACAAATTGTAATTTTATGACAATAAAATAATAATATTTTGAGGAAAAACTCATAATATTAGCCTTTAAGAATAAAGTTGTAATGTTACAAGAATAATGTAAGCTTTTACACATCAAACATATAACATTTAACACACACCTGGAAAACATTCTCTTTTATGACTTTTATTTCTCATAATATTATGCCTTTTTTCTTGAGATATAACAACGTTTCTCACAAAAGAAAATTGTGACTTAATTTTCTAGATCTCAGATTTTTCTTTCTAACAGTGACCCTAATTCCCCATCATAGGCACATTTTACTTCCCACTGAAGTAAATTGATATGTTTTGTCACAGTTAAATGAAAAAATAAAGTAATGTATTCTTGTGGCAATGCCAACATCTGGGTTGCTTTGTGAGGAGATAACATGTGTTAAAACTTCGCTCTCAGTGACAGAGACTTGCATTATCAGACATAACTTGAGGTACAGTGACATCAAACTGGAATCAACAGAGCTCATATTAGTTATTATCATATGCATCAATATGAAATGTTTACTGCACATCCCATTGTAGCTATTTGCAGTGTGAATGTAACTTCATTTGGTAAGCAAAAACAAGCCCACGTCAACATGGCACTAGTCAATGTCAACTTTAGACAGAGGGCTGTAAAATAAACAAACAAGCCGACATAGAGACAAACACTGTCTCTTCATTTAAAATATAATTTCCCCCTCTGAGGCCACCCAGTGGCTCTCAGTGAGCTCAGCGTGCTCCAAACTCCTCTACACTACAAATAAACAATTAAATATACAACTCGGACTTGAGCCATCAAGGGACTTGTTCTTGGAGAAGGAGACTTTGGAAACATTTGCCATGACCTTTCCTGAAGCGTTGGAAAAAAAGTGAGCCTCCCTTTGACCAAACCATAGAACAACATGATTAGTAGTAAAAAATACATGACGAAATCCTGCAGCTTTCAGCTTTATATTTATGGGACAAACATAAGAGTGGTATCATTCTACTCATCTCTAATCTCTCATAATTTGTTTTTTCATTTTTTTCCACTTTTACTGGCCATTTACCTTCAGACCTACATTGTGTGCTTTTTGTGTGCTGCATATCAGAGATTTTGCAGTGTGTTTATATAAACTTGCTCAAAAGATGTAAATGTAATATGGGGTGAACCATAGACATTGAGAAGAGCTGACTAAAACAGTGAAGTAGCCTTACAAATTCAAATACTCTCAGAATGTGTAGTCAATTAAACAATTTGATGTAGCTAAAAATACTCTACCCCCACTAAAAAAACATTCTGACTTCCCTTAATTTTCCTGATGGCCCCCTGTGATAGATAGCAAACACTCCCTAAGAGCTTATTCTCTCTTCCTCCTCACTATACCAGCTGTTGTGTGCAATGTAAATATCTGCTATTCTATTTTCAGACATCCTCAGGGAGTACCAATAGAAAAGGAAGTAACTTTAATTCATCTGTGTGTAACCACAAGAACTAACTGAAGCTGCATGTCTGTAATGCGGCCATCATACCATTCATGGGTAGCTGTGGAGAATCACTGACTTCTGGGATTACAGGAGATGAAGGAGGGCTCTCTGTTCGCTGTCTGTCTTTAGCCTCCATATCAGACTCAGTCGAAGAGTCAGCTGTGTCTGGTCCAGGGTCAGCTGACGGTTTGGGACCTGGTGGCTTCAGGAAAGTACAGACAAAGAGAACAGGTTGATCTAGTAGTATTTACTAGTTGTAAATATTAAGTTCATCCACAAAAAACTGATTATAGCTCATATATTTTTGTTATTGTTATTGTTGATTGCACAAAATACACACACACACACACACACACACACACACACACACACACACACACACACACACACACACTCACACACACACACACACACACACACACACACACACACACACACACACACACACACACACACACACCTCTTCAGTATTGTGAATGGAAATAAATATTTGCATAGTCTTTATAACAATGGTTCCCAACCTAGGGGTCAGGGCCCCCACACGGGGTCATCAGTTGAATCTACGGGGTCATGAGATGAGGGTAGGAAATAAGACAATCAAAATCCTGCTAAACAAAATTATGTTTATCTTTTAGATGTTTCGCTGACCTTTGCTATGTTCATGTAAAATACTGAGTATTGTAATTGATTTCAGCTTCTAAAAATCTGATGGGGGAAAATCACTCTTCAAGCAGTTCACAACTCATTTATATTAAGGGGTCACAAGAAAAAAGGTTTACAGGCTATCTGCTGATTAAAAGATTTCATGCAAATCCTTTAAAAGGGAGAATGCAATATTAATCATTGCATGATGTCAAAACAATTGTGGACACACACTTTTCTGTTCAGTACAGCAGAGAGGCCACATTTCACATTTTTGTGAGAGGAGTCAAAGTAATGTCACAACCTCAACTTGATTCCGGCAGGATTTATTTTGGCAGTTTTTATCCCCTGGGGTGTTATCAACTCCACATGAGAAAATCAGCCCTCATGACTGATTATAAAAACATCTTCAAAGCTCAAGAAGACAGTAGGATGACATAATAAGATAAAATCTTAAATAATTGTATGTTATTATAATTTGACAGCCACAGATTTTCTAATATTAACTCAACCAAGCTGGGTTTAAGCGTTTCATATGTTGTAAATTGTACATTTCTTTGAGACGCATTTGTGATTGATGTGTGATTTTGGGATATATAAATAACATTGTTTTTACTTGACTAACTTTTCTACACTATTTTATGTGAAATAAAGTAAAATAAAGGTAGAATTGTGAGCTTTTCAGATCAAGATTATGTATGAGTTTTTACTGTTACTGTACTGAAAAGCAAATAGACAAACCTGAGTTGGAGGCGTTCTTGTGATCCTGGCCTCTAGACCGCTCAGCTGCTTGACAGTGTCGGCTGCTCGACCCAGAGCCTCCTCCACCTTCTGAGTGATGCTCTCCATCCTCACTCTCACCTGGCTCACCCTCTGCTCGCTCTCTCTCACCAGCTCAGCGGTCACCAAGGCATGGGTGACCATCGCCTCCATCCTTTTGAGGGTCGCTAGAAGTTCGTCTGGAGTCACTTGAAGCTTGGTGTGTTCCTGCTCTGAGACTGCTCCACCTGTGATCTCCACAGGGTCTGTAACCACCGCTGCATCCCTCTGATCCTTCACTACATTCTCCCCAGCTCCGTCTGCTTCTTTGCTCTCAGTGTTGGTTCCCTTGTGTATAAGAACAAGTCTACTGCTGCTTTTTTGCTCAGTGACACACTCCTGTGCAGATTTGGGAGAGGTTTGCAGCTGACAGACCTGCTCCCTCATAGCAGAGATTGTCTGCTCTGTTGGCTGCAACTTGGCTCTCTCAGAGAGCTCTTGGGTCGGCTGAGTTTCTTTTGTCCGGGCCTTAGTCCCCTCTGCACTGAGGACTTTCCACCAGTTCACAACAGCTGCCTTGGCCTCCTGGTTCGGTGTCTGGTTACCAGTCTGGCTTTGCTTTTGCTCCTTCTCCTGGGCTCTCAACTGCTCCTCCACCTTCTCTCCTTTCTCCTCCCACAAACACTTCTGCAGCTCCAGCTCCAGAAGCCTGAAACCACCACCGCAGCTTTATAAACATCTCCTTTACACACTGTTATGTCTGTAGTTACCAGGGGGTACTAAAACTGCACTTATCCCTAATAGAGTGTTGCACACAGGAGATAGTAACTCCAATGGAGATGCCCATAAATACACTGTCAAAACCAGACATCCCTTTTATTAGCGGGTGGAAGCGTCTCAGAACAGAGAATAACATCAACCAAATCCAGTCTGTTACCATAACAGGAGAAAGGGAGGTAAAAACTCACATACACATTGACAAGCTGCTGCTTGATGCTTGCCTGTTGCTGCTGGCGGTGAGAAAAAGGCCTCTCTGGTGTCTCTACAGAGGCAGAATCCTGTGTGAGAAGACACAAGAGAGATAATTGATGCACGAGTTAGTTTGTGTAATAAGTATCATCCTCTGTTATACTCTCCTCTCTCTCCTCTCACCCTCTCAGGATACTTATTGTGCAGAAGATGAGCTATTTCTGCAGACTTGATCCTGTGGATGATGCTCTGAATATCATCACTGTGTGTGTGCAGGGAGGGGAGGCTTATGTCTTCCAGAGCTCTGTGATGCTGCTGCCGACAAAGAAGGAAGTCACGATAAACACTAGACAGAATATCAGTACCACAAATGACAACCTGCTGACAGCAAGCATTTCCTACCTGCTGCATGTCCTGCATCTCACTCTGCAGAGAGTGCAGGTTTGGAGGATCTCGGCTGTAGAGCCTCTGAGGACTGATGTGTCTGTCATACCTGTCATTAGAAAATCATCAGTAGAGAAATGATATACAAGGAATTGTGAAATGAATACACACATATGTTGAGATATTCTCTAAAGTATAACATTATAAACAAACAAAATATTTTCTTTGGAATAGCACAGGAGTTTTCAAAGTTGGAGCCTATGGGCCTCCCTTCAGACAAAACTTGGAAAAAGGTGCCCTTCACCCTCCTTTAGTTTACTTGCTTAGTTTTGCTCAAATCCTGGATGCCTATGAGATCATGATTATGTTATTTGATCTCTTAGACACACAACAACTGACCCAAGATGCCCTGATAGTGCTGCTTGACATAACCTCAGACTACACTAAATACATGAAAAAGTCTTAACAACGAGATTTATTAGTTTCTGACTCTGGGAAAATGGGAAAAACAGTAAAATTCCCCAAAACTACTGTATCTCTGAACTATGTCTTTAACCATATCACATATATCTAGGCTACTCAAAGTGATCTCCTTTTGATAACTAATGCAATAACTAATACATTTGTTCTCACTTCGATTCACTGAGCATTCCCTGAAGCTGTTTGGAGCCCCCCTGGAGCGGCCCGCCTCCCACTTTGATGATCTCTGGAATAGCATGCTTTGTTTGGATATTTAACTTAAAATATTGCATTTAAAAATTATGTAAGCTGATATATTCCTTACATTTAACATACACTTTTGTCACCAGTGTTCAACTTTATGACCCTAAGTGTAAAGTAGTCTGTACTGTACAGCTGTTAAATAGAACAAATGTATATACAAAGTATAGTACCTCAACAGAACTTGCTGTGAATGTTCCTGCAACCTCATCAGCTGTGACTGCAGACCCTGCACCACCAGGACAGAGTTAATGTACTTAATAAAAGCCAAAATGTCAGCCAAACCCATTTAATAAAATCAAAACATATGGAAGATCTATCATATTTGAAATCTTTGTTTTCCTTGTTACATATTCTGAAATGCTGCTGTTAATGAATTAGCTGCTTGTTCAATAATTTGAAATACCTGACATTAGTTCTGTCACATTGCATTTAATTTTGGTTTCTTTTCAGGATTTAACACAATGTCAAAAAATATGGGGACATTTAACATTGAAATTATTTTCTTGTTTTTTCAGTTAGATGTTTGAGTGTCACTGTTAAACAAGAAGACTGTTTTCACATTCATCTGCTGAAGGGGGAAACGTTCCTCTGTGCTCTCCTGAAATCTGAGTGTGGGGCTACAAGCATGATTTGTGACATCACAGCTAGTGTGGAGCCAATCATGGTCCACTATGTAAATTACATGTGTTGTGGAAACTTGAAGCATCCAGATCACATACACTAAAACTGAATATAAGTGAAGTAGTTGTTACACATTTAAATTGCATGTTCGTAGCTTCTGAATTTTATAAGGAGGGAGAAAGAGTAGATGTTTAAAAAAAACCCCCAAAAAAAAACATTTTCTGCACCTGTCCACTATTATTCAAAACCGATAATTTTATACGCCTTAAAACATGTCTGAAGAGGGTGTGAAACAAACCTCAATAATGTTGTGATTCTCCATATGAGACGTCTTCATCTTATCCATAAGGATGTCTTTCTACACAGGAACATATAAAAATAAAGTAGTTGACAAAATAAACTCACACACTGCCCAATATTTCTTCTGTTAGTATGACCAACCTTTGTGATTTCTCTGTCTCTCAGAGTCAACATAACCAGGGATTCTTCAAGTTCGGCCTGTGAACATTTAGATGTTTAATTCACAAAACTCTCTCGTAAATCAGAGACTACCAAAGGAGTGTTTTATGGATCTGTTCCTACCCTCAACTCAGAGTTGACCTTCCGCAGTTTGTTGATGCTATCTTCAGAACATGTGATTTCAAAGTTGAGTTTTTCATTCTGTACGAACATAAGGAACATTTTATTACATCAAAGGTACATTCACTTCTCTTCAAGCAAAGTACAAACATTTGGACTTATATGTAAGATTACCTTGTCTTCTAGCCTCCTAATGTGAAGCTTCAGACATTCAACCTCATTGCTCTGAGGACCAAGAAAGGATTTTATTAAAAGAAAACAAGTTCCTAAATCTCTATGGCATTTTTTGGGAGCATGCACAGTGTGTGATATACCAGTTTGGTGCAGCTGGTCTGGGTGCGACTGGCTCTCTCCTGGGCATCCTTAAACGCCCGACAGGTCTCCTCAAGTTCCACCGTCAGGGATCTGGCTTTCACTGCTGACCGCTGGGTACTGCACACAAAAAAACATCAGATCTTCTTGATTTATTTAGCAGATCGCCAATCCTTCTGCACCTGTCATCCAAAAAGTAGATTTTGCTCATAATCTAAAGTGCTGTAATGCTTTTTGAAAAGATGCATGACTCACTGCATCAATTAAACAATAAACAATTAAATAAATCAAACAAGAATCTGAGAGAGAGGACCTATCCCACTGAAAATGGAGACATAGACAGTTGGCTACAGATAAATGGGGGAAGAAAGTGGGAAATCCTTCACCTGGCCAGCTTTGCTTGCAGCTCAGTGATCTCCAGAGTGAGCTGCAGGTTGACGTCCTCACACTGGGCCACCGTCCTCAACAGGCTGTTGTTCTGTTCACTCAACTTGCGGTGAGCTTGCTTCAGTTCAGCCACCATTTCTGACAGATCTTTTCCATCACTGCAGCCAAACAAACAGTTAGTGGTGAAGTATGACAACACATTGATTACAGAAGTTAATCTCGTGGTGATTAAAGGACTAAAGTAAACTAACCAGGTGCACTGATGGCTTTCTGAGGAAGCAGCTTTGCTTTGAGAACATGAAGAATCCAGCCCTGAAAGGAAATCAGGTTTAGTGAATTGTATTTTGTGTTATTAAGAAATTCTCAAGAGTCTGACTAAAACAGTGACAGCTCACCATTTACAAGCACTTGAGGAGAGTCAGGCGATGATGCATTACTGCCATCCACAACAGTACTGAAGGACAGGAGAAGCCATTAATCCCATGGTTTGTGGTGAGCGCAGATCAACAGAAAAAAAAGGAAACTATACACTTGGAAACAAGATGTATGTATGTATGAAATGGCTGAATTATTACCTAACCAGATTAAACCAAAATCCAAGATTATTTTTGATTGATTGGATTGATGACATTCCCTGAAAAGTCATGTATAGCTCATTTCACAGCATTTCAATGATTGTATGCTTTTCGAAATAATAATTTGTGTCTGAAAATGTTTCATATCCATCTCTTCATAAATACCGGAACATAGTGGAAAACCTTTAGAGCATATATAAATATACTTTTAAGCGATACATATATTTATATTGTCACTAAACCAAGCTTTAAAGGCCTGGATGTGATGCTTAAGCGCTAATTGTGTCTCACCTGTCCTGGTTGCACTGGGCGATCCACTCCCTCATAGTCGAGTGGAAAGTGTCTCTGCTCACGAGCGGGTCTTGACAGTCAGGGTCGAGCAGATGTCGCAGGGAAGCCAGTCTCTCCTGCTCCGCACTCTGGGACGTCATAGTCTGCAGGTACTGTATGATGGTGGAAGCCAACACCTCTCCTGAAGATGACAGAGAAGCAGGAGCAAATGATTCACAGTTCAAGTCAATATTTTAATCTGTGTTGCTGAACTCAACACAAGTCTGTGCACCTGTGTTTGTGGCGTTGCACGCATTATACATGATGTCAAGGAGTTCATGTTCAGAGAATCCGGTTGTGTCCTTTGTGTCCTCAAGCACATCCCTCGTCCCACAACCAGGAGACTCCCAAACTAAATATGTAGGGATACACAGACAGCACACACATAAATAAATATACAGTATATATTTATTTGATATACTCTGATGGACAATATGAACAAAGTCAAAGCAAAACGTACCATCATTGCTGTCAGACATCATACTTGTTTCTCCTGAATCCCTTGAGGGCAAAGGTGCTGATAGACTGCCACATTGCTGTATGAGGTGATACTTAAATAAAGATCAAATGCATCTTTACCTCCACTTACATTATCTGAGGCCATTACCAACAGCAGAAACAAAGAATGTCATATACTTTAAAACTCTAAGTTGTAAAAAGTAAAACATCTCTGGTATTATCCAATTTGAAATACTTACATATCTGCAGTGAGGATCCAGTCAAAGTCTACATCTTGTTTTCTTGTTCTATAATATAGAAATAAATGTGAGGTTCATGTGCTCCAATACTGATACCTTATACTAAAATATTAAATGTATGGAATGTTTATAAGAAAGAGCCTAAACAGCTAAACAAAATCGGTGTCATGAAATCTCCAATACTAAATATTTAGACTATACGTGTTAAATATACAGGGACAGTGTTCCACTTCATATTGTGTGCTGTGCAATGATATTACAAGGCACACATTTAATTTGTCTTCTATTTAGCTATCTATTACATTAAAAAGAGAAACACATAATAAAGATACATCCTTACTTCTCAGTCCAGGACATTTCTTCTGTAACGGAAAAAAAAGGATATTAATTGTTAAATGATAAGTCTCATTTTGCCAGCCTCTGACTCACTGCAATGTAGCGCAAGAAGTCTTCAAGATGCTCTTATGCTTGTTTTCACTGCTTCCCATCAAAACCAGCTGACAGCCCTCCTCCCCCCTCATCCTCCACCTCACTCCTGCCCAAATGCTGCCCTGCAGAGGTCTGTGACAATGAGGCAGTTAATAGATTTCAATTTAAATTCACTGGTTTAACATATCAAATGCACAGTCTGCCAAGCATTTCTTTTTACACAGCATTCAAATGAAGCACATGAGCATGAAAATATCTAGAAATACAATTGCAGCGATAACCATGAATGTATTCAGCTTTGTGACTTTCCGTTGCTATTCATTATATTATAGGGATTTTTTATTCTCTTATTATTAATATTTTCTTCATGTTGTCTGTTGTATGTTAATACTGTAGCAATTTGAGTTTCACTATGAATAAAACATGTGGTACAAATCAAATGTATTATTATTATTGCTACTAAAACTGAGGGATCCTTGAATATTATCTGACATGTATTTACATGTTAGCAAATCTCCAAGCTTGAGACAAAATACAGGGATTCCTCTAGTTGTTAAAAAGTATCTGTAGATGAGAATTGTAACAATTGTAACAATTCACCTTGCTTAAAATCTAAGGAGAAAGGCATGCAACCATTCAAAGTAGGCTAATCTAATATCCGCTGCCAATAGACTCAGACAGCTGGGCCTGCCTAAATGGCTGAAAGCAACAAAGTCAAAGAGAAACTCTCTCTCTTTGAGTTAAAATTATATATTAACAAGTGTGTTAATTAATAATTAATGAGTGTGATTTGTTTGGAATGGTATTTCTTTTGGACTTAAAAAATCACAACATTTAATATAAATACATTGTTAAATTAACTTGTAAAAGTGTCTGTTTTACATTCATTCATATTTTTATACTAAACATGATGTAAAATAATGGTAATCTGGAAATGATTAAGTCTATCATAATTACACTGAATAATGTATGTGATATACGTGCACACATACCAATCATAGGTGGGAAAAAAAGGTTGTCTGAATGATAAAAGCGGTTAGGGTTAGGCCTTTCATTCATTTCATTAATGAAGAGTTGACTGTGAGCCGAAAGACCCGGCTTTTCTTGCTTGAACTTAACCAAATGATGTGGCTCACTTAGAAGAGCCGTAATCCCCATCTCTAGTTATCATTATCTACTTCTGTTTTTTTTTTTTTTATCAGAAATCATCTTGTGCTCAAACTTCAAGACGAACGCACGTCAGGACGACCCGGAGACAGTTTCCTGTTGAACCATCCTGTATGTTTGTTTCTTATCGGAGGCGTGAAGTAGTTACACACAGACTACCGCCTGACGAGGATTTTGTATTTTGTATTTTGTATTTTTTTAACACAAAAAACAATCTGGAAGTGGATTATCCCTCCGTCAAGATGTCTCGGGGCTCTATCGAGATCCCTTTACGGGACACTGACGAGGTAAACGTCGTCTAATTTCTAAAGTTGACTTCATGTGAATGTTTGACTGTCTCAACCTCGCTGTGATGCTAACCGATGCTAACATTAGCTACATGGTCCGTGGCGAAATATCTCACAAAAATATTACAAATAAAACAGCTAGGGTCGATATTGCGTGTAAACCAGAAATATAAACGTCGGTGATGTTTGGAGCTACACATACTTAAGAGAAGGTTACCAACATGTTTATAAGCCTCCAATACAATAGGCTTATATATGTCCCATGTGTTTGTTTATTGACTAACATACAAACATTAACGCTACACGTTTAAAAATGGTCCTGTATGTGGGATATGAAAGTCCACAGGTCCACTATGTGAAGGTACAACTTATTAAAATCTCTACTTTCTACTGTATGCATTTATATAAAGAAAGTATCAATGTCACTGAAACATCTGGATGTTCACTTATAGTCGTAATATTTAATGTATGTTCTTTTATGCCGAGGGGTTTTTATAATATTAAGTCTACCCTCATTGATAAACATTTATAAACACCCATCAGTATAAAAATACAACTCAAAAAGCTTCAAAATGAACAAACACCTTCCTAACACTGTCATTTGAACAGGATAGCGTTCATGCATTGTTGACAGCATTGTTTTTAAGTTAATGCTAAACTGGCAACTGAGTTTATAAAGTTTACATTATGATGT